>NC_073390.1:22215560-22815560 GCF_028641065.1 Leucoraja erinaceus | reverse complement strand
ATCCACTCTTTTAAACCTCAACTCACAACAGCTGCATTTCTTATTCTAACTGTGCTCTCCTTAATCTGTTCCCTTTATCCTGTATCTCTACACTGTGGACAGATGGATTGTAATCATTTATAGTCTTTCCGCTGACTGGATAGCATGCGACAATAAAGCTCGTCACTGTACCTTGGTACATGTGATAACAAACTAAACTAACCCATCATGCCTTTGACATGCATTTTCAGTCAGTGATGGTCTCAGAAAAGATTGAATGTTTTTCTAAGCCAAGATAATATTGCTCCCTCAGCTTCCAATTTTAATCTACTTAATAAAATTAGATACTGACCCATGTGCAGAATAATATATGTCGTGATTTTGCTGGTCAGAATTTGTAGTTAGCATTTCTAATCTCTGCATCACAACCCGAGATTGTCCGCCTAACTACTTTAAAATATTGTAGCTAAATTGCTGGATTTTGTATCAAGAGACTTGGACTATTGATCCTACGATGTGTTTAAATCCCACTGTGGCACCTGGGTAATTTAACTGCAAATAACTGAATAGGTATTTTTGTAAAAAAAAGTGGTAGGAGTAATTGTGAAACCTATAGAAACTGAACAGGTCCACTAATGTTGACATAAGGAACTGCAGATGCTGATTTACAAAAAAAAAAGACAAAGAGCTGGAATAAGTTAGTGGATCAGGCAGCATTCTGGAGAACATGGATACGTGATGATTCTGAATGAGTCCTTTAGAACATAGAACAGTACAGCACAGCAACGGGCCCTTCAGCCCACAATGTGTATGCTGAACAGGATAAAATTAAACTGATCTCATCTGCCTGTACAGGTGATCTCACTTGCCACCCCCGATTAGCTAATTGTACAGAAATAGTCTACTGAGGCCGGATGCAAGAGGAACCATGTTTGTCGCCATATCTATTCCATGTGTCCAGACTTCTCAGACTTCAATCTGGTGTATTGTGTGCCGTTTTGGTCCCCTAATTTGAGGAAGGACATTCTTGCTATTGAGGGAGTGCAGCGCAGGTTTACAAGGTTAATTCCCGGGATGGCGGGACTGTCATATGCTGCGAGAATAGAGCAGCTGGGCTTGTACACTCTGGAGTTTAGAAGGATGAGAGGGAATCTCATTGAAACATATAAGATTGTTAAGGGCTTGGACACGCTAGAGGCAGGAAACATGTTCCCGATGTTGGGGGAGTCCAGAACCAGGGGCCACAGTTTAAGAATAAGGAGTAAGCCATTTAGAACGGAGACGAGGAAACACTTTTTCTCACAGAGAGTGGTGAGTCTGTGGAATTCTCTGCCTCAGAGGGCGGTGGAGACAGGTTCTCTGGATGCTTTCAAGAGAGAGCTAGATAGGGCTCTTAAAAATAGCGGTCAGGGGATATGGGGAAGAAGGCTGGAACGGGGTACTGATTGGGGATGATCAGCCATTATCACATTGAATGGCGGTGCTGGCTTGAAGGGCCGAATGGCCTACTCCTGCACCTATTGTCTATTGTCTATTGACAATAGGGTCCCAAGCCAAAACATCACCTATCGATGTTCTCTCGAGATGATGCCTGCCCACTGAGTTACTTCAGCATTTTACGTTTATTTTTCGGTCCACTAGTGTTGGCAGACTCAGACAGGAATATCCTGTGAATGGTTTGTGTTAAAGTCACATGAAGGTTAATCCAGCCTGTGTTTCTAAGCCCATCGCTACCGTGATTTAAGTCTAGCTTTCTTTTCTGCTCAGGAAGTGGAGTTATTGCAAGTCACAAAGAGGATGAAACTCAAAGAATTGACTGAGGAGAAGCTTGAGCTGCAGCAAGAGCTGGATTCTCTACAATCTGCCCATGCCCAGAGAATGAGTGCAGTTCACGATGAACAGGCAGACGTAGAGTGGCAGCTGGAGCAGCTGAAGCAAGGCTGTTTGTGTGACCGCACAACAGAAAAGGGCCAAGAGGCTGAGTACACTGCACAGGTATATTTGTTGCCCACAGTAGAAATAAAAAAAGTGGGGCATAATAATCCTCAGATTATTATAGACGTTCACAACTAAATACAATAATGATGTAGCATATTGTATAAGGGGGGGGGAGAGCTTTCTGAATTTCTAATCGTGAATATGTCTATTTGCAGTCTCTCTTTGAATTCTCAATCTGGGATATATTTAGGATCTGCATAAAAATACCACGCTACTGCATATCAGTAGTTTAGATCAGAGATACAGTGCGGCATCAGGCCCTTTGTCCCACCGAGTCCATGCCGACCAGCGATCACCTATATGCTAGTTCTATCCGACACACTAGGGACAATTTACAGAAGACAATCAACCTACAATTGGAGGAAACTGGAGCTCCCGGGGAAAACTCATGCGCTCACAGGGAGAACGTGCAAACTCCGTACAAACAGCACCCTTAGTCGTGATCGAACCCGGATCCATGGCACTGTAAGGCAGCAACTCTACCGCTGCTCCACTGCGCTCCCCCCCATTATTTAAAAGACCTAAAGCAAATGGGCGAAGTAGCTTGTGATATAACGTGGCTTTCCAAGTCCACATCAGAATGCCTTTTGGACCACTAATTCTAACAGTTGGAGTTTTGTGGGCAACCATTATCAGGGATTCTGGCTGAATCAAAACTGTACCAAACGGTTAGAATGCATAAATAAATCTGCGTTTAAAAAACTGATGGTACAAAGGAAAAGACTATTTTAATCAAATATTAACTGTTTACTAAGATGCCAATTAGTACATATATGGGGCCCGTTTCCATGTTATAACTTTTGTGCATATTTATATATTTATATAATTTAGTATTTAGGTTTGCTGTGGTAGGATGGGTCTGTAAAATCAAATGTTAGCTCTCATTATGTTAACCATCAGAATAAAAACACCTTCAAAATGGAGATGAGGAAGAATTTATTTAGCCAGAAGGTGGTGAATCTGTGGAATTCATTGCCACAGACGGCTGAGGAGGACAAGACATTGGGTATTTTTAAAGTGTAGATTGACGGGATCTTGATTAGTAAGGGTGTCAAAAGTTACAGGGAAGGCAGGAGAATCAGGGTGGAGAGGGAAAAATAGGTCCACCATGATCAAATGAGGGTGTAGACTCGACGGGTCGAATGACCTAATTCTGCCCCGATGTCTTATGGTCTAACCTTCTGGTATAATATTTGACGACTCCATTATGAGAGGGAACAGGGTTGGTTTTCATTAGAATGTTTATTTAACTTTATTCACCACCACTGATTCCTTTAAGTCTTAATGGAGAAGGATTTTGATATTAATATATTAAGTGATTAATGTGCTGGTCGGCATTAGCAACAGTAATAACGGCCATGAAGCAAAGAGAAAATAGTACCTGGCAAAGTACCAATAGAAACACATTGTTGGGATTATGGAAAGAGGGCAACTAAAGGAGGGTTGGTGAATTTGACAGGACGTTCATCATCTTAAAAGTAGCAAAATGTTGCTTCACAGGATCTTGTTTAGTTTAGTTTTATTGCCACGTATACCGAGGTACAGTGAAAAGCTTTTGTAGCGTGCAACCAGTCAGCGGAAAGACAATGCATGATTACAATGAGACATCCACAGTGTACAGATACATGATACAGGGAATAACATGACTAACGTTTAGTGCAAGATAAAGTCCAGTAAAGTTTGATTAAAGATATTTTGAGGGTCTCCAATGAGGTAGATAATAGCTCGGGACTGCTCTCTAGTTGTTGGTAGGATGGTTCAGCTGCCTGATCACAGCTGGGTAGAAACAGTCCTTGAATCTGGAGGTGTGTGTTTTCGCACTTCTATACCTCTTGCCTGATGAGAGATGGGAGAAGATGAAGTGTCCTTGATTATGCTGGTGGCCTTGCCGAGGTAACGGGTGTAGAGAGAGAGAGTCAATGGAAGAGAGGTTATTTTGTGTGAATTAACACCAAGAAAGATAAGGAGCTATTGGGATAGATGATAAAATGGTTATGTTTTAAGCATTGTAAAGAAGAGAAGCAGAGTGGTTTGGAGGCACACGGAACTGCAGATATTAGAGTCTAGCGCAAAATACAAGGTGCTGGAGTGACAGCGGGTCAGGCAGCATCAATAGTGAGGGGAAATCAATTGCTGATGTTGCATGGCCCACTGAGTTCCTCCAGCATTTTGTGAGGTTTAGTGAGAAAATCCCAGGGGTTGGACCTCTGGTAGTGAAAGTTTCCACTCGGATGTTGGATGATTAACTGGAGATGATGTTGAGGACAGAACTATTCAGTTGTATATATTTCAGAATTGTAAGATTAGAGATATGGAGAGGGAGTGCTACTGGTGGATCGTAGATGGTGAGATTTGAATTGTCTAAACAGGTCTTGAAGGTCAGTGTCCATGAATTGGTGGAGGATTAACTTTTAAGTGGTATTCCCGATCAAAATTGCGTTATGATTTGGCCTGCCTAATACAAATAATGCTTGTTAATCTATCACCCGCTTTCAATTTGTGTTATGTTAACACGTTACCGTTGAACTATCTGTAACTTTAAAGCAGAGTCCTCGGTAGAGCAAAGCTGCAAGTGTCTAGGTGCAAAATGTGGCCGTATAATAGAACAGTGAAAAATCAGTGTTATAGTGGGACTTGCTTATTACTGAGCCACAGCATTGCAAATGATTTTCGCACAATCTGAACATGGAAGGCTATTATGAAAAAGCGATTAAAAGAAAGGACAGAACTATCAATTCTATATTAAGACAAAGGAAGAGCCTTTCAGCGCATTGTATCTATGCTAGCTCTCAGTATAGCAATCCTTTCAAACCAACCACTCTCTTATTTCCAATCCTCTCTCACACGACACAAAAATCCCTGATGATAATTTTTTAATGCCGATTAACCTAACTACACAATTTTGGGAAGTGGGATGTAACCAGGGCATCTGGGGGAAATCCAAGCATTCACAGGAAGAACATGCAGGGTCTAGGCAGATGTAACTGGAGGTTGACATCCAACTTGGGTGGCTAAAGCCAGCAGACGGCACTACTAAGGACATTAGTTTTGGCAATGGGAGACGTAGATTTTTTTTTTTTTTGTAAATCATTTCTGGCAAATAGATTTGACTGTGGCAGATTGGCTGTTTTTAAATGTCATATTCGGAACAAGGGGATCATTAGATGGGCCGTCATTCTATCCATTTAGCTTCACGTTTGACACGGACATTGTGGGTCAAATTCCCTGTTCCTGGGCTTGACTGTTCAATGACTGGATAGACGTAAAGTGGCTGAGTAACTCAGCGGGTCAGGCAGCAGCTCTGGAGAGAAAGGGTAGGTGACGTTTCGCGTCGGGACCCTTCTTCAGACTGAAGAAGCAACTGCAGCAACCTTGGTTCGAATCCAAATCATGGCAGATTTATCTTTGTTCAAGAAGGAAATGCAGATGCTGGAAAATCGAAGGTAGACAAAAATGCTGGAGAAACTCAGCGGGTACGGCAGCATCTATGGAGCGAAGGGAATAGGCAACGTTTCGGGCCAAAACCCTTCTTCAGTCTACCATAGGTTTATCTTTCATGGGGCAGCACAGTGGCACAGCAATAGAGTTGCTGCCTTGCAGCGTCAGAAACTCGGGTTCAATCCTGACTATGGGTGCAGTCTGTACAGAGTTTGTATGTTCCCCTCTGTGACCGCGTGGTCGGATGAAGGGTCTCGACCCGAAACGTCACCTGTTCCTTTTCTCTAGACATGCTGCCTGACCCCCTGAGTTACTCCAGCACTTTGTGTCCATCTTAGCTATAAGGGGAGGTTGGGCAGATGGATCGTTTGCTCTGGAACGTTGGAAGTTGAGACCTGATACAAGTATATAAAATTACGAATTCCAATGAGAGGGTAGACAGTCTGAACCTTTTTCCCCGGGTTGGAAATGTCAAAGACTAGAGGCTGTTGCTTTAAGGTGAGAGGGACAAAATTTGAAGGCGATGGCAGGGCTACTTTTTTACATAGAGGCTGATGAGTGCCTGGGAGGTGGGTGGTGGTGGAGTCAGATAAGAGGCTATTAGATAGTCATGTAGATATGCAAGAAATATAGAGATAGGCATTATATCTAGGCAGAGGATATGAATTTAATTCGGCATCATGTATGGCGGACATCAAGGGCCTGTTACTCCGCTGTACCGTTTTGTGTGCTATGTGTCATTCTCAGAAGTAATTTGAGTTATTGACATGGCTCTTTGTTATGGAAGCAGGTCTTTCGACCCAACTCGTACATGTTGACCAAGATGCCCCATCCAAACTAGTCTGATTTGCCAGCGTTTGGCCCATATCCCTTCAAACCGTTTCAATCCATGTACCTGTTCTAGGGTGGGACTGTGGTTCAACGTTAGAGTTGCTGCCATACAGCGTCAGAGACCTGGGTTTGACCCTGACTACGGGTGCTATCTCCACGAAATTTGTACATTCTCCCTGTGACCTGGCGAGTTTTCTCCGGGTGCTCCGGTTCCAACCCACACTCCAAAGACGTACAGATTTGTAGGTTATTTGACTTTGGTGAGTTGTAAAATTGTCACTAGTGCATGTAGGGTAGTGTATGGGGTGATTGCTGGCAGTGCGGGCTGAAGGGCCTGTTTTCTCGCTGTATCTCTAAAGTCTAAAGGTTGTAGAAATTGTGTACTTAAGGTGGTTGGAAGTGCCTTAGCAAATGTGCTGAAGTCAATCAACCAATGCAAATGGTAGTCCATCTTTAACTTCAGTCTCTTTTTTTCCCCCTACCTTCCCTCCTCCCCTGCTCCATTGTCATGTACAGTTAGCCGAATTGCGACAAAGGCTGGACCGAGCTGAGGCGGATCGCCGAGAACTTCAAGAGGAGCTGAGGTGTGAGCGTGAAGCCCGAGAAAAACTGGAAGCCATGGTAAAGGAACTGAAGCTTCAGATCTTCGAAACCTCCAGAAATAAAGCTGGCACTGTGCTGAGGTCTGTAGCGGATTGATGAGAACAAAGTCTCCTCTGAAGCACCAGCTGTTTGAAGCAAAGTAATTTTATAGAATTGCTTTTGAGGAAGAGTGGTGAATTAACGTCTTGCAACCTACACTGGAAGAAATCTGTGCAACTGAATAATTGTTGTTCTGGAGAGACTGGAGTTAATTGTAATTCATCCAGTTTGGAACAAAAATCTAGAAAGCAAAGTTTAAACAAATTAAGTTTTGTACATAAATATATATATATATATATATATATATATATATATAATGCATAGGTAAAATATCTACATTATAAAATGGCTAGGCATGGGAGATATGTTATTTGATAACCTTTGGAAATTTATATGCATGTAGAGCCAGCCACGCATTAGAATCTGTTCTTGTGCTCTTTCCCATTGCCTTTATAAATGGCTTTTGTTAAAATCACTGATTGCATCTGGTCCCAGTGCTTTGTTCGTCCCAGAATCCTGCTTCCTACTTAGTTGCACAACATGCAGGAGACTTGTTTTGTAATTTTTCTTGCAGTTGTTCAGAAAACTTCAAATTTATTCTCTAGATTTGCATGTGCTCTTTATTGCTGCCCCGACCCTTCTGTACCGATCGATCGTTGTTATATACAAGGAAAAACCACGGGGTTTTGACTGCGAATAGTGTGGACGGATGCAATTTGCAAACAAAACCTTTACAATGACCTTGAATTTCACTTCTTTTGATAAAAGACGGATGTGATCTCTAAATGATAACATCCCACTGTATGTACTCAGTAAATGTAAAAAATATAAACCGTACCAGGCATGGCTCTGGTTTTATGTAGTTTCCTCTTAAAATGGTTGTATATATGAATTCTACTATTCCTTTTCTACAGTTTCTTATTTATTTCACCACCCTTTCACTGCTTCCTGAGGCACTGTTCTCTGAGGGTATTGTTTGTTTCCTTTGTGACTTTCTCTGCCTTGGGATGAGTGCCTGTGGACTCAACGATTCGCATTTGTGTGTCTCTTGCAAACACAGCCGTTGGGCACAGCTCAGATCCTTGACTGGCTTACCGTTTGCCTCCCTGAAAGCTGAGGAAGGCAAGGTCTAACTGTTGAAATTGGCCATCGCAACACCAGTTTCGTACTGATAAGGAGTGGAAGCGTGATGTCTGTAACAAACCATTTCCATTGATTTTACAGCGCCTGATGACAAATGTTTATTAATTTCTCTAAAATAATAAACAAAACTGGGGAAAAAAAGGAGTAAGGAGACGTTTGGAAACCACATTACTCTATATTGGTATCAATGCAGCTATTGAATCTTCTGGCTTTTTGCTGCAGATACAACTGTGTGCTTGAATATATTTAATACACACCTGGAAGAAGGGACTCTTATTGTGAACTTGCTTGAAGGAAAAGTTATTGATCTACTCATTACCTCTTTTCCACTGCTATGGCAACCCCAATTTACCCGTACACTATTTGGATTCAGTGCTGTGTGATGTTATCACATGCATGTTGGCAGGATAAATTACTACCCATTTTACTGTTGCAACTCCTGTTCAGAATTTGTAGTTGTAAAACTGAACCACTTGCTGTCCCTTCCACAACAATCATTGCGAGTTTGTCAGTATTAATTTTGACAGTGACCCAGCCTAACGACTGCTATTTGAATGAATCTCCTACTGTCTTGACCCTGTGTTTTATGTTTTATTCCACGGTTTCTGTACTTTGTTCCAAAGCACATGATGGGATATGAACATTTATATTGCTTGGCAAAATGTTTATACAACTATAGTTTGAGTGGTTTCTTTGACATTAAAAGAACGTGGCTTTTTGTATACAAAAGATTCCTTTTGGTATAAATTTACCCAACATCGGTACTTAAAAGTGTAATAACAAGAAACTGCAGACCTAAGTTATTACCAAAGAAAGATTCAAAGTGCTGGAGCAACAGTGGGGCGACACAGTGGCACAGCAGTAAAGTTACTGCCTCACAGCGCCAGAGACCCGGGTTTGATCCTGAA
Source organism: Leucoraja erinaceus (assembly GCF_028641065.1). Taxonomy (NCBI): domain Eukaryota; kingdom Metazoa; phylum Chordata; class Chondrichthyes; order Rajiformes; family Rajidae; genus Leucoraja; species Leucoraja erinaceus. Next base: position 22,806,621 of record NC_073390.1, on the reverse strand, counting down.
TAAGGGCGCTGTCTGGGTGTTTGTCCGTGTGACTGCGTGTGTTTTCTCTCCGGGTGATCCGGTTTCCTCCCACACTCAAAAGACGTACGGATTTGTAGGTTAATTGACTTTTGTAAAGAAGTCCCTAGTATGTAGGATAGTGTTAGTGTATGGGGTTATCATTGGCCAGTGTGACTCGGTGGGCCGAAGGGCCTATTTCCACACTACCTCTAAAGTCTAAAGTAAATTACTGTGGTCATCGATTTGGTTTCACGTGCTTTGCTGATTTTTTTTTCCCAGTTCACTTGGGCCAAATCAGTGTTACAATTGGTATTAAAATCTTATGCAGTAGAAATAGAAAAAAGGGCTACAGAATCTTTACACATTCCTTTTTGTTTGGAAGTGAAGCAAAAGAAGATTTGGACTGAAGTGTGATATCCCCACAGATGAGCTATTTACTGGCACATTACATTGTCAAGTCAAGTCAAGAGAGTTTATTGTCATGTGTCCCAGATAGGACAATGACATTCTTGCTTGCTGCAGCACAACAGATTATTGTAGGCATAAATACAGATCAGATCAGTGTGTCTATACACCATAGAATATATATATATACACACATAAATAAACAGACAAAGTGCAATAGGCTGTTATAGTTCAGAGTTTGTTTGAAGTTGTGTTTAATAGTCTGATGGCTGTGGGGAAGAAGCTGTATCTGAACCTGGATGTTGCAGATTCCCAGCTCCTGTACCTTCTACCTGATGGCAGCGGAGAGATGAGTGTGGGTCCTTGATGATGCTGGCATTTCATTGGTTTATCATTGTCATGTGTACCCGTGTACAGTGCAAAACCTTGGTGTGTGTGCTATCCACGCAAACTATACCATACATGATTACATCAAGAAGTGCAATAGCGAAAATAAACAAAGTGCAGAATATAGTATTCTAGCTACAGAGAAACTGCAGATTAAAAAAAGTACAAGGGTTGCTATAAGGTAGATGGGTAGATCGGGATTTCATCCACAGTTTATGAAAAGGTCTGTTCAAGATTCTGATAATAGTGGTTAAGAAACTATTCTTGAATCTGGTGGTAGGTGCCTTATAATTGTGTTTTCAGACCAGACAAGTTACTTTTTTTTAAACCTGGGTGTGAATGGAATTATCAGTTTCACTTTAAGTTAGATTGAAAAATGCAGCATGGAAACAGGCCCTGTGGCCCACTGAGTCTACCCAACCGTTGATCAGCCATAAGCATTAGTTCTGCCATAATGGTGATTAGTTGATCAGCCATACGCATTATCCCACTTTCTCATCCACTCCCTACACACCGAGTGCAATTTACAGTGGTCAATTAACCCACAAACCTGTCCGTCTTTGGGGTGTTGGAGGAAACCAGAACACCCCGGGAACACCCATACTGTGTCAGTGCAAAATATTCACTGACAGCACCCAAGGTCAGGATTGAACCCGGCTCTCTAGTGCTGTGGGGCAGTAACTCCACCATATGTGCCACTGGAAACGGGCAGATTACTTCATTCCAATAGTTTTACAATGAAATGTAAATTTACAGCACCTTGGAAGAAGGTGGTGCCTAGAGTAGATAGTGGTAAAGAGGGCGTATGGAATGTTTGACTTCATCAGTCGGGACATTGATTATAAGATAAAGGAATTAGAATTTGGGTGAGGTACTAAACAAGTACTTTGCATCTATGTTCATTAGACAGTAGGACATGGAAGACAGTAAGATCAGTGTGAAGAATACTAATATGCAAGTGCAGTTTGGGATTAAGAAGCAGGAGGAGTTGGGGCTCTTGAAGAACATAAAGATGGAGCCCCAGGGCTGAATGTGCTCTATCCCAGGTTATCAAGAGAGGGGTTTGGAGGAGCTTTGGCGACGATCTTTGCTTCTTCTCCTGCCACAGGCAAAGTTGTGGAGGGACTGGAGAGTGGTTAATGTTGTTCCTTTACATAAGAAGGTAAATAGAGAGAATCCATGGAATTATAGGTAGGTGAGCCTCATGTCAGTGGTAGGTGAATTATTGGAGAGGCTTCTTCAGGAAAGAATTTACTTCCATTTGGAAGGGAATGGGCAATTAGGAACAATTAATATGGCTTTGTATGTGGCAAGGCATATGGTACATGCTGTACTTAAGTGAGTTTTGTGAGGAGGTGATGAAGGTGAGCAATGAGGATAGGGCAGTGGATGTCCGCATGGATTTTAATAAAGTCTCGCATGGAAGACTAATCCAGAATCTGAAGAGACGTAGAATTCACAGTGACTTGGTCGTATAGATTCAGAACTGGCTTACTAATAAGAGAAAGGGGGTTCTTGTGGAAGAGATTATTGAGGCTGGAGGTTTGTGACCAGTGGCGTTCTGCATATTGGGAACTCTGTGATGATATATCTTCTTATATATATAAAACTCAAATCAGTCCGCCTGCCGCCGTACGGCGTCCGCCGCGTTTCTTCCTTTGATGCTCCGCAACTCCGAAACCGGACGCAGAATCGCCGACGTCTTTTCCATTTCGGTAGAGATTTCGCTTTTCTTTCTAAGTATCCGCTCCTCGTTACATTTCGTCGTGTTTAAGTACGCTTTTTTAATCAAATCCTACCCCCCCCCCCACCACCTCAATATTTCAAAAAGAAACTGGATTCTCATCCACACAAGCAGCTCCCTGTGAACGTTCCATCGTGTGATGTCACAATGCCCGATGCTCACAGATGGCCAATCGGAATGGATTCATTTACATATGCCTTTGCAGGAGCCACAGCCCCGGTGAACATTCCATCGTGTGATGTCACAATGCCCGATGCTCACAGATGGCCAATCGGAATGGATTCATTTACATATGCCTTTGCAGGAGCCACAGCCCCGGTGAACATTCCATCGTGTGATGTCACAATGCCCAATGCTCAAATACATTGTTGCCATAGAGAACGCTCAGCGATTATTCAAATTCTTCACTAACTGTCATTTCTGATTTGCTTGTGAAGTGAAAAGTCCTGAATTGCATTTGTCTGATGCAGGAAGATTGTTCCAGATGTTGGGGAAGTCCAGGACACGCGGGACACAGTTTAAGGATAAAGGGGAAATCCTTTAGTACTGAGATGAGGGAAACATTTTTCACACAGATAGTGGTGAGTCTCTGGAACTCTCTGCCACAGAAGGTAGTGGAGGCCAGTTCATTGGCTATATTTAAGAGGGAGTTAGATGAGGCCCTTGTGGCTAAAGGGATCAGGGGGTATGGAGAGGGGGGGAGCTGTGAGGAGGATGCTAGGAGACTGCAAGGTGACTTGGATAGGCTGGGTGAGAGGGCAAATGTTTGGCAGATGCAGTATAATGTGGATAAATGTGAGGTTATCCATTTTGGTGACAAAAACGGGAAAGCAGACTATTATCTAAATGGTGGCCGATTGGGAAAGGGGGAGATGCAGCGAGACCTGGGTGTCATGGTACACCAGTCATTGAAGGTAGGCATGCAGGTGCAGCAGGCAGTGAAGAAAGCCAACGGTATGTTAGCTTTCATTGCAAAAGGATTTGAGTATAGGAGCAGGGAGGTTCTACTGCAGTTGTACAGGGTCTTGGTGAGACCACACCTGGAGTATTGCGTACAGTTTTGGTCTCCAAATCTGAGGAAGGACATTATTGCCATAGAGGGAGTGCAGAGACGGTTCACCAGACTGATTCCTGGGATGTCAGGACTGTCTTATGAAGAAAGACTGGATAGACTTGGTTTATACTCTCTAGAATTTAGGAGACTGAGAGGGGATCTTATAGAAACTTACAAAATTCTTAAGGGGTTGGACAGGCTAGATGCAGGAAGATTGTTCCCGATGTTGGGGAAGTCCAGGACAAGGGGTCACAACTTAAGGATAAGGGGGAAATCTTTTGTGACCGAGATGAGAAGAACTTTTTTCACACAGAGCGTGGTGAATCTCTGAACTCTCTGCCACAGAGGGTAGTTGAGGCCAGTTCATTGGCTATATTTAAGAGGGAGTTAGATGTGGCCCTTGTGGCTAAGGGGATCAGAGGGTATGGAGAGAAGGCAGGTACGATATACTGAGTTGGATGATCAGCCATGATCATATTGAATGGCGGTGCAGGCTCGAAGGGCCGAATGGCCTACTCCTGCACCTAATTTTCTATGTTTCTATGTTTCTATCAGCCGTGATCATATTGAATGGAGAATGGTGCAGGCTCGAAGGGCCGAATGGCCTACTACTGCACTTAATTTCTATGTTTCTATGTGTCCCTCTCCTCACCCCTCTCCCTCTGCCACCCATCTCTCTCCCCCACCCCCCTTCCCTCTCTACCACCACCCCCCTTCCCTCTCTGCCACCGCCCCCTTCCCCCTACACCTCGGTCCCTCTTCTACCACTCCCGCTACCCCTCTTCCCCTCCCGCCCTCCCCACTCTTCCACTTCTCTCCCACTCTCTCCTCCCCCACTCCTCACCCCTCTCCCATCCCCTCTCCCCCCCCCCCTTCCCTCTCTACCCCACCCCCCTACCTTCTCTCCCCCCCCACACACCCTTCCCCTATCCCTCTGTCCCTCTTCCATCACTCCCGCTACCCCTCTCCTCCTCCCTCCCCACTCTTTCCCCTCTCCCCCCCCCACCCCTCTCCTCATCCCCCCCCCTCCCCCCAAAGCTCTCTCCCCATCCCTCACCCCCTACCCCGCTCTCCTTTCCCTCCCAAATCTATCCCGTTTCCTCCTCCTCCCTCCCCTCTTCTCACCCCCCCCCCCCCGCAAACGCCGTTGGGGAAACAGACCATAGAGGGAGTACAGAGAAGGTTCAACAGACTGATTCCTGGGATGTCAGGACTTTCAAATGAAGAAAGACTGGATAGACTTGGCTTGTACTCGCTAGATTTTAGAAGATTGAGGGGGGATCTTATAGAAACTTACAAAATTCTTAAGGGGTTGGACAGGCTAGATGCAGGAAGATTGTTGCAGATGTTGGGGAAGTCCAGAACAGGGGGGTCACAGTTTAAGGATAAGGGGGAAATCCTTTATGACCGAGATGAGAAAAACATTTTTCACACAGAGAGTGGTGAATCTCTGGAATTCTCTGCCACAGAAGGTAGTTGAGGCAAGTTCATTGGCTATATTTAAGAGGGAGTTAGATGTGGCCCTTGTGGCTAAAGGGATCAGGGGGTATGGAGAGAAGGCAGGTACAGGATACTGAGTTGGATGATCATCCTTGATCATATTGAATGGTGGTGCAGGCTCGAAGGGCCGAATGGCCTACTACTGCACTTAATTTCTATGTTTCCCTCTCTCCTCACCCCTCTCCTCACCCCTCTCCCTCTCTCGCTCACCCCCCTTCCCTCTCTACCCCACCCCCCCTTCCCTCTCTCCACCCGCCCCCTTCCCCCTACCCCTCTCCTCCTCCCCTCCCTCTCACCCCACTCTTTACCGTCTCTCTCCACCCCTCTCCCCCTCCTCCCCTCCCCTCCCAATCCCCCCCCCCCCCCCACATCTCTCTCCCCATCCCCCTCTCTCACCCCCTACCCCCGCTCTCCTTTCCCTCCCAAATCTGTCATGTTTCCTCCTCCTCCTCCCCCCCTCCCTCCCCTCCTCTCTCACCCCCCCCCCCCCCCCCCCCCCCCCCCCACCTGTGAGTTTGGGGGGTGGTTAATTTGAGTGTGATGCCGCAGCCCCTACCCCCCCCCCCCCCCCCCCCAAACGCTGTTGGGGAAACAGACCCAACGGGTCTGCACTTGGTCTAGTCTATATATATATAAAACTCAAATCAGTCCGCCTGCCGCCGTACGGCGTCCGCCGCGCGTTTCTTCCTTTGACGCTCCGCAACTCCGAAACCGGACGCTCAATCTCCGAGATATTTTCCATTTCGGTAGAGATTTCGCTTTTCTTTCTAAGTATCCGCTCCTCATTTCATTTCGTCGTGTTGAAGTACATGTTTTTAATCAAATCCTTCTCCCCCCCCCCCCCAAGTATTTCAAAAATAAACAGGCTTCTCCATTTACATCACCTTCCAACACACTTCCAAACAAAGTTGCAAGAGAGGAACACTGAACTTTTCACTGCTGCAGCAGGCAGGGGAGGGCTGCAATTGAGGGAGGCAGGGGAGTGCTGGAAACTTACATTTGGCAACGGGCTCAGTTCCAATGGAGGAGACGGGTGCATGGTGGAATATTGGGTTGGGGGATCACACCATTGGGGGAGCAGACCCAACGGGTCTGCACTTGGTCTAGTATATATATAAAACTCAAATCAGTCCGCCTGCCGCCGTACGGCGTCCGCCGCGTTTCTTCCTTTGACGCTCCGCAACTCCAAAACCGGACGCAGGATCGCCGATGTCTTTTCCATTTCGGTAGAGATTTCGCTTTTCTTTCTAAGTATCCGCTCCTCATTACATTTCGTCGTGTTTAAGTACGCTTTTTTAATCAAATCCTACACCCCCCCCCCCCCCCCCCCCCCCACCACCTCAATATTTCAAAAAAAAACTGGTTTCACACCCACACAAGCAGCCCCCTGTGAACGTTCCATCGTGTGATGTCACAATGCCCAATGCTCAAATACATTGTTGCCATAGAGAACGCTCAGCGATTATTCAAATTCTTCACTAACTGTCATTTCTGATTTGCTTGTGAAGTGAAAAGTCCTGAATTGCATTTGTCTGATGCAGGAAGATTGTTCCAGATGTTGGGGAAGTCCAGGACACGCGGGACACAGTTTAAGGATAAAGGGGAAATCCTTTAGTACTGAGATGAGGGAAACATTTTTCACACAGATAGTGGTGAGTCTCTGGAACTCTCTGCCACAGAAGGTAGTGGAGGCCAGTTCATTGGCTATATTTAAGAGGGAGTTAGATGTGGCCCTTGTGTCTAAAGGGATCAGGGGGTATGGAGAGGGGGGGAGCTGTGAGGAGGATGCTAGGAGACTGCAAGGTGACTTGGATAGGCTGGGTGAGTGGGCAAATGTTTGGCAGATGCAGTATAATGTGGATAAATGTGATGTTATCCATTTTGGTGACAAAAACGGGAAAGCAGACTATTATCTAAATGGTGGCCGATTGGGAAAGGGGGACATGCAGCGAGACCTGGGTGTCATGGTACACCAGTCATTGAAGGTAGGCATGCAGGTGCAGCAGGCAGTAAAGAAAGCGAATGGTATGTTAGCTTTCATTGCAAAAGGATTTGAGTATAGGAGCAGGGAGGTTCTACTGCAGTTGTACAGGGTCTTGGTGAGACCACACCTGGAGTATTGCGTACAGTTTTGGTCTCCAAATCTGAGGAAGGACATTATTGCCATAGAGGGATTGCAGAGACAGTTCACCAGACTGATTCCTGGGATGTCAGGACTGTCTTATGAAGAAAGACTGGATGGACTTGGTTTATACTCTCTAGATTTTAGAAGATTGAGGGGGGATCTTATAGAAACTTACAAAATTCTTAAGGGGTTGGACAGGCTAGATGCAGGAAGATTGTTCCAGATGTTGGGGAAGTCCAGAACAGGGGGTCACAGTTTAAGGATAACGGGGGAAATCCTTTATGACCGAGATGAGATAAACATTTTTCACACAGAGAGTCGTGAATCTGTGGAATTCTCTGCCACAGAAGGTAGTTGAGGCCAGTTCATTGGCTACATTTAAGAGGGAGTTAGATGTGGCCCTTGTGGCTAAAGGGATCAGGGGGTATGGAGAGAAGGCAGGTACAGGATACTGAGTTGGATGATCATCCTTGATCATATTGAATGGTGGTGCAGGCTCGAAGGGCCGAATGGCCTACTACTGCACTTAATTTCTATGTTTCCCTCTCTCAAACCCTCTCCTCTCCTCACCCCTCTCCCTCACCCTCACCCCCCCCTTCCCTCTCTACCCCACCCCCTTCCCTCTCTCCACCCGCCCCCTTCCCCCTACCCCTCTCCTCCTCCCTCGCACTCCCCACTCTTTCCCGTCTCTCCCTCCTCCCCTCCCTCCCCATCCCACCCTCCCTGCCCCCACATCTCTCTCCCCATCCCCCTCTCTCACCCCCTACCCCGCTCTCCTTTCCCTCCCAAATCTGTCATGTTTCCTCCTCCTCCTCTCCCCTCCCTCCCCTCTTCTCACCCACCCACCCCCCCCCCCCCCACCTGTGAGTTTGGGGGGTGGTTAATTTGAGTGTGATGCCGCAGCCCCTACTCCCCCTCCCCCCCCCCCCCCCCCCGCAAACGCTGTTGGGGAAACAGACCCAACGGGTCTGCACTTGGTCTAGTATATATATATAAATGACTTGCTGATGAGTTGGTTAGTAAATTTGCAGATGACATCAAGATTGTTGTTGAAGTTGGGCAATGTGAGGAAGGCTGCCCAAAGTATACAGTGGGATATCGATCAGCTACAGAAATGGATGGAGAAATGGCAGGTTGAGTGTAATCTGAGATACTGCACTTTGGGAGGTCAAATGTAAAAGAAAAATATACATTTACTGGCAAGACCTTGAACAACATTAGAAAGTATTTTTATCGGGATACATCACAACATGGATTGGGGACAGTACCATCCAAAACCGCAAGATAATACGGAGAATTGTGGACACATGACTTGTCACTGACTCAATAAAATAGCACGGAATAAAAAAGCTTTTCACTGTACGCGTGACAATGAACTAAACTAAACTAGAGTGAGAGGAGACAAAGAGGCTACAGAAACCATGGGGAAGTTAGAATTGGCTTCAGTGAACCCGGGTCTTCAAAAAAAATGAAGTGTACAAGAAAGGAAAAACAAATTGAATGGCAAATGCATATTGATACATAACAAAGAAAATCAATCTGTCGTTCAAAGCATAAGTTTAATTCAATTTCTCTGGATACTTAATACATGCCTATTGATCGAAAGAACAAAGTCTTTACCTTCAACCATTCAAACCTGCCCCATTTAGCACAAACTATATTCACTGTATTTTCAATCATATTGAAATAAGTAATTTAGTGAATATAGGAGTCCAGACCTGAAACATCACCTATCCATGTTCTCCAGGGATGCTGCCTGACCAGCTGAGATACTCCAGCACTTTGTGGCATTCCATGACTTACTAGCATCTGCAGTTCTTTGCTTCTACAGAGAATAGAAGGTTGTCTATTGTGTTGCATCAATTATCATTGCAGCTTTCATTGTTATATTGACAAAAGTATAGTAAATTATGAAATGAATCATCATATGGCTAATTAATGGTCGTATTAATGAAGTATTAAATGAAATAATCACCTTTATTACCAGATTTGACATATTGCAGTACACGGTACATATTGGAATTGGATATCAAAATACCAACCAAAGTAGGCAGAATCTATCATATCTACCATAAGGGATCCCCACCTTTCGGGCCGTGCCTTTTTCTCACTGCTACTGTCGAGCAGGAGGTACAGAAGCATGAAGTCCCACACCACCAGGTTCAGGAACAGCGACTTTCCTGCAACCATCAGGTTGTTAATCCGACCCACACAACGCTAATCCTACCTTGGCCATGGAACACCACGGAGCACCTCTTCCACTACTGTGAGCTTGTTTTCTAATTGTGGTTTTCGCATTGTCACTTTGTTGCACAGGCTTGTTTCTCATTACTGCCTTGCACAATTTTCTGTGTAATCTAAGTATAATTTTGTGTGTTCATCTGAGGCTATGTGCCTGTGAAGCTGCTGCAAGCAAGATGTTCGATGTACCTGTACCTCACTGAACGTGCATATTGACAATAAATTCAACATAAAACAATAGATGAGGTAGACAGTCAGAACCTTTTCCAGGATGGAGAAATTAAATGCTAGAGAGCACAGCTTTAAGGTGAGAGTGGTAAATTTTAAAGATGTGCAGGACAAGTTTTTGCATTGAGTGGTGGGTGCCTGGAACACGCTGCCAGGGGTGGTGGTGGAGGCAGATACGATAGTGGTATTAAAGAGGCTTTTGGATAGACCCATGGATATGCAGGGAATGAAGGGAAATGGAATATGCGTAAGTAGATAAGAGATGGTCCTGGCATCATATTTGGGCGGAAATCAGAAAGACGTGCGGGTTTGTAGATTAATTGACCCTCTGTAAATTGCCCCTAATGTGTAGGGAGCGGATTTGAAAGTGGGATAAAAGAACTAGTGTGAACGGGAGATCGATGGTCGGCGTGGGTTTCCACGCTGTATCTTTCACTCAAAAATAACTAGTGAGGAGGATCTTGATGGTTCCAAGTGTCAATGTCTCTTCTCTAAAGCCTTTCTGAAGGGATGGATGACATTAGCATATGTGGCTTCCCTGTTAACTCTTTTTGAAAGTGCCTTTCCCCATCAAGCCCTTCTTGGTATTTTCCTCTGGTTTGAACAAGATAATGTAGCACTTGGGAACGAAAATGCAGAAAAGCAAACCAAAGCTGGAGGACAGAATAGCAAAGATTTCAACGGCAACGGTGTACTTTCCCGGTGAGCTGACGTAGGCTGGAATGAAGGTCAGCCAAACAGCACAGAAGATGATCATGCTGAAGGTTATGAGTTTGGCCTCATTGAATTTCCCAGGGAGCTCCCTAGCTAGAAAAGCCAGCACAAAACACAAGCCGGACAAAACACCGATGTAGCCCAATACGCAGTAGAAAGCTATTGGAGATCCTACATCACACTCCAGCAGAATCTTTGTGTTGTGGTATCTCATGTTCTTCGATGGGAAGGGTGGTGCCATGGCAAGCCAGGTGACGCAGATCAGAATTTGGAGGAGGGTGCACCCACAAACGATGAGTCTTTGCTGGGCAGCTCCGAACCACTTCATTGTCCTCGTCTGGGGGCCAGTCGCCTTAAAGGCCGATAGCACCACAACAGTCTTGACCAGCAGGCAGGATACGCAGAGGGCAAACGCGATCCCGAAAAGAGTGTGCCGCAGTGCGCAGGACCAGTGGGAAGGGCGGCCGATGAAGGTGAGCGAGCACAGGAAGCAAAGTCCCAGGGAAAACAGCAGCAGGAAACTGAGCTCAGCATTATTGCCCTTGACGATGGGCGTATCCTTGTGGTACAGGAAGAGAGATGCAATAACGAGAGTGTTCAACGTGCCAAGCAACGCCACAGCCCCCAGTATTATTCCCATCGTATCATCAAACGAAAGGAACTCAATGTCTTTATCTACACACTGTTGTCTGTCCTGACTGGACCAATATTCCAAGGGGCACTTCATGCATTCTATTGAATCTAAAATGGAGAATTCAATCATTCATTGATCATCAACTATATCTGCGTTACCTAACAATTCACCCCTTGTAGTAGGTATGTTACAAAACCTACCTGAATCATCATTGGGAATCTGCCCTCAGCCATGTCCGCGATTTTGGCGCTGTTTGGAGGGGGCGGGTTTAAAACGCGATTTTTACTAGGCTGTACTAATCGCACATGTTCAGCCTAGTAAATCATTAACGAAAAATCGCTGCAAGACCCGGTCGCAAAAGGTATTATTAGTTTTATAGGCCTCGATAATATAGTTCTAATAGTTTTAAAATTACTGTCTTATTCCGCAACCTCTCGCAGCCCCAGGGTTTTATAAAGCAAACAATTAAAGGTATGTACCTTATTTTTACATTAAATGGGGCATATATATAACCATATATATCAAGTTATCTATAGCGAGTAGTTCATTTTGGGCTTTTTATATCCCGCAGTATTTTTCTCGGCATTTGAGGGCACTAATCCAGCGCGATATCAACGTTCTAAACCAGCGCGTTCCACATGAACCCACTAGAAAGCCGATTTAAATGGGCATTTATTTACAGCAATTGAACACTAAATTCCTTCCATTTGGCCTATAAATTAATGTAAATTAGATATAAAAATCATGTTATATTGTGAATTATTTGTGAATAATCTTTGGACACTTAGGCTATTTAAAAATGTTAATCTTTCCTTAAGAAATGGGCTTTTGACTATCCAAGATCACAGCTTTTTTGTAATGTCCATTGAAAATCAATAGGGAACAAGATGCTAATTTCCGAGTATGAAAATGGCCATAACCTTTTTTAATACTTGAGATATGAAAGTGAATTTGGTGTCAAATTAAACTTATTGTTATGCTTTATCTGATGGGATAAATTGCAGACTTGATTTTTAAAATCTCAAAATTTTGTAACATTGCTACTTGTAGTATACTCTGTTTTAGTTTAGTTTTACTGATATGCCAAGGAAACAGTCGCTTTGGCCAACCAAGTTCACGCTGACCATCGATCACCCCATTGGACGGTAGAGTGGCTCAGTGGTTGAGTTGCTGCCCCACAGCGCCAGAGGTTTGATCTTGACCATGGGTGCTGTCTGTGTACAGACTTTACAATTCTCCCTGTGACTGCGTGGGTTTTCTCCAGGTGCTGCAGTTTCCTCCCACAATCCAAAGAAGTGGAGGTATGTAGGTTAATTGGATTCAGAAAATTGTCCCTAGTGTACAGGTGATCGCTGGTTGGGTGGACTCGATGGGCCGAAGGGCCAGTTTCCACTCTGTGTCTCCAAACTAAACTAAATATCCGTTCGCACTAGTTCTATTTTCTCCCATTTTTTCCTTCACCCTACAAACCTAGCGGCAATTTACAGAGGCCAATTAACCTACAAACTCGCAGGTCTTTGCGATGTGGGTGTAAACTGGAGCACTCGGAGAAAACCCATGCGGTCACGAAGAGAACATACAAACTCCACGCACAGACAACACCTGAGATCAGGATTGAAACCGGGTCTCTGGCACTGTGAGGTAGCGGCTCTACCCGCTGCGCCATTCTGCCGCCCAATAATCTTTCTCGAGAGACTCTTCGGCCCACCGAGTCCACTCTGACCATCAATCACCCATTTACACTAATCCTACATTCATCTAATCCAACTTTATTTTCTCCATATTGTTATCAATTCCCCCCAGATGCGGCCACTCACACACACAAGGGGCAATTGACTGAGGCCAAATAACCTACAAACCCTTTGCGATGTGGGAGTAAACCAGAGGAAACCTACATGGTCACAGGAAGAACATGCAAACTCCACACAGATGGCACCCCAGGTCAAGATTGATCCTGGGTCTCTGGCGTTGTGAGGCAGCAGCTCTACCAGCCGCCCCACTCTGCCGTCCACAACACCCACCTGGCTCCATCATCCATTCAGGCAATGCATTCCAGATCTTAAGAACTCACCATGTTAAAAAACATCTTAATTTCCACTCTGCTATCTTCCCCAGTGAACTTAAACATGCTATTGATCTCCCTGCTAATAGAAGAATTTGTTCCAGTTGAATCCTAACCTATTACCATATAATTGGGATTACATGCATTGTTAAGATATTAGATTTGAATATATTCCAAAGACCTTTCCATTAAATTGATGGAGCAAAAAAGCCAGACAGCATGGAAATAGGCCATTCAGCCCAGCTTACCCATGCTAACCCATGCTAACCCTGAAGAAACTATCCCCAAATCCGTGAGAAAGCACACCTCCAGATTCAGGGACAGTGTCTTCCCAGCTGTTATCAGGCAACTGAACCGTCCTCTCACCAACTAGAGGGCAGTCCTGAGGGGTACCATCTACCCCTTTGAGATCCTCGGACTATCTTTAATCGGACTTTACTAGACTTTACCATGCACTAAACGGTATTCCCTTTATCCAGTATCTGCACACTGTGGAAGGCTTGATTGTAATCATATATCGTCTTTCTGCTGACTGGATAGGACTCAACAAAAAGCTTTTCACTGTACCTCGGTGCACGTGCCAGTACTAAACTGAACTAAACTAAACCAAACCAAACAAAGCTGAACTAAGCTAAACTTAACTAAACTAAGCTAAACCAAACCAAGGTGCCCCATCTACAGTAGTCCCACCTGCTTGTGTTTGGCCATATCCCTCTAAATCTTTCCTATCCATTCATCTACTAACCTGTTGAGTTGCTGATTTCACCTTCGGCACACAAGATGCAGTCAAAGCAGCAAATAGGTTGTCCATCTTGTGCAGCTTTTCGAGTGCCAGGTGGGCAATGTTCACTGCAGATGGACTGTGGGACCTTCACAGTGTGAGGAAGGAAGATGTTAATATAGTAGGGAGATACACCATGGATACAAGTCCTTTGGCCCATAGAGTCCATGCCAACCATTTACACTAATCCTACATTAATTCCCACATTTTATTCTTCTCACCTTCTCATGAATCCCTCCCAGATTCTACCACTGTTGACATACCAGGGACAAATTACAGAGGCCAATTAACCCAACGCGTGAAAAGTGAAGTCAGAGGAAAGGATTTTTTTTAGAGATAGTGTGGAAACGGGCCCTTTGGCTCACAAAGTGACCAATGGTCACCTGCCAAGGGCCATTTACAGTGGCCAATTAACCTACAAACCTGCACATCCTTGGAAGGTATGTGGAAGGGGACAGGCCTTTGTCCAGACACCTGCCAAAGATAAACTAACCTCATCTGTCTCCCCTTTCCCCCTCCTTCCAATCAGTTTGAAGAAGTGTCCTGATCTGAAACATTGTGTCTGTGTTCTCCAGAGATGCTGTCTGACCTGCTGAATAACTCCAGCATTTAGTGTACTTTTGTCTGAAAACCAGCAGTCCCTTGTTTCTACTGCATTTAAATAACTTTAGACATTTTGATAGAGCATAGATTTAAAGAGAGGCTTACTGTTCTTTGGTTCCCATGCCAGAGAATAATATCTTCATTTATCACAAACTCTTTTCCCAGTGCCGCAGATGTGTCAAAATAGCCGACTGTTACATGTTGAACCAAGCCCTTGTCATTCATCTGCCAGTTTATGATATCGTATGATGCAGGTGGATCGCCGTTGGGATCAAAATATACTTGTTCTCCAAGACGGTTGGTGAATCTTACATCTTTCAAGTGATGAAATAGCTACGGGCAACAATCAGAAAAGAATAATTGAATTTTTATATTTTGCATGCCTGGTTAACATATTCATGAATTGACATACTGGGGTAATCTTGGGGTCCAAGTCCATAACCCTGTCCATAACTAGAGTCCGGTTTATCAACGTGTGATTTGTGATTGATTAACAACTACTGAATTCATCAGTGAAATGCTTACCAGTGCATCTTCTTTGGATGCACTAAATACTTTGGACTTTTGATTTTGAGACATCATCAAAGGGATCAAAAGGCAGCCAGCATCATCAGAGACCCACACTACCCTGGCCATGCTCTCATTTCACTCCTGCCATCGGGAAGAAGGTACAGGAGTCTGAAAACTGTAATGTCCAGGTTCAAGAACAGCTTCTTGCCTACAACCATCAAGCTCATGAACACTAGACAACACTGACTAAACTATGATATGTATCTGGACCGGACTTTGGACATTTTCTTTTTCTTTGCAATCGGTGCCAAAATATGGTGACTGTTCATTTGTGGTTGTGCAAAAGAATTTCACTGTGCTGTGCATAAAGTGACAATAAAGAACCATTGATCCAATGGACCATTGAGCTATGGACTGTCTTTGTTTGCACTAAGGACTCTGGACTTTTTTGGGGTTTGAGATGAGAGGGGCAAAGTTTAAGATGTTCAAGTATATATTTTTTCAGAGGGTGGTGAGTGCCTGGGATGTGATATTGAGGCAGATACAATCGTGGTTTTTAAAAGACCTTCGGATAACTTTCGGTTATATTGGGGTTACTAATTTACTGAATATTTTTTTTATCTGTGAGTATTGTGTTTATATGCCTGTTATGTTGCTGCAAGTAAGAATTTCATGGTTCTGTTGACAGTACAAGTAAACACACTTGACTCAACACTTACCTGCCATGGATCAATATTTGAAACGTTGGCGCAGAGATTAGCTCCCAATAATTTATCTGGACAAAATAGCAAATTATGGAGGCCATGCGCGATGGCATAAACTCCTTTGTAGACGTTATAAGTCACTCGCAATTGATTGATGTCAAAGAAGGAGTGATTCACCCTCTGCAAGTCCTCTTGACCCGAGCATTTTGCAGTGTTAAATGCAGAGTCGTGCATTTCTGCTTTAAAAGAGCAATCAAACAGTGTCTCCCAGAAAGCATCCAGGAAGCTCCCAGTTGAATTTGAAGGGCGTAGACTTGAGAGGAATCTTCCAAATTCGGGGATTTTCATTTTGTGGCTTGCAAATCCAATCGTGCCCCCGAGAGATTGGAAATTGTGCTTGCTGGAAGGTCTCGATGCTGTAATCCAAGCCTCACTCGCTATCCACTGAATCCCGGTGATGTTCTGATGGACAATTTCTCTCAGCAGAGGGTAAAGGTCGCCCTCGGTGGCGAAGGCCAGGATGACCTTGGCAGTCGACCTTTTTATGGTCCCTACGATCTTGAGGATCCTCTCCTTGGGGTATGTTCTGAGAACCGTTTCTGAAAAAGCGATGCAGGCCCCAGCTTCCTTCACCTGCTCACTGAATGCTTGGACCCCATACTGGCCATAATCATTGTCTGCGGCAATGGTTCCAATCCAAGTCCAGCCAAAGTACTTCACCAGCTGAGCTAAAGCCTTGGATTGAAATAAGTCGCTTGGGACTGTTCTAAAAAATGTTGGGTATTCCTGCTTGTTGCTAAGGCATGCACAGGTAGAGAAATAACTAACCTGCAAAGAAGCAGAGAAACATTCAATCGAATGATTCCGATCCATAATATTTTATATCGTGTCAATTGTTTTTTTTCAGAGTGATTGGCAAAGTGAAGCGATGGGTGGCACAGTGACGCAGTTGTGGAGCTGCTGCTTACAGTGCCAGAGACCCAGGTTCAAGCCCGACCGCAGGTGCTGTCTGATGTTCTATGTTAATAATAATTTTTTTTTTTTTTTTTTTTTTTTTTTTGTTTATTTTATTAGAAGTTAATACAGCACAAAACAGTACAGTGGAACCTAATTTTAGATGCCAACTATGTAATACCGTAATCCATTCTATGTACAACCTCTAGTTTTATGTTATGAGAAGGAAGTAAGCAAGACAAGAAAAAGAAAACAGTAGAAAGAGGAAAAAGTGGAAAAATAGATGGTAGAGAGTAGAAAAACGTGAAGTGTGTATATAAAAAATAAAAAAGGAAGAGAGAAAGTGGAAAGTAGAAATAGAAGAGAAGGCCCCTTAAAAGAGAATTTTTCAAATCTGTATTCGGAGATGTAGATCTATCCGCGTCATGAACTGAAATCAGCAATCTTTATGGTACCGCTGCATCACATGATTCCAAAAAGTCGATGAAAGGAGACTAACTCCTTAAGAATTGGTAATATTTATCTATTAGTCGGAGTCTCATTTCTTCAAGGCGTGCTATGTCCATCATATTCCCAATCCACATTTTAACAGTTGGTATGGTTGTATTTTTCCAAAATTTAAGTATCAATTTCTTTCCAATTATTAACCCATAATTAAAAAAAACATTTTGATCTTTATTTAAATTGGTATCTTCTCCTATTATTCCAAATATAATCCATTTCGTTTTGGGTTCTATTCTTGACTTGAAAAGCTTTGTAAATATATCAAATATATCACTCCAAAATTTATTCAACTTTGTACATCCTACAAATGAATGTGTTATATTAGCGTTTTGAAACAAACATTTATCGCATCTGGGAGAGACGTTTGGATAAAATTTATTCAACCTCGTTTTTTGAATAATATAGTCTATGTAAAAATTTGAATTGAATTAAATTATGTCTTGCATTAATAGAACAGTAATGTGTATTCATCAAATACTTTTTCCATCTATCCTTCGAGATCTTTATCATTAGCTCATGTTCCCAATCTTCCCTTAATGCTTCTGTTGAGGGTGATTCTCTATTTAATATATTATTATAAAAGTATGATATTAATTTTTGTGAATCAGCCTTAATATTCATTGCTTCTTCTAAGGGATCTAAAAATATAGTTTGAAATCTATGTGTATATTTCCTCATAAAGTCACATACCTGTATATATTTAAAATATTGATTATCCTTCAATTTAAATTTTAATTTTAATTGTTGAAATGATAACAGTTTGCCGACTTCATACATATCCCCTACTTTCCTAATCCCCAGTCTATCCCATTGTTGATATGTGTTGTCGATAAGAGAAGGTTTGAATGCGGGGTTGTTCAATAGTGGGGTTAGTACTGATAAATTATTTAATTTCAAGGATACTTTTATTTGTTTCCAAATTCTTATTATATTGTGAATAATTGGGTTCTTCTTATATATTATACTATTCCATTTTATCGGTGAGAGCAGGATCGTTCCTATATCGTGCGGATAGCACTCCTCTTTCTCCATTCTTATCCACTCCAACTGCTGAGTGGAACTATCCAGCCAGTACATTATGTTCTTAATATGCACTGCCCAGTAGTAATACATAAAGTTAGGTAATGATAAACCCCCAACTTCTTTAGATTTGCACAAATGCTTTCGTTGAATTCTATGTGTTCTGTAGTCCCATATAAAATTAGTGATAGTGGAATCTAGTTTTTTGCAAAAATATTTTGGAATATATATTGGGATCGCTTGAAACAAATATATTAATTGTGGTAAGAAAGTCATTTTTATAGCGTTAATTCTACCTATCAATGAGAGCGGAAGCGTTTTCCAAAATTTAATCGTATCATTCAGTTTATTTAATAGTGGTATAAAATTGGCACTAAATAATGATTTGTGTCTTCTCATAATTTGAATACCCAGATACTTGAATTTTTCTGTTGCAATTTTGAAGGGGAATTTTAGTAAGTGTCTCGAATCCTGTGGTTTTAAAGACATAATTTCGCTTTTATTCCAATTTATTCTATATCCTGAAAAAGAGCCGAATTCCTCAATTAGTATTAATAAGGTGGGTATACTCGTTTGTGTATTAGTAATATATAAAAGGATATCATCAGCATATAATTAAATTTTATTCTTTGAGTCCTTGCTGTTATATCCGTGAATATTGGGGTGATTTCTAATCCTTTCGGCCAGCGGTTCTATCATAAGGGCAAATAGCAATGGTGATAAGGCACACCCTTGCCTATTACCCCTTGATAAGTAAAATTTTGGAGATAGCGTATTGTTAGTTAATATTCTTGCCGTAGGTCTATCATAAAGTAGTTTAATCCATCTAATAAAATTCTCTCCCGTATTAAATTTTTGGAGTACCTTGTATAAATACTGCCATTCTACTTGATCAAATGCCTTCTCTGCATCCAACGTGACAACTGAAATATCTTCATTGTCCTCATTATGAGAGTACATTATATTAAAAAGCCTTCTCAAATTATTAAATGATTGTCTTTTGGGTATAAATCCCGTTTGATCCGTATTTATTAAATTGTTAATATAATTATTTAGCCTTCTAGCTAGAATCTTTCCTAAAATTTTCTGATCCGTATTGAGAAGGGAAATAGCTCTATAAGAACCCGGTTCATCTAAATCTTTATCTTTTTTTGGTATAAGCGTTATTGTTGCTTCTGCTAGGGTTTCTGGTAGTTTATTTTCAGTATAAGCCTGCATATATAAATTGAATAATCTTGGTACGATTGACTCCTGAAATCTTTTATAAAATTCATTACTAAAACCGTCTGGTCCTGGGGTCTTCCCATTTTTCAGTGAGTTTATTATTTGTTTTATTTCTTCACTAGTAATCCGTGCTCCTAATTGCTCTTGTTCTAAACTATCCAATTTTGGGAGTATGTTAATAATAATAATGTAATAATAATCATATATTTTATTGTCATTGCACATAAGCGCAACAAGATTTGGTATGCAACTTACAACCGTTGTCATAACATAAATAACTAATAGAATTTGGATTTAGATATCCCGAGAACATGGATTGTAAAAAGAACAGAAAAACAGTCAAAACAGTTCTATGTTATCCCACTTTCACACTCCCTGCACTCGAGAAGGCCAATTAAGCTACAAACCCTCACATCTTTGAGATTTGGGAAGAAACCCCGAGACACGATGGCGCAGCGGTGGGGCTGCTGCCTTACAGAGCCAGAGATTTGCATTCGAACGTGACCTCAAATACTGTCTGTGTGGAGTTTATACGTTCTCCCTGTGACCGCATGGGTTTCCTCAGGGTGCTCCTGTTTCCTCCCACACTCCAAAGACGTACAGGTTTTTAGGTTAATTGGCTTCTGTAAATTGTTCTAATTGTAAGATAGAACTAGTGTGTATTGGGTGATTGCTGATCGGCACAGTCTCATAATCATAGAGCCTGTTTCTATGCTGTATCTCTATATGAAACCAAGCTAAGAATATTTGAAATAGCTATTCTCATTTCAAGCATAAACTTAGTGATTGATTGATTGAAGGATACGGTATAGAAATTGATCCATCGGCCCACTGAGTCCATGCAGCCCATCGCTCATCCATACACTAGTTCTATGTTATCCCACTTTCTCATCTACTCCTTACGAATTAACCTACAAACCTGCACATCTTTGGGATGTGGAAGGAAACCAGAACGCCCGAAGAAAAGCCACGCGGTCACAGAGAGAACGTGCAAACTCCACGTAGAATGCACCTGCGGTCAGGGTCGAACCATGTTTTCAGCACAGTGAGACATCAGTGAGACAACAGTGAGGCATCGACCAGCTGAGCCACCATGCCGCTCTGTATGGGATGTCTCGGGAAAGCAGCCAACATAATCAAGGACCACATTCACCCTGGTCATTTCCTCTTCTCCCCTCTCCCATCAAGCAAAATATATAAAAGCTTGAAAGCACAAACCACCAGATTCAAGAAAGCTTTCTGCCCCACTATTATCAGACTACTGAACATCCCTCCCATAAACTAGGGTGTAGTCTCAATCTTCCAACCGACCTCATTGATAACCTTGCACTTTTTCCATCTGCACTTTCTCTGTAGCTAGATCACTATAACGCTGTCATGTTATATTCTGCACTCTGTAATACTTCTCTATGCAATACCTGGTGTATGGCTTGTATTTGCCATACTAATCTACCTGTACGGCTTGACTGTACACAATGTATAGCAACATTTGACTGGATAGCATGCAAACAAGGTTTTTCACTGTATCTTCGTACTTGTATCTCGATATTCTGTGTAGTTTGCACATTCTCCCTGTGACCAGATGGGTTTCTTCTGGGTGCTCCGGTTATCTCCCACATCCCATCGTCTCTGTAAATTGCCCCAAGTTTGCAGGGAGTGGATGAAAAAGTGGGATAACATAGAAGTAGTGTGAATGGGTGATCAATAGTTGGAATGGACTATGCTGAATTCCTAAACTAAACGTGACAATAATATATCAATCCCAATACCAATACAAAAGCACGTATGACCAGATTCAAGAACAGCTTCTTCCCTTTTGTTATCAGACTACTGAACCGCCCTCGCATAAGCTGGAGTATAGTTCAGATCTTCCGACCTACCTCATTGTTGACTTTGCACTTTGTTTCATCTGCACATCCCTTTTAACTGTAACGCCATAACGCTGTAACATTATATTCTACACTACCAATACTTATAGATTGGCTGTGACCTACACTGGGGGAGCTGATTTGCTTCCTCCTGTTGTAACATCAATGGTAACAGATTTTGATTATTGTTTAATCATTATTTTTGGAGAAGGATGGTTTCAGTAGCTTGACTTACCATTGAGACTCCAAAGGGTGCGACTGCTCTTGAAATGGATATCGATTGGGATGATCCCGACTCTCCGATGATGACGGGCACTGGAGGGGCTCCCGTGCATTTAAAGTCAGGGCTGCTTGTTTCCTGTCCGCTAATCAACGTGAGGGCCGCTCTCACAGACTGCGAGGGCGAGGCACAGGAATCGTGGATCCTGTACCCCAGCGTGATGTTTGGCAGGAGCGTGTGATCCCGGTTTATCTCCTTTATGGCAAAGATCATAACCTGTGTCCAGCGAAACGCCCTGAGGTCAAAGCTAGGAGGCAAGGAGAGCAACAGTTTAGTTTAGTTTATTATTGCCGTGTGTGAACATTATTGCCACAGTGAAAAGCTTATTGTTGCGTGCTATCCAGTCAGCCAGAAGACTATACATGTTTACAAATTTTGACACAAAATGCTGGAGAAATAAGACAGGTGAGGTTTCGAATCGGACTGGGAAATCATGATTATACATGATTGTAATTAGCGGTCCACAGCATACAGGTACAGGATAAAGGGAATAACGTTTATAGTACAAAGTCCAGTAAAGTCTGATTAAAGATAGTTTGTAGGTCTGCAATGAGGTAGATGGAAGATCAGACCGCTCTCTAGTTGGTGAGAGGACGGTTCAGTTGAATCTGGCGGTATGCATTTTCATCCTTCTGTACCTCGTGTCTGTTGGGAGAGGGGAGAAGAGGGAGTGTTTGGGCACGGACTCGTCTGTGATTATGTTGGTGGCCTTGCTAAGGCAAGAGTGAAATGTAGATGGAATCAATGAAAGGGAGATTGATTTGCATGATGGCCTTGGCTGTGTCCACAGGTCTCTGTAACACTGTGTGGTCTTGCATGGAGCTGATCCCAAACCATGTTGTGATGCTTTCTACGGCACATCTGTAGAAGTTGGTGAGGGGTGTTGGGAACATGCTGAACTTCCTAATCCTTATAAGGAACTAAAGGTGTTGCTATGCACCAGAAATACAAGGCATTAAAACTATTTATCAACAGTAGAACAAGGAACTGCTGACACTGGTTTACAAAAAAAAAGATACAAAGTGCTGGAGTAACTTAGCACGTCAGGCAGCAACTCTGGAAAACATGGACAGGTGACGTTTTGGGTCGAGAAATGTGGACCAGATTCAGGAACAGTTTACACAACACAATACTGAACGATCCTTTAATAAATTAGAGTGTAGTCCTGATCTTCCATCCTACCTCATTGGTCACCTTGCCTGGAACATTCCGACCTGAAACGTCATCTGTCCGTGTTCTCCACAGATGCTGCTTGACCCACTGTGTCACTCCAGCACTGTGCTTTGCCCAAAATTCCAACATCTGCAGTTCCTTCTAATCTTTTCTTTCCATTTATAAATGGGTTGGCATGAAGTGGAAGGCGTGGAGAACGTAGTTAAGTGTTTTAATGACAATTTCTGTTCCGTTTTTACATGCAAGAAATAATTGATTATCGTGATGACAAGGTTTACATATTTAGATCAAATACTCCATCTTGCAAGTTGGAAACAATATTGGTTGGGGATATAAGACATCGACTGAAATACTGAATGAACCCAACATATCAGGCAGCATCCACTGCTTGGAGAGAGTTATGGAGTTAATGGATGGGACTTGAAACAACCTTGGAACACAGAACATGGAACAGTACAGGAACAGTCTTTTTGGCCCACGATGTTTGTACCAAAAATGATGCCAAGATAAACTAATCTCCTTTACCTGCACATGATCGATATCTCTCCATCCCCAACGTATTCATTTGCCGAATCTAAAATCTTCTTAAACGCCACTATCGTAACCACCTCCAATGGCCCCCTGGCAGCGCGTTCCATGTCCCCACCACCCTCACTCCAGCACTGTGCTTTGCCCAAGATTCCAACATCTGCAATTCCTTCTAATCTTTTCTTTCCATTTATAAATGGGGTGGCATAAAGGGGAAGGCGTGGAAAACATAGTTAAGTGTTTTTATGACAATTTCTGTTCCGTTTTCATTTGCCGTTTTCATTTACCGAATCTAAAAGCTTCTTAAACGCCACTATCGTAACCACCTCCACTGCCACCCCTGGCAGCGCGTTCCATGTCCCCACCATCCTCTGTGTAAAAAAATTGCCCCACACATCTCCTTTAATCTTTGCCTCTTTCAGCTTAAAAACGTGCCCTCCAGTCTTTGACATTTCTACCCTGGGAAAAAGGTTTGAACTGTCTACCCAATTATCTATGCCTCATAATGTTATACACAGGGTGCTTCTTTCAGGTCTCCCCTCAGCCTCTGACGCTCCAGAGAAAACAATCCAAGTATGTCCATCCTCTCCTTGTAGCTAATGCACTCTAAACCAGGCATCCTCCAGGTAAACCTCTTCTGCATCCTCTCCAAAACTTTTCATTCTCAAAAGAAATCCGTGAATTGAAATATAAGAATCTGCAGTTTAAAACTGAAGGTTCTGTGATCTTAACAATTAATGACACCTCAAGATCAGAGGAAATTGAGACACAAGGAGCTACAGATGCAAGAATCTTGACCGTCCTTTAAATGTTTTAAAGGCACTTGGAAAACCAAATTGCTGGTATTCTCAGTGGGTCAGGCAGCATCTGTGGGGGGAAGTGAACAGGATTGGGAACCAGAAGGAATAGAGGAACAATGAACTGCAGATGCTGGAATCTTGAGCAAAACCCTGGAGTAGCTCAACGGGGTCAGGCAGCATCTCTGGATGACATGGACAGGCGACGTTTTTGTTTGGGATCCAGAAGGATTTTAGAAACAAGGAACTGCGGATGCTGGAATCTTGAGCAAAATTCTAAGTGCTGGAAGAACTCAACGAGTCACACGACATCGCTGGAGGACATGGATGGGCGATGTTTAGGGTCGGGACCTTTCTTCAGACTCCTCTCCCATGTCCTTCAGGGATGCTGCCTGACCTACTGAGTTACTCTAGCACTTTGTGTGTGGCTTCAGAAGGAATGGAGACTGGATTTAAAAATATAGAAGGCAGAGAAATATATTTTCAATGGCGATAAGACGAGAGAGCATTCCTCAATCTGAATTTGCAAATGACCAGAAGGCAACAATGAACAACATTAATATTCCAAATTCTGTTCCATCTCACCTGACACAGCGTGAAGGTGTAGGTTTGGTTTTAAAAGAGTGCTTTTCCTCCAAAGCCTTGTTGTAGATTGGGAACACACCTCCGATAACAACGTCTCCGTCCTCAGACAGTTCGGGCAAGTCAAAATGTGCAAAACGTTTGCAGGTCGAGTCGGCTACCCCCAGAAACGGGAGAGCAACCAAGACCACCAGGCGATACATATCCAAGTGTGGAAAGACACCGCGTCTTGTATACACAAAGATACTTGTGCCGCTTTATATAGGCTGACAATACCCACATGGTCAACTACCGTTAATTCAATTGTATCCATCTCTGGGATTCTCACAGGAATATCATCTCTCCAAACTGCAAGTGGAGCGTACATTGAAATATCATTGAGGATTCTGGCCTCAAGCAATTTCCTCACCTGGGATGCTAAGGCAACAAATAAATCAACACATCTCTTAATGTACACACTTACTGATTAAAGTAAGCACAATTCTCATTATACTTGCTGTCACAGGTGGATAGAGTGGTCACAAAGAATTTTGGTACATTGGCCATTATCGGAGTGGTAGTTTTAGGAGCCGAATTAGGTAATCTGGCTCATCAAGTCGACACCACCATTCAATCATGGCTGATCTATCTTTCCCTCTCAACCCTATTCTCCTGCCTTCTCCACATAACCCCTGACACTCTTACTAATTTATTGTCGATTCTATTAAATAATATATATTGATTCTATAATGTATTGATTATGTTGCAGTTACATAAGACGATGGTGAGGACATATTTGTGAGGCCGTGTTGTGTTCAGTTCTGGGCACCATGTTATAGGAAAGATGTTGTCAAGCTGGAAAGGATGCAGCGAAGATTCACAGTGCCTCAACACTGAACGATTACCGGCCCATAGCACTCACGTCCATCATGATGAAGTGCTTTGAAAGGTTGGTCAAGGCCCACATAACATCCAGTCTCCCCTCTACACTTGACCCATTCCAGTTTGCGTACTGTCCTAACCGTTCCACTGATGATGCCATAGCAACAGCACTCCACCTAAGCCTGGCTCATCTGGAAAACAATAACAGTTACGTGCGGATGCTGTTTATCGACTTCAGCTCCGCCTTCAACACAGTCATCCCCCAACACCTGGTGAATAAACTCGGCGAAATAGGCATCAGCACCCCACTATGCAACTGGTTACTGGACTTCCTCACCGACAGACCACAGACGGTAAGAGTTGGCAAAAACTGATCAGAGACCACCGTCATGAACACCGGGGTCCCACAGGGATGTGTGCTGAGCCCTCTGTTGTTCACGCTGATGACACATGACTGTTGTGCCAGACACAATTCGAACCACTTCATCAAGTTCGCTGATGACACAACAGTGGTGGGCCTCATCAGCCACGATGACGACTCTGCCTACAGAGAGGAGGTACAACAACTCATCAGCTGGTGTGACATCAATAACCTTCAACTCAATGTTAATAAAACAAAAGAAATAACTGTGGACTTCAGGAAGAAACAGACAGCACACACCCCACTCACCATCAATGGCAGTGCAGTGGAGTCTGTGAAAAGCACCAAGTTCCTGGGGAGAGCGGAGAAGATCACCAGATCACCCCAACCTGCAATCCAGGACTTATACCCATCTCGCTGTCGCAAGAGAGCAACCAATATCATCAAAGACACCACCCACCCAGCACACAAACTGTTCACTCTCCTACCATCTGGCAAGCGCTACCGCAGCATGCGGAGCAAAACCACCAGATTCAAAAACAGCTTTTTCTCTCAGGCCATCAGATTACTCAACACACTCAAGAAAATTCCATGAACATTTAACTTTAACTCAATGTCTGCAGTATGCTATTTGCACTTTTCTATATTGTACCTTTATTATTGCACTTTAATAACATACCTCAATTGCACTCAAAATTGTTACTACAGTCTGGCACACTAAATATTTTAAATAATGTATATTGTCTATCTTATTGGTATATTGTCTGTCTGTGTTATAAATATTACTTGCGCATTTGGAGTATGGGGACACGCAATTTCAATCCAATTTATTTGAATTGACAATAAAGTTTACTTTGACTTTGACTTTGACATAGGGTTTTGCCAGGACTCGAGGGCCTGAGCTACAGGGTGAGGTTGAGCAGGCTAGGACGTGGGGTGATCTTATAGAGGTGTACAAAATCATGAGAGGAATAGATCGGATAAATACATAGAGTCTCTTGCCCAGGGTACCGAAATCTTGAACCAGAGGACATAGGTTTAAGATGAGGGGGGAAAGATTTAATAGGGGTTTGAGGGGAAACCTTTTGGCACAAAGAGTGGAACAGACCATCATGCAAATCACCTTCCCTTCCATTGACTCCAACTACAGTACGTATCACCCATTCCTTCTCTCCAGAGATGCTGCCTGTCCCGCTGAGATACTCCAGTCTGAAGAAGGGTTTGGGCCCGAAACGTTGTCTATTTTCTTCGTTCCATAGATGCTGCCGCACCCGCTGAGTTTCTCCAGCACTTTTGTCTACCTTCGGTTTTCCAGCATCTGCAGTTCCTTCTTAAACATACACCAGCATTTTGTGTCTACCTATGCATTACCCTGCCTCTGTTAGGCCACCTGCATAATCAAGGACCTGTATCACCTTGGTCACTCTCTCTCCTCCCCTCGCCCATCGGGCAAGAGGTACATAAGTATGAAAATGCATACCTCCAGATTCAGGGACATTCTTTCCAGCTATTATCAGACAACTCAACCAGCCTTTCGCCGACTAGAGAGTGGTCCTAACATCCTATCTATCTCATTGGGGACCCCTGGGCTACCTTTAGTCAGACTTTACTGGACTTTATCTTGCACTAAATGCTATTCCCTTTATCCTGTATCTGTACACTGTGGGCGGTTTAATTGTAATCATGTATAGTCTTTCCACTAATTGGATAGCACGCAATAAAAGAGCTTTTCAGTGTACCGCGGTACACATGATAAACTAAATTAATGTAGAAACCAGGAACAGCAGATGCTGGTTAATACACAAAACGACACAAAGTGCTGGAGTAACTCAGCGGGCCAGGCAGCACCTTTGGAGAACTGCATGGGTTTTCTCTGAGTACTCCAGTTTCCTCGCACAAGCCAAAGCCAGGTTAATTGGCTTTTCTAAAATTGTCCCTAGTGTGTAGGATAGTGCTAGTTTATGGTTCATCGCTGTTCGGTGCAGACTCGATGGATCAAAGGGTCTGTTTCCATGCTGTATCTCTAAAGTATAAAATAAAGTCTAATTGCTCGAGTTTTATACTGTATGTTAAGCTTGGGTGAGTAATATAGCATCTCCTGATTAATGAAATAAGGCTCAGGGGAAAAAAGAGGTGGCTCTAAAATTCACTTTGAGAGACAAAGAGACGCATTTAACTGTGTCACACTATAAGAAGTCAGCGATTGAGAAATACATTGATAAGGGTCCCGACTCTAAATGTTACCTGTTCATGTTATTCAGATATTGAGGACAACAAATTTATTTTTAATGTCGAGATAAGGAACTGCAGATCCTGGAATCTTGACAAAAACACAAAGTGATGGAGGAACTCAGCGGGTCAGGCAACATCTATGGAGGAATGGACAGATGACGCATCGACTAGGCAAGATAAACTTATCTCCTCTGCCAGCAGGTGATCCATGTCCCTCCATTCCCTGACGGGACCCTTGTTCAGATGTACTATGTTTACGCGCTATATTTAGTGCATTCCCTCATATCTTTCTGCACTTGCTCTTGGGATAGATCGGCAACAATATGTTAGAAACAAGGAATTGCGGATGCTGGTTTACAAAAAAAGAGACAAAATGCTGGAGTAACTCAATGGGTCAGGCAGCATCCCTGGAGAACATGGATAGGTAACGTTTTGTATTTATACCCTTCTTTAGGCTGATTGGGGGGAGAAAGCTGGAAGAGTAATGGGGGCAGGATAAAGCCTGGCAAGTGATAGGTGGATACAGGTGAGGGGGAAGGGTTAATAGGTGGATGGTTGAACAAAGTGAGATGAAAAGACAAAATGACACACAATCATACTCACCCATTTGTCCTCTTCCCATTCCCCCCTCCTCCCTCTCACTTCCCCCCCCCATCCTGCCCCCTCTGCCCTCCCCCCTATATTCCTTCCTCTGGCTGCACAATTTGTACCTCTTTGATCCTTATCTCACACTCTTTGTCTTTTCTATCACTGTGCCAATGGTATTTGATTTTTTAAACGTAGTTAATTTAGTTCATTGTCACGTGTACCGAGGTACAGTGAAAAGCTTTAGTTGCGTGCTAACCAATTAGCAGAAGGACTGTACATTATTACAATCAAGCCATCCACAGTGTGCAGATACATGACAAAGGAAATAACGTTTAATGCAAGATAGAGACCAGTAAAGTCCCATTAAAGATAGTCCAAAGGCCTCCAAAACTTGTCACATAGAAAATAACCAATTTATAATGATGTATCTGTAAACTGATGGCAGGATTCAGGTCAGGTCGGGTGGGAGTTCCCTCCGCCACGGGTACCATGTAATCCCGTGCTACCTGCTCCATGGTCGGATAGTCCGCGACTAAACCATCTCCCCCACCGGGTTTGCCAGGTGAGGAGGGAGCAGTGGACCCCCAGCAGGACCAAAACCTAGACCAGTAAAAGGGCGGATGAGTTCTAGCGAGCCAACGGCCATTTAAAACTTCAGTAGAAGTTGCGATCACTGTCGTACACAGCATTGTAAGGAATGATGATAAAGCTCACACACCAAAATCCTATACTTCCAGCGGCGGAAGTCCGCAGGAACTGGAGGACAGAGACGTGTGGTGTGTCCGTCACCGTTCCCGTTAGAGCACCACTGCGTCGCTAATGTTTTCAACGATGATGAATGAATGGAATGATGAATTTAATGGGTCTAATTCACAAAGTGAGATTAATTTCTGTCAGACTCCAGGGCACTGTGTCTCTGAGTGTCAGTCCCCCTTTGTAGTTTATGTTTTATTTGAAGATAATTACTTCTCCATCCTCCTGCTGATTAATTGTGCAGGTCTGTGGCAATAACAAAGCCTCAGGTGTCACCTGGGGAAAAACAGGCTCCATCTAAAATGAGACTCGTTCAACCTTATTTAGTGCCTGAGTTACTCTCAAGAAAAAATAAACTTCTGGAACTTTGATGAACTCATTCCACTTGACAAAACATAATTAATATTACATTTGCTGAATTATTCTCGGTAAATGCTAGAAAGTGCTGGTGTTACATGCAGGTCAGGCAGCATCTCTGGCGAACATGGATACGGAATGTTTTGGGTTGGGACCTTTCTTCAGGCGAGAACTTCTTCAAAGGAGGTATACCTGAGGAGACTTTGCAGTGGGGTAGTCAAAATGTAGAAACAAGGAATTGTAGACGGTGGTTTACAAAAGAAAGGACACAAAGTGCTGGAGTAACTCACAGGTTCTGACCGCATTCCTGGAGAACATGGATACGGTGACGTTTTGGGTCGGGACACATCTTCACTAGTTATACAACTGTGCTTTATTAGTAAATTGATAAAACTCATAACACAGGAACTATCAGGATCTCAGCCATTTATCCAAACTTTCTTGCAGTATATTTCCCCACATGAACTTATATTTGAAGCACCAAATATAAATAACATTGAATCTTACAATTATTTGATTTCAATTATTTTATTGCAGTAGGATCTTGATCGGTGGGGCAGCTGGGCTGAGGAATGGTTGGTGGAACTTAACACAGAGAAATATGAGGCGTTGCGTTTTGGGAAGACTGACATAGGCTGGACCTACACAGTGAATGGTAGGGCTCTGGATAGTGTTGTAGAGGAGAGGGAATGGATGGGTGATGTTTCAAGTTGACCAGCCTGAAGAAGGGTTATTGATATTTTCTATGTTTCTCTGTTTCTATGTTTCTATGATCTGATCAGCCTGGATAGCAGGTTAAACAAAGTTTATCACTGTATCTTGGTAATAAGAAATCATACAAAAAAATCTTAAAAGGGCTGTCCCACTGCGGCGACCTAATCTGCGAGTTCAGAAGAGTGTCTTCGGCCTTCATGCTCGAGGGCACTCACTTGAAAAATCTCGAGCTGGATCGACCGTCAGCGATGAAACCGCGAGCTGGAACGAATTGCAAGGGCGGGGATCATGGAAAGCGGGGGAGCGCTGTCTGAAATTCACACCCGCGATGAAGAGGAAGGTAAAAGACCTGTACAGTGTAATGGTAAGTCCTTTAGAGAGCGCGGAGGTTGAGAGAAGGGGAGAGGGGAGAAGGGGAGAAGGGGAGAGAAGGGGAGAGAAGGGGAGAGAGAAGGGGAAAGAATGGGAGAGAAGAGGGGGAGGAGAGCAGGAGTGGAGACACTTTTAAGAAGGATAATAAGTTTATAAAGTTTAGCCTGCATTTAGCCTACCGATCAGTTTTCCTTGGTCCTGAAAACTCCAATGAGCCAATTAAAATGCCCGGTCAGCGAAGGAGATTGCCTACGGCTGCCATCGACTGTCTGTAACTACATAGCGACCCCACTCCACTGCGCCACGAGTTCAAAAGAACCATGTCGACCAATTTTTATTCGCGGAAAATGTTTCAACATGCTGGGAAAAAAAAATGTACTCGACCTAGCTGAGGCCGCGAGTATACGGGAACTTCCCTCGAGCATGAAGGAGAGTTCCAGTGACCTCATAGGACCACGTGTCCAAGAGCGGAACTCGCTATCAAAACATGCAGGGGACTGGGGGACACAATTTTTTGGCGGCTACGCGTGCATGCGCGCACACACACACACACACACACACACACAACACACACACACACACACACACACACACACACACACACACACACACACACACACACACACACACACACACACACACACACACGTGCGAGGCATCGGAGGCTCAATCCAGCGCTAAATGCAGCTCAACTCTGCCTCACCGGGTTAACTACAGCCCTGTCTGGACTGACGGGATACCAGCGCAGCTTCTCCGCGCTGGTCATATTTCCCGCAAGTCCAGGAAGGGCTGTAGGCTCACCTGGTGGGACAGGCAGAGTTGAGCTGGGTTTAGCGCTGCTTCTCTGTGCTGGCTGTGGGCCTGGGGGCACCGCGCCCGGGATCTTTGACTCCCGACCAAAGATCCTATAGCGGAGGATCTTTGCTGCCGACCTCTCTGGCCACCCGTGGAGGGGTGGGTGGCACTCGGGACAGCGCCGGAGACCCGGCCGGGATCGATCCTGGCTGCGGATGAAGCGCAGGTCTGTGCCACATCTCCCTCCTCCAATCACCGCACTCTATCCTCAATCCCACCCCTCCCCCCACTCCTCCCTCCTCCAATCATCGTGCTGAATCATTATGTCCCGACCCCACTGCCTGCCTGCCGACCGACGTCTCCCCCATCCAATCGGTGCCCTCGATCATCAGTCCCACCCCCACTGTCTCGCGGAAAGCGGAGATTTCACCGGGTTTTAAAATCCGGATTACAAAAACTTGGGGGGGAAGTCCCCCACCTCTCAAAAGGTGGGGGGCATGTGTCCCCTCTGCCCCCCTCCCCCTCGGGTTTTCCGCCCCTGCATGTGTCGACCATGCTGCGAGATTGAGTTGAGGGCAAACTCTTCTAATCTCGCAGATTAGGTCGCTGCAGTGGGACAGCCCCTTAAAACCTCTTAAAAGTCACTATAGTATCTGCCTCCACTACTGTCCATGGCAGCACGTTCCAGGCAGCCACCTTAGGATAAAAGATTTGCGCCGCATATCTTTAAACTTTGCCCTTCAGTCTCTGATGTTTCCACTCTATGAAAAAGGATCTGACTATCTATCCGATCGATGTCTCTCACAATTTTACATCCCTTTAGAAAGGAGATGGGGAGGAATTTCATTAGTCAGAGGGTGGTGAATCTGTGAAATTCAATGTCTCTTAGATGGCAGTGGAGGTCAAGTCATTGGATATTCTAAAAGCATAGATTGACAGGTTCTTGATTAGTAAGGGCGTCAAAGGTTACGGGGAGAAGGCAGGAGAATGGGGTTGAGAGGAAAAGATTGATCAGCCATAATTGAATGGCAGAGTAGATTTAATGGGCCAAGTGACTTAAATCTGTGATTTATGAACTGTTACCTTTTTGACACATCATTCCTGACATTCAGCCTTGTTGACCTCATTAGCACAGAATATTGGGCATGCAGGATAAGATGGGGGATGGGAAGACCTCTACAACAGTGTCCTCATCAAAGCCTAATTTCACTTTGTAATAAAAATAAACTGCAGATCTGGTGTATACTAAAAAAGGACACAAAATGCTGCAGCTCAACTTAGCGGCTCAGGCAGCATCTCTGGAAAAACTGGATAGGTGACGTTTCAGGACTTGTAACATCACCTATCCATGTTCTCCAGAAATGCTGCCTGACCCGCTGAGTTATTACAACGTTTTGTGCCTAATTTCACCAACCTGGCTGTCTCCAGTTCAGCAAAATTCTGACATCAATCCTTCAACAATTAGCTTTGTACACAGCACTTCTGAATTCAGCATAAAATCAATGTCTAATTCATTATTTTGAAAGGTTTTGTTGCATAGCATAGCTTTCTACGCATTTGACTTGATGTAGCAAGATCTGATAACATCATAGTATATTGTCTTAGATGCCATGTGAGGCAATTAATGTAAAAACTGCTCCAGGCATTTTATAATGATTCATTTATCTTCCTGTTAACTCCAAACAAACAGAGCAGCTTTCTATAATTGCCCAATGAATTGTTTTGATTGCACTTTATTACAAGTTTAAAGCACAGATGTAAGACTTTATAAACAGATTAACTGAAAGCAGCGATAGGAGTGTTGTCGAACATCATCAGACGAGGTTCGAGCCTGACCTCGGTTGCTGTCTGTGTGGAGTTTGCACGTTCTCCCTGTGATCATGTGGGTTTCATCCCACATCCCAAAGATGTGCGGGTTTGTAAGTTAATTGGCATCTGTAATTGTCCCTGGTATTGGTTTAGAGATACAGCTTAAAAATAGTCCCTTCGGCCCACCGAGTCCATGTTGACCAGCAATCACCTGCACATCATAGAAACATAGAAAATAGGTGCAGGAAAAATCCATTCAGCCCTTCGAGCCTGCACCGCCATTCAATATGATCATGGCTGATCATCCAACTCGATATCCTGTACCTGCCTTCTCTCCATATCTCCTGATCCCTTTAGCCACAAGGGCCACATCTAACTCCCTCTTAAATATAGCCAATGAACTGGCCTCAACTACCCTCTGTGGCAGAGAATTCCACAGATTCACCACTCTCTGTGTGAAAAATGTTTTTCTCATCTCGGTCCTAAAGGATTTCCTACTTATCCTCAAACTGTGACCCCTTGTTCTAGACTGCCCCAACATCGGGAACAATTTTCCTGCATCTAGCCTGTCCAACCCCTTAAGAATTTTGTAAGTTTCTATAAGATCCCCCCTCAATCTTCTAAATTCTAGCGAGTACAAGCCGAGCGCTATCCTACACATGAGGGACATTTATTTTACAGAAGCCAAGGTTTTACAGACCTACAAACTTGCACGTCTTTGTTGTGTGGGTGGAAACCGGAGCATCCGGAGAAAACCCACGTGGCCACATGGACAATGTACAAACTCTGTACAGTTTGGTATTGGTAGAGTCTGGGAAGAGTAGAGGTGAATGTATGGAGAATAAACTCAGATGAATACAAACGGATAGTTGATATTCAGTGTGGAATTGGTGGGCCGAAGGGCCTGTTTCTGTGCTGTGTAATTCAATGACTCTAAAACGTAGAACATAGCACAGAACAGGAACAGGCCCTACTGCCCACAATGCCTGTGCTGAACTTTCTGCCAAGTTAAACTAATCTCCTCTGCACTGCATGTGATCCATAATCCATCCATTCCCTGTGTCTATTTAAAAGCCTCTTAAACGCCACTATCGTACCAGCCTTCACCACCATAGTAAAAGCCTCCCCGCACATCTGCTTTAAACTTTGCCCCTCTCACCATAAAGCTATGTCCTCCAGTCCATGACATTTCCACTCTTGGAAAATGATTCTGACTGTCTACCCTGTCTATGTTTCTTATAATTTTATATAGGTTGAAGTTTAGGATTATTATTGTACAGTACTGAGTTGCAGTGTGAAGTTTTGTTTTGCATGCCATCCAAATAAATCTCTTGTCCGTGGATTGTCACCTAGTCGTGGTGGAGAAGATTGTGTGGACCTGAGATCCTGAGAGCGATGCCGTCTGGAGCTATGCTCCTGGTAGGGCCACCCATGGCGGTAAGGTCGAGGGGGAGGTCTCTGACAAAGAGCAATCCAACCAAGACCTCAGCGGTTGAACAGGTGGAGGACGATGGCTGACCTTAGTGGACCGTCACAACGGCTGGGAAGGCGGATGAAGGCTGTAACAGAAAAGGGTCTCCGGTCGTCCTGGACTCCATGCCACTGGATCCTGACCCAGATTTGTTAAGGACCGTGTGGTGGCTGTCTGTGCACCAGTCTCCCCACTTTAAACAAAGTCTCGCACAGGCGTCCTCCATGTAGGGAATAGCACCCTGTAGACACCCATGGTCAGCCATGACTGAAGGGGGCCTAAGACTAAGGAAAAATAAATCAAATCTGATATATATGAATAGAATCAAGTCAAACTCAAGTACAATAGGTAGAGCAAAGGGGAAGATACAGAATGCAGAATATAGTTCTCATCATTGTAGCACATCGGTTCCAGAGACAACGTTCCAATATTCACAGTGGGGTAGAGGTGAATCGGACAGTACCCTAGTTAATGGAAGGACTGTTCAGGTCAGATACCAGAGAGGAAGAAGCTGTTCTTGAGTCTGATGGTGTGCGCTTTCAAGCTTCTGTACCTTTTATTGGACGGGGGCAGGGAGAAGAAGGAATGTCCTTGTCGGGACATGTCCTTAATTATGTTGGCTGCATTTCTGAGGCAGCATGAAATGTAGATAGAATCAATGGTGGGGAGTCTGGTCTGTGTGACGGACTGGGCTACATTTACAACTCTCTGCAATTTCTTGCGGTCTTGGGCAGTTCTGTTCCCTAACCGAGCTGTGATGAACCCGACAGTATGCTTTCTACAGTGCATATGTAGAAGTTTGTGAGAGTTATTGGTGACAGGCCAAATTTCCTCAGTCTCCTGAGCAATTTGACATTCAGTGTATAATCTCTGCAGGTGCCGTTCTCAACAGATCTTTAGCTTTTCATTTGCGCGGGCTTACTCTAATTTGTGAAACAATTACACCAGGGATCATTGTACCCCAGAACAAAATAATTAAACCATGCATTGGCTTACTTTCCCAAATATGTTTCTTGGCCTCATGTCCTAATGTGGCTGTGTGAATATGTTTAGATTATTCAGTGAAGAAGAAACACATAGTCATTCTCAAGGGTGATGTGGGTCATATTTTCCTCCCCTGGCTTTGGGGAAATGCCGCGGCTTTCTTGTGAATTTCTCCGTATAAATGGACAGGTTCACCTCCTCTCACAGGGTTCATGTCATGATGATGGTGCTTGTGTGCCCAGCCCTGCTTTTTGCATCTGCAGCTCTTGCAGCAGCAGATCCGAGCTGCAGACTTTGGGCAAAGTTTAACCTCAGCACGACCTCCGAGGCTGGAGATGTGACCCTGGCCGGTTTGTTTCCCGTTCACTACCGGATAATTCAACCCGGTCCCTCCTTCCAAGTGGAAGCAGCAACACCTACTTGTGAGGGGTAAGTGTGGGGACAAGCAGACAGAATACAGCAAAATGTGGATTCATGCACTTTATTAGGGCGAAGGAATAAAGGCGTAGACTATTATCTAACTGGGGAGAGAATTCAGAAATGAGACGAGCAAAGAGACTTGGGAGTGCATGTGCAGGATTCCCAAAATGTTAACCTGCAGGTTGAATTGGTAGTAAGGAAGGCAAAATCAATGCAAGCATTTATTTCGAGAGGACTAGAATATAAAAACAGGGATGTAATGCTGAGGCTTCATAAGGCACTGGTCAGATCATATTTGGAATATTGTGAGGAGTTTTGGGCCCCATATCTGAGGAAGGATGTGCTGCCATTGGAGAGGGTCCAGAGGAGGTTTACGCGAATGATCCCAGGAATGATTGGGTTAACATATGATGAGTGTTTGACGGCAATGGGCCTGTACTCGCTGGAGTTTAGAGGGACCTCATTGAAACTTACCAAATAGTAAAAGACCTGAATAAAGTGGATGTGGAGAGGATGTTTCCAGTAGAGGGGGAGTCTAGGACAGGAGTGCACAGCCTTAGAATATTCTACACTCTGTATCTGCTTTGCTCTATCTATTGTACTTGAGTTTGAGTACTCGATTGTATTTTTGTATATTATATCTAATCTGTTCGGATATGATACAGAACGAAGCTTTTCACTGTACCTCGATACACGTGACAATAATAACACTAAATCTAAACGATGGACTGGTGGGCATACATTTAGTCAGCTAGAAGGATGTCGTTTGTCAGGAGCCTGTTGTACATCAGTGGATGACAAACTTGCTGGTAGGTCAGACGAGACAATTCACGCTTCACCTCGGAGACCTGACAGGTAATCTGGATTGGTATTTTAATTACACAACCACAACACTTCTGCACTGCCAGAAACATTGCCAGAGGTCCTGTGGTATTATTCAAAGAACGGAAAGTGAGTTTGCCTTGTCAGTATTTATCACTTAACACGACTATGACAGCTTGATTGATTGGTTGAAAGTTACAATCATGAAAATGATTAAGATTCGAGGGCATGGCTTTAAGATGAGAGGGCTGAGTTACTCCAGCATTTTGTATTTTAAACAACTTGCTGTGTCTCCTTACCTTGCCTTGAAAACTCCAATTTGATTGATTGGATTTGAAGATCCAGCACGGAAACAGGCCCTTCGGCCCACCGAGTCCACGTCCATCGGTCACCCACGCACACTAGTTCTATGTTATCCCACTTTGTCGTCCACTCCCGACACAGCAGGGGCAATTTACAGAGACCAATTAACCTACAAACCCGCAAGTTGTTGGGATGTGGTAGGAAACCTGGGCACCCGGAGGAATCCCACGTGGTCACAGGGAGAATGTGGAGACTCCACACGCACTGCATCTGAGGTCAGGATGGAACCCGGGTCTCTGGTGCTGTGAGGCAGCAGCACTACCAGCTGCACCACTGTGCTGTAATATGTAGCCACTCTGTAATGATGCATTCATGCATAGTTTGGTCAAGTATGGTCAAATCCTCCGTCTTCTTGCTGTTTCTTTCTCTCTGGAACACCGGAGGTTGAAGAGAGACTTGACAGAAGTATATAAAATGATGACAGGGAGCAGTAGGGTTGACAGTCAGAACCTTTTTCCCAGGGTGGAAATGTCCAACAATAGAGGGTATAGTTATAAGGTGAGAGGGGGAAAGTTTAAGGGGGCAAGTTGTTTTACACTGAGAGTGGTGGAGGTGCCTGGAACGCACTACCGGGTGTGGTGGTGGAGGCAGATGCAATAGGGGTGTTTAAGAGGATATTAGATAGGCACATGAATATGCAGGGAATGGAGGGATATGGATCACAAGCAGGCAGAGGAGATTAGCTTAACTTGACATCATGTTTGGCACCAACATTGGGGGTTGAAGGGCTTGATCCTGTGCTGGAACTGTTTTATGTTCCATGATTCAAGGGTGCTTTGATTTTCACATGTGCAAAGTGCTCACACTGTGAAATACTTCTCCTTAAAAAACAGTCCAGTAGAATATTGCCATATCCCTGATTATCAATTAGCAAGTGTGCAGACATAGTCTACTGATCCCATATGCAAAAGGTGCCATGTTATGGTGCCATTTTCCAAAGTTCATGCTCTAGTTCTTGTTCCAGGCAAGTCCCAGGTTGTCGCCGACCTCCAGCCATCTCCTTCCCTGGATGCCACGTCCCTCTCCTCACGAGTCCATGCCTCTGGTCTTCGGGGGACAAGCAGTGAGTGGCCAGTTCAGTGGCCCTGCCCCTCCCAGGCCAGTGGTCCGCTGGCTCCAACGAGCTGGGGATTGGCTCAGTGGCATCTTCCTGCAGGCTGTGGTCCGCAGGGACTCTCGTTTGGCATTCTATGATTAAGCCCTGCCCATTCCGACTCTGTCTCTGTCTCTCTCTCTCTCTTCAGGTTTGACTTCAGGAGCTTCCGCTGGGTGCAGACCATGATTTTTGCGATTCGAGAAATAAACAAGGACACCGGGCTCCTTCCGGGCGTGAAGCTGGGCTACCGGATTTACGACACTTGTGCCACCCACACCCAGTCCCTGAGATCGACCTTGGCATCAACGACGGGCGAGATGGAGGAGGTGCCCGCACATGACTGTGAGGCATCTGCTTCCATTCCTGTGATTGTTGGTGACTCGGGCTCCACACAGTCCATGATAATACAGAGGACCCTGGGCCCTTTCAGAGTTCCAATGGTGAGTTGCCTTCCAGTGAATTTTAGTGGTGCAGGTAAAATGGCAGCACAAGGGACGGAACAGTGACGCAGCGGTAGAGTTGCTGCCTTACAGCGCCAGAGACTCTGGTTCGAACCTGACCACGGGTGCTGGCTGTACAGAGTTTGTACGTTGAGTTTAGTATGAGTTGAGTTTAGTTTATTGTCGCATGTATCGAGATGCAATGAAAAGTTTTTGTTGCTTGCTAACCAGTCAGCAGAAAGACAATCCATGATTACAATCTCCCTGTGACAGCGAGGGTTTTCTCCAGGTGCTCCGGTTTCCTCCCACACTCCAAAGACATGCAGGATTTAGTTTAATTGGTCTTGGTAAGTTGAACATTTGTCCCTAGTTTGTGTAGGCTAGTGTACAGGATGATTGATGGCGTGGACTGGGTGGGCCAAAAAGGCCTGTTTCCATGCTCTTTCCTTAAAGTCTAAGGCCTAAACTGAAGATGCTGGTTATACAAAAAAGGCACAATGTGCTGGAGTAACTCAGCAGGGTGGTGCCCAAGCCAGGCGACTCTCCGCCTGCTGGTCCCAGAAGTGGATCTGCAATCACGTATTACAATGGCTCCACTGTTTTAAACCCCTACTCCAACAGCAACATTCCATTAACTATGCCTTTCTTAAGCTATTCCCTTTATCCTGTATCTGTACACTGTGGACGGCTTGATTGTAATCATGTATAGTCTTGTAATCATGTAGCACACTAGTTGGATGGTTCTTTCATCGATGTGAGGATAAGAACTGGAGATTCCGAAGATAGATACAAGGTGCTGGAGTAACACAGCGGGTCAGGCAGCATCTCTGGACAAACAAAACGGGTGACCTTCCGGGGTCAGGACCCCTCTTCAAACAAAAAAGTATAGGAAGGGGAACTGGAGGTAGGAAAAGGCCAGAAGGATGGGTGGAGCCCACAATGGCCCATTGTTGGCTGGGGAAGAGGGGATAACAAAACCGTATAAGATTAAGATTCAATTTTAATTGTCATTGTCAGTGTACAGTACAGAGACAACGAAATGCATTTAAGGATGCGAACAGTGGGACTGGTGGGATGATTAGGGTTGGGGAGAGAGGGAATGCAGGAATTATTTGAATTTAGAGAAATCAAAGTTCATACCGCTGGGTTGTAAGTTGCCCAAGTGAAATATGAGATGCTGTTCCTCCAATTTGCATGTGGCCTCACACTGACAGTGGTGGATGCCCAGGATGTGTTGGGGTGAGTTTATGTGTGTGTGGGATTGTTGTGATGTCAAGCATTGAGCTTTGCAGAGCTTGTGTTTGTTTTACAGGTCAGCTACCTTGCCTCAGCGTGAAAAAGTTCCTATTATATCTTTCTCCTTTCATCATAAACCTATGCCACCTATCACTCAGCCGGCTTTGCCCTGCCCTTCCATACTTCCAGCTTTTGTTCCCCACCACAATCAGTCTTGAAGGGTCCCGACCTGTAACGCCACCTATCCATGTTCTCCAGAGATGCAACCTAACTCGCTGAGTTACTCCAACGCTTTGTGTCTTTTTTTTTGTTGTAAATCAGCAACTGCTGTTCCTTGTTTCTCCCGCTCATTTTTGATTTCTCTACCCTCAGAAAAAGACTGTGCATCCACCCTATGTATATGTTGAGATGTGGTTATAGTACCTGCCTCAACTACCTCACCCTGGCAACTCATTCCACACACCCACCACCCTCTGTGTGAAAAAACAGTCCCTCGGGTTCCTATTAAACGTTTTACCCCTTCACCCTCAACCTATATCCTCTCGTTCCTGATTTCCCTATTCTGGGTAAAAGACTAACCAGATCAATTCCCCTCATGATCTTGTTCACCTCCATAAGATCAGCCCTCAGCCTCCTGCACTCCAAAGAACAAAGTCCTAGCCTGCTCAACCTGTCCCTATAGCTCAGGCCCTCGAGTTTCAGTAATATCTTCGGAAATCTTCTCTGCACTCATTGCAGCTTAACAACATCCTCCCTTTAGCTTGGTCTAGTTTTTTTCTTGTTTTGTTGGGGTGAGTTTTGTACATGTGTGGGATTGTTGTAATGTTATGCCCCTGTCCCACTTAGGAAACCAGAACGGAAACCTCTGGAGACTTTGCGCCCCACCCAAGGTTTTCGTGCGGTTCCCGGAGGTTCCTGGAGGTTTTTGTTAGTCTCCCTACCTGCTTCCACTACCTGCAACCTCCGGCAGTCAACTGCAACCTCCGGGATCCGCACGGAAACCTTGGGTGGGGCGCAAATCCTCCAGAGGTTTCCGTTCAGGTTTCCTAAGTGGGACAGGGGCATTAAGCGCTGAGCTATTCATGGCTTGTGTTTGTTTTGCAGGTCAGCTACTTTGCCTCATGCGCGTGCCTGAGCCGGAGGAGTGAGTTTCCGACCTTCTTCAGGACCATGCCCAGCGATGCCCATCAGGCGCGCGGCATGGCGCAGCTGGTGGCTCGCTTCGGCTGGACCTGGGTGGGGTCAGTGGTGGGCGACGACGACTACGGCCGCAGCGGCATTCAGGCCTTCACGGACGAGGTCAGCAAGCTCGGGGTGTGCGTCGCTTTCTCCGAGCTCATCCCGAAGGTGTACTCCAAGCCGAAGATCCTTCAGATCGCGGAGACAATCCGAGCGTCGAGTGCCAGAGTCATCGTCATGTTCGCCATCGAGGGAGACGCCTACCCCTTGGTCAGAGAAATGGTCAGGCAGAACATCAGCGGCCGCCAGTGGATCGCCAGCGAGGCCTGGGTGACGTCGGCCTTGATGGGAGCCGGCGACAACCTCCTCTCTCTCAGCGGGACTATAGGCTTCGCAATCCGCAGAGGCCAGATCCCGGGCCTGAGGGACTTCCTTCTTCAAGCCCATCCGTCAAAAACTCCCAATAACCCCTTTGTGAAGGAACTCTGGGAGACCATATTTCATTGCTCCCTTAAGAATTCAGGTAGCGTCAAAGGAAGTAATGCATCAAATGTCACTCTGACCCAATGTACAGGTTCAGAGGACTTAAGCAGTGAATACAATATATATTCAGATGTGTCACAACTGAGAGTCTCCTATAATGTCTACAAAGCCATATATTCAATAGCTCATGCCCTTCACAATATGAACTCTTGTAAAAGTGGCACTGGACCAAATAATACCTGTGCAAATATTTTCAACTTCAAACCATGGCAGGTAAGAGTTTTAACATTCTAGGCAGAGTTGACCATCTCTTGCATGAAGAATATGTCTGTAGACGAAACAATGTATATAATTGGTGGATATTTTCCATTATTAGTC
The DNA here is from genome assembly GCF_028641065.1 of Leucoraja erinaceus. NCBI lineage: Eukaryota > Metazoa > Chordata > Chondrichthyes > Rajiformes > Rajidae > Leucoraja > Leucoraja erinaceus. The sequence continues at coordinate 22,764,285 of NC_073390.1, read as the reverse complement.
TTTGCCACAAACCAGTTGTGTTATGGTTCTCTGGCTAGCCCTTTCCCCTGCTGCTCACTTAGTGTGCTGTACGCTTGCCCTCAATGGTCATGGGCAATGAGTACAAGAGTTAGGTGGTCATGATGGAGCATTAAAGGACTTAGGTCAGGCTGTAAATGGAGAATTGCATGAAGTCTGGTCACCCCCATTACGGGAAGGATATAGAGACTTGGATGAGGGTGTGGAAGTTTACCAGAGTACAGCCTGGATTCAAGGGCATTGGCTATAAGGAGACATTTAAGGAGACAGATTTAGGATTGTTTTCTCTGGAACATCGGAGATTGAGGGGAGATGTGGTAGAAGTAGATAACGGGGTTGAGAGGGACAGATAGATCAGCCATGATTAAATGGCAGAGTGGTCTTGATGGGCTGAATGGCCTAATTCTGCTCCTATAACTTATGAACAGGCAGACAATCAGAACCTTTCTCACAGGATGGAAATGTCGAAGACGAGAGGGCCGAGCTTTAAGGTGAGAGGGGCAAGATTTATAGGAGTTCCGTGGGGCAGGTTTTTTACACGGAGTGAGTGTATGGAATGCACTACCAGAGGTGGTGGTGGTGAAGGGGGATACAATAGTGGAGTTTACGGCACATGGGTATGCAGGGAATGAGGGACATGGATCACATGCAGGCAGAGGAGATCAGTTTTTCTTGGCATCATGTTTGGCACAGGCATGATGGGCCAAAGGGCCTGTTACTGTGTTGTACTGTTCTATGCTCTGTAGGATCTCAGAAAGCAGATGAATCCCAAATGCCAAATTCTAAGACCCTCTGCATGGACTGAGCTCACCTGTGAAGATTGGGGTGCGTTGAGACTAGGTTAGGGAATAAAAGTAGAAAATACTAGAAATACTTCGTTGGTCAGTTAGCTCTGTAGGGCAACACCGTAAATTGGAGGAACAGCACCTCATATTCCGCCTGGGCAGCTTGCATCCTGATGGCATGAATGTTGAATTCTCCCAATTTTGCTAGCCCTTGCTGTCTCCTCCCCTTCCCTAACCCTCGAACTGTCTCCTCCCATCCCCCTGCCCTCGGGCTCCTCCTCCCCCCCTTTTCCTTCCTTCTCCCCTCCCACCCCCCATCAGTCTGAAGAAGGGTTTCGGCCCGAAACGTCGCCTATTTTCTTCGCTCCATAGATGCTGCTGCACCCGCTGAGTTTCTCCAGCAATTTTGTGTACCTTAGCTCTGTAGGAGAGTGGCTGGGAGTTGTAGGTGATTGCACTTTCTTAATTAGGGTAAAGAAGTCATCCATCTAGGCTACCTTTGATTACAAAAATCTTGATCAAAGAATCTCATAGTAAAGGAAGCTCAGGGTTTTAGATAATTTGTTACAGCTGTACAAGATGTTGGTGAGGCCACATTTGGAGTATAGTGTGAATTTTTGGTCACCCTGCTATAGGAGGGATGTTCTCAAGCTGGAAAGAGTGCAGAGAAGATTCATGAGGACGTTGCCAGGAGTTGAGGGCCGGAACTATATGGAGAGGTTGGGCAGTCTAGGAATTTATTATTTGGAGCGCAGGACGATGTCAGGTAATCTTAAGGGCCTGTCCCACGGTGATTTTTTCGGCATCATATCAGTGTCGCCGCAAGATTTTGAACATTTCAAAATCTAGTGGCGACAAAAAAATGTTGCGATGCTTAAAAAAACACTGCACGTCGACACGTCAACACGCCGCATCACGCCGCAAATGTTTTGGTGACCTTATACGTCAGTCAATGATGCCGGCAGTCTCCGAATAAAATCGGCAAGTGGGACAGGCCCTTTATAGACGTTATAAAATAATGAGCGGAATAGATAGAGTAGATGACGTTTTTTAACCCAGGGTAGGGGAATCAAGAACCAGTGGACATAGGTTTAAGGTGAGAGGGGAATAATTTAATAGGAATCTAAGAGGAAAGTGGGCTTATGGAATGAGCTGCCAGAGGAGGTGGTTGAGGTAGTAACTATAACAACATTAAGAGACTTTTGGACAGGTACATGGATAGGGAAGGTTTAGAGAGATATGGGCCAATCGCAGGCAGGTACGACTAGTATAGATGGGGTGTGTTGGTCAGCATGGACAAGTTGGGTCGAAGGGCCTGTTTCCATGTTGTATGATTCTATTCCTATTTTATGGATTGCACTAAAAATTGATCAGTTTGCTTCCTGAGATGGGGTTTGCCCTCTAAGAGTGTTTAATATTACTTTACCATTAAAAACATACGCACCCTTGAGATATTTGTTGTGTGCAGTCTCAGCAACAAATATGGATATGGATACGGTTACAGGTGGCACAATGGCGCAGCTGGTAGAGCCACTGCCTCACAGTGCCAGAGACCTGTGTTTGATCCTGATATCTGGTGCTGTCTGTGTGGACTTTGCATTTAGCCCTGTGATTGTGAGGGTTTCCAGAATTGATCTGATTCTTGGCTCCCCTTCTCTGGTGCTCTGCTTTCCTGCCACATCCCAAAGACGTGTGTGTGGGTTTGTAGGTTAATTCATCTCTGTAAATTGCCCGTAATGTGTAGGGAGTGAATAAGAATGTGGGATAGCAGAACTAGTGTGAACGTGTGATCGATGGTCGGCATGGACTCGGTGGGCCGAGAGGGTTGATTGATCTTTCAATCAATCAGCCAATCTTCTCAGATAGGTTGTTCCGTATCAATATAATTTTATGAGCTCTTCTCTTTGTTTTAATCTTTTCCCAGCTCCTCCATTACCTGAAGCAGGTGATGTACACAACAAAGTTGGGGGAGAAGGTTTACTTTGACGAGAATGGGGACCCACTGGCATCGTATGATATCATCAATTGGCAAAGAAAAACAGATGGGTCCATTAAGTATGTGCACGTTGGCAGGTTCAATGCAGCTTCAGGCTTGGAACATGGTCTTCAGATAAAAGAAGAACTTATCATTTGGCACGGCAACCAAACCTCGGTAAATTCTGTTATTTGTTGATTCAGTTTTGGACTCTGCATGCTTGCTGAGAGATGTTGAAACCAGAATCAGCATCAGGCAGTGATTCTAGATATAAGGAACTGCAGATGCTGGTTTATGAAAAAAAGGTACAAAGTGCTGGGGTAACTCAGAAGGTCAGGCAGCATCTCTTAACATGGATTGGTGACTTTTGACTTTGGAGATACGGTGTGGAAACGGACCCTTCGGCCCACCGAGTCCGTGCCGAGGAGTGATCACCCCGTACACTCACCTACACACTAGGGACAATTTTTGTTTAACAATTTGCCAAAGCCGATTAACCTACAAACCTGTATGCCCTTGGAGTGTGGGAGCACACAGAGGGAGGCCACACAGTCACAGGGAGGAAGGGACAATTTGCATGCTGTATCTTTCAATCAATCTATCAATTCAGTTTGTGGTGACTTAGAACTGGCAGGTGGTGGGTGATTGGGTCTTGTCAACGTTGAGTGGCGACCAAGTTAACGTTCTATGTTGTTCTGCTTCAGGTCCCGCACTCCGTCTGCACGGAGAGTTGTCCTCGAGGCACAAGGAAGGTTCTTCCAAAAGGACAACCTGTTTGCTGTTCTGAATGCCTGCAGTGTCCTGATGGAGAGATCAGTAATGTAACAGGTAGACCACCAACCTTTTGTAAAACCCACCACAGTGAGTGTCTGCTGGTGTTTCCAGGGTCAGGCCACAAGGCAGGTCTGACGCTGTGTGTGTGAGTCTTGTGTCTCCTCCCAGTGCCTCAGCCCCTCTCCTACCGAGATACTCCTCTGTGCTCTTGTTACCTTCCTTGGATGCCTATCCCTGCAGCCCCTTCTTTTTGACCCACACAGGCTCTGGTTAATCTGCACCTCGACATTCAGAATGCTCATTCTGAAATCAGGGGGGGGGGGTGCAGTGGGGCATGGTGGTGCAGTGGGTGGGGCCGCTGCCTCACTGTGCCGGAGACCCGGGTTCGATCCTGACATCGTGTGCTGGCTGTACAGTGCATTCAGAAAGTATTCAGACCCCTTCACTTTTTTCACATTTTGTTGCGTTACAGCCTTATTCTAAAATTAAATTCATTTGTTTATCATCAATCTACACACAATACCCCATAATAAAAAAGCGAAAACATGTGTTTAGAAATTTTTGCAAAGTAATTATAAAGAAATAACTGAAATATCGCATTTACATAAGTATTCAGACCCTTAGTACTTTGTTGAGGCACCTTTGGCAGCGATTACAGCCTCAAGTCTTCTTGGGTATGAAGCTACAAGCTTGGCACACCTGTATTTGGGTAATTTCTCCCATTCTTCTCTGCAGATCCTCTCAAGCTCTGTCAGGTCGATGTACAGCTATTTTCAAGTCCGTCCAGAGATGTTCAATTGGGTTCAAGTCCGGGCCCTGCCTGGGCCACTCAATTCACAGACTTGTCACAAAGCCACTCCTGCGTTGTCCTGGCTGTGTGCTTAGGGTTGTTGTCCTGTGGAAGGTGAACCTCCACCCCAGTCTGAGGTCCAGAATGCTCTGGGGCAGGTTTTCATCAAGAATCTCTCTGTACTTTGCTCCATTCATCTCTCCCTTGATCCTGACTAGTCTCCCAGTTCATGCCACTGAAAGACATCCCCACAGCATGATGCTGCCACCACCATGCTTCACCGTAGGTATGGTATTGGCCAGGTGATGAGCAGTGCTTGGTTTCCTCCAGACGTGACGCTTGGCATTCAGGCCAAAGAGTTCAATCTTGGTTTCATCGGACCAGAGAATCTTGCTTCTCATGGTCTGAGAGTACTTTAGGTGCCTTTTGGCAAACTCCAAGCGGGCTGTCATGTGTCTTTTACTGAGGAGTGGCTTCCGCCTGGCCACTCTACCATAAAGGCCTGATTGGTGTAGTTCTGCAGATATAGTTGTCCTTCTGGAAGGTTCTCCCATCTCCACAGAGGAACTCTGGAGCTCTGTCAGAGTGACCATCTGGTTCTTGGTCACCTTCCTGTTCTTGCTCAGTTTGGCTGGGTGGCCAGCTCTATGAAGAGTCCTGGTGGTTCCAAAGTTCTTTCATTTGTAGAAAGGCGGAGGCCACTGTACTCTTTGGGACCTGCAATGCTGCAGAAATTATTATACACCCTGCCCCAGATCTGTGTCTCGACACAATCCTATCTCGGAAGTCTATGGACAATTGTGAGTGTCATAGCAAAGGGTCTGAATACTAATGGAATTGTGATATTTCAGTTATTCCTTTTTAATTACTTTGCAAAAATTTCTAAACACCTGTTTTCACTTCTTCATTCTGGGGTATTGTGTGTAGGTTGATGATATATATTTTTTTTAATTTAATCCATTTTAAAATAAGGCTGTAATGTAACAAAAGGTGGAAAAATTCAAGGGATCGGAATACTTTCTGAATGCACTGCATTTTACGATCTCCCTGTGACTGCGTGGGTTTTCCCCGGGTGCTACAATTTGTCTCACACTCCAAAGATTGTTTGGTTAACAAAAGGGTATTTGTCCCCAGTGTGTGGCCTAGAACTAGAACTTTAATCGGACTTTACTGGACTTTATCTTGCACTAAAACCTATTTCCTATTTTCTGTGTCTGTACACTGTAGACGGCACGATTATAATCATGTATAGTTTTCCACTGACTGGCCAGCACACAACAAAAAAGCTTTTCACTGTACCTCGGTACATGTGACAATAAACTAAACTAAACTAAACTAAACTAAACTAAACTAAACTAAAGATAGACTCAAAATGCTGGAGTAACATAATGGGCCAGGCATCATCTCTGCAGAAAAGGAATATGTGAAGTTTCAGGTCACAACCCTTCTTCAGACTAAACTGAACCTGCCTTCTGGAAATATTTCCTTTCGTTTCTGCATCAATTTTAGCAAACATTCTCAACCCTTCTTGGCTGGTCTATCCAATAATCATTTTTGGTGATGTCCTCTGTGAAGTGTGTCAGAGGAGATTTTTATTCAATGGTAAATATTATTAATTTTTCTGCTCCTCAGATTCTCTCAAACTGCATTGCTTGTGCTCCAGAGTATTGGCCCAACACACCGAGGACTGAGTGCATACTCAAACACATTGAGTTCCTCTCGATGGAAGATGGCACGGGAATGACCCTGACCACCGTGTCCTTGCTGGGAACGGCCAGCACGGTGTTGATGGCCGGAGTGGTCTGGTACTACAGGAGGACCCCCATCATCCGCGCCAACAACTCCGCCCTCAGCTTCCTGCTCCTCTTCTCCTTGGCGCTCTGCTTCCTGTGCTCGCTCAGCTTCATCGGACGACCCTCGGCCTGGTCCTGCAGGCTGAGGCATACGCTGTTTGGCATCAGCTTTGTCCTCTGCCTCTCCTGCGTGCTGGCCAAGACCCTGGTGGTGCTGGTGGCCTTCAAGTCCACTCTTCCCGGCAACAAGCTGATGAGATGGTTCGGGAGCCTGCAGCAGATCCTCAGCGTCCTCCTCTGTACAGCGGTCCAGGGGGGCATCTGTCTAGCGTGGTTACTCCTGGCAGCCCCCTTCCCCGTGAAGCAGACCAAATACTACAAGGAGAAGATAATCTACGAGTGCGACGTGGGCTCGATGGCTGCGTTTTGCTGCGTGTTGGGGTACATCGGCTTCCTGGCCTGTGTCAGCCTTGCTCTTGCCTTCCTAGCCCGAAAGCTCCCGGATAACTTCAACGAGGCCAAGTTCATCACCTTCAGCATGCTGATCTTCTGCGCCGTGTGGCTGGCCTTTATCCCCGCTTACGCCAGTTCTCCCGGCAAGTACGCCGTGGCCGTCGAGATCTTTGCCATTCTGGCGTCGAGCTTTGGCCTGCTGACCTGCCTATTTGTGCCCAAATGTTATATCATCCTTTTAAAACCAGAACAAAACACCAAGAGACATCTCATGGGAAGAACAGGCTAACATAAGTCTTAGGTAGACAAAAGTGCCGGAGAAACTCAGCGGGTGCAGCAGCATCTATGGAGCGAAGGAAATAGGCATACAACAGAGATTAATAACAGCTCAGGAACAGGCTCTTCGGCCCACAATGATGCGAAGATAAACTAATTTGTTTAGTTTAGGTAAGAGATGCAGCACACAAACAGGCCCTTCAGCCCACCAAGACTACGCCCACTAGCGATCCCTGCACACTAAGGACAATTTAGAATTTTACCAAGCCAACTAGCCTACCAACCTGTAGGTCTTTGGAGTGTGGGAGGAAACTGGAGCTCCCAGAGAAAACCCACGGAGCAGGACACAGAGAGAACGTGCAAACTCTGTACAAACAGCACCCATAGTCAGGATCAAACCCAGGTCTCTGGCGCTATAAGGCAGCAATGCTACCTAATATCCTCTGCCTGCATGTGATCCATATCCCTCCATTCCCTGCAAAGCCATGCGCCTATCAAAAGGCTTCTTAAATACCACTATCGTATTGGCCTCTACCACTACCCCTGTGTAAAAGTGTAATAATGCGTTCCAGGTACCCAACACTCTCGGTATAAAAAACCTGTCCCACACATCGCCTTTAAGCTTTGTCCCTTTTACCTTAAAGCCCTGCCCTCTAGTCTCCGACATTACCACCCTGGGAAAAAGGTTCTTCCATCCCTACCCACATCACACAGCAACCTCCAACACCTACCCTCCCATCCCCTCCCTCTGAATATGCTTAACTCCAACTCAAATATCTGTGCCATTGGTTAATATCAGATGCATAACTTCAAGATGCATTTCCAAGCTAAGCTTTACTTGTAACATTATTGTTGAAGACCAGCTTCTTGTGACCACTCAGCTTCTTGTGATCTCTGTGTCTTTCTTTCATTCTGAACACTGATTTCACTCAGGAGGCGCGTGTGTATAGGCAAGGTCACCTCATTAGTTGAAGGGAATTGTGTTTGATCTGGATCGGAACAGCACACATATACAGATTTGCAGAGCCGTGGTAGAGTTGCTGCCTTACAGTATTGTTTATTTTCAGGGACATAAGGCGGAATTGATCATTAACCAATTCGTGTCTCGTGACCTTCTGTACAGAGTACTTGTCCTTACATTATCTCCTATAGGCTGGGTGCCAAGAGACCCGGGTTTGATCCTGACTATAGGTATTGTCTGTATGGAGTTTGTACATTCTCCCCGTGACCTGCATGGGTTTTTTCTGGGTGCTCCGGTTTCCTCCCACAAAGGTGTACAAGTTTGGAAGTTAATTGGCTTCGGAGAGTTATAAAAAAATTGTCCCTAGTGTGTGTAGGTTAGTGTAGTGTGTAGATGATCTCTTTTCACACAGAGAGTGGTGAATCTCTGGAACTCTCTGCCACAGAGGGTAGTTGAGGCCAGTTCATTGGCTATATTTAAGAGGGAGTTAGATGTGGCCCTTGTGGCTAAAGGGATCAGGGGGTATGGAGAGAAGGCAGGTACGGGATACTGAGTTGGATGATCAGCCATGATCATATTGAATGGCAGTGCAGGCTCGAAGGGCCGAATGGCCTACTCCTGCACCTAATTTCTATGTTTCTATGTTTCTATCATGGTCTTAGCAGTCAACATTATTTGGTATTTTTAATTATTGTTTATTATATATTTTTTGATGTTTATTGTAGCGTTTACAGAGTACTCTGCTTACATTACTATAGTGCTGCTGCAAGTAAGAATTGTATTGTTCTGTTTCAGGGAATATGGCAATAAAACACTCTTAACTCGTGTCTCTTGACATTGTGTACGGTACCATAATAAGTGTCTTGTCCTGAATCATCTCCAATATCCATCCCCTGCACAGATGCTGCCTGACCCACCGATTTCCTCCAGCACTTTGTGTTTTGCTCATCAGTAGTTCCTTGTGGCTCCAAAAATTAATCTCAACTTAATTCAACAAGTGACCAAGTAATTACCTTCAAAATAAATGTCTGGACAAATACGTTTAAATAACACTGGAAGGAACTCCCCAATGTGCTGATGCAGATGTTGATTGTGGATTTTGTGGACTGCTGTGCCACACAATGGACGACTGGAGAAGTGCAAGTAGTCAAATAAACTGGGGATAGTTACAAACTGGGTCTGAAGAAGGGTCTCGACCCGAAACGCCACCTATTCCTTTTCTCCAGAGATGCAGCCTGACCCGCTGAGTTACTCTAGCTCTTTCTGTCTTATCTCTGGAAATACTCAGCAGGTCAGGCAGCGTCAGTGGAGAGTGAAACAGAGTAACATAAAACAGTACAGCATCGGGTGGCACAGCAGTGCAGCGGTAGAGCTGCTGCCTTACAGTGCTTGAGGACCCAACTTTGATCCTGACTACGGGTACTGTCTGTAAGGAGTTTGAACGATGTCCTCATGATCATGCGGATTTTTCCGGGTGTCCCGATTTCCTCCCACACTTCAAAGACATATAGGTCTACAGGTTCATTGGGTTTGGTAATATTGAGAAACGTTAAAATTGAGTAAATTTGGAAATGTCACCAATCCATGTTCTCCAGATGACCTTCTGAGTTACTCCAGCACTTTGTGTTCTTTTGTGTAAACCAGCATCTGCAATTCCATGTTTCTACATTCCTGGAGCCAATCTTGTGAATAATTTCTGCACTCTTTCTGTGGCACATCCATGACCAAAACTGTGCACAATATTTCAGGTGCAATCTCACCAAAACTCTGTCCAGTCGCAGTAAGACTTCCTTGCTCTTAAATCCAAATTCTCTTGTAAGAGAGACTGACATACCATTTGCCACATGCCTCACCTTGTTTCTAACAAGCTTAACACTGGAGGGTAACTAATCTACTGAACTTATAGGACACTATTCAATGTATGTGATTTTCACTACTAGCCCAGTCCATCATACAGACTCCCCACCACTGACTTTATCTACACCATGCTGCATTGGAAAAGCAGCCAACATAATCAAACACTTTTTCCATCCCGGTCATTACTTCTCTCTGCTCCGATCCGGCAGAAGATAACGAAGCTTGAAAGCGTGCACCACCAGACTCAGGAGCAGCTTCTTCTTCTTGATTATCAGGCTTCTGAACACTTCTTGCGTTGTGGACCTTGGACTTTATCTATGTAACTGATGTGCTACAATGCTGAGGACTATATTCTGCGCTCTGTATCTTCCCCTTTGCTCTATATATTGTACTTGAGTTTGACTTGATCGTATTTATGTATGGTATAACTGCTTTCATTGGATAGCATGCAAAACAATGTTTTTCACTGTACCTCGGTACACATAGCAATAATAAACCTAAACTTAAAATACACTGTGGAGCTGCAGTTTATAATTGCAGAGATTCAAGGGCCAAGCTCCAAGCCATTGTTGACGAGTTCATTGAGGCAACAACATGAGACATACATCAGCACCTGGTTTTGTCCATGCCTCCATTTTGTATAATAGAATATAGAACATAGAACAGTACAGCACGGGAACAGGCTCTTCAGCGCACAATGTTTTTTGCTGATCTCCTCTGTCTGTACATGATCCATATCTCTCTACACCCCACACTTCCATGCGCCTATCCAAAAACCTCTTAAATGCCACTATCGTGTCAGCCTCCACCACCACCCTTGGCAGCGTGTTCCAGGCACCCACCACACTGTGTGTCAAAAACTTGCCCTGCACATCTCCTTTAAACATTCCTCCTCTCACCTTAAAGCTATGTCCTCTAGTGTTGTACATTTCTACCCTAGGAAGAAGGTTTTGATTGTCTACCCTATCTATGTCATGGTTGCTGCCTTACAGCGACTGCAGCGCCGGAGACCCGGGTTCGATCCTGACTAAGGGTGCTGTTTGTATGGAGTTTGTGCGTTCTCCCCGTGATCTGCGTGGATTTTCTCCGAGATCTTCGGTTTCGCCCCACACTCCAAACACGTGCAGGTTTGATGTTAATTTGCTTGGTAAATGTAAAAATTGTCCCTAATTGGTATAGGACAGTGTTAATGTGCGTGGATCGCTGGTCGGTGACGACCCGGTGGGCCAAAGGGCCTGTTTCCGCGCTGTATCTCTAAACTAAACAAAACCATACCTGGTTTCGATCCTGACTATGGGTGCTGTCTGTATGTTCTCCCTGTGACTGCGTGGGTTTTCTCTGGGTTTCCTCCCACACTCCAAAGATATCCGGGTTTGTAGGTTAATTGGTTAATTGGCTTTGGTAAAATTGTAAATTGTCCCTGTGTGTAGGTTAGTGCTAGTGCACAGATTGATCGCTGGTTGGTATGGACTCGGTGGGCCGATGGACCTGTTTCTGCATTGCATCTCTCAACTCTAAAGTCTACAGTATACCTTTCATAATTGTATATACCTATCAAATCTCCCCTCAACCTCTGGCATTCTAGTATTATTGAATTGTGAATTAATATTACACTCAACATCTACAAATCAAAGATCCTTCAACAATACCATCCTAAAACAACAAAGGTTCATGGCGTGACTATGGATGCACAAGCTGTATGTTGGGAGCCCTCTCCCGGGGAAATCAGATATCACTGAGGTAATTCACCAGCACCTTCCTTCTTCTTGTGTATGGCGTGCACAGCCTAAAGTCGTAGGACAACTTGTTCTATTTGATTTTATTTCATTGTGCACGCCAGGTTGATTGCATTCGTCGAAACAGGGCGGACCACGTGAAGGTTGCAATCTCCCACCCCACCAGCATCTTTAATGCATCAGCTCACCTTTGGTTGCCTGAAGGAAAGGGCATTTATTTGAAGATCAAAACCTCAAACATAACACAAGACACATGGTCTCGCTCTGACAGTCTGGGCCATCATCAGTATCTGAACAAGCACAAGCACATCTGTCTGCAATAGAAAGAGTGTGAAATAGAACAGTTGTGTGCAGTTCTGGTCAGCCCATCGCAGGAAGGATGTGGATGCATCGTAGAGGGTGTAGAAAAGAATGCTGCTTAGATTGAAGGTTATTAGCCATGAGAGTAGAAACAAAGAACTGCAGATGCTGGCTTGTACCAAAGATAGACACAAAGTGCTGGAGTAATTCAGCAGGTCAGGCAGCATCTCTGGATAAAATGATTAGGTAACATAGCGGCTCCCTGACCTGCTGAGATACTCCAGCACTTCATTTAGTTATAAGAAGAGGTGGACAAACTTGGATTGTTTAACTTGGGTTGGATTGGAGCAGCACAGTGACGCAGCAGTAGAGTTGCTGCCTTACAGCGCCATAGATCTCAGTTTGATCCTGACTGCGGGTGCTTTGTGTATGGAGCTTGTATGTTCTCCCTGTGACCGCGTTGGTGTTCTTTGGGTGCTCTGGTTTCCTCCCACATTCTAAAGACTTGCAGGTTTTTCGGTTAATTAGCTTCTGTAAAACTGTCCGTATGAATGTAGGATAGTACTAGTGTACAAGGCGATCGCTAGTCAGCACAGACTTAGTGGGCCAAAGGTCTGTTTTCTTGCTGTATTTCGAAACTAAACTAACCTATCTTTTTCCCTGGAACATCGAAGGCTGAGGGAGGACCTGATAGACGTTAATAAAATTCTGAAATAGATAGGATCGACTGTTAGAACCTTTCTCCCAGGGTGTAAATCTCAATTATCACTGGACGTCGCTTTAAGATGAAGAAGGGTCCCCAAAGTGCCACCTATCCGTGTTCTACTGGGACGCTGACTGACCCGTTGAATTTCGACAGCACCTTTGTGTGTATTTTTGCAGCCAGAGGAGATCAGTCTGTTTTGGCATCACTTTCAGCACAGATGTTGTGGGCTGAGTGGTCTGTACCTGTGTCAAAGTGGATCATCGTAGGATGGGCTTGCTGCTTCAAAAACCTCAGAGCAAGGCAAGTTGTTGGATCTGGAGCCTGTCACTTTGCAAAGATGGGCAGCACTGTACTAAATTATCTTGACAAACGGTGGGCTCTCTGTGCAGGCACCAGGTGTAACACGGTCTCTATGCGGCCCTCCCACAAAGTGAGCAGTGATCTCAGCTCCCAGTGGCACCTGGGTCCACCAGCACACCCGGGGCTCCAATCATCATTAACGCTGTAAACAGTTCTAAATGGAGGCCCTTTTAATTTCCTGGAAGCACCAGGAGAAATCAGGCTGAACAAAGTATTAATTGCTCTGCCAATCCCAATAAAATTGACGCTTGCCCAAGGCATCTGTTTTTCATTATCCAGTTGTACTGTAAGGATTTGCAAAACATTTTACAAAACAACATATGTTGCAGAAGTGGGACTTGCTTTCCCCAGCCGCGGCGCGGAGCTATATTTAAATACCGATAATAATTCTTATACTGTCTGTAAGTAGAATTATTATTGAAACAATAAATTGGAGCAACATCATAAATTCATGCCGATACCAATAATATATCCAGTGGAAGTATAACTGAGCAGAGAAAGAGTTTAAAGTACACAAAAATGCTGGAGAAACTCAGCGGGTGCAGCAGCATCTATGGAGCGAAGGAAATAGGTGACGTTTCGGGCCGAAACCCTTCTTCAGACTGAGAAAGAGTTTAGTTTAGTTTATAATAAATTGGAACAATATAATAAATTAATACTGTAGAGGAAAAATTTTAAATCTTCATTTACTTAATTTTGATTGGAATTAAATAAGGTAACGAAAGGGTGTGCGGATGTGGCAATTGGCATCTCTTGTTGATCAGCTGCAGAAGAAGATGATGGGAAGATCATGGGAATCTGGCAAAACAGGTTTCTGACACATTATCCGTTCTAGAATTGACCTTGTATCTGTTTTTCACTTGTCTGGGAATGTGTAGCGTTGTTGAACAAAGCACAATTGCTCAGGATAGATAAGGAGACCTGGTTCTCAGTGGAAAGCGGGATCACAATAGTTAACCCTGTAATGTCGGTAACTATTGTGATCAAGAAACACAACAGCAATAGCTGCAGAAACGTTGCAGTAAATGGGGGCTCGGGGAGGGGCAGTGATGCAATCTGCTTGTAAAGTGAGACAGAATAATGTCAAGATGATCTTGTGTTATGTTTGACTTGTATTAACCATCTGTTGTTGAATAAGAATAACATAAACAAAAAGTATATTATGACTAATTAAATATTTTTATACCCGTGTAGTGGATAGTAAAAACAGGAAAACATATAGCCAAGGACAAAGTATATTTTTGTATAATTGCATCTAACAAAAAAAAAGTTTTTAATACACTGTATAACTGTTGGCTAATTCTGCTGCAAAGTATCTTGAAGCGAAACTCAAAGTCTCAGTTTTCCCTTAAATTTTCCTCTGTCAATTTCCTCTGGCATAGTCGGCAAGATCCCAATTGTAACGGGATCCGAACGAATACAAGTGGGAAATAAAAGGAATCAAATAAAATAGTCCTAGCTGAAAGGGGGACAGAGGGGCTTCTCCAGTGAACGTTTAGCCCCGGCAACCCAACTACCCAGCTGATGACTCACATTGAGCAAAGAGGCCCGTGGGGTGAGGCAAGATTGTGGAGAAGAAAAGTGAAAGCATAGGTGCCAAATAGCACGCTGAGTAATTGAAGGATGACTTTGAGGCTCGCGGACGGGATGAAACCGGCGAGCGCAAACTGTGTATTATAAGAAACTGTCTGTGGAAAAGCTAACTTTTGTTTTACAGTCTTGAGAAAAGAAAATGGGAAACAAACGTAGTAAATCAGAGAAATCTCATCCTACTGCTAGGGACTGGATTGTTTTAACTGTTATTATGTGTGAAATGTTTAAGTTTTATGTGCGATGCTCCGGTGATCCCTGGGAAACGTCTTCTCATTTTGCACTGTACAATTGTTGCTTTGCAAGATGACAATAAAGGTTGATTGATTGATTGATTGAAAAGGCCTAAGGAAAAGAAACAGATGGTCCAGGAAGGAAAAATGCTGATAAGTAAGGAGACCACCAAGAGAATAACAAATATCATAAGACACCGGGAAACGGTAGGAGATCCCATTGTCTCACCGGGATCGCCAGCTGATGCCGTAATAAAAGAGACCGGAGATGTGGTAACCTTTTAGAAGCGGTCTGTATGAATGGTCAAACGGAAATTGGCCAGATGGGGGAAGTTTTAAACTCTTTATCTCTGATAAAGAAATGTGAAGCGGTAATTAAATTAGGAGAAGGAGACCCCAAATGGGATGTCCTTTATATGATGTTCTGTTTCGCAAAATGGACTGAGATGGCGAAACGACACCAACCCCTAAATAAGGTGGAAAAGAAGGGGGAAGCAGGTGATAAACGAATAGAGGGAAATAAGGGATCAGTGCCTATAACACCAAAGCAGGTGGCAGCAATATATCTCCGACCCCCTGCAGAAAAGGCGAGCCCTGTTGAGGATGAATTTGATAATCTGTTGATGATCGCGCGGCTGTTTACTCCAGCGACAACCCCCTCTGTATAACCCAGCGCATGGACCAGGAGAACAGGTCAATGCCCTGACCCCTGTTGCTACCTCTGGTGTTTCAGGTGGATCAGCCCACCGGTGTAGGAGCCACAGCCCCTCCGGCAAGTTTAATAGAAGCAGATAGTGACACTGGTAGGGTGGGGGCCTGATATATGATCAAAGTCAAAGAAAGATACCAAAAAGAAAGATGAGCAAACAAAGCCTCAGAAGATGATGTATGTAGCGGAAGAGTCTAAGCCCGAGTCAGCGAGACAGTTCCCCCATGTTATGATAGGAGATGTCCCGGTGTTGCAACCCTGGACCCCAACTGAAGCGAGAGCCATGGTTGCCCAAGCTCCAGATCCCTTAAGAAAACCCAATGCATTTCACAATTGGTTATATATCAGCCATTACAGTCCCCTCTCTGGGGGTATGCAGATGCTGCTGAAATGTGGAGCCTCCTGGGCCACTCAAAAAGATGGGGTTGCTGTTCCTCCCAGAGAAAATGGAGATTGTTGATCAGCAGGCTCATGGAAATGAGTCCCTCACTGACTGGTTGGCCCACTGAGGGAAGGAGGTTGTAATGGGTGGGAGCTAGAAAACACAGTGACATAGGAGAGGTGGCGCGATGTTTGCAACAGAAAGACGAGCCAATCTCAGATTTTATAGCCCGATTGAGGAGTAAGTGGGAGGAACATGCTGGAGTGTCCCGAGCTGACAATGGGCCTCTGGCTGTTCAAACTTCATAAAATTATATGATGCCCCAACAAGCTCAAGCTTATAAATTGATTCACGTAGATTGGCAAACTAAGCTGTGGGAAAATGTGATCATCGCTGGTGAATATGGAGAGGGAAGGACAGTTTGCCCAAGCAAGAGAGATGAGACCCAAAACAACAGGACAGTATTACAAATGGAGGGGCCGGGGAAGAGGAGGAAGTGGTAGAGGTAAGGGGCAGAGATGTATGCTGGAGATGTGGTAAAAAAACAAGCATTGGGCTCAAGATTGCCGATGTCGTCCAGAGCAACAGCAAGGGAAGGCCCAAACAGGGAGGGAGGGTATCCAGCCCCTGCCCCCTTCTCCTTCAGTAATCCTAATCCTTCAGCATAGGGATGCTGCGGATGTATGGTGGTACAGGCGGCTATGATCAGATTGTCTAAATCAATGAAGGAAGAACATATGGCTACAATCAAGATAGGTGACTGTTGTTTAGACCTTCTGGTCAATACCACAGCCACTATGTCATCTGTGCCCCCCTCCATGGACATACCCATCAGTCAGTCAAATATTAATACTAGTGGGGTTGCCTGTATCCTTATGATAGAACCTCTATCAGAACCCACTCATATACAAGTAGATAACCAGCCCCTCTTATAATCTCTATAACGGCCCCACTCCGGTCACTGGGAAGACAGGCTCTGGGGGCGGGCTTACATTGTACCGCAGACAGCATGTTTATGGAAATACCTCAAATTCAGACCCATCAATTGCTAAATTTAATTAATAACGAAGAACAAGGGCAAAAGACGCCCAACCCATACTGCTGGCAATTGAGTGGCAATCTGTACAGTCAATTGGTCGGCTGACTCCATTGTGTCCTGTAAAGAGTGCAGGATCCCCAGTATTTACAGTATCTTGTCGAAACCAGCCAAGAGCATAAGTGAACGCATTACACGGCAACATATATGCGTCTCCCTAACCCGGGGTACCAGGAAAAAGCCTCCCCCTCGTTGAATAAACTCGAACAATTAACAGTGGCCCCTTATTTGTTCTTTGGGGTAATGGGATCAGGAATAATAGTCCACCTCTCTCAAAACCAAAGGGATCGACTTAAGATGGGAGACACCTCGGAGTCACGTTTGACCATAGCTACTAGACCTCCAGCAGCAGCGAAGGAGAGATGACAAAGAGGCTGAAGAACAAACGGTCTATTTATGTTTTAATGTTGCCAATGGAAAAAGGAGAGGTCTGGATCGACTTATTTATGACACGGAAGGAAAGATCACATGGGTCAGAAAGGAATGGGACGCTATATTTGAAAAACAACAGCCGCCTACTGAGAATCCGCCAAGGTTACCAATGGCTCTGGTCCAAGGACCTTGTGAACTATTGGCAAAGCATAAGAATCATGTGGGGCTAGTGCGTTCAGCCCCTGAGCATAAAGTGACTTTAATAAAGGGCATTGCCCTGCCATGTCTAAAACAGTGACCCCGAAGGCAGAAGAAAGGAATAGCTATAGTCATCATGTCTTTATTACAAAAAGGGTATTGATAAAAACGCATAGTCTGTGTAATACTCCTATTCTGCTAATCCCGAAAGTGGGGAGACAAAATGAATGGTGCTTTGTCCGGGACCTCAGAGCTATTAACAAAATAATGATCCCCCCGTGGTATCTGACACCAATATTATTATGTCATCCATACCAGGAGAAGCGAACACCTTTACAATAGTTGACCTACACTCGGCATTTTCTCCATACCCCTGCACAAAAATCAGCCAGTTCCTGTTTGCTTTTATCTGCAAACATCAACAACGCACCTGGAATAGGCTACCCCAGGGTTATACTAAGCCCGGCTCTATATGCAGCAGCAGTGGAAAAAAAGCTTGAGGAATGCCAATTAGCGGAAAGGTCTACTTTGATCCAGTACGCTGAAGACCTTTTGGTAGCCTTTGTGATGGGTCCCGAAGACTCAACATTTGGCAGAAAGAGGGCATAGAGTATCCTTGGTAAAATGACAGTTCTGCCGGCCTAGAGTACAGTATCTGGGATTCCAGCTGCAGGAAGGCAGAAGGAGACTTGGAAAAGAAAGAATAAAAACAGAAGACAATGTCCCGGTCCCAAAGTCAAAGAAGGACATTCTCTCCTTCTTAGGCATGGTGGGTTACTGCAGACAATGGATCCATCACTACAGGGACATAGATACAGCTTTGTGTTCAGCCACCCTGCAGACTGAACCCTCCAGAGAAGAATGGAGTGCAGAAAGAGACCAGGCTTTTAGAGATCTGGAGAACCCTATGGCTACCACTAAAAGCACTTTCAACTCTATGTAAAAGAATCAAAGGGGTTTGCAACCGGTGTCCTGGCTCAAGAACATGGATGGGGAAAAAGATTATTAAAGTTATTATTTCATGGCCTTACCCGCTGTAATAAATGACATGCCAACCTTCTTGCGAACTATAGCGGTGCCGGCTACAATGATAGAAAAACCTGAAGTCTCAGATTTTCCTCCAATTTCCTTGACAAATACCATTACCAATAGCATATCCAATGGAAGTATAACTGAATAGAGGAAGAGTTTCATTAGTTCATATGTTCATGTTATAGGAGCAGAATTAGGCCATTCAGCCAATCAAGTCTACTCTGCCATTCGATCATGCCTGATCTATCTTCACCTCTCAACCCCATTCTCCTGCCTTCTCCCCATAAAGTTTAGTTGAGTTTAATTTATTATTGTCATGTGTAATGAGGTACAGTGAAAAGTTTTTGTTTGTGAGCTACCCAGTCAAAGAAAATACCATCCACGAATACAATCAAGCTGTCCACAGTGTACAGATAACGCACACAACATCCTTTTATTTATTTATTTATCTATTTATTTATCCGTTTATTTATTTATTTATTTATTTATCTATTTATTTATTTAAAAACATTTTTTATTAGAAGCAAACATATTATGATAAAGTATAGTTACATATTATAGTAAAATAACTTTTCATATATATCAACCATACATTATTAAAATTTTCAATTGTCGATTAATTCTGCTTCTAGTGTTTTTTTTATATAGAGTGAAAGTAAGAGAAAGAGAAAAAAAGAATTACAAATATCAAAAAAGAAACAAAGTGGAAAGGATTATTAATAATACGTTATTGGAGATGGGTTCGTAGATTAAAAAGTGTACAACATTCTGTACACGATTTAACGTTGAAGTCTGATAAAGTCCAATTAAAGATAGGTTCAAAGATCTCCAATGAGTTAGATGGGAGGTCAGGACTGCACTTTAGCTGATGAGATCAGTATATTGTAGACATATGGAATTACATGTTAACAAAACCATACAAAACATAGAACACAGAACAGTCCTGCACAGGAACAGGTCGTTCAGCCCACAGTGACTGTGTCAAACACCATGCCAAGATAAACGACTCTAAACTATTACAATTTGCTGTGCAATGCATGTTGTGTCTGTTACATTAATGCTGTGATGTTCAAACATAGAACATAGAACAGTACAGAAGATAGACACAAAATGCTGGAGTAACTCAGCAGGACAGGCAGCATCTCTGGTTAGAAGGAATGGATGACGTTTTGTGTCGAGACCCTTCTTCAGACTGAGCCAGGGGAGAGGCAGATACAGAGATAAGGAAGTGTAAGATGTGAAAACAATGCAGCACAGGAGCAGGCCTTTTGGCTCACAATGTCTGTGCCTGCACATAACACCTGGTTAAACTAACCTCCTCTGCCTCCACATGATCCATTAAGTCTCTTAAACACCACTATTGTATCTGCTTCCACCATCACTCCTGGTAGCACGTTCCAGGCAACAACCACCCTCTGTGTAAAAACCTTGCCCCGCACATCTCCTTTAAACTTTGATCCTTTCATCTTAAAGCAATAGGCATGGTTCTTTGAAATTTGCATCCCACGATAAAGGTTCTGACTGTCTACCCTATCTCTGCTACTTATAATTTAATACACTTCCAACAGGTCTCGCCTCAACCTATGGCGTTTCAGAAAAAAACAGTTCAAGTCTGTCCAACCTCTCCTTGTAGCAAATATCCTCTAATCTAGGCATCATTCTGGTAAACCTCCTCTGTGCCTTTTCTAAAGCCTCCACATCGTATTGTAACTGGGCAACCGGAACGGTACAAAAGCAGCCTATGACTTCATAACTTCCTGACTCTTATACTCATTGCCTTGACCGACGAACGCAAGAACTCCATGCGCCTTATCCATGCGCACTCTATCCACATGTGTTGCCACTTTCCGTGAGCTATTGATTCGGACACCTAGATCCCTCTGGTGGTTTCCTTTTCTTTGTACTGTAGGTTTTTTGGCCTCTTTGGACTTTTCCAAATCACATGATATCATATTATTTCCAGCCAGTCTCACTTCTCAACATGATTAAGGGTAAAATTCATGTACAGACAGTGACGATGCTGCCACATCAGCATCACATTCTGCAATGCATCAGAGACTATGGATGTGTACAATTAATGTAAAACACTGACCATTTTCTATATGATTGAAAATCGAGAGGGATATAAAATGGGAAGGTGCTCTTTCATCTTTTCAGAGAAAGACGGGATCCATCCCAGAGCATGGGAAGCTAAAATTAAATTATTAGCAACGCAATGGGTCTGCAATCATAGCGTGCGTTAAAGAGATGGCCTGTCAGCTCCTGAGACAAAACAGAAACTAATTTTAGAAAAAGGCATATGGGGAAACAATTCCATGCATGTGTAGATGAGGCAATGGCAGTGAGAAGGTGATGGGTGCAAGTGGATTAGACACTCAACAATTGAAGGCTTCAAAATATCTCTTGCAAGGGCAATCATTAAATTAACACAAAGTGGCAGATATT
Source organism: Leucoraja erinaceus (assembly GCF_028641065.1). Lineage (NCBI taxonomy): Eukaryota > Metazoa > Chordata > Chondrichthyes > Rajiformes > Rajidae > Leucoraja > Leucoraja erinaceus. The sequence goes on along the minus strand of NC_073390.1, from coordinate 22,743,444 downwards.
GTTGGATGGCCACTGTGTAATAGTTAAGGTGAAGGGACAAGCTTGTCATAAAACAAAGCATAGCAACAAGCAATGACATTGTACACGTCAACAACAGTGTCTGAGGTGGAACTACTGGAGTTATTTGTGGAGATGCGTTCTAATGCTCTGCACACTGTTGTTCTACAGATCACGGGGCTTTGGTCTCTGGCACTGAAGTGGATGGTCAGAATTAGGAATTCAGCAAGCCAGAAATTCCAGACAGTACTGCCTGAAGTACGATGGCATGCAAAGCTGCATTGGTGACGGCTTTGTATGTTTGTGCCCTTGAGAAAGAAGAGAAGGTCATGATTTTTCTCAGTCCGGTGGAATGGACTGTGAAACATGAAGGGCCCTGGCACTTTGGCTACCAAGATCCCACAAAATGCAGGCACAATCTCTGAATCAATTCAATCTTTTTGAATCTCTCCCTGCACTGGAGACCCGACCTTTTCTCATCGGGTCTCAGGTGTCGTTGAGGCCGCAACGAGGAGCGGCCTCCAACGGGAAGAAGCCGGGGACTCAGGTGTCGACTCACCGTTGCCGTCGCGGAGCTGGCCGAGTCCGGAGCGGGTGGAGCGGTGGAGGAGCGCTGCTGCTGCTGCTACCGGAGAGTCGGAGGCTCCAACGACGGGTCTGTGGACGACGGCACCGGGAGCCCACGGCTCCCTGGAGGGAGACCGCTTCTCAGGGCTCCTGCAACGGTGACTTCTCCCGCCCGAGTTGCGGGGTTGAAGAGCTCCTGGAGCGGGGCCCGACATCACCGCCCCGCGCGGCTGGAATGGCCGCGGACTCTGCGAGCGCACACCGGGGGCTCCAACACCAAGACCCGGTGTGCGACCTCGCATCACCCGGCGTGGCTTTAATGGCCGCGGGACAATCGCCATCGCCAGCCGGGGGCTATGACTTTGACTCTGACATCAGGGGGGGGGAGAGTGCAGTGGAGAGATAAGTTTATTTGGCCTTCCATCACAACGATGTGATGGATGTTTAATGTAAATGTAATTATGTTGTGTCTGGGGTCTATTTTGTGTGTAATGTATGGCTGCAGAAACGGCATTTCGTTTGGACCTCCAGGGGTCCAAATGACAATTAAATTGACTCTGACTCTGACTCTGACTCTGACTCTGACTCTGATAAACATCGGAGATTGGCCTTCATCAAAGTTAGGAATAACCAGTGATTTGGTTTAGTTTAGTTCAGTTTAGTTTAGCTTAGTTTAGTTTAGTTCATTGTCATGTGCAGCAAGGTACAGTGAAAAGCTTTTTTGTAACATGCTGTGGAATCAGCGGAAAGGCTATATATGATTACAATCAAGCCGCCTACAGTGTACAGATGCAGGATAAAGGGAATAACATTTAGTGCAAGATAAAGCCCATAAAGTCCGATTCAAGATTGTCCAAGGGTCTCCAAAGAGGTAGAGGGTAGATCAAGACCATTCACTGGTTGGTGTCCCTGAATCTGGAGGAGTTTTCACACTTCTGTACCTCTTGCCTGATGGGTGAGGGAATAAGAGGGGGTGACCGGGGTGAAACTTGATTATGCTGGTGGCCTTGCTGAGGTGTAGGTGTAGTCATTGGAAGGGAGGTTGGTTTGTGTGATGACCTGGGCTGTGTCACAATGCTCTGCAAATTTCTTGCGTTCTTGGAGGCATCCCAGTAAAATGCTTTCTACATCTGTAGAAGTTGGTGAGAGTTGTTGGGACATGTCAATTTTGCTAAGCCTTCTAAGGAAGAAGAGGCATTGGTGTGCTTTCTTGGCCATTGCTTCGATATGGCTGGTCCAGAACAAGTTGCTGGTGATACACAAGTTGCAGGGTAACACTATTCAGTGAGACAGTCCCACCACAGCATGGAAAAGGATGCCCTTGGAATGCTGGCTTTCATCAGTAAGGGCATTGAGTGTAGAAATAGGGATGTTATGTTGCAGTTTAACTCGGCATTGGCGAGCCCACACTTGTCTGAAGAACGGTCTCGACCTGAAACGTTGCCTATCCATGTTCTCCACAGATACTACCTGACCTGCTGAGTTACTCCAGCACTTTGTGTCTTTTTCTATTTGTATAAACCAGCATCTCCATCGTCCTTGTATTTCCAAAATGTTAATATTTACAACGAGAAACCTAACGCTTTCGATCATCTCTACATCGACACCATTGATTCAGGCAGCTTGATAAACTTGTAAAAGGGAAAGAGGAAGACTTTCAATCAATATGTGGTCATTTGTTGAATAGCTTCTCACGTTGTGTAAGCATTCATCCTGTTAAACTATTATTTTTGGATGAGCTACAAGATACGTGTATAAGAGCATAAGAAGAACAGATAGGGGAAATGCAGTTTTTTTATCCAGAGTAGAGGAATCAAGAACCATAGGACATAGATTTAAGGTGAGAGGGGATAGGACCTTGAGAGGCAACATTTCTGCACAGTGGGTGGTGGGTGTATGGAACAAGCTGCTGGTGTATTGAACAGCTGGAGCTGCTGCTGAGTCATGCACCATCACAATGTTTAAGAAATATTTAGACAGGGACATGGATAAGATAGGTTTAGTGGGACGTGAGACAAAAGTAGGCAGGCTAGTGTAGATGGGGCATATTGGTCGGCGTGGGCAAGTTGGGCCAAAGGGCCTGTTTCCATGCTGTATGACTCCATAACTGTAGAAGACTTGAATAACCTCCCTCATCTTGATGTATTCAAGATAGAGTTAGACATAGCTCTTAGGGCAAACAGAATCAAGGGATATGGGGAGGAAGCAGGAACGGGATAATGATTTTGGATGAATAGCCACGATCATATTGGATGGCGGTGTTGGCTCGAAGTGCCAAATACCCCACTCCTGCACCTATTTTCTATGTTTCTCTGTTTATATCTGCACTTACCTTATGATTCTGCAGTCACATCGCTGAAACTATTTATGTAGCTAAAGGACAGCATGGTGGTGCAGCTGGTAGAGCCGCTGCCTCACGGCACTAGACACCTGGGTTCGAACCTGATCTCGGGTGCTGTCTGGAGTGTGCACGTTCTCCCTGTGACCGCGTGGGTTTCCTCCGGGTGCTCCAGTTTCCTCCCTCATCCCAAAGACGTGCGGGTTTGTAGGTTAATCGGCCCTCTGTAAACTGCCCCTATTGTGTAGGGATTGGATGAGAAAGTGGGATAACATAGAACTAGAGTGAACAGGTGATTGATGGTCTGAATGGACTCGATGGGCTGAAGGGCCTGATTCCATGCTGTATCTTTCAATCAATTAACCATCGCTACCAACTGAGAATTCATGGCTTGGTGCAGCATTTCCAACGCACAGGAACACAAATGGCCTCAGAGAGTGGTGAATAGTCATAGAGTGGAAACAGGCCCTTCGGCACAACTCGTCCAAGCCGACCAAGATGCCCCATCTACGCTGTTCCCATTTGCCTGAGTTTAGCCTATAACCCTCTCAACCTTTCCCATCCATGTACCTGTCCAAGTGCTTTCTAAACGTTTTATAGTACCTGCCTTAACTAGTTCTTCTGGGAGATCGTCCCATATACCCACCACCATCTGATTGAAGAAATTACCACTCAGGTTCCTATTAAATCTTTGTGCTCTCACCTTAAACATATGTACCGTGGTAAGATGCAGAATTCTAGAGTAACTCAGCAGGTCAAGCAACATCATTGGATATTGAGATATAGCATAGAAAGGGGCCCTTTGTCCCACTGAATCCACGATCACCACTTACACCAGCACTATCCCACACACGAGGGATAATTTACAATTTACAAAAGCCAATTAACCTACAATCCAGTACATCTTTGGAATGTGGGAGGAAACCAGAGCACCCAGAGAAGACCCACGGGGTCTCAGGGAGAACGTGCAAATTCCATACAGATAGCAGCCGAGGCCAGGATTGAACCCGGGTCTCTGGCACTGTGAGGCAGCATGTCTCCCAGCTGTGCCATCGTGCCGTGCTATCAGGTGCCATTTGTAGTTGGCAGTGCCAGGCCGTGCTGCACTGGGTGACTTTCAGACATGGTGCATTTCAAGGTCATGGTTGGCCTGTGCAAATCAGCCACTTCTCGAAATTCCAGATGGCATGACTCCCCCTCAACGTCAGTCTCCAGTGAATGCACTGACCTTCTGTCAAGCCCGGCTTCCTAATATAGCTCCCCACAATGTACAGCGGGATCAAGGGATCATTCTTTGGCAGCTGGCAAAACCTCCGGCATAGTGTTCCTGACACGTTAACGAATCAATTCAGATTTGCACTTTCACTGTTGGATACAGAAAGGACAGTGGTTGAAAGAAATATTTGCAAACTTCCTACATTGTTCATGGGCTTCCAACTACCCGAAGCACTTTATAGACAAGGTGGCCTGTCCAATATTTAATGTAGAATTATCCTCAATCCATTTGTGGCGAGCAAGCTTCCAGTATCAGTGATGTGATAATGACTGGATAATTCAGGATCTTCTTGTTAGTGGGTATTAAGGAATAAATGTTAGCAGTGGGAGCAAGAGGGTGCGGTTTGCATTTCTTCACAACAGCTAAGTGATGGTCGGGCTGAGGCTACAAACAGTGTCATATTTCAAAGCACTTTAGATAGACACAAAATGCTGGAATAACTCAACGGGTCAGGCAGCATCTCTGAATGGAAGGAATGGATGGCGTTTCGGGTCGAGACCCTTCTTCAGACTGAAAGATAGAGAAGGCAAGAACAAAATGGGGCTGGCAACAGATGACCTAAGGAAGGGTGGAGTCCATTGTTGGCTGGGGAGGATGTGGCTAAGGACGGGAATACAAGATGCGAACAGTGGAGCTGGTAGGGTGGCTAGGGTGGGGGATGGAGGAAATGCAGGAATTACTTGAAATTAGAGCAATTAATGTTCATACCGTTGGATTGTAAGCTGCCCAAGCAAAATATAAGGTGCTGTTCCTCCAATTTGCATGTGGCCTCACTCTGACAGTGGAGTTTATTGTCCCCATAAAGCTCAATGCATTTTATTGTCACCTGTATTTCACCTGAGATAAAGCATGGAACAAGCCCTTGCACACCTAATGTTGATCACCCGTTCACACGAGTTCCATGGTATCCCCCTTTAGTATTTGCTCCCTACACACTAGGGGTAATTTTACGGAGGCCAATTAACCTACAAACCCAAACGTATTTGGGATGTGAATTAAAACTGGAGCACACGATAAAAGCCTCTGCGTTCACGTGGAGAATGTGCAAACTCCACAAACAACTACATAGACCAATTTACAATCACGCGATTGTGGCGATATAATGACGCAGCTGGTAGAGCTGCTGCCTCACAGCACGGGAGACCCTGGTTCGATCCTGATCTCGGGGGCTGTCTGTACGTGGAGTTTGCACCTTCTCCCCTTGACCGCGTGGGTTTACTCGGGTGCTCCGGTTTCCTCCAACATCCCAAAGACGTGCGGGTTTGTAGATGAACTGGCTCTCTGTAAATTGCCCCTACTGTGTAGGGCAGTGCTTCTTAAACTATATCAGTGTCATTCTCCCTTGAGTCTTTATCACAAAATTTCCTTCACCCTCGACTAAACTTTCTTCTGTTTTTTAGTAATTTTCGTATTATTGTACGTTCCTTGTGTATAATTTTACATCTAATTAATTTTGTCACATGAGCAAAAAACATAAATTAACTAATTTCTTAAGTGTTTATTTTATTCAACTATTTGAACATCCTAAAAATATATATAGAAAGCAAGGAGTGAAAAATCATTCTATTAGAATGATTAAAAAAACCCATTCCAACGTCTATACACTGGGCTTTAGCCCCATCTTACCCGTTCGGGCTCTGATTACCGCCGTTTTTTTCTTGGAAAACTAGCTAAAAAAAACATGGAGTATGTAAATTAGCAACACGAAGTAAAGTTACAGTTCAACAGTTGCCTAAGGCGATCCTCCAGTGTTGCCATTTATACATTTATGATCCCACTAGCTAGCCCGGTCTTCCCTAAAAGGTTATATTGCAGTCAATTTGGGAAATATCCTGCTACTTTGAAATTAGAAAACCATAGGTAGAGAGAAAAAACATATCAAATTTCCAGTTCCACTGCCATTAAAACCAATAAGAGCTGTAATGGCAACGGCTTTTTTAAAGTATGGAACAAAATATATAAATATCTGAATAAATTAAGTAATTAACCCTTCAATCACCCCTCTAGTTTAATTCACCCCAAAATAATTTCATTCGCCCTTGGGTGAACCATTCACCAGTTTAAGAAGCGCTGCTGTATGGAGTGGATGAGAAAGTGGGATAATATAGAACTAGGGAGAACGAGTGATCGATGATCGGCGTGTCCGTGGTGGGCCAAAGGCCTCGTTTTCCTGCTGTTTGTTTCAATCAATGAGTCAAAATACAACTGGATGGGTTTATAAAAAAAGAATACATAGTGGTGCCAAAAATGTCCCAAAATATCCACCTATTGTGATGTGCGGCCCCACCTCCTCTTTGAAATAGCTTTAGTCTGTACAGTGTTGAACGGGGCGATTCTGGACTGAGGCGGAAATGAAATGGGTTAGTTGTAGTTGACTCTCACTGTGTAAGGCTGCAGCATTGATCCAGACAGTGGCCACTGAACGTATCTCAATACAGAAGCTGCTCTATTTAAAGAAGCCACGGTGACCAGTGGACCTGAGTCGACAAATGGTTACAACTTCATTCAAACCCGAAGCTAAAATAATGGGACAATTTGGTGAGTAGCTGTCTTCTTTGTGATCCTATTCTCAGTCTGCTCCTTGAAGATAATCGTTTCCTTTAATATAAGTATTCTGTCTAATCGTTAATATTACAAGAAGCAGATCCTTATCATATTCTGCTAACGATCAATGGTCATTGGGCAAAGATTGTCTATTATCACATGTACAGATATTGTTTGCTTGCATTAAGTGTAAAAAAAATAACACTAAGTGTAAAAAAATAATTTCACTGAACCTCGGAACATGTGATAATAAACAACTATTGAGTATTGATCATTTGCAGAATATGACAAGAATATGGGTGGCAAGGAGGCACAGTGGTGCTGCCTTACAACATCAGGGACCCGGGTTCAATTTGGACTATGGGTGCTCTCTGTACGGTGTTTGTATGTTCTCCCTATGACTGCCTGGGATTCCTCTGGGCCCTCCGGTTTCCCCCCATATCCCAATGACATGCAGGTTTGTAGGTTAATTACCTTCTGCAAAAAATGGTTCCTAATATGTAGGATAGAACTATATGGGTGATCGATGGTCGGTGCGGACTCCCTGGGCCGAAGGGCCTGTTTCCACGCTACATCTCTAATGTCTAAAGTCTGAAGATCCGCTGCTTGCAATATTAACCATTAGATAGAATGATGTTGGACTACTGAGTGAAGTGAGGTCTGCGATGGGGGAAGGTAGACTAATTTTAAACTGCATGGGGTAATTGTGGCTTGCTAGACAGCGTGAAATTGGTGAGAGGGCGGTGGCAGTGGCTTTACATCCTGCGTGGTTGTTATTTTCTGGTTGTTTTGCTTTTGTGGTGTCTGCTGTCTCTTAGTAAGTCCCAATCTCAGGCCTGACACGGCATGTTTGAGTCTCACTCCAGAGACGTAAGCAATAAACTCCAGACAAACGTTGTGGGGAATGCCAGAAATGGCAACTTTTGGATGAGATGTTCAACCAATGCTCCATCTCTTTGGTGGAGAGCAGAATATCTTGGCCAATAGCTATCTCTCGCTCGATGGCCTGATGAGATTAATCAATATAGTAGTGCAGTGGTAGAGTCACAGCATCAGAGACACAGGTTCGATCCTGTCAACTGGTGCTGTCTGTATGAAATTTACACATTCTCCCTGTGACTGCATGGGTTTTCTCCAGGTACTCCCACACTCCAAAGACATGCAGGTTTGTAGATGAATTGGCTTTGGTTAAATTGTCCCCATTATGTACGATAGAACTCATGTAGGATAGAATGGGGATCGCTGATCGGCGTGGACACGGTGGGTCGAAGGGCGATGCTTTATCTCTGAAATCTGAACTGAACTAATTTAAAAGCCAACTGCTGCAGTTAATGGAAATGTGAAATAAAATAGAAATGGTGGAAATACTCAGCAGGTCAGGCAGCATCAGTGGAGAAAGAATTCATGTTCAGAGACCTTTCTGCTTTAGGTTTAGGTTTATTATTGTCACATTTAGAGGTACGGCAAAAAGCTTTGTTTTGAATGCAATCCAATCAAATCAGAAAATAACATACGTAAATACAATTGTCAAATGTAAGTACAATAGATAGAGCAAATGGGAAGATACAGAGTGCAGAATATACTTCTCAAGCATTGTGGCACATCACTTTCATAGACAAAGTACAATGTCCTCAATGGTATAGAGATGAATTGGACAGTATCCCAGTTTATGGAAGGACTAATAAAAGAGGGGTGCGAAGCTGTTCCTGAGTCTGATGGTGCGTGCTTTCAAACTTCTGTACCTTCTGCCGGATGGGAGCAGGGAGACGAAGAAATGACCAGGGTGGGACAAGTCTTTGATTATGTTGGCCGCTTTTCCGAGACAACGTTGAGTTGAGTTGAGTTTCCTTTATTGTCATTCAAACTTTTAGTTTGAACGAAATTGCGTAACTTGCAGTCATACCGAAAATAAGTAACAGAACACACAATGAACACAGTTTAACACAAACCATCCATCACAATGAATCTCCAGGCACCTCCTCACTGTGATGGAAGGCAAAACATCTTAAAGTCTTATCTCTTCCTTGCTTGTTCTCCCTCTGCGTTGAGGCGATCCAGGCTTTCGATGTTGTGCCCCCCGCCGGGTGATGGTAAGTCCCGCGGCCGAATACAAGCTCCGCGAATGAGCCGATTCAAACTCCGCGGCCCGGGGTGGATGAAGCTGCCACTGTCCAGTCCAGCGGACGAAGCTGTTGTTGCGGGAGCTCCGGAGAATCGGTCACCAACCTGGGACCTGCGAGCTCCCGATGTTGTCGTCCACTGGGCCCGCGGCCGAAGCCTCTGAGGCCCTGAAGTCGGGCCACAGCCACAGCGCCACCACAGCCCCGAAGTCGGCCAGCTTCGCGATGGTGAGTCCACAGGCTCTGCCTCCGGAGCCTCGAGGTCAGTTCCAGTTGGAGGCCGCCAGCTTCACGATTAGGCCTCAGCGCAGACGGAGACGGAGACACGACAAAGAAAAGGTCGCATCCCCTTGAAGGAAGAGGTAAAAACAAGTTTCCCCCACCCCCCATACATACACAACTAAAAATAAACTAAAACATACATCTAACAAGGCAAAAGAAAACAAAAAAAGAAAAGACAGATGGACTGAAGGCGAGCCGCAACTGCAGGGGCAGCGTCGCCACTTCCGGAGATGAAGTGTGTATGAACGTGAAGTGTATATGGAGTCAATATGGGCGTCTGGTCTGTGTGATAGACTGGGCTACACTGAGAGAGAGCAGAGAGCTGCTATCTGCAGACGCTGACTGATATGATGAGTGAAAGTTAGATGGGTGGACAGTTGGAACCTTTTTACCAGGATGGAAATGTCTAAGACTAGAGGGCATAGCTTTAAGGTGAGAGGAGCAAAAAAAAAATGTTTAGTTTAGTTTAGTTTAGAGATGGAACTGCGTGGAAATAGGCCCTTTGGTCCTCAGCATCCACGCCGACCGAAGATCACTCATACATTAGTTCTATCCTACACACTCGGGATAATTTACAGAGGCCAATTAACCTACAAACCTGCACGTCTTTAATATGTGGGAGGAAAGCAGAGCACCTGGAGGAAACCCACGCGGTCACAAGGAAAACATATAAACTCCATTCAAACAACACCCGTAGTTAAGATCAAACCCTGATGCCTGGCGCTGTAACGCAGCGACTCTACCACTGTGCCACTGTCTGGAGCATCGGAGGCTGACCGGTGACCTTATAAAAATATGTAAAATTACATGAGATATAGATAGGGTGGACAGTCAGAACCTTTCTCCCAGGGTGGAAATATCAATGGCTAGATGGCACAGCTTTAAGGTGAGAGGGAATAAGTTTAAAGGAGATGTGTGGGCGTTTTTGTTTACACAGAGGGTGGTAAGTGGCTGGAACACACTGCCAGGAATGGTGGTAGAGGCAGATATGAAGGTGATTTTTGGATAGGCACGTGGATATGCAAGGAAGGGAAGGATATGGATCACGTGGAGGCAGAGGAAATTAGTTTAACGTGGTATCATGTCCAGCCTTAACATTGTGGCCGGAAGTCCTTTTCCTGTGCCTCAGTGTTCTATGGTCTATGATTAGTGTGTAGATGCTTGATGTCCAGCAAAGACTCGATGATCAAAGGGCCTATTCCTGTGCTGTACCAATCTACCTTCTATGATTAGTACAAGCGGATGATGATGCTCACTACATATTCAATGGATCGAACAGCCTGTTTCTGTGCTCTGTATGTCTATTTCTGACTGCATGTCGGTTGCTGAGTTGTACAAGTTTGATAGATAGACACAAAATGCTAGAGTAACTCAGCCGGTCAGGCAGCATCTCTGGAGAAAAAGGAATAGGTGGCGTTTTGGGTCGAGACCCTTCTTCAGACTGAGAGTCGGGGGAGAGGGAGAGGTGTGAAAAGGCACAGATTCAATCAGAACTGGCACTGATGGTCAAGGAGCGCACAATTTGAGTTGAGTTGAGTTTAGTTTATTGTCACATGCACCGAGGTACAGTGAAAATCCTGTCAGTGAAAAGACAATACATGATTACAAAATCGAGCCGTCCACAGTCTACAAATACAAGATAAAGGAATAACGTGAATAGCATTTAGTGCACAATAAAGCCAGTAAAGTCTGATCAAATGCTGGTCCATTGTTGGCTGTGGAGCAGGTGTACAAGTGAGATGCACAGATGGATGGATTTTGTAAATGATGCTTTGATCTTGTGTTTTTCCAGATCAACGCTACATTGTCCCGGCCCTTCTCCTGCTTGGGTGGATCGTTGGGTGCTCCGTGGTAGTTTACTACATCTTCTCCTGACCATCAGGGCACAGCAGGAGGTAAAACAATTCGCTCCGTAGATCTGGATAAATTATAATTTCTTGAAAGATAAAATGAGAGATCACTAACAAAGACAGCGGCATCCAGGCTTAGGTTCAGGTTTATTAAAGCTATGTGCACCGAGGTACAGTAAAAAGCTATGTTTTGTATGCTCTGCAGTCAAGTCAGATAATACTATACATAAATATAATCGTCAAACTCGAGTATTATAGATATAGCTGCTATCAGGCAACTGAACCGTGCTATCATCAACTAGAGAGTTGTCCTCATCTATCAACTACCTCATTTGAGACCCTTGGACGATAATCGGACTTTAATTGGACTTTACTGGACTTTATCTTGCACTAAACATTATTCCCGTATCCCGTATCTGTACACTGTGGATGGATTAATTGTAATCATGTACAGTCTTTTCCCTGACTGGATAGCATGCGAAAAAAATACTTTTCACTGTACCTTAGCACACTTGACAATAATGAACTAAACTTAACTGAACAAAACTAAACTAAACTAAACTAGATTAAAGAGGATGACACAGAGAGCGGCATTTAGTTTCAGTATTGCAGCACATCAGTTCCAAAGACAAAGTCCAATGTCCTCAAAGAGGTAGTGAATCGGACAGTACCATAGCTTATGGAAGGGTGATTCAGAAGCCTGACCACAGAGGGGAAGACTCTGCTCCAGAGTCTGTTGGTGCGCCCTTTCAAGTTTCTGCCCAGCGGGAGCAGGAGCGGCAGAAGAAGGAATAACCGGGGTGGGAGAATAAATGCACAATCTATTCCATTTAACTGTCAACTTATAAAATGGGAATAGTGAGGTCTCAAATTGAACTCAAAAGGATTGTGTAGTGAATAAATGAAAATTGAGGTGCTGTTTCCTTGAGGTTTCCTTGTCTGATGTTGTTAAATATTTTGAACCTGCTCCAGAACCTTTATGATTTTATCATGGTGTGCTCTGGATTTGTATTGTATACAGGAGTATGGGACTTCATTACGCAAGCAGGCGATGTGGAAATATTGTGGACGGCTCTGAATAACTGACTGTAAATGCAACCAAAAGCATCACTGCATCACAGTACATCATGAAGAAACAACGTATAATGCATTTCTGTTTTAGTGTAAGGATTATCAATGGTAAATATAATTAAAAACTTACCCTGTAGCTCAATTGCTGCGAAATTTCCTTCCAGTGTCTAGTTCTTGCTAAAGATTTTAAGTTCACACTGGAATTCATATGACTCTTGGTTTAGCAGTTTATCCGAGTAAAAATGTTATGTGACCAATCTCCATTTTGAGACTCAGGTACCTAATATAAGGTAACATTACTACACAGTTTAGTTTTAGTTTAGTATAGAGATAAAGTGCGGAAACAAGCTCTTCAACCCACCAAGTTCGTGCTGGGCAGTGATCACATTATGCACTAGCACTATCCTACACACCAGGGACAATTTAACCATTTTTTACCGAAGCCAATTAGCCTACAGACATGCACATCTTTGGAGTGTGGGAGGAAACTGGAGCACCTGGAGAAAACCTACGTGGTCACAGGGCTAAAGTGCAAACTCCGTACAGGCAACACCAGTAGCCAGGATCGGAGAAAACCCAGGCGGTCACAGGGGGGGCTTGTTTCCACACTGTCTCACTAAGCAAACTAAACTAAACTAAACTAAACTAAACTGGTGAAAATAAATTATCCCAGCGTCCAGGCCATGGGGAGAAAGGTTCTGACTGTGTTTGTGAATACAATTTTGCTTTCAGGGACACAGTCGACAGCACTAGGCTACAACTTCCTCCAACTATGAAAGTTTGGAAAGACTTTTGAACACTAGATGGCATGTTTCCACAGTCCCTTGCTCTGATACACCATGAGTGCATGCAGAAGCACATGCATGTAAATACAAGCATACAAGACACACGGACACACATCATATATTCAGGTACATACATATATACATGCACAGACACAAACAGATAAATGCACACAAGGACTTGTGACTTTGTCAGTGTGTGCACACTATTTTAGTTTAGTTTATTATTCTAATAAAAATGCTATCCAGCCAGTGAAAAGACCATGCATGATTACAGATAAGACGTCCACAGATACAGATACTGGGTAAAGGGTATAATGTTTAGTGCAAGATGAGGTTCAGTAAAGTCTGATTAAAGATAGTTTGAAGATCTCCAATCAAGTGGATGGGGGGTCAGTACTGTACTCTGATAAAAGGTTAGTTCAGATGCCTGATAACAGCTGTGAAGAAACTATCATATTCACACACACACAAACACACACTTGCACGCCGACACAAACGTACTCACAATCACACAATAATTGGGGTGGCACAGTGGCATAGCGGGTAGAGCTGCAGCCTCATAGCGTCACCGACCCAGGTTCGAACCTGACCTCAGGATGTGTGATATTTGCAGTTTCTCCCCATGGGTTTCCTCCAGGTGCTCCAGTTTCCTCCCACAGCCCAAAGACGCGTGGGTTTGTCGGCTAATTGGCCTGTGTAAATTATCCCCAGTGTGTAGGGAGTGGATGGGAAAGTGGGATAACGTAGAATTAGTGTGAATGAGTTGTGGATGGTCAACGCGGACCTCATGGGCCGAAGGACATATTGCCACTGTGCTGCCCATAAGGATAGAATCCATATCAACAATGTCAAGTGGCAAATGGGGGTGACCACACTGATGGAATGGAATGGAATGGAATGGAATGCTATTTATTGTCATTCAAACCTAGGTTTGAACAAAATTACATTTACTACAGTTTTTTACATTACAAAAAAACCCAAGACCACACTTAACACAGTTTACATAAACATCCATCACAGTGAGTCTCCAACACCTCCTCACTGTGATGGAAGGCAAAGTCTTATCTCTTTCCTTTGTTCTTTTCCCGCGGTCCAACTGCAGCATCGAGGCGAACTGGGGCTCCGATGTTAAAGCCCCCCGCTTGGTAAGATGGTAAGTCCCGTGGCCATTTAGCTACACGCCGGGCGATGTTAGGCCCCAGCTCCGTGTCCTTTCAACCCCGCTATTCCAGCGGGAGAAGCTGCCGTTACGGGAGCTCCGAAAAGCCGTCTCCCACCAGGGACCCGCGAGCTCCCGATGTTCCTGTCCACCAGGCCTGCAGCTGGAGCTTCCGAAGCTCCAAAGTCGGGTCGCAGCCGAGCGCCACCACAGCTCTTCCCGCTCCGAAGTCGGACAGCTCCGTGATGTCAGGTCCGCAGGCTTCCGCGACTGGAGCCCTCAGGTTAGTCCCGGCCGGAGGCCACCGCCGGCTCCTCGATGTTAGGCCCACCGACACCGGAGACCCGACAGGGAAAATGTCGGATCCCCGTACAGGGAAGAGATTAAACGGTTTCCCCCACATCCCCCCCCACATATACACAGCTAAAAAACAATAAAAACTAAGCTCAAAACATACATTTAACAAGACAAAAATTAAAAAAAGATGAACGAGCATTCCATCGGTTTCAGGTGATGAACAAACCTGCAGAGGAATTGTAGAGATACGTAAGAAATATATTAAAGGTTAATCTAAATATAAATTTAGAGTCGTAGAGTCATACAGCATAGAACAGGCCTTTTGGCCCAACTTGCCCACACCAACCAACATGCACTATCTACATGTCTCACCTGCCTGTATTTGGCCCATATTCCTCTAAACCTGTCCTATCCATGTACCTGCCTAAATGTTCCTTAAATGTTGCGAAAGTACCTGCCTGAACTACCTCCTCCATCAGATCGTTCCATGCACCCACCACCCTTTGTGCAAAAAATGTAACCCCTCAGGTTCCTATTAAATATTTCCCTCCTAACCTTAAACCTATGTACTCTGGTTCTTGATTCCTCTACTCTGGGCAAAGGATTCTGTTGATTCCTCTACTCTGGGCAAAGTATTTACCCCATCTATTCCTCTCATGAGTTTGTGCACCTCTATAAGATCACCTCTCATCCTCCTGCGCTCCAAGGAATAAAATCCTAGCCTGCACAACCTCTCCCTCTCGCTCAGGCCTCGAGTCCTGGCACCAATCTGGTAAATCATTTCTGCACTCTCTCCAGCTTGACAACACTTTTCTCCAACATGAACTGAAACACATTTCTCTAAATGTGGTCTCACTAACGTCATATAACTGCAACATGACCTCCCAACTTCACAATTGTTTTCTCTAGAAACACTGGAGGTTGAGGAAAGACCTGACTGAAGTATATAAAATTATGAGAGGTATAGGTAGGGTAGACCGTTGGAACCTTTTTCCCCAGGGTGAAAATATCAAAGACACGAGAGAAAAAAATTAAAGGGTGAGAGAGGCAAAGATTAAAGGAGACTAGACCAAGTGTGGACACGTTGGGCCCAATTCCACCAACGCAAAATTCCACCAAACTGCACAGGCCACTGCCGTTGGGAAGTAGATTACAATGGCGATGTGAAAATCGGCAATGGCAACCCTAATTAGCCCAGACTGGTTTTTGAAATAGTTTTCATTTTGATTGGAATTTGTATCTAACAAAAAGCCATTTTTTCTTAATCTCCAATGATTTGCAATAAAGTTTGATTCATCCAGACATTTTTTTTAATGTATGTGCACAAACGCTTTTGTTCCAATTATGTGCTTATAAAGGCATTTCAGTTACTTGTGCTCCTGAACACTAAATTCTGACTTCCTGTCAAAGTTATGTTTGTGTCTTAGATTGTTAATTGTGACTGAACCATTTTGATGGGGCCGGCAAGTGGGAGCGTAGTGGGCCTGGTATAAAGTACAGTATAAAGTAAATTAAAGTTTATTAAGGGAATTACTTTGTTAAATTGAACAAGAATTGCTACTGCACACCACAGGCAAATGATGAGTAAGGTGCACCTAAAATTGTCACGTCGTTGTGTACCGTTTTGGCAGAGCTTCGGGAACATTCAGGCATGCATGGAAAATGACGCTTTTTAGTCATATTTTTAAATTTTATAAAGGGAAATAGGTTGGCAAATCGAACGAAACTTGCTGCTGCACACCCCAGGTGAATGGTAAGGTGGGCCAAAACCAAACTCGAGACGTTCAGTTCTTTCTTGTTGCGTCTATTGCTTCCGTCTGTTTTGCGTTCTTTCTCGATGATGCTGGAGACGTTCTCTCTTGTTGCCTCTCTTGTTCCCTTCTGCTCCTAACTGCTTCTCGACGTTTCCTGAAACTCCTATCCTCCCTCTTCTTGGCATGATGTATAAAAATATAGCCAAAACACAATTTCAGTTGTTAATGAACATGGAAAAATCTGATCAAAATTTAGTTTTTTCTTTTGAATGAACTTAATCTCAATGAAAATTGCTTTAAAAAAAAACTCTAAATGAAAATCGTGTTTTTTCTTTAAAATAACCTAAACACAATATCAGTTGTTAATGAACATGGAAGAATCTGATCAAAATGGATTAAAAAAAAATAAAAACAATCTCAATAAAATTATCGTCTTTTTTTTAAATGAAATTCTCATTGAAAATCGCGTTTTTACTTTAAAATACCTTTTTTTTTAATTTTTAATTTTTTTATTAGAAGTACGGTAAGTTACAATAATACACAACACATATGTCTTAATACATTTTTTTTGCACCGCTTCATTTTTTGAGGTTTAAGAAAAAGATAGAAGTAAAGAAGTAAGGAAAGTGCGCAAGAGACGTGCAGGTGCAAGAGAATGTTGAGAAAAGAAAGCCCCTTAGAAAAGAAGTTAGAGAAGGAAGTAAAGAAAGAAAGTAGACCCTAGTAAAGAAGGAAAAAGAAAGAAGAAACAATCGCTCTATTATAACATTAAACTCCACAGAGAGGGGACTACCAACCAAGTCTGTTTTTATTGTTGCCAGATCCTGGTACCATTTATTTATTTACTTATTTATTTAATTACTATTGCACCTCATGCTTGTAATAGTTCCAAAAACGTAGAACACGTCTTTTGAAATTGGTCTGCTTTGCCTGCTAAGAGGAATCTCATCTCTTCCAGATGTAGTGTTTCAAACATATTTGATATCCACATTTTTATTGTTGGTGTGGGCGCATTTTTCCAGAATTTAAGTATGAGCTTTTTCCCATTATTAGCCCATAATTGAGTAAATTCTTCTGAAGCACGTTTAGTTCAGGGTTACCTTCCGATATTCCAAAAATAATCCATTCTGGTTTTGGTACCTGATTTGTTTTGATTAATTTTGTAAAGATATCAAATATTTAATACCAGAATTTTGGGATTTTTGTACAAAAAACAAAATAATGCGCTATGGTAGCTTCTTGACACAGACATTTATCACAGATGGGTGAGACATTAGGGAAGAGTTTATTTATGTTAACCTTTGAATAATATAGTCTATGTAATGTTTTGAATTGGATGAGAGTATGTCGTACGTTGATCGAACATTTATGCACCTGTAATAAGTGATTATCCCAGCTCTCTTTTGAAATTTTTATAGCTAATTCTTGTTCCCAGTCTCTTCTAATTCCATCAGTTATGTGTATTTCTATGTTTAAAATGATGTTATATAAGTACGATATTAGATTAGCTGATTCCGCCTTTGTCTTCATTGCTTCATCCAGTAAGTCTGTAGGCATATTATGATAGTCTTTTGTATATTTTTTCAGATAATCACGAATTTGAAGATATTTAAAATATTGATTATTTTTCAAATTATATTTCAGTTGTAGTTGTTGAAATGATAGTAATTTTCCCAATTCATACAGATCTTCAAGCATTTTGATTCCCATTCTTTCCCATTGTATAAATGATTTGTCTATAATTGATGGTTTAAAATAACCTAAACACAATGTTAGTTGTCAATGAAAGTGGAAGAATTTGATCAAAATTGAGTTTTTCTATTAGAATTGAATCAATCTCAATGAAAATCGTGATGTTTAAAAAAAAATGCAACTCTAAATGAAAATCGCGTTTTTTCTTTAAAATAACCAAAACACAATGTTATTTGTCAATGAACATGGAAAATTTTGATTAAAATGGAGTTTAAAAATAAAATCAATCACAATGAAAATTGCATTAAAAGAAAGAAGAAATAAATCTTATCTTTAACGATTATGGTCATTTATCCCTTCAATCAGCAGCAGTGGCAGCTCGACGGCAACGGCTGCTTTGTGTGGGAGGAAGGCCTGAGGGACAACCAGTGTGCTTTTACCCGGTACAGCGACTAATCGGGTGTCGAGCGGCGCTCCCCCCACGTGGGACCCGGACCAATCAGGCGTCGATCAGTAGGTCGGAGCCAATCAAGCGACCCCATGTGGGGGAGGGACGGTGTCAGCGCTCCCCCCACATGGGACCTGGACCAATCGGGCATCGAGCGGGAGGTCAGAGCCAACGCGGCTGACGGGCAGGGCAAGTGGAAAAATGGTTTGTAAAGTGGTTTTTGTAAAGTTTAATATGTCAATAACTTGTAAAATATACCATCAATCTGAACAAAACTTGTTTCATTTACATCACAGGACAATGGTGAGTAAGGTATGCCAAAAATTGTAGCGTTAGGGGTGGAATTTCGAGAACACATGCACACACACGCATATATACAAACAAGATGAGAGTTTCAGTAATATACTAGACCAAGTGGGACCCGTTGGGTCCCTGTCACACGGTAGGCCTGCAACCGAATCCCCCAATGCAACCCAATCCCCCAATGCAACCCATTCCCCCAATGCAACTCATTCCCCCAATGCAATATTCCACCTCTCACCCATAGCCCCCACGGGAGGCCTATTCCCACAATACAACCCGTTCCCCCAACGCAATATTCCACCACTCACCCATAGCCCCCACGGGAGGCCTGGTCCCCCAAAGCAACCCGTTCCCCAAGGCAATATTCCACCTCTCACCGGTTTCTCTAATGCAACCCATTCCCTCTACGCACTATTCCACCACTCACCCATAGTCCACAACTGCGCAGGGGCTGCTCATTTTACCTTATTCATCATCCTTCATTTTAAACTTTAAAAACAATTTTGTGTACTGTGACTTTAAAATATATTTTTTTAAATGCATGCTGCCAGGAATATACTTGCTGCCAGGAATATAAAAAAACGGATTGCAACATTGCAGGACAGTGTTCTGGGATTGCAACATTGTAGCTGGTAGGGTTACGATCCCATTGTGAAGTCATAGCTGCAGAGGGAAGATTTTTTTCTCAAATTTGGATTTGTTAGATTAAAAAATGTTAAATAACGTGAAATATACCATAAATCTGAACGAAACTTGACACAAACCACCACAGGACAATTGTGAGTAAGCTGGCGCAACAATTATAGCGCTATCATGTAGTTTTGGCGTAGTTCCGGGGTCACATAGATATGCGCACATATGTAGATAGATAGAAACATACAAGATGAGAATTTTAGTAATATACTAGACCAAGTGCAGACCCGTTGGGTCTGTTCCCCCAACGTGCGGTTGTGTGGGAGAGGGGGGAGGGAGGCGGCATACAGCGTCACACACACTAACTATCCACACCCCACACCACCCCCATGCTAATTACCCCCCTTGATATTATATTAATATTATTAATTTGCTCCTTTCACCCCATAACCACCCTATCTACTGACGCATAGCCCCCAACTTGTAGTCAGAACTAGAGAGGGGGGGGGGTAGCGAGTGAGGGCAGAGAGAGAAGGGGCAGAGACAGAGAGAGATGCAGAGACAGAGAGAGGGGGCAAGAGGGAGAGGACGGTGGAGGGGAGGAGAAGAGGGAGGGTGGTGAGGGGGGAAAGGTGGGGGAGGAGGGGGGAGAGAGGATGGGGAGGGGAGAGAGAGGGGGAGGGGAGGGGAGGAGAGAAGGGGGGGCTGAGAGAGATTGAAGGGGGGGCTGGGGGGCTGAGAGGGGTGGTGAGGGGAGAGGTGGGGAGCAGGGAAGGGGGGGGAGTGGGGGGGGGAGGGTGAGGAAGGGGGTGGAGGGAAGGGGGTAGGGGGTGTGTGGAGGGGAAGGGGGCTTAGGGGAGGAAGGGTGGTGTGGAGGGGAGGAGGGGGAGAGAACGAGGGGAGAGAGAGAGAGAGGGGGAGCGGGAGAGTGGGGGAGGGGGAGAGAGAGAGAGAGAGGGGGGAGAGAGAGAGAGAGGGGAGAGAGAGAGAGAGAGAGAGAGGGGGAGGGGGGAGAGATATGTGAGAAAGGGGGGAGAAAGAGAGGGGGCGGAGAGAGAGAGAGTGCCTTTTTACTTCAACCCAAACCCCCCAAACAACCATTTGAAGGCAGTGCCTTTTTACTTCAAACCAACCATATTTTCATTTTCAAACCACATTAAGGGCACTCACAGTTGAGTAGACATGTGTTCAGTGTTATTCAGAGCTCAGAGAGACGTGACCTCCATCTTGCAGAGACTGAGTGAGGCACACCACTTCCTGGTTTTATAGTCCCTCCCCCTCCCTCCAGCAGGGGCAGCAGAGAGAATGGTGAATTTTTTAAAAACATTAATATCTCTGATTTTTCATCGATGGGAAAAATCCTCTGGTCCAGGAAGGCAGATGTGGGCTCTGAGCGAGGTGGCCAAAAATGATGGCCGTAGGTGGTGGCGTTCTCTCGGAAATCGCAGCACAGTGGGCCAAATGCGGTCAAGATCAGACTTTTAGTAATATAGATAGATAAGATATAGATGACTGGGGCAGGGGCAAGTGGTAGGTAATTTGAAGGGGGTGGTGGTGAAGTTACAGAAAATTGGGACGTTTAAGATGATTTTATATAGGCACATGGATATACAGATAATGGTGGGATATGGATCACGGACAGGCAGGGGAGATTAGTTTAACTTGGCATCATGTCTGCTACAGACATTGTGGGCCGAAGGGCCTGTGCTGTACTGTTCTATGTTCAATGTGCTAAGTTCTAAGCGCATCTATTCTGTAGATAATCATTACTAAGTATCATCTCTCCCTGTCTTGAACTGTTCGTGTCAGAGCCCCATGTAATATTTGAACTGATTCGTTTTGAAGATAAGCAGGTGTTTAAACTTCTATCTTAATCATTTCAAAATGTTTCTCTGCAGACCAGGTGATGGTGCCTTTTTGGTTTAGTCAGCTAACTCTTTCTCCTGAGCCAAATTAACAATTTCATGAATACACAGAGCGTTTTATCCAGGTTAGAGGAATCATAAACCAGAGTTCAAAGGTTTAAAATGACAGGGGCAAGACAGGAACACGAGGGGCAACTTTGCCACTCAGAAGGTAGTGGGTATATGGAACGAGCTACAGGAGGAGGTAGTTGATGCAGTTACTACACCAGCATTTAAAAACACCTGTACAGGTAAATGGATAGTCAAGAGTCAAGAATGTTTGATTGTCATATGTTCCAAGGTGGAACAATGACATTCTTACTTGCAGCAGCACAACAGGTAGATAAACATAGTACTCTGTAAACAGCATAATAAACAAACAAAAAAAAAATCAGTATATAATATGTTGGAATGGAGAATTCTGAAGGTTTACAAGATGAGTGAAGATATATCCGTCCTTATTCTCAACCTGTGTCCTCATTCCCGGACACCTCAGTTAAGCACTTGAAGAATTGTTCATGTTATGGTGAGATCTCTTCCTATTCTTCTAACCTCCAGCAAATGCAATCCACTCAATCTCTCACCCAGTGCTTCCACACATCAAAAAAAAAAACAAAACTACTTTGATTCCCAAATTTCCTGGAATTTGATGGTATTTCCTGAAATTTCCTGAAATGCTTCCTGCTTGCTATTTGCTGTTGTTCTTTTTTCGCGGGCACACGCTAACAACACCAAGAAGAGCAAGGCAAACCAGATCTATGTAACTACACCGTATCCACCTGCTTCTGGTACTCACTTGTACAGTGTATGCAAGGCAGCTTTTGTTGCCTCCAACAGCTTTCGTTTTCTTAATTTGTTCAACCTGCTCTCATGAGTCTCAGTCTCTGCTTTCTCTCCCTCCCACCCTCCCTCCTCCCTCCCTCCCTCCCTCCCTCCCTCCCTCCCTCCCTCTCTCTCTCTCTCTCTCCCTCCCTCCCCTGTGTCCCTCTCTCTCTCTCCCCCTCTCTCTCCTTCTCTCTCTCTCTCTCTCTCTCCCTCTCCCTCCCTCGCTCCCTCTCTCTCTCTCTCTCTCTCTCTCTCTCTTTCTGTTTCTCTCTCTTCCTCTCTCCCTCCCTCTCTCTCCTTCCTTCCTTCCTCACTCTCTCCCCCTCTCCCTCTCTCTCCTCCCTCTCTCCCCCCCCCCCCCCTCTTTTCCCTCCCTCCATTCTTCCCTTCCTTCTCCTTGCCCTCCCTCCCTCCCTCCCTCCCTCCCTCCCTCCCTCTACCTCCCTCTCTCTTGCCCCTTTCCTTTTTTTCTCTCCATTCCTCTCTCTCGTATTATCCCTCCCTCCCTCCCTCCCTCCCTCCCCCCCCTCCTCCCTCTCTTGCTCCCCCTCCCTCTCTCTCCCTCCTTCTCCCCTTTCCCTCCCCTCCCTCTCTCCCACTCTCCCTGTCCTCTCCCTCCTCACCCTCTCTCCCACTCTCCCACTCTCCACCTCTCCCTCTCTCCCTCTCGGCCCCTTGAGCCCACCCACCATTCTGTAAAATCAAGGCCAATCCCAGTGTAACTGCAATCCAACCGCCCACTGGTAACTTTTCACCACTAGACTTATCCAGAATTCTACAACTGCCTGAAAAATAATCAAAGCCTCAACTTCCACTGAGAAAGATCATCCCAAAGACTCATTGTTATACGAGAAGTTTCCCGAACAGTCTATGACCCAATGCGCTGTGGCCATAGCACTATGTTTAAAACCCATAGTGCTGCAGCCGGTAGCGCTATATTTAGAACCCATAGCGTTGCAGCCGACAGCTCTTTGTTTAAATTCCCACTTGTTAAACTGACAGCGCTCTGTTTAAACCTTTGAGCGCCAAACTGCCAGTGCTGTATGTATTACCTTTACACCCCTTTGCTGGCCGGATGCAGAAATTTTCCGAAAGTTCCTGAAAATTACCTGAAGACAACTAGAATTTCCCGAATTTCGGGTAATTTCCTTCAAAGTGAAAACACTGCCCTCATCCTATGCCAGCCCAGCATTCCTGGGGAAAAAAAGGACAAAAAGTGCTGGAGTAATTCAGCGGGTCAGGCAGCATTTCTGGAGAACATGGATAGGTAATGTTTTGTGTCAGCATCCTTCTTCAGGCAATCAGACTGAAGAAGGGACCCAATCTGAAACGTCACCTATCCATGCTCTCCAGAGATGCTGCCTGACCCCTTGAGTTACTCCAGCACGTTGTCTCCTTTTCTATAATCCAATATCTGCACTTCCTTATATTTACATTTCTGGAGCCAATTTTGTGAATCGTCTCCCCACGCTTTCTGTGGCACATAGGGTAAGGAGACCAAAACTGTGCACAATATTTCAAGTGCGGTCTCACCAAAACCCTGTGCAGTTGTAGTAAGTCTTCCTCACTTTCTAATCCAAATCCACTCGTAAGAGAGACAAACATGCCATTTGTGTTTGTGGTTGCTTGTTGTACTTGCTCTGTCAAATTGGAGAAGGAAGATTTGAGATGCAACTGAGAATGTCAAAACATGCATCAGGGACACATTGAAGTGTAGAGTAAGTAGCAAGATAAACACAACACCACCCGCACTACTGACCTGCCCACCTCCTGCCCCATTTACGTTTAGCTTTAGTATTATCACGTGTACCAAGGCACAGTGAAAAGCTTTGTTTTTCATGCTATCCAAACAGATCAGATAATACTATACCTAAATTCAATCGAATCAAACTCAAGTACAATAGATTGAGCTAAGGGGAAGATACAGAGTGCAGAATATCGTTCTCAGCATTGTAGCACATCAGTTCTATAAACAAAGTCCAATGTCCGCAATGGTGTGGAAGGGTATCAGAAAGTAGCCTATCTTATGGAAGGACTGTTCAGAAGCCTGATAAAAAAGGGGAAGAAGGTGTTCCTGAGTCTGGTGGTGCGTGGTTTCAAGCTTGTGTACCTTCTGCTGGATGGGAACAGGGAGAAGAAGGAATGACTGGGGTGGGACGAGTCTTTGAATATGTCGGCTGCTATTCTGAGGCAGCGTGAAATGTAGATGTAGTCACCAGTGGGGCGTCTGGTCTGTGTAATTGGCTGAGCTCTCTGCAACATCTGGTGGTCATGGACAGAGCTGTTCCCAAACCAAGCTGTGATGCAACCCAACAGCTTGCTTTCTAATCTGTAGAGGTTTGTAGGATTCATTGGGGGACTCTGAAAATTCTTAGTCTTTTCGGGAAATAGAAGCATCCATGCGCCCGGCTGTCACATTAATATGGTTGGTCCATGGCAGATTGGTAGTAATATTAATGCCAAGGAACTTGAAGCTCTCAACCATTTCCACTTCAACACCATTGATGTAGATTGGGGCATGTACTCCATCATGCTTCCTGAAGTCGATAACTAGCTCCTTCATTTTGCTGATATTGAGTGATAGATTATTGACCTGGCACCATGTTACTAAGTTCTCTATCTCCTACCTGTACCCCGTCTCATCAATATTCATGATCCAGCCCACCACAGAAGGCAGATTCTATAGTTTCTTGATTGGCTTCATAAGGCATTTCAGGATCAAATCCAATGAAGAATTGATGAAGAATTTGATTCTGTTCATAGAAACATAGAACATAGAAACATAGAAACATAGAACATAGAAATTAGGTGGAGGAGTAGGCCATTCGGCCCTTCGAGCCTGCACCGCCATTCAATATGATCATGGCTGATCATCCAACTCAGTATCCCGTACCTGCCTTCGCTCCATACCCCCTGATCCCCTTAGCCACAAGGGCCACATCTAACTCCCTCTTAAATATAGCCAATGAACTGGCCTTAACTACCCTCTGTGGCAGAGAGTTCCAGAGATTCACCACTTCATATACCAATTGAGAACACTTCTCCCCCTCTTGTTCCTTTCCACCGATATCCCTCCCTCTGACTTTACGTTTCACTTCTCTTTCAAACCTGTGCCATTAACATCAACACCCTTTCATCTTGTTGTCTCCTTTATTGTCTCCTTTTGTCACCTTATGTCACCCTTTGTTCTCCTTTTCATCTCTAGCCTTGGTCCACCCATCTGCCACTCTAAAATCCCCTTCCCGCATCCACCTATCCATATTCGCCAGAGTTAGTTACTCCAGCACTGTGTGACCTTTTCCCACCTATCACTTACCAGGCTTTGTCCCACCCCCACCTCGCTTCCAGCTTCCCCCTCCCCCTACTACTCACCAGTCTGATCAAAGGTCCTGTCCTGAAATGTCGCCTGTCCATTCCCTCCACAGACACTGCATGGCCCGTTGAGTTACTCCAGCACTTTATGTTCTAAACAAAATTCCACCATCTGCACTTCTTTATGTCTATTTAGAACACTTCTCATTTGGTGGATAAACCACATCATTTGTGATTCAAATTGTGTGAATTAAATTGTTGTTGCATCATGTTCAGGAACAAGGGAAAGGCTGGTGTCCAATACAGGCAATGATTAAATGGTTCAATTGTTCCTTTATTATCACTTGTACCAAGCTTTAGTGAGATTCTTTTTGTGCATGTAGATCAGAAGGATTATTGACACACATAAGTACAATCCCTTTTTTAAGCACGTACGTAATGCATAGAAACAGCCCACTGAGTCCATATGCAATAGTCGCCAGGATTTGGCACGTTTCACAGTCCCAGCAGCATCTGGCCATAAAGGTTGTTGCAGCCGTCGTCTCCATCCGGAGCGTCCAACAAACCATTGTAACTCTCCTCGCCCAGCCACCTTCAGCCTTCGTGCCCCAGGGGGCGCCTCCTGCAGCCGATCTTATGGGCGCGGAAGGTAAGACCTCCTCAGTTCTTCCAACCATCGCTTGGCCATCGCCAATTCACTCCACCTCCTCTCTATGTCCCGGTCTTCAGGGAGCAAGCAGGGGCCGGGCTCGGCAGCTTCCCTCTCCCGGTACCGCTGCAGGGAGGCCAGGTCTTCTGTCAGGGTGTGGCCGCAACTCACCAGGACCTTCTGCTGCAACCCTTATGTAACGAGGGGAGGCGCAGGGATGGTTGTGCTATGAATACATGGTCTATATTGCAATTTTCAATAACAAGAAGCCACATCATCTGTGCATAAATCAAGTACTGCAATTTAAAAAAAAATGTTGTTTATTCATTTTCTTTTATTTTGAATAAATTTTATACGAATGCATTTTTAATAACATGCAACAATAGAACAATACTGCATAGAACACGATCTTCTGCCCACAATATCCTGCTAAATAAAATGCATGATAAACTGTGCAGGACGGAACTGCAGATGCTGGTATACACCGAGAATAGACACAAAATGCTGGAGTGTCTGAACGGGTCAGGCAGTATCCCTGGAGAAAAGGAATGGGTGACATTTCGGGTCAAGACCCTTCTTTAGACTCAAGAAGAGTTCTGACCTGAAACGTCGTCTATCCAAGTTCTCCAGAGATGCTTTACTCCAGCACATTATATCTCTGTTTGTAAACCAGCATCTGCAGTTCCATCTATCTACAGTACATCCTTAATTGAAACATTGTTTGCCAACCAGAAGTTATTTTCAGTGCATCAAACCTCCATAGGTAGACACAAAAAGCTGGAGTAACTCAGCAGGACAGGCCACATCTCTGGAGAGAAGGAATGGGTCACGTTTCGTGTCAGGACCCTTCTTCAGACTGCATTTCTCGCCAGAGATGCTGCCTGTCCTACTGAGTTACTCCAGCTTTCTGTGTCTATCTTCGGTTTAAACCAGCATCTGCAGTTCCTTCCTATGCATTAAACCTCCATAATGGATTTATTTTACAATCAAAACTTGATCACTTACTCAGAATTTAAGTTAATACCTCCTTCTTGTGATCAATGTTAAAAACATTCCAAACAGCTCTGAACGTGTAAACTCCCTACTTGCTGATGTTTGCAGATAAAATCATCAGTAATCAAACCTGAGACTCCTGTGGTGATGAAATATGGATCTCACCTATTTAAAAAAAACATGATTCTGCCTCAACTTAAGGGCCAAAGGTGCTAATTAGGCGCAGGAACACCGTCATTCTTTGCAATTTCCAAAACTTCACCCAATTTTCCCTTAATTTAAAAATTAGTTAGATCAACAAAATCATCTCAAATATCCCCAAATGCCAAATCAAATTATTGAATAGTTGCCAATGTTCATAATGTAAAAATGTCACATTTCCAGTTTTAGAGATTTTGACAATAATTTATTATATTGTGGAATGTGCCCGTTGTGAATACAAATTCAAATTTGTTCCAAAATAAATTCACATGTCAAATGTCATTAGTTAAATACAATAGCTTTAACACAATGGATAATGAGAAAAAACAAAAGAATAAGTGATTAAAATGGGAAAAAAAATCTGTCGTGGTTTTTTTTCTTAAAAGACATAAAGTGACTTTAGACATTAGAAATACAGCGTGGAAATAGGCCCTTCGGCCCACCGAGTCCGCGCCGGCCAGTGCTCACCCCGTACACGAGCACTATCTTACACACCAGGGACAATTTACAATTATACCAAAGCCAAAGCCACATCTTTGGAGTATGGGTGGAAATCGGAGCACCCGGAGAAAGCCCACGTGGTCACAGGACGGAGAAACCCTGTACAGACAGCACCTGTAGTCAGGATCGAACCCGGGTCTCTGGTGCTGTAAAGCAGCAAGTCTACCATCGCTCCACTGTGCCGCCCAAAATGGCTTTGTGTTTTAGTACAAGCCCTGAATCTGCACTATCATTGACAGTATCAAAGTCTCAAAAAGGCAGCCAGCATCACCAGATAGGGCTCTTGAAGATAGCGGAGTCAGGGGATATGGGGAGAATGGGGTACTGATTGTGGATGATCAGTCATGATCACATTGAATGGTGGTACTGAAGGGCCGTATGGCCCACTCCTGCACCCTATTGTCTATTGTCAATTAACTTCTTCTCTGTAAATCTCTGAATGTTCCACATTAATGTTCTTTATCTGAAACTGTGTCCACATTATGTTTTGCCATTGATGTTATCAATCAACAATGCCAAGAATCAAGAGTCAATACCTTTGGGTTTTTTTTGCATTATATTGAGTTTTTTATTTATTGAATTTTTTTGAATGTTTGTGTTTGAGTTTAGTTTATTGTCTCGTGTACTGAGGTATAGTGAAAAGCTTTTGTTGCATGCTAATCAGTCAGCAGAAAGACAATGCATGATTACAAACAAGCCATCCACAGAGTACAGATACCTGATAAAGGGATTAACATGAATAACACTTAGTGCAAGGTGAAGTCCAGTAATGGAAAACGATAGGATAGATTACTCTGGAACAGTGACATTAATTGGATTGAAAGGTGGACCTTGGGTTATCTTGTTATAAAAGATTTCCCTTTGTAAATTGAAGACAGGTCCTCTTCAGTTATTGTGAACTGGATTTTCTACCCTGGGAGTGTCTTACACAATGCTTTGGATAAGAGCCAAGGGAGTGCCTGGAATAATTCTCACTTCATAAAATGCTCATGGCACAGGGAGGTAAAGGATTAAGTTGGTACCGCTGGGCAATTATCACCCACATGTTAAAGACAATTATATGCTAAACACCGAATGTTCCCCTGGCAACCACGCTACCTCCAACGGAAAGGAGAACCACCAATTAGAAATGACTCCTGCACTCAAAACCATGGCAACAGTGAGAGGCGACGGTAAAGAATGGAAGTAAAATCCTGCATTTACATAGCACCTTGTTACAAACTCAGGATGTTCCAAAGAACTCGAAAGCCAACACCTTTTACCGGCATGATACTTCAATAGGTGTCGTAGAGTCATAGAGCCATACTACATGGAACCAGGCCCTTCACTCAAACACGTCCATGCCACCCAAAATGCCCCATCTAAGCTTGTCCCATTTACCCAGAATTAGACCATATCCCCAATGTTCCATTCATTCTCAGAGTTATATAACACGGAAACAGGGCCTTTGACTCAACTTATCCACGCCGGCCAAGATGCCCATCTTTGTTAATCCCATTTGATCTATATTCCTCCAAACCTTTCCAACCATGTACCAGTCCAATGTCTTTTGATATTGTTATTGTACCTGCCTCTAGCACTTCCTCTGGCAGCTCGTTCCATGTTCCGTCCGCCCTCTTTGTGAAAAATGTGCCCCTCATACCCCCTTTGAAAATGACGATGATTATCTCCACTATCGATGCCCATTATGGTTTTTAAAACGTCTGTGTTTCTCACACAGAGGGTGGTGAGTATATGGAACGAGCTGCCAGAGGAGGTAGCTGAGGCAGGTACTATAACAATACTTAAAAGATATTAGAAACATAGAAACATAGAAATTAGGTGCAGGAGTAGGCCATTCGGCCCTTCGAGCCTGCACCGCCATTCAATATGATCATGGCTGATCATCCAACTCAGTATCCCATGCCTGCCTTCTCTCCATACCCCCTAATCCCCTTAGCCACAAGGGCCACATCTAACTCCCTTAAATATAGCCAATGAACTGGCCTCAACTACCCTCTGTGGCAGAGAGTTCCAGAGATTCACCACTCTCTGTGTGAAAAAAGTTCTTCTCATCTCAGTTTTAAAGGATTTCCCCCTTATCTTTAAGCTGTGACCCCTTGTCCTGGACTTCCCTAACATCGGGAACAATCTTCCTGCATCTAGCCTGTCCAACCCCTTAAGAATTTTGTAAGTTTCTATAAGATCCCCTCTCAATCTCCTAAATTCTAGAGAGTATAAACCAAGTCTATCCAGTCTTTCTTCATAAGACAGTCCTGACATCCCAGGAATCAGTCTGGTGAACCGTCTCTGCACTCCCTCTATGGCAATAATGTCCTTCCTCAGATTTGGAGACCAAAACTGTACGCAATACTCCAGGTGTGGTCTCACCAAGACCCTGTACAACTGCAGTAGAACCTCCCTGCTCCTATACTCAAATCCTTTTGCAATGAAAGCTAACATACCATTCGCTTTCTTTACTGCCTGCTGCACTGCCTGCATGCCTACCTTCAATGACTGGTGTACCATGACACCCAGGTCTCGCTGCATCTCCCCCTTACCCAATCGGCCCCCATTTAGATAATAGTCTGCTTTCCCGTTTTTGCCACCAAAATGGATAACCTCACATTTATCCACATTATACTGCATCTGCCAAACATTTGCCCACTCACCCAGCCTATCCAAGTCACCTTGCAGTCTCCTAGCATCCTCCTCACAGCTAACACTGCCCCCCAGCTTAGTGTCATCCACAAACTTGGAGATATTGCCTTCAATTCCCTCATCCAGATCATTAATATATATTGTAAATAGCTGGGGTCCCAGCACTGAGCCTTGCGGTACCCCACTAGTCACTGCCTGCCATTGTTAAAAGGACCCGTTTACTCCTACTCTTTGCTTCCTGTTTGCCAGCCAGTTCTCTATCCACATCAATACTGAACCCCCAATGCCGTGTGCTTTAAGTTTGTATACTAATCTCTTATGTGGGACCTTGTCGAAAACCTTCTGGAAGTCCAGATACACCACATCCACTGGTTCTCCCCTATCCACGCTACTAGTTACATCCTCGAAAAATTCTATAAGATTCGTCAGACATGATTTACCTTTCGTAAATCCATGCTGACTTTGTCCAATGATTTCACCACTTTCCAAGTGTGCTGCTATCCCATCTTTAATAACTGACTCTAGCAGTTTCCCCACTACCGATGTTAGACTAACTGGTCTGTAATTCCCCATTTTCTCTCTCCCTCCCTTCTTAAAAAGTGGGGTTACGTTTGCTACCCGCCAATCTTCAGGAACTACTCCAGAATCTAAAGAGTTTTGAAAGATTATTACTAATGCATCCACTATTTCTGGAGCTACTTCCTTAAGTACTCTGGGATGCAGCCTATCTGGCCCTGGAGATTTATCGGCCTTTAATCCATTCAATTTACCCAACACCACTTCCCGGCTAACCTGGATTTCACTCAATTTTTGGATAGGTACTTGGATAGGAAAAGTTTAGAGGGATATGAGACAAACGCAGGCAGATGGGACACGTGTAGATGGTCTACACTACACCCCATGATGTAGGTCAGGTCAAACTCTAACTGCTGACATCAGGCAACTAAAGTGTCCTCTCATCAGCTAGAGTGCGGACTTGACCTTTGATTTACCTCATTGGAGACGTCTGAACTATAACCTGATTTTAACAGGATTTATCTTGCAGTAAACGTTATACCTTTTCTCCTTACTAAATAAACTAAACCATGGTCAGCATGGACAAGTTGTGCCAAAACTGTTAAGTTTACTTTATCATTGGCACGTTTACCCATGTACAGTGAAAAGCTTTTTTGTTGCGTGCTATTCAGTCAACGAAAAGACTGTACATGATTACAATCAAGCCGTCCACAGTGTACAGATACAGGGTAAAGGGTATAATGTTTAGTGCAAGATAAGATCCAGTAAAATATTAAAGATTGTTTGAAGGTTTCCAACTCGTTAGATGGGAGGTCAGGACTGCTCTTTAGTTGGCGATAGGATGGTTCAGTTGCATGATAACAGCTGACCCTGTTGTCCCTGAATCTGGAGGTGTGCGTTTTCAAACCTCTGAACCTTTACCTGATCGGAAAGGGGAAAAGAAGGAGTGACTAGGGCGAGTCTGGTCCTTGATTATGCTGGTGGTTTTGCCGAGGCAGCGTGAAGTATAGATGGAGCCAACGGAAGGGAGGGTGATTTGCGTGATGGTCTGGGCAACCAAGCTGTGATGCATCCCAAAAAAATGCTTTCTCCAGCGCATCTGTAGAAGTTGGTGAGGCTTGTTGGGGACATGCCAAACTTCCATACTGTATCATTCTATGGCTCTACAAGGCCACATCATAGCTTCCTACATAGTAAAGAGAGTTTGAATGAACTGGGACTGTTTAAGAACTCCAGTCCAGGCAATGTTCCTCTGCGTCAGTCTGCAGCCTCCAGTTTAATCATAACCTTTGCATAGCTTGGTGACCAGAACTGCATTGTATGTAAAAAAAATAGCTTTCACTCTATTTTCTTTTGGCATATCATGGGCAGACCAAAGAAGTCTGGCAGTCGATCATTCATCTGCTTTACAGCTCATCTGACTTTCCAGTCATAATATAGTCTATGAGGCCTAATAAATTCTGCTACATTGTCACAGCCTTTGCTGCTACCACAGTCTCTCATGAACTGGTTCTGTGAAAGTCATTTATGGGGATTTATCTTTTTTTAAATTACATCCGCTGGAAAGGGAGTTCTGTGGTGGGGAATAAATACTTTGCTGAGGAAATGAAATAAAATTACACTGGGCTGATGTCCCAAGGTGATAAATGTGATTTTTAAGTTAGTTAAGATATTTCCCCAAAGATGATTGCAACCTAGCCTTAACTATAAAATGTTCAAGTATGATGGATGGTATAATCGCCTGAAAATCGACCAGAATTTCCAGCATCATTCATTTCCTTATACTCCCAACATTTCAGCATTTTTGAACCAATTAGCAAAAATGCACTTTATTAAAAATAAGTTTTGGAAAATGCAACAAAAAAAATCCTTCGCCCCCCCCACAATTTGCACCTCCTCGATCCTTTTGTCTCACACTTTGGATTTTACTTTAGATGTTAGAGGTACAGTGCGGAAACAGAACCATTGGCCTACTGAGTCCACGCCGACCAGCGATCACCCCGTACATTCGCACTATCCTGCACACTAGGGACAATTTACAATTTTACTGAAACCTAATTAACCGACAAACCTGTCAGTGATTGGAGTGTGGGAGGTAACCGGAGCACCCAGAGAAAACCCACGTGGTCACAAGGAGAATGTACAAACTCCATACAGATGGCCTCCATAGTCAGCATCAATCCCGAGTCTCTGGCACGGTAATGCAGAAACAGTGATGCTGCGCCATTATGCCGCCCCACTTTTTGTCTTTTCATCTCTGGCCGTTGTCCACCATTTGTCTATCGTACAGGCAGCGCCCGTAGTCAGGATCGAATCCGGGTCTCTGCCGCTGTGAGGCAGCAGCTCTATCATTGTACCACTGTGCCACCCCTAACACCCGGTCATTCACTTTTCTCCTCACTCCCATTGGGCAGAAGATACAAAAGCTTGAAAACACGCACCACCAAACTCAGGGACAGCTTCTTCCCCACTGTCACATTCTTGAATGTACCTCTCATATGCCAAGGATGTTTTTCCTGATCTTCCAATCTACTTCATTGCTGCTCTTGCGCTTTATTTTCCTGCAGGTTCCCTGTAGTTGCAACATTATATTCTGCATTCTTTCCTTTTTCTTTTTGCATGACTCCTGTTGTACTGATATGCCTGGATAGCACAGCGAAAGAAAACATGGCCTCACCAGAGTGTGTACACCTGTAAAATAACATCCCAACTTCTATACTAATTACCCTGATTGATAAAAGCCGGTGTCATGAGTGCAGCACAGTGGTGCAGCAGTAGAGTTGCTGCCTCACAGCGCCTTACAGAGGCCCGGATTCAATCCTAACTATCGGTGCTCTCTGTATGGAGTTTGTACATTCACCCTGTGACCGCGTGGGTTTTCTCCACGTGGTCTGGTTTCCTGCACATCTCATTAAAAATTTCCCCTTCTGACATTAAAGCTATGCCTTTAGTCTTTGACTAAAGACTAAAGGCATAGGAAAAAGGTTCTGAGTGTCTACCCTATCTATGCCTCTCATAATTTTAAATGCGTCTATCAGGTCTCCTGCAGCCTCCTGCGCTCCTGAGAAAACTATCTAAATTTATCCAACATCTCATTGTATGTAATACCCTCTTAAGATGATCACAATGTTACTGTGACCTTGAAACTGGTTTCTTAAATGCTTCTAGGTTCTAATTTAATAACAATTTTCAAAAAGTAATTGAAGAAATGTATGAATTAGCAATGAATAGGGAGTGGTTGCAAGTTATTTTCCAAATGCTAGACAGGCACGATGGACTGAATGGCCTTTATCCATGTTTCATAAGTACGTGGGGAGGAAGATCTTTGATTTATCGGACAGTTTATCAGATCTTGGAATCCCTCAAAGGGTTTCCAAAACAGTTAATCATGCATGCAGTACAATCGCCGTTGCTATGTAAGCAAATAGAAGCATTAGTTTCCTTCTCAGATACGTTGGCATTAACATCCAAGTAAAACAAGCCTCATTGATGTTAATTATTACCGTGATTGCAGCTGCTCTAAGACATTGTTGTTCAGTAGAAGTAATTTGTGGCTTGGTTTCTAGCAAATACTTTGTCTGGATTCAATACTAGAACATTCCACTTACTCTTTATCAAAAGAAAATTGTTGCTCTGGTTCACATTGTCCTTCCTCTGTCTTGACATCCCAGAAAAACTATTTGTCAATCATTAACTTTTCTGTGTTTGGTAGTTTGGGTTTTATTTTTCTCTCTGTGACCATCAGAAAAACTGATGAGATATGACAGGACAACAAGTATTTGCATTTACATAGTGGCCTTAATTGATGTGGTTGCAAATGTGTACACAATCCTCGCTTAGAACCCAAGCTTCACAGCACCAGAGACCCGGGTTCGATCCAGACCTCTGGTGTTGTTTGTGCGTGGAGTTTGTACATTCTCACTGTGACCGCGTAAGTTTACTCCAGGTGCTCCGGTTTCCTCCCACATTCCAAAGACGTGCGGGTTTGTAGGTTGTAGATCAGTGTCACTCATCCTATGTGTCATACTTTGTAGCCCCGCCCACTAGTTTCACAGAAAGCTTATTTTCCCTTTCTTCCTTAGTCTTGAGTTATGTGCTAAGATGAAGTTACCTGTGCTGTAACACTAATAAAGTCTTTGGATCTTAATCACTGTGCGTGACTTAAGTTATTCCAACAACAGTTCAACATGGTGTCAGAAGTAGGATTGCTGTATTGGTACAGGCGGACCGATGCCTCTGGACGTGGATGGAAGTACACTTGTACGGTCTGGATAATACGGAGGTGGAGCCGGCTCATTCACAGGCAGGATATGTTGTCTATTACGCCTGTAGGTGCCACCATCAGCACTGACCAGATATGAGCATGGCTCAGAGGTAGTTGCAGAAATTACACCGATACGATCATGGCCTTTGTCAGTTTGCAAACAAATGGTTAATGGTGGCAGCGGCCTACTTGTTTTGTCATAGAAAGGCTGAACTGGCAGCGGTGCATTGTAGTGTTTGTCTGGCCAGCTGCACTTAATGACGGAGGCAAACGATCCTAAACTACACAGCCATTAA
This sequence comes from Leucoraja erinaceus, assembly GCF_028641065.1. Classification (NCBI taxonomy): domain Eukaryota; kingdom Metazoa; phylum Chordata; class Chondrichthyes; order Rajiformes; family Rajidae; genus Leucoraja; species Leucoraja erinaceus. Next base: position 22,708,227 of record NC_073390.1, on the reverse strand, counting down.
CCAAGGGGCAGGTGGTTCGTTTGCAAATGGGATAACATAGAGCTAGTGCGAATGGATGTTCGATGGCCAGCATGGACTTGGTGGACGAAGGGCCTGTTTCCTTGCTGTATCTTCCAATCCAATTAATCAAAGTGGAGTGTTCAAGGCACCACAAGGAGATACAGCAAGTTGTTTAAAGCACGAAATGCTGGAGTTACTCAGCCCTCTCACCTTAAAGATATGCCCGCTAGTCTTTGTCATTTCCACCCTGGGAAAAACGTTCTGACTGTCAACCCTATCTGCACCTTTCATAATTTTACATACTTCTATCAGGGAGCTCCTCAGCCTCTGGCGCTCCAGAGTAAACAATCCAAATTTGTCCAATCTCTCCTGAAAATAGTAAATAACCTCTAACCCAGGCAGCATTAACTGAAAAGCCTTCTAATTTAGTCCAAATTACTGGAGTATCTCAGTGGGTCAGGTAGCATCTCTGGGGCACATGGATAGGTGATGTTTCAGGTCCAGACCCATCTTCAGAACTGCTGAGTACCTCCAGCAGTATGTGTTTTTTTTGTGAACCAGCATCTGCAGTTCCTTGTTTCTATATATGTACAAAGATAATATTTACATTACCCCACATCTGAATGATATCTTTGACAATGCATCTGCGATAGCAGTTTGTTTCCAAGCAAGAGTTAGATCTAGCTCTTGGGGCTAAAGGAATCAAGGGATATGGGGAAAAAGCAGGAACGGGTTACTGATTTTAGATGATCAGCCATGATCATATTGAATGGCGGTGTTGGCTCGAAGGGCCGAATGGCCTACTCCTGCCTATTTTTCTATGTTTCTATGTTCTGTTTTTCTATGTTTCAAGCCAGTCTGTTTGATGGTGATAACAGAACAAGGGATCCAAATGCCAAAATAACTAAAATGACAAATTAGTTAACGACAACACTGTAGCGGGCCAGATTTCAAATAATAACGAGAGGAAGGACATGAAGGAGATTCACAATCTGGTAACCTGATGCCAAGAAAAGCAACCTCTCCCTCAATGTCAGCAGCCAAAGGAGATTATGATCGACTGGATTGGAAGCAAAGAGGTACACAGATGTTGATCTGTTGATGAAGGAACTGCAGATGCTGGAAAATCGAAGGTACACAAAAATGCTGGAGAAACTCAGTGGGTGCAGCAGCATCTATGGAGCGATGGAAATAGGCAACGTTTCGGGCCGAAACGTTGCCTATTTCCTTCGCTCCATAGATGCTGCTGCACCCGCTGAGTTTCTCCAGCATTTTTGTGTACCTTTGATCTGTTGATGCATTGATGTTGTCGAAGTGGAGATGGTTGAGAGGTATTGTATTGTATTGTATTGTATATCTTTATTGTCATTTCATGTTCATGTTCTTAGGAATAAATATTGATAATTTGTTCTGGACCATCCACATCGAAGCAATGGCCAAGAAAGCACATCAATGCCTCTACTCCCTTAGTAGTCTTAGGAGGGTCGGCATGTCCCCGACACCCCTACAGATGCACCGGAGAAGGCATTTCATCGGGATGCATGGAGACATACAGCATAGAAACAGGCCCTTTGTCCCAGCTTGTTCTGACCTTTTCTCGCCTCTAGATTATCCTCCCCCTCCAATCTCTAGTTTCAGTCTGAAGAAGGGTTCCGACCAGAATCGTTGCCAAGTCTTTTTTTCCAAAGATGCTGCCTGACCCGCTTTCTCCAGCATTCTGTGCCTATCTTTCGTCACCATTTACATAAAAGATCAGGTGTAGGATTTTTTATTTTCATTAACTACAATGAAGTGAGAGGTTGATGATGTTGGTGAACACCGACCAGTTTACTGATAGTGATTTCAGAACCTGACCAGGGACTACATCTGGGCTGCCTGCTTTCCAAGAGTTTACTCTCGTGAAAACATATCTAACTTTGAGTTTGATTTGAGTTTGAGATTAGTTTATTTTCATGTGTATCGAGGTACAATGAAAAGCTTATGTTGTATGCTAAATAGTCAGCAGAATGACAATAAATGATTACCATCCAGCCGCCCACAGTGTACAGATACATGGTAAAGGGAATAACACGAATAACGTTTAGTGCAAGATAAAGTCCAGTAAAGTCCAATCAAAGATAGTCCGAGGGTCTCCAATGAGGTAGATAGTAGCTCAGGACTGCTCTCTAGTTATTGGTAGGATGGTTCAGTTGCCTGATCACAGCTGGGAAGAAACTGTCCCTGAATCTGGAGGTGTCCATTTTCACACTTCTGTACCTTTTGCCTGATAGGCGAGGGCAGAAAAGGGAGTGTCCGGGATGTGACTTGTTTTTGATTATGCTGGTGGGCTTACCGAGGCAGCGTGAGGTGTAAATAGAGACAATGGAAGGGGGGTTGGCTTGTTTGATGGTCTGGGCTGCGTCCACAATTCTCTGCAATTTCTAGTGGTCTTGGATGGAGCTGTTCCCAATCTATGTCGTGATGCATCCTGATAAAATAGTTTCTATGGGCGCATCTGTACAAGTTACTAAGAGATGTTGGGGACATGCCTAAGACTTCTAAGGAAGTGGATGCGTGGGTGTGATTTCTTGGCCATTGCTTCGCCATTACTTGTACCAGATCCAGTACAAGTACACGTTGCTGGTGAGATTTATTCCTAGGAATTTGAAGCTTCCAACCATCTCTACTTTGGCGCTGTGAAGACGAGTCAAAACGCACTATGTCTTCACTACTGTTTTTATTGCTAATCACACTACTCATACACATTACTGCCCTAGCTGTCCGTGGTCTGTCACTGGAGCTAGAGAGCGATCTAGAGGCGGGGAGGTTACAATTATACTGGTGATATGGGGAGTGGTTAGTAGTGGTGAGGTCACTATGTTAAAGGAACATGCACTAGTCTACAGGCGCCGTCAGGGTATGTGTAGCACTGTGCTTCCTCCTGCCATCGAGATGTGTGGGTCAGAGCCAGCAGGGGATGGAGAGATGAGTCTTGGTGGGACATTAGTGCCTGTCTGATGTGGACATAACAGGCATTAACCTCATCCAGTCGATATGTGTTGTTGCGAAAGATCGCCCCTGATTTTGGCTTGTTACCCATCTAGTAATAAACGCTTGACATCTGCTTGATTGAATTAAGCCTCCGGCTTGGTCTGGAATGTTCTACCCGCATCCGTGACAGCCTTGCTGAGATATTGTTTGGCCTTCTTCTACATTAGTGCTCAACTCAAATGGGCGGTACGGTGGCGCAGCTGGTAGAGCCGCTGCCTCACCGCGCCACAGACCCAGGTTCAATACTGACCTCGGGTGTAGACAGTGCGGAGTTTGTACCTTCTTCCTGTGACCCCGCCAGTTATCTCCAGGTGGTCCCGTTTTTGCTCCCATCCCAAAGGCGTGCGAGTTTGTAGGGTTAACTGGCCCTCTGTAAATAGCCCCTAGTGTGTAGAGAGTGGATGAGAAAATGGGATGACATAGAGCTAGTGGGAATGGATGAGGGATGGTTGGCGTGGCCTCGGTGGGCCATAGGGTCTGTTTCCATGCTAAACCAAGCTAAACCAAATTTGCAGAAACACAACTCCGAGCGGCCATTTTATCCTGTTGACACTCCTACTGCAATGTCAATATCTGGTCATCTATGCTATAAAGGAAGCCATAACCAACTCTTATCTGCCTGCTGAATATCTATCTCCATTCCCTGCATATCCACGTGCCTATCCAAAAGGTAGCTAAAAGCCACCATTGTATCTGCCTACACCACCACCATGGCGGTGCATGCCAGGCACTCACTGTCCTTTGTGTAACAACTTGCCCTCCACATCTCCTCTAGTTTAGTTTAGTTCAGCTTATTATTGTCATGTATGCCGAAGTACAGTGAAAAGCTTTTGTTTGTGTTATCCAGTTAGCAGCACTACAATACATGATTTCAATTGAGCCATCCACAGTATACAGATAAATGATAAAGGGTGTAACATCTAGTGCCAGATAATGTCCGATTAAAGATAGGTCTCTGATGAGGTAGACGAGAGGTCAGGACCACTCACCTTAAAGCTATGGCCTCTACCGTTTGCTTTTCCACCCTGGGGAAATGGTTCCAATTGTGCACCCTTTCTGTGTCTCTCATAATTTTATATACTTCTATCAGGTCTCCCCTCAACCTCCAGCATTCCAGGGAAAGCAACCCAAGCCTGTTCAACCTCTCCCTGTAGCTGATACCTCCTAATCCAGGCATCATTCAGGTAAGCATCATTTACACCCTTTCCAAAGCCTCCACATCCTTCCTGCAATAGGGCAGCCAGAATCATAAGTACAGTGGCGCAGCGGTAGGGTTGCTGCCTAACAGCGGCATAGACCCTGGTTCGATCCTGACTACGGGTGTTGTCTGTACAGATTTTGTACGTTCTCCCTGGTGATCGCGTGAGTTTTCTTTGGATGCCCCGGTTTCCCCCCACATCACAAAGGAGTGCAGGTCTGCCGGTTAAGTGTGGAGGAAAGAACTGCAGATGTTGGTTTATACCAAAGTTAGACACAAAGTGCTGGAGTAAATCAGCGGGTCAGGCAGCATCTCTGGAGAACAAGGATGGCCGATGTTTCGGGACGGAACTCTGCTTCAGGCATCGGAAGAAGGGTTCTGACCCGAAACGTCACCCAGATTTTTCGGTTAATTGGCTTCTGTAAAATTTTCCTTAGTATGTAGGATACGGGTGATCAATGGTCGGCGCGGACTCGGTGGGCCGAAGGGCCTCTTTCCAAGCTGTATCTCTAAACTAAACTAAACTAAACTATACTAAACTAAACCAAACTGCACGCAATACTGCTTGTTGCCTATTATACAATTCCACAACTATCTTGGTTTTTATCCAATTATTTCCTTTTCCGCAAGGCCCTTGTTAGCAACTGACTTAAGCTAATCCCAGCAGGAGACTGGAGCTGAAACAAGTGGCGTGCGTTCTGCCTCAGTCATTCCTATCCAGGATCTCTGACTTCCTTTTCTTTCTGTTGACCCTCTAACTTTGTCAACTGTTTGTAGTTAATGTGCATATGCATGTATTCCTTAATTCCAAGCCTTGCAGTACAGAGGACATGGGGAATCACTAACAGATCAGAACATGTGCAACTGGTTATTCAATTAACCGTCTGCACTCCACATGTGCCCATGCACCATTCTTATTCACCATATGTTGACGTACATGATAGCAACATAACTATGAAGCCTTTAACAAGTGATGCTGAGTCACAGTGGAGATACAGCGCAGAAATAGGCCTTTCAGTTGACCAAGTCCACGCCCGTCCTGCATACTAGCACTATCCCACACCCTCAGGAGAATTTAACTGAAGCCAATTAACCTACAAACCTGCATGTCTTTGGCGTATGGGAGGAAACTGGAGCACCCGGAGGAAACCCACGTACCAACTCCTTACAGACAGCACCCATGGTCAGGATCAAACCCGGGTCTCTGGCGCTATAAGACAGTAACTTTACCACTTCGCCACTATGCCACCCACAATCAGAGCAGAGTCATAGTCGTAGAGTTATAGAATCATACAGTGTGGAAACAGGCCCTTCGGCCGAACTTGCCCACGATGACCAACATGCACCATCTACACTAGTCCCACCTGCCTGCATTTCACCCATATCCCTCCAACCCTATCCTATCCATGTACCTGTCTAAATATTTCTTAGCACACGCCTCTCCACTCGCTATAATCTACAAACCCGCATGTCTTTGGGATGTGAGGGGAAACCTACACGGTCACAGGAAATACATGCAAACGCCACACGTACAGCACAGGAGGCTTTCTGGTGCTGTGAGGCAGCGGCTCTACCAGCTGTGCCACTGTGTTGGTTAGCAGAGTTCATTACTAAATTTTACTGAGTAATACATGGCGTGAAGGGTCTTAGCTGTACAGTAAAATTCCAATAATCTAGCACCCATGGGAATCTGCATCTGCGCTATTTCTGGATATGGGACGTTATTAATACAAAAACATATTTTTATATCACTTTATTTTACCTGCATAAAGTGAGCACTCACAGTTTATTTCCTGCAGTAGAGGATTCTAACACTAGAGGGTATAGGCTTAAGGTGAGAGGAGAGAAATTTAGATGGACCTCAGAGACAATTTTTTCCAATGAGGGGAATAGATAGGGTAGATGTAAAATCAAGAACCAGAGGACATAGGATTAAGGTGAGAGGGGAAAGATTTAATAGGAATCTGAGGGGTAACCTTTTCACACAGAAAGTGGTGGGTATATGGAATGAGCTGCCGGAGGATGTAGTTGAGGCAGAAACAATAACAATATTTAAAATACTTTTTGACAGGTAAATAGATAGGAAAGGTTTTTAGGGATATGGCTAAATGAAGGCAGGTAGGAATAGTGTGGATGGGGAATCTTGGGCGGCATGGCCAAGCTGAGCTGCAGGGCCTGTTTCCGTGCTGTATGACTCGATGACTCAGAGGGTGGTTCGTACCTGGAACAAGCTGCCAGAAGAAGCTATAGAAGTGGATACGATTACGACTTTCAAAAGACACTTAGACAGATAAACGGATGGGAAGGATTTAGAGGGTATAGAAACATAGAAAACATAGAAATTAGGTGCAGGAGTAGGCCATTCGGCCCTTCGAGCCTGCACCGCCATTCAATATGATCATGGCTGATCATCCAACTCAGTATCTCGTACCTGCCTTCTCTCCATACCCCCAGATCCCCTTAGCCACAAGGCCACATCTAACTCCCTCTTAAATATAGCCAATGAACTGGCCTCAACTACCCTCTGTGGCAGAGAGTTCCAGAGATTCACCACTCTCTGTGTGAAAAAAGTTCTTCTCATCTCGGTTTTAAAGGATTTCCCCTTTATCCTTAAGCTGTGACCCCTTGTCCTGGACTTCCCTAACATCGGGAACAATCTTCCTGCATCTAGCCTGTCCCAACCCCTTAAGAATTTTGTAAGTTTCTATAAGATCCCCTCTCAATCTTCTAAATTCTAGAGAGTATAAACCAAGTCTATCCAGTCTTTCTTCATAAGACAGTCCTGACATCCCAGGAATCAGTCTGGTGAACCGTCTCTGCACTCCCTCTATGGCAATAATGTCCTTCCTCAGATTTGGAGACCAAAACTGTACGCAATACTCCAGGTGTGGTCTCACCAAGACCCTGTACAACTGCAGTAGAACATCCATGCTCCTATACTCAAATCCTTTTGCAATGAAAGTTAATTCGGTATGACGGGCAAATGTAGGCAAATGGGACTAGCCCAGAGTAGTAACTTGAACAGCATGGACGTTGGGCTGAAGGGCCTGTTTCTATGCGCTATGACTATGACTATTACAACCATATGATGTTTTACAAAGGACCCCAAGAAATTGCAGAAAGTTGTAGATGTCCATCTCAAAGACCGGAGTTCCCACAATTGACTTCATGCTGCATGGAAAAGCGGCCAACATAATCAAAGACATAATCAATTCAGACTTGTCCTGCCCCTGTCATTCCTTCTTCTCCCTGCTCCCATCCGGCAAAGGTACAGAGACTTGAAAGAGCGCACCACCAGGCTCAGGAACAGCTTCTTGCCCGATCTACTATCCTACCTCATTGCGGATGTTGGACTTTCTCCCTGTAACTGTAAAACTATAACGCTATAACACTATATTCTACACTCTAGTATTTTTTACTTGCACTACCTGTTGTATGTTCGGTGGGCGGCACGACTCACGTCGCAGCGGCCTCTGCAGTCCGTCTGTCTTTTTATTATTTTTTGTCTCATTTGAATGTAGTTTTTATTTTATTTTTTTGTGTATGTGTGTGGGTATGTGTGTGGGGGGCGGGGGGTGGGGGAAACTATTAACAATCTATCCCCTGCACGGAGAACCCAACCTTTTCTCTGTCGGGTCTCCGTTGTCGTTGGGGCCTAGCACTGTGGAGCGGCCTCCAGCAGGAACGACCTGGGGCTCCAGTCACGGAGCTGTGGACCTACTCACCATTGTGGAGCTGGCCGAGTTCGGAGCGGGTGGAGCTGTGGTGGCGCTTGGCTGCGACCTGACCCCCGGGGATTCGGAGGCTCCAACCGCAGGTCTGGCAGACAGGAACACCGGGAGCCCGCGGGTCCCTGCTGGGAGACCGCTTTTCGGGGCTTCCGCAACGGCGACTTCACCCGCCCGAGTTGCGGGGTTGAAGAGTACCTGGAGCGGGGCCTTACATCACCGCCCGGCGCGGCTTGGAATGGCTGCGGGACTTTGCTAGCGCCCGCCGGGGGCTCCAACAACAAGACCCGGAGCGTGGCCTTGCATCACCCGGCGCGGCGTTAATGGCCGCGGGACAATTACCATCGCCCGCCGGGGGCTTTGACTCTGACATCGGGAGGGGAATGGGGAGTGCAGGGGAGAGATAAGTCTTTGCCTTCCATCACAGCGAGGAGGAGATGCGCTGTGATGGATGTTTGTGTAAATTGTGTTGTGTCTTGGTTCTTTCTTGTGTGTATGACTGCAGAAACAACATTTTGTTTGAACCTCAATGGGGTTCAAATGACAAATAAATTGTATTGTAATTGTAATTGTAATCTCGGTACTTGCATGTGACTTGATTGGACTCATGACCAATGTAATGTGGCTGGATAGCATATAAACTAAGGTTCACACCATATCTCGGTACACTTAAGAATAATAAACCATTATTAATACTAATACGAAACTGTTAAAAGGTTTTCCCACCTCACTCAATATGTCGAGACAAGGAACTGCTGGATTACAAAAAACATAGACACAAAGTGCTGGAGTAACTCAGTGTGTGAGGTGGCATCTCTGGAGAACATGGATAGGTGACATTTCGGGTCAGAGGAAAGGTCCAGACCTGAAACAGCACCTATACATGTCCTCCAGAGATGCTGCCTGACCAGCTGAGATGCTCCAGCACTTTGTGTCCTTTTTTATTCATGTTAATCAGCCTCCCTTCCATTGACTCCATCTACAGAAAATGTATAGAAGTGTGTAAATGCATACCTCCAGAATCAGGGACAGTATCTTCCCAGCTGTTATCAGGCAACTGAACCATCCTATCACCAACTAGAGAGCAGTTCTGACCTACTATCTACTTCATTGGAGATCCTCAGGCTATGACCTCTTGTCCTAGACTCTCCCACTAGTGGAAACATCCTCTCCACATCCACTCTATCCAAGCCTTTCATTATTCTGTATGTTTCAATGAGATGCCCCCTCATTCCTCTAAACCGCAGTGAATATAGGTCCAGTGCCGTCAAACGTCATCATATGTTAACCTACTCATTCCCGGGATCATTCTTATAAATTGCTTCAATCAAAGGTTGAGCATAATCTCGACCTTCAAACAATCTTTAATCTTTAATTGGACTTTGCTGGACTTTATCTTGCAATAAACGTTATACACTTTAAGCTGTGTCTGTACACTATGGACGGCTTGATTGTATTCATATATGGTTTTTTCGCTGACTGGATAGCATGCAACAAAAAATCTCTTCACTGTACCTCGGTGCAGTGACAATAAACTAAACTAAACTAAATTATACTAAACTAAACTAAATTAAACAAAACTAAACTAAGCCAAATATGGTATTTGTCACTGCTTTGGTTCTTGTGCTATATACTGGCCCAAAACACTGCAATATGAATTGAAGGTAGACAAAAATGCTGGAGAAACTCAGCGGGTGAGGCAGCATCTATGGAGAGAAAGAAATAGGCGAAGTTTCGGGCCGAAACCCTTCCTCAGACTCATGTGAGGAAAGGAAGAAGAAGATTGCCAGTGGGCTGAGGGAGAGGATTGAATTAATGACCTTGTTTGTCACCAGTAGCTTGATGAATACATAATGATCATCGGTGCCTTCTTGTCTGTTAGCTCGTTGTCACATTAATATTATTTTAAATATCGGAAATGCCTTTCCTTCTGTTCACCCTCTCTCTGTCCATGTGTCAAATTCCTGGCAACTGGTTACTGCCTCTGTGTCACAATAGCTTGGTATTTGCAGCCAGGGTGAATGAGCAACATTTGCTGTTCATTAAACCCTAGACTTACTGCCCAAAGATATTTTCTGGATCTTTATACAGAAACTTTAAGAAAACTAAAACAGCACACTGCCTTCCATAGAGGTTTGGCGTGAACAACCCAAAACATTACTTTGACTGAAGAATCCTGCTTATATAATAAGCTTATATTATTTGCAGGCGACAAAATTCAGCATTATGCCATGTATTTTTGCATGTTATAGGAGCTATAGCATGGAATAGGCACAGCTGCTAGAGATGCTGCCTTACAGCACCAATGACCTATCTTTGATCCTGACCGCGGGTGCTATCTCTGTGTGGAGTTTTCACGTTCTCCCTGTAACGACATAGGTTTCCTCCGGGTGCTCCGGTTTTCTCCCACATCCCGAAGAGGTATGGGTTTGTAGATGTATTGGCCCTCTGTGAATTTCCCCTCGGGGATGGGGAGTAGATGGGAAAGTGTAATTACACGGTACTAGTGAACAAGTGATCAATAGTCGGCATGGATTTGGTGGCAATTTAAAGAGGTGACCCTCAAATCCGAATGTCTTTGGGATGTGAGAAAAAAACTCACGCGGTCACAGGAGAACATACAAACTCTGCACAGACATCATCCGAGGTCAGGATTGAACCATGTGGCCAAGTGGGTAAAGCCTGATAAAAGAGGGGAAGAAGCTGTTCCTGAGTCTGGTGGTTTCAGGCTCTGCCCGACGGGAGCAGGGAGAAGAAGGAACAAGTCTTTGATGCTCACAGGTAAACATTTTGTGATTTTTAAAAAAAAGTTCTATAAATTAGAACTTTAAATTAGGAGGAGGAGGAGGAGGAGGAGGAGGAGGAGGAGGTGGGCTGTCTGAACTGTGTTGCCATCCACCACAGTGAAGAATGCTGTGGTGGATGTCTGTGTTGAAATATGTTGTGTATTATGTCCTTTTTTAATTGTAACGCTGCATGGTAAATTCATTTCACTGCACCTTATGGTGCATGTGACAAATAAATTTGAACTTTTGTACCTTTGAACCTTAATATTTATAATACTTGTTCAAAAAAACAAAGCCCTTTGTGCAACCAAATATAGTCTATAGAAGTTCATAGTTGCTGAAGTCCATCTGAAGAAGGGTCTCAACCCAAAACGTCAACTATCTATGTTCTCCAGGGATGCCACCTAACCCGTTGAGTTACTCCTGCACTTTGCATCTTCTGGTGAGGTTATTGTTGGTGGGGAGATGCTATTCTTAAACCTTGTACACACAGTTTTCAGGATCCTGCACCTTCTTCCTGATGATGGGAGTGAAATGATAGCGTGACCAGGATGGTGTGGGTCGCTGGTAATAATTTTCGAGAGTATCCACACATGCCTACCGTGAGTTGTTGCATGGTCAACTCTAGTTTTAGTTTTCAGTTTGGTTTATTATTGTCACGTGTTCCAAGGTACAGTGAAAGCTATTTTTGTTGTGTTATATCCAGTCAGCGAAAAGACGACAATGTACATGATCTCAATCAAGCTGTCCATAGTGTACTGATACAGGATTCAGGGGATAACGTTTAGTGCAAGATAAAAGTCTAGTAAAGCTTGATTAAAGATAGTCTGAGGATCTCCAATGAGGTAGATGAGAGACCAGGACTGCGCTCTAGTTGTTGATAGAATGATTCAAGTTGTCTGATAATAGCTGGCAAGAAACTGCCCCAAATGTGTATGTGTTTTCACACTTCCTATACCTTGATGGGAGAGGGGAGAAGAGAGAGTGACCTGGAAGAGACTGGTCCTTGATTTTGCTAGTAGTTAGAAACATAGAAACATAGAAAAATAGGTGCAGTAGTAGGCCATTTGGCTCTTTGAGCCAGCACTGCCATTCAATATGATCATAGCTGATCATCCAGAATCAGTACCCCGTTCCTGTTTTCTCCCCATAGTTGATGGTGTCCCCATTCTTGTCACCACAAAGTCTAGGTGCACACGACTACAATCAGGAGTGAACATTTGCTGACCTGATCTGCCCCTTCTCACAATGGAGATACTGTCCAACTGCAGGCTAATTAACTGACTCACTGAACCTATAAGTCAAATGGCGTGAACAAAGCATTATAATATCTTTATCTCCGTCAAAGTCCTTTATCATGTGCCAGAGTTTATCTAATATACATCTGGGAACAAATTGTACCTATGTGACTAAAGAACTGTTGCCCAAAAAGGGAACATTTTGTATTGGATGAGATCATTGTCCTTACAGAGAACTTGGATTGCTGCTTATTCACAGTCTTGGTCTTCACAGGAAACACTTGAAGGACCAAAGATAGACCTAAAGTGCTGAAGTAACTCAGCAGTTCAGGCAACATCTCTGGAGAAAAGGAATCGGTAAAGTTTCGGGTTGGAACCCTTCTTCGGTCCAGACATCCAAAATCTCACATGTTCCTTTTCACCAGAGATGCTGCCTGATCCACTGAGTTACTCCAGCATTGTGTGCCTATCTTTGGTGTAAACCAGCATCTACAGTTCATTCTTACACACTTGAAGGATCAAGTTTGATGAGGACTCAGTGGGCCAAAGGGCTTATTTCTGTGCTGTCCGACTTTGAATTTATGACCAATCTCCCTTTGCATTATGCTGCAGCGATTCAGGTCAGGCAGCATCTCAGGAGAAAATGGATAGGTGACGTTTCTGATCTGAAGTAGGGTCCTATCCGTTTTCTCCAGAGATGCTGCCCGACCCACTGTGTTAGTACAGCACATGGTGCGCAACTTTGCTATAAACCAGCATCTGCAGTTCCTTGAGGAATCACAATCAATCCTTGGCATCAACATACCCGTGCCGAATAAGATGTCCCAACTACACTAGCCCCACCTATGGTGGGATTTGAACGCAGATGACTGGATTACTAGTCCGGTAATTGAATCACTGTTCCACCACACGTATTAAGGATGGGTATTACAGTGGCTACAAGGAGAGGTTGGACAAACTAGCATTGTTTTCTCCAAAGCATCGGAAACTGAGGGAAGACCCAACAGAAGTATATAAAATTATGAAAGGCATAGATAGGGTAGATGTTATAGACTTTCTAGATACAGCACAAAAACAATCCTATTGGCCCACCCGCCCTGCACTATCCTACACACTAGGGACAAAGTTTTTACAATTTTACTGAATCCAATTAACCTACAAACCTGTACGACTTTGGAGTCGTACATGATCAGAGGGAGAACATACATCACCATACAGACAGCACCCGTAATCAGGATCAAACCTGGGTGTCTAGCTTTGTAAGGCAGCAACTCTATCTCTGTGCCACCTTGGCGCCCTCAAGGACAGTCAGGACCTTTCCCCCAGATTGGAAATGTCAAGGACTAGAGGGATAGCTTTAAGAGGAGCAAAGTTTAAAGGAAATGTGTGGGATAAATTTCTTATACAGAGTGATGGGTGCATGGAATACATTGCCAGAGATGGTGGTGAAGTCAGATACAACAGTGGCATTTAAGAGCTTTAAGCTTGGTGCATGGGTATTCTGGGAATGGAAGGATATGGATCACGTTAGCAAGTAAGAATTTCATTGCTCTGTTTTAGGACAAAGGACAATAAAAGGCTTGACCTGCTGGGCAGGCAGATGGGATTAGTGCATGCATGCATTAATTAGTCCATTAATTCTGCATTAATTCTACATGAATTCATCATACACTAATCAATTAATTAATTGATCAATTAAGCCATGAATGAATGGCGGAGTAGACTTGATGGGCAGAATGGCCTAATTCTGCTCCTATAACCTATGAATTTGTGAACTTCATGCATTAGTGCTTGCATGTGTAGGTAGATGAGATTAGTTTATCTTGGCATTATGATCAGCACAGACATTACGGGCCGAAGGGCCTGTTCCTGTGCTGTACTTTTCTATGCTCAGATTGATTATATTTTAATTCCATCCACTGGCTGCCATCTTTATCCCCTTAAACTATTTTCTGGCATCCGCCTTGTGCCTGTTTCTTTCTATTGCCCATTTATTCCAACCATCTTGCACACAAATTGAAAGCAAGCATCCCTCTGGTGTATCCTTTCCTCTACAATTATCCGGGCTTTAATCTTTTCAGGAAACTCTGCTCATGATATTTATTGTTTAGTTCTAAGCGGCTGAGGCATAATGAGGTGTGGAGATGTGTTTCAGTGCCAAAAAAATAGCCCTCTGTTTCTTTTCAAACTTGCATATTTCCTCTCTTTCAGACATCGCCTTTGGCTGGGGTAAGAGACAGTACGCAATGGTGGTGTTGCCTGTCATCTGTCATCACTTCAGGATGCTGTCCCGCTGCACGTTACGAGAGGAGAGGAACTTGTTGCACTGTTGTAATATTTAGGACATATGTGCACATCATCACGTTCCACAATCATCAGCGTGTTAAAGACTGTCGAGATTGTATTCAGGTTTCTGAATGTTTCTCCCATAAGGCAGGGCTTCATCTCAGCTTTGTATGGAACAGCTCTGCCCAAGACCGCAAGAAATTGGAGAGTATTGTGGATGTAGCCCAGTCCCTCACACAGACCAGACTCCCCAACATTAAGGGCACAAAGTGCTGGAGTAACTCAGCGGGTCAGGCAGCATCTCTGGAGAACATGGATAGGTGACGTATCGGGTCGAGAGCTTTCTTCAGACTGAAGAATACTCCTGCATTTGTGCCCTTTCGTGCATACTAGCATCTGCAGTTTCTTGTTTTCAGCATTGACTCCATCTACACCACGCTGTCTCAGAAAAGCAGCCAACATTATCAAAGACTTGCCACACCCCGGTCGTTTCTCCCTGTTCCTGTCTGGCAAAAGGTGCAGAAGCTAGAAAGCAAGCACCTGATCCAAGCATCACGGCCACAAACAAATGAATTGGCCAGCTGGAAACACACGGATCACCCCTCGTATCACCCCGGACACTTCCTCTTCTCCCCTCTCCCATCAGGCGAGCGGTACACACATATGAAAACACATACTCGGGGACAGTTTTTCCCCCAGCTGTTATCAGGCAACTGATCATCCAATCAACAACTAAAGATCAGTCCTCAGGCACCATCTACCCCATTGGAGTCCCTCGGACTATCTTTAATTGGACTTTACTGGATTTAATCTTGCACTAAACATTATTCCCTTTATCCTGTATCTGTACACTGTGAACAGCTTGATTATAAACATGTATAGGCCGACTTGGGGTTGCTGAATATCCCGCGGTCTAGGCATAAGCTCAGGGGCGACCGCGCCTTTGCGGTTGCAGCTCCTAAACTGTGGAACAGCATCCCTCTTCCCATCAGAACTGCCCCCTCCATCGACTCCTTTAAGTCTAGACTAAAAATGTATCTGTTCTCCCAAGCCTTTCCTGACGTCCTCTGAGCGAGGGCTATTTGTTTATATGTATGTAGCTTGCTTGTGTATACTATTCTTATAACAAATGTAAAGCACTTTGGTCAACGAGAGTTGTTTTTTAAATGTGCTATATAAATAAATGAGACTTGACTTGACTTGACATGTATAGGGTAGTTTGTGCGACACAGTGGTGCAGCGATAGAGTTGCTGCCTTACAGTGCTAGAGATCTAAGTTCGATCCTGACTCCGGTTAGTGTCTCTACGGAGTTTGTACGTTCTCCCTGTGACCACGGGGGTTTTCTCTGGGTGCTCTAATTTCCCCTCACATTCTAAAAGCGCACAAGTATATATGTTAAGTGACTTTGAAAGGTTGCAAAATTGTCCCTTGTGTGTAGGATAGTGTTGCCCCTGTCCCACATAGGAAACCTGAACGGAAACCTCTGGAGACTTTGTGCCCCACCCAAGGTTTCCGTGCAGTTCCCGGAGGTTCCCGGAGGTTTTTGTCAGTCTCCCTACCTGCTTCCACTACCTGCAACCTCCGGCAACCACCTGCAACCTCCGGGAACTGCACGGAAACCTTGGGTGGGGCGCGAAGTCTCCAGAGGTTTCTGTTCAGGTTTCCTAAGTGGGGCAGGGGCATTAGTGTGCGGACTGAGCGCTGGTCGGTGCAGACTCGCTGGGCCGAAGGACCTGTATCTCTAAAGCCTAAAGTCTACAGTTGTTCCGCTGACTGGATAGCATGCTACAAAAGGTTTTTCAGTGTACCTCTGTACGCAATAAACTAAACCATGATCTGGCAAATGCTTCATGTAGAGAGAATCTGATCATTTGAGCGGCTTCACGATATGACACAAGCTAACACTTAGTCATTGAGTTACTAACAATGCCCAAAGACTTGAGATGTCCATCAGCTCAATATGTTTACCACCACTGCTTTCTAATTAGTTTTTAATTAGCAAATATCAAAAGCAAAAGTCCGTCTAAAGTGTTTATCTTCTCTATTGCACACTACCTCTGAATAGCTCGGTGCAAGAGTAATTTCCAACATATTTATCTTTCCCTGTTTTTGCAGATGGCATTCAGATGTTGCTCCTAATTACTTTAAGAGCATTAGAAGGCACCCTTGTTTTGCACAGAACTTGCAAGTGATCCAGTGTGTTTCTGCCAGCTAATTATGGTGGTTCTGATCCTCTATAATTTATTTGTTTTTAATTAAGTGTTGCATATCTGCCAAAAAACAAAATTAGAGATGATTTATTGAGTTACTATAGGAATACTAATCAGAGGCCTGGGAGTATGTTTAGCATCTGCGATGGTCTTTAAAATGAAGGTAGACACAAAATACTGGAGTAACTCAGCGGGACAGGCGGCATCTCTGGAGAGAAGGAATGGGCGATGTTTCAGGTCGAAACCCTTCTTGACTCAAATGGTCTTTAAAATGTTTCACTTAGCATTCTCTATTGAATCGGGAACTTGCAAATGTTAATTTGGAACGTTCTCAGTGCGACAACACATAGCAATGGAAGCAGGCCCTTCGGCCCAACTCGTCCCTGCTGACCACGATGCCCATCTAAGCTAGATTTGCCCGCGTTTGGTCCATATCCCTTGAAACATTTCCTATCCACGTACCTGTCCAAGTGTCTTTTAAATGTAGTTATTCCACCTGTCTCAACTTCCTGCTCTGGCAGCTTGTTCCATATACCCACCGCATTTTCCGAATCATTCTGTATACCCAGTACTTTGTGGCACGGCACAGTGGCACAGCAGGTAGAGCAGTTACCTCACAGCGCCGGAGATCCAAGTTTGATCCTGACCTCGGGTGCTCTCGGTATGGAGTTTGCACGTTCTCCCCGTGACCACGTGGGTTTGCCCCGGGTACCGGTTTCCTCCCACATCCCAAAGACGTGTGGGTTTTGTAGGTTAATTGGCCTCCATAAATCAGAACTGGTGTGTAGGAAGTGCATGTGAAAGTGGGATAACCACACAGAACTAGTGTGGACAGCTCGGCTTGAACTCGGTGGGGCCTGAGTCCACGCTGCATCTTTCAACCAAATCAATCAAAGTCTTCTCCCTGTTTTATAAAACAGAACTTGGTCTACAATCCTACAAGGAAAAAGGTCATCCTGACTATCATTCCTTTCTGACAGAAATAACAATAAATAGTGTGACGTCCGTGTGATAAACCAGACAAAGAAAAACAATTAAATCGCGTTTTGCAATCATTTTATTGGTTTCATAAACAAAACAATTTGCAGAAAATCATTTGTAATTTTTGAATCATAACAGGAGAAAAAAATGAAAACTTAGTTTTAAACAAAGGAGAATCCATTGTCATTCTCTATGTATGGTCTCTTGAAATCTGCTTAACACTTTACCCCAGGCATTCTCTTGATAAAAATTCTTAATCGTTTTATCTCAAGCCAATTTCAAAAGCCATGGCATTTAATTGAAAGCCAATGCCCAAAGCATCTGGTGTTAAAGCAAAATATATACATTAATTGCCTCAATTTAATTAACTAATGGTCTTTCGGCTCTCCAATCATATGACTGACATATTTAACCAGGAGAGGTCTAAATATGTTCCCCCGCAGGTATATTTATTTAACAAAAATAGAGAAGTCCTTTTTTGAGGGACTATAACTAAGGGATTGTAATTAAGCAGAACACAATGTTACAGTGAAGGTTAAAGGATGCTATTGTTTAATTGAGATTCCCTAAAGTCAACACCAATGAATCAGGTTGTCCTTTGTAAAGCTTGTACATGCACCACCATCTTTGGGTTGCATGCTTGCGATTATCAATCCTCCCCAGCCTACATCTTGGTTCATTTAGTGCCCCTTCAGGAGATTCTTGTGTCCCACTCATCCGACCATCCAGCTGCCTTGTCAGATGTGTCAGGAAATTAAACTCCAAACTCGATGCCCTCACCACTGACCTGTCATTGCAACAGTTACTGGGGAAATTCAGAGAAAATATGCTGAGCTAGAAGGCACGACTTCTGTGGGTGACTTCCTTAAGACTTTGGAGATACGGCGTGGAAAATGGCCCTTCAGCTCACCGAGTCTGCGTCGACCACTGATCACCCCATATACCCGCACTATCCTACAGACTAGGGTCAATTTACAATTTTACAGAAGCCAATTAACCTGCAAACGTGTGTCTTTGGAATGTGGGAGAAAAACTAAACACCCGGAGAAAACCCACGTGGTAACAGGGAGAAACTCTGTACAGACAGCAGCCGTAGTCAGGATCGTGCCCATGTCTCTGGCACTGTGAGGCAGCAGCTCTATCGCTGCAGTATAGCGCTGGCAAAGAGGGATCTCGTGGGATCCCAATTCTACCTGGGATCAGAGCAGGGGGTCTGCCTTTCAGTCAACTCTCTCCCCATTCTATAATGTAAAAAGTTGGGGCCACATCTCAAGTAGCCAGTACAGTTCAGTCATATTGACATCTGATTGCACTAGCATTAGAAGTGAGTGAAACATTGCCGGGCATCATCTCAACATCAAAGCAAGTATCTCTTGTGCTTTCCCTTGCTCGTGAAGAACTAGCAATCACTCAACCAACTATCAAACCAACAAGGACAACGGGACTTTATGGCCAAGTTAAGACTCTACATTTTGAACAACTTTGGGATTGAATCATACAAAATGGCGGCAGAAACATGGTGTCTCTTGTGTATTGCTTCAGTGTTATCTACTATTCCTACACTCTCGTACTTAGGTCTAATTGTACCAATGTGTAGTAAGATTGTTATCAAATTGTTTGCAAAAGATGAATTTCACAGTAGCTAGGCACATGTGACAATAAAGTACCATTGAACATGCAAAACAGGCAGTTAAAGGGTTAAGGCAGATTTCCAACAAGATTCTTCCTTTATCATTAACTAGCTTAGCCCAGACCCAATCATTAAAGTCTCACCAGACGTCTTTCTTGACTATGAGTCAAGTGATGTCTTAAACATGTTCTTTACCAGTTGGTGACAGATTATTTTAATGTGTCTGATAATGTCCGATAATGATCTCTTTGGGAAGCAACAACAAAGTAATAACATGGAAAGATAACTTAGCACAGCCAGTATTAGTCAGCAAATGATTGGAACAGGGCTTCAGCTAGAAAAGTTCAATGAAAAATTAGTAAAGCATATGTACACAACCAAGGAAGCACTCAATAGAATACTCACTGGCTTCAATAGATACGAAAATCTTTGGTGTCGAATATAGCAACAATTTAATCAAAAACATTTGGAACCATTTCTGAATCCCATGTATCATTTATAAGAAATGTTTACTCTAGAAAATTAGTGACATTCAATGCTTTATTTTAAAATCACTTTAATTACAGTTTTCAAAAAAATGTTACATTCAAAAGTAAGCTAAAACCTTAAATGTTTTGATATTGTAAATAAACTCCCTTACTGTACAATTTTGTGAGATGTTCACTGGAATTTTGCTCTGAATTTGGACTGGTTTTGTGCTGCATTGATTTGACTGTCATAGTGTGAAACAACACAGAAACAGGCCCTTCTGCCCAACTCACCCATTCCGATCAAGATGCCCCATCTAAACTAATCCCATTTGCCTGTGTTTGGCACAAAGCCCTCAAAACCGTTCCCATCCATGGACCTGCCCAAATGCCTTTTAAATGTTGTTATAGTACCTGCCTCAATAACCTAAGATAGACGCAAAGTGCTGGAGTAACTCAGTGGGTCAGGCAGCATCTCTGGAGAAAGTGGATGAGTGATGTTTCATATTGGGACCCTTTTTCAGACTCAGCATCTATCTGCCTCAACTCCCTCTTCTGGCAGCTCGTCCATATACCCACCACACTCAGAGTGAAAAAGTCGCCCCTCGGGTTCCTATTGAAATCTTGTCCCTCTCATTAGTTCAGTCAAGAACAGCACAAAAACATCAAACGTCAGGCCCTTTGTTCCGGAGAACAACTCCTGGTAATCAGCTTTGATAAAAAGTTTACCAAGGGGGGGGGAGAAAGATATCACATTGCATATTCCTACACAACATTAGATGACTTAAATTTAATTTATAAGATCAAGTTTTCACTGGGGTCAATTGTTGTTTGCGACCCGATAATATAGTTGCATTGGTTTAAAAGTAAAAAGACATGACGATTTCTTAATGTATGAGGTACAACTTGGAAAATGTTTGCAGTCACCACCCTAGAGAGCAGCCGGTGAATCAGATTCAACATCAGTCTAGCTCACAGCTAAGGACAATCGCTCAGCGACTAACAAGCTGACTGCTTGCAGTCTTAATGTGCCTTAAAATCACTGGAGAACAAGCCCAACCAGACAAAACATGCTCCTGAGGCGCCTTGAAGCCGCTCTCTGCACAAATCGCCTGGTTAGAGTGTGGCCTCGATACTTTACCCAGATTAATATTATGGCGTAGCTATCCTCTTTGTCTGAACACAACACTGACCCTGGGGCATGTATTAAGCCTTCTTCCCCCATCCTCACCCCTCCCTCCCGCACCCTCCAAACTGAATTACAATACCATTTCTTGAAACGCTAATCCCTGCTGTTCCCACATCAACCTGCCATGATTGGTAGCAAATGAAAAACCAGCCTGTGCTCATTATTGAAGCAAATGTTCGCTATTTTAAAGCACTGAACCGTCTAATGCGAGCAGTCGGGTAGTTTGGTGAGGCACTAGGTGTGTTGCACATTAAGCATTTGTACGAGAGCATCAACTACTAGCAATTACTGCCCCCCCTCCTTAGTGTGACACCGCACGGTGCCACAAACCGTATGACATGTACTCAGCAGGAAAATCAGCTTTAAGAAACCCAACGCACAACCCCACCACCCTCCCCCATTCAAATCTAGCTCCATCAACACTATATTGGAATGCTGAATTTGAAGGAGTAACCCTACCCAAGTGGAGCAAACACTATTGCAAACATTCAGCGGGTGGTTTAGTGTTTGAAACGGGAAGGTGGGTAATATTTGCATCTGATTTCCGTCGGTGTGATGTGTCCCTCAATTCATAACCTCAAAGAACTTTTCTCCTTCAGGCCCTGAATGGAATGCTATGCAATTCCAGTTTCATAATTACTTCGAGACTTCTGGTACTCATAGGTTCATAAGTTGTAGGAGTAGATTTAGGCCATTCAGCCAAACGAGTCTACTCCGCTATTCAATCATGGCTGATCTATCTTTCCCTCTCAACCCTGTTCTTCTCCCTTCTCTCCATAGCCTTTGGCACCTTTACTAATCACGAATCTATCACAATCTCTGCCTTAGAGGTATCAATTGCCGGCCTCCACAGCCATCTGCGGCAATGAATTCCACAGATTCACCACTAATTTCTTCTGACCTATACTATGTTTATTCTTGTTTTATTTGCATTTAAGCTGGCCAGTCACTATATTGTAGGTTGCCAACTAAAGGATGGAGAGGAGAGAAGAGAAATGGAGTGGATTGGGAACAAAGATAGACATTGGAGTAACTTAGCAGGTCAGGCAGCATCTCTGGAGATAAAGAATGTGATGTGTGTATGGAAAGGATTGGGATTGATGTTATTCTCAATCCAGGGTATTGACAGTAATCATGTGGAAACAGAGAAAGCCATTTGGCCCTGTGTGCCTGTGCTAATCTTTTGAAATATTCAGATAAGATTTGGTGAATTTATGCTAAAATATTGCAGGACGTTTGAGTAATGGTTGGCTTTGGTGAGATTTCCTTTTGACTGCCTTCTTTGGAATCTAGTAGCTAGTGACTAATACACATGGGGTAAGTGGTTTGTGGTGACACTGCTTCCAGGAGAAGATCTCAAAATTCAACGTGCATCTCACCGGATGCAAGAGATGCCATGGTCCTTCCACACCGAAGACAACAAAACTGACTGTAGCTAAAACCTTTCACTGCAACTGATGACCCGCCCAGCATCTGATGACAAAGTACGGCCCCAGGGGGTCATGGCCCCCGAGCGGCCACTGCTCGTCCCCTGAAGACCAGAGCCAGATGGAGGATGGAGTCAGTGACAAGCAAGGAGTGAGGCCGGTAGGAGAGGAGAGGGAACCGTGGTCTGTCCTACCGCGCCCTTGAGGTCGGCTGCGGGAGGCGTCCTGGTTCGGATCGGTGAGGACAGGGATGTTGGTTCACTGGTTGATTCTGACGTTCAATTAGGCAATGGCTGGAGGCTCTGCAGCGACCTGAGGCTCGCCTGGATCAGGCATTTCTCGTAAGATAGGATTTTGAAAAAGGTGCCAAAACTTGGCACCAATTGCACGTGGACTCAGTGGACTATTTCTGTACACTTTGCTAATTGGTGATTGTATTTAGGTATGACAATACTATATTGGACCGTATGTAAGAACAGAATGTCATTGTGTGTTTACACATCTGGTAATATCTGGTAAAGTCCTCCCCTATTACTTCACAAACGCAGACTACACCCTCTTCTTAATTGATGACTCCCGGACAAATGCCACATGTTGAGTAACAAAATACCAGCTGGGTTAACAACCCATTCCTACCAGCAGGACAAAGCACAAAGGTGGACACAAAGTGCTGGAGAAACTCAGCGGGTCATGCAGCATCAGTGGAGAGAAAGGATGGGCGACGTTTAGGGTTGGGAGCCTTCTTCCCAAAGCACAATTTGTGTTGAAGGGGGAGAATAGCGATAGGTAAAACTGCCCAAAGATCACTATCTCTAAACCTCAACCCATGGCCAGCAATCCCCACCATTACAGCCAGACTTGGGGTTTTGTTGGATCCGGGATGGCACTGAAACCTACACTCCACCAATCCCCTTAGAGCAGCATGAAGTCCAAGTCATTAAAAGGAAATCTTTGTCATCTTTCCACGGATCATCGGATTATTTTATGCATGTAATTCAGAATTTAACACAACATTACTTGCTTCTAATTGATTTCTCATCCTAGTCTCAAATCTTATTTTATGTTTGTTCAATCATCATTGACCTCCACTCATTTATCTGGGCACCTATTGTTCTATAAACATTTACAATCTTCGGCAGAATGATACATCAGGCGATAAAATACTAGTGGCGTTGATTAACCTTCTCTCATCCTCTTTTAAAGGCTGTGTTCTTGCTCAAGAGCTCGTCATTTGGGAAGCTACACAATATTAAGTTAGTCAGTGCTTTAGATGCTGTCAAGTGTGGAAACAAGGAACTGCAGATGCTGGTTTACAACAACAAAAAAAAGACACAATGTGCTGGAGTAACTCAGCAGGTCAGGCAGTATCTCTGAAGAATATGTACAGTATAGGTACATATTCACATGGAACATAGAACATAGACCAGAACAGCACACGAACGGGATCTTCAGGTTAAACTAATCTCCTCTGCCTGTACATTAGTTAGTTAGTTAATTTAGTTTATTGTTACGTTTACCGAGGTGATAATCTTTTGTTGCATGCTAAGCAGTCAGCAGAAAGACAATACATGATTACATTACATTAGATTACATGATTCATATCCCCCTATTCCCTGCTCATCCAAGTGCATATCTAAAAGCTTCAACACCACTATCATATCTGCCTCCACCACCACCCCTGGCAGTGCATTCCAGGCACCCACCACTCTCTGCGTGAAAGTCTTGCCCCGTGCATCCCCATTAAACGTTCCCCTTCTAAGCTATACCTTTCTAGTGCTGGATATTTCCACCCTGGGACAAAGGCTCTGACTGTTTACCCTATCTATATGCCTCTCATCATTTTATCTACTTCTATCGAGAATCCCCGTCAGCCTCTGTCGCCTATGCATGTTCTCCAGAGATGCTGCCTGACCTCCCAAGTTACTCCAGCACTTTGTGTCTTCAGATGCAGTAGCTGTGCCTATCATTGCAGCCCATTGGTTTCCAATCTAGATATTTTTGTTGGATTATTTGAGAAGTAGTGATTTGGGGAATTTGATTGAAATGAGGTGCCAACAGTATTGGAATCGGATCAATTCAAATTATTGAGTACAAAATTATTCATTGCAGTTCAAAGCTCCACTCACTTAACAAGTCCAGGCTAAAGACATTCTACACAGCTGGGCTGTTTGATCACCACACTCGGCACTTATCTTTAGGATTCATGTATGTATTCTTACTGCAGTGAAATGCATTACTGAACTCTTCATAATTCTGCAGGGATCCTAAAATTCTGTGGGAGAGAGAGAGAGAGAAAAACACAGTCAAGATTTATCCAAGAAATACTGACATTTATATAGATTTTTATATAGTCTAAAATGAAACCTAATCTGCAAGATGCCGGAAATCTGAACCAAAAACTGAAAATATTGGAAAATCTCTTTAGGTAAGGCAGCAACGGTGGAAGGGTAACATAAGGAACTGCAGATGCTGGTTTACCAAGAAAAAAACCCACTGAGTGTTGGAGTAACTTAGCAAGTGGTAACGTAGAACTAGTTTAGTTCAGTTTAATTTAGAGATAGAGCGTGGAAACAGGCCCTTTGGCCCACCGAGTCCGCGCCAACCAGCGATCCCCGTACATTAGCACTATCCTACACACGAGGGACAATTTACAACACCTGCCGAAGACAATTAACCTATGAACCTGTACGTATTTGGAACTTGGGAGGAAACCGGAGCACCTGGAGAAAACCCACGTGGTCACGGGGAGAATGTGCAAACTCCGTACAGACAGCACCCGTAGTCAGGATGGAACATGGGTCTCTGGCCTGTAAGGCAACTCTACCGCTGCGCCACCGTGCCACCCTAGTGTAAACGGTGATCAACGATTGGCGTGGACTCGATGGGCCTGTTTCTATGCTGTATCTGTAAACTACAAAGATAGAGAATGAGTGTGAATGGATGATCGATGGCCAACGTGGACTTGGTGGGCTGAAGGGCTTGTTTCCATGCTGTATGTTTCAATCAATCAAAAATGATTCCACTGAAAAGCAGATCGAGCTCAATAACACAAATGAGCACCTCCTATTCTCCTGTTTCTAAATTAGCTTCTGTTGGTCATCAAAGTGTGTCCAAGGGACATCAATAGATTGTCACAGAGGGAGGTGGAGAGAGGGAACTTAAGATGAGAGGCCATTTGCCCAAAGGCACGACCAACCATGGTGAGATGAAGAAAATGGAAACTTGAAGAGAGAAATCTTAGTTTTGGTTTTTGGGATACAGTGTGTAAACAGGCCCTTCGGCCCATTGAGTCCACATTGACCAACGATCACTTGTTTACACTAGTTCTATCCCACCCACACTCGGGGTAATTTACAGAGCCAATTAACCTACAAACATGTACGTCTTTTGAGTGTGGGAGGAAACTGGAGCAACCCGGGAAAACCCGCGCAGTAACAGGGAGATCGTATAAACTTCCTACAGACGGCATCCGTAGTCAGGATCAAACCAGGGTCTCTGGTGCTGTAAGGCAGCAACTCTACCGCTGCAGCACTGTGCTTGAAGATATTAAGTTTGGAAGAGCATTTAGAGGTAGTGAGGGGTAAGATATGTAGTTTAAAATAGGAGAATGGGAAATATAGAATAATGGTCTTGGCAGTTTTGTGAGCACAGGGATGATGATCGGCAGATAGGATTTGGCAGGAATTTAGTTGCCGATTTGGATGGGACTTATTTGTCAACGGTGGGAAGGGTACGTTTGGAGAGTTTCACGGCCACTTTTCACAAAAGTAAGGAAACTCAGAAACCTGGTCTCATATTTTAGTTAGTTTAGTTTACTGTCACGTGTACCAAGGTACAGTGAAAAGCTTTTCTGTTGTGTCCTAGCCAGTCAGCGGTAAGACTACATGATTACAATCAGGCCATTCACAATGTACAGGATAAGGGGAACTATGTTCACTGCAAGACAAAGTCCAGTTAAAGATAGTCCGAGGGTCTCCAATGAGATAGATAGGTCAGGACCGCTCTCTTGTTGGTAATAGGATGGTTCAGTTGCCTGATCGCAGCTGGGAAGAAACTGTCCCTGAATGAAACAAGATAAAACGGTCACCTGAATTGACCAGGGCTGTGCACATCGGTTTTAATGGAGTTGACGGCATATTCTGGTCTGTACATTCCACACCACACCTGGAAATGTAATGAGGCACAATCATTAATTCTCACATCATAATAACTGTGGTAGCATCCAACTTCGACAAGTGAATGTTTAGTTTAGAGATACAGCGCGGAAACTGGTCCCTCGAACCGCAAGTCCGCATCGCCCAGCGATCACCCCATTCTCTAGCACTGAAGGGACAATAGTTACAACTACTGAATTACCAAAGCCAATTAACCTACAAACCTGTATGTCGTTAGAGTTTGGGAGGAAACAGGAGCACCCAGAGAAAACCCACGTGATCACAGTGAGAACGTGCAATCTCCATACAGAATGTCTAAAAGCTGAACAGAAATCACTCGCCAATAAAAAGACACAAAATGCTGAAGTAACTCAGGCAGAATCTCTGGAGAACATGGATAGGTGACGTTGGGGTCTTTCATCAGATTGACTGTTGGGGGGGGGGGGGTTAAGGGGAAGAAAGCTGGAGAGCCAAGGTATGGATGGAATAAAGGCTATAACCTTTATGCTGTGATTTTATAATCCACAGTAAGTAATTTAATTTAGAGTCCACACCGACCAACGATTTACCATACGCTAGCTCTATGTTATTCCACTTCTGCATCCTACACACCAGGGAAAATTTACAGGAGCCAATTTACCAACAAACCTGCACGTCTTTGTGAGAGGAAACAGGAGCACCTGGAGGAAACCCACGCGGTCACAGGGAGAACGTACAAACTCTGTACAAACAACATCTGTACGAACGGGGGACATATTTTGTCCATTGTGTCTGTGTTGGCACTTTGAAACAGCTCCCCACTCTGTCCTGTCACATTGCAGAGTAAGACCCTGCCGTGGTATGGACATTTTAACGTGAAGATTAAAAAAACATGAAATTAATAGCATGACCGAAGATCACTTGAAGGTTAAGAAATAGTAATTAAAAATTAATCATGTGAGATGCAAATTTGAAGAGCTATTAATAAAAGCAATCTCAATGTTTAATTCAGTTTCCAGACCAGAAAATGGATGCTTTAAATCTCAAAATGAATTTTAATACAGGACAATTATTTTGCATTAAATTCGGAAATCAATACTTAATTTTGTCCCTAAAGGGAAAGGGGGGAGGGGGGGGGGGGGAGGGAGGGGGAGGGGGGAGAGGGAGGATGGGAGAGGTGAGAGTGGGGGGGAGGGAGAGGGAGAGGGAGGGAGAGAGGGAGAGTGGGGAGAGAATTAATTGTTGGCACTAAGGACTTGTAATATTTCTCCATAGACGCTTAGAAAATGAGACATATTCAGATTTTCCTGAAGGGACTGTCTGTTGAAGGGAATATTTTATGTTCTTGCTTGGGGGGGGGGGGGGGGAGGGGAGGGGAAAGGGGTGGGGGGGGGGGGGGGGGGGGGTGGGGGGTGGGGGTGGGGTGGTGGGGTGGTGGGGGGGGGGGGGGGGGGGGGGGGGGGGCCACAGGGGGGGGGGGGGGGGGGGGGAGGGGGGGGGGGGGGGTTCTGTTCTTTGCGGGGGGGGGGG
This sequence comes from Leucoraja erinaceus, assembly GCF_028641065.1. NCBI lineage: Eukaryota > Metazoa > Chordata > Chondrichthyes > Rajiformes > Rajidae > Leucoraja > Leucoraja erinaceus. Next base: position 22,680,393 of record NC_073390.1, on the reverse strand, counting down.
GGGGGGGGGGGGGGAAGTTCATTCCTGTCAATCTGACACCTGTCTTGGAAACATGTTACTGATCGTTGAATCTAATCTTGGAACTCCCTCCCAAACAGTCCCTGCCGCGGGTCGAGAAGGCAGCACACCTCCACCTTCTCCTGTGCAACTAGGGACATGCAACATGGCTGTTGCCAGGGACTCCCTCACCCCATGAGTGAATAAAGTATTTCCCTCTGTTATCAGGCTACTGAATGGTCCTTCCATATGCTGGGGTACTGGTGGATTCACCTCTACCCCATTGCAGACATTGTCTCTGGAACTGATGCGCTACGATGCTGAGTATATTCTGCCGCCTATATCTTCCCCTTTGCCCTACCTATGAATTTAAACTGATTGTGTTTTATATTATCTGACCTGTTTGGATGGCATGCAAAACAAAGCTTTTCATAGTTCAATTGAGAGGGAAAAGTTTAAAAGAACCTGAGGGGCAATGTTTACACACAGTCATGGGTAGACAAAAGTGCTGGAGAAACTCATCGGGTGCGGCAGCATCTATGGAGCAAAGGAAATAGGTAACGTTTCGGGCCGAAACCCTTCTTCGGACTGATATGGATCGGGCTGCCTGACAAGGTATTTGTGGCAGGTACATTCAAGAGACACTTGGACAGGTACGTGGATAGAAAAGGTTTAGAGGAAGTTGGATCAACACAAGCAAATGGGATTAGCTTAGATGCGGCATCTTGATTGGTACGGAAGAGTTGGGCCGAAGAGCCTGTTTCCGTGCAGTATGACTCCATTTGGACAGAGTTCATGGATTGGAAATATGTAGAGGGATATGGGCCAAATTCAGGCAAATAAGACTAACTCAGGAAAATATCTTGGTCAGTATGGAAGCTTTGAACTGAAAAGCTTTTGTCTGTGTTGTATAAAAATAACTAGGAAGGGTCGGCACAGTAACACAGCGGTAGAGTTGAGGCCGCACAGCATCAGAGAGCCGGATTCTATCCTGACTACGGGAGCTGTTTGTATGGAGTTTGTACCATCTAGTTTAGTTTAGTTTAATTTATTGTCACATGTACAGTGAAAAGCTTTTGTCGCGTGCTATCCAGTCAGTGGAAAGACTATACATGATTACAATCAAGCCATACCTGATAAAAGGAATAACATTTAGTGCAAGGTAAAGTCCAGTAAAGTCCCTGTGACCACGTGGGTTTTCTCTGGGTGCTCCGGTTTCTTCTCAACCTCCGAAGACGTGCAGGTTTGTAGGTTAATTTGTCTCCTGTGAAGTGTGTGGGAAAGCACTAGTGTATGGTGCGATTGTTGGTCGGCGCAGACTTCATGGGCCAATGGGCTTGTTTCCACGCTGTATCTCTAAATAAACGAAACTAAACTCTACGACTCCATAACCAGCATCCGAGGTTTGGACGATTTGGACGGTTTAATGATTTGGACGAGGGAATTGAATGCAAGATCTCCAAGTTTGCGGATGACACGAAGCTGGGGGGCACTGTGAGCTGTGAGGAGGATGCTAGGAGGCTTCAAGGTGACTTGGATAGGCCAGGTGAGTGGGCAAATGCATGGCAGATGCAGTATAATGTGGATAAATGTGAGGTTATCCACTTTGGTAGCAAAAATAGGAAAGTAGACTATTATCTGAATGGTGGCCGATTAGGGAAAGGGGAGATGCAACGAGACCTGGGTGTCATGGTACACCAGTCATTGAAAGTAGGCATGCAGGTGCAGCAGGCAGTGAAGAAAGCGAATGGTATGTTAGCATTCATAGTAAAAGGATTTGAGTATAGGAGCAGGGAGGTTCTACTGCAGTTGTACAGGGTCTTGGTGAGACCACACCTGGAGTATTGCATACAGTTTTGGTCTCCTAATCTGAGGAAAGACATTCTTGCCATAGAGGGAGTACAGAGAAGGTTCACTAGACTGATTCCTGGGATGTCAGGACTTTCATATGAAGAAAGTGGATAGACTCGGCTTGTACTCGCTAGACTTTAGAAGATTGAGGGGGGATCTTATAGAAACTTACAATATTCTTAAGGGGTTGGACAGGCTAGATGCAGGAAGATTGTTCCCGATGTTGGGGAAGTCCAGAACAAGGGGCCACAGTTTAAGGATAAGGGGGAAATCTTTTAGGACCGAGATGAGAAAAACATTTTTCACACAGAGAGTGGTGGATCTCTGGAATTCTCTGCCACAGAACGTAGTTGAGGCCAGTTCATTGGCTATATTTAAGAGGGAGCTAGATGTGGCCCTTGTGGCTAAAGGGATCAGGGGGTATGGAGAGAAGGCAGGTACGGGATACTGAGTTGGATGATCAGCCATGATCATACTGAATGGCGGTGCAGGCTTGAAGGGCCGAATGGCCTACTCCTGCACCTATTTTCTATGTGTCTAGGAGGACAAGAGATGAAAATTGGCATGGTGATTTTAAATTCCACGCATCTGCCCAGAAGGAGTTAAAATGAAACACAGAACAATCGTCCGTACCTGCGCAAAGTTCATGAAGAAGAGCTGTTCGTGGTTGAGCTTGATCCCCGGTAGAAGGCCATCTGCTCCACTTTTCTTCACATATGATTGATAAGCCTGAAGCAAAACAGCCAAAACAGCAGATTATGGATCAGAGCCCGGCAAGAAATGCAGGCAATGTTCGGCTAAGAAAAAAAAAATCAGTGAGAAAGGTCAAAACATCCATAGTGACTTTCTTTCCAAACCTCCAAGCAGCGGGCTTGTTTTAATTTATTTTCCAGATGTGAAACATCTTGAGGAAGGATTTTGTCTGACCTCCTTTGCTAACTAGTTCACGGGGAGATTTGACACTGCTGTTCATTAGTTAGAAAGGGTAAGCCTCAGAGCTCTAATATCCAGCAGTGTGCTTCCTACTAGGGATATGGTGGCATAAGGGTTAGCATTTCGGATCGGCATCCAGACTATTGGACAATAGATGCGGTGAAGCTGGTTCTAATCCCACCACAGTAGGTGGGGAAATTAAATTCATGATTAAAAATCTGGAATTAAAAATACTGCCGTCACAAATGGAGACATAGAACTCAGAACAGTACAACACAGGAACAGGTCTTACAGCCCACAATGTCTGTGCCGAATGTCAGGTTAAACCAATATCCTTTGTCTGCACATGATTCATATCCCTCCATTCCCTGCATATCCATGTGCCTATCCAAAAGCCTCTTTTATCGTACCTGCCATCACCACCATCCCTTGCAGTGCATTACAGGCACACACCACTCTGTGTAAGAAACCTCTCCTTTAAACTGCCCTTTTCACATGGACCACATACAACATGGAACTACAGCACAAGAACAGGCCCTCTGGCCCACAATGTCTGTGCCAAACACTTAACTACCTACACATAACCCATATCCCTCCATTCTCATGTTGAAATAGCATCTCTTGTATAATGTAATGTGGAAGTATAGTTGTTCTATGGAACACTCCATGGGAGTAGGGGATTGTTCGTCACTTTATTTTCATGATTCATATATTTTGTGTTTTTTATTACTGTTACCAAATTAATTTCCCTCCTGGGATAAATAAAGTTCTATCATATCGTACCGTATCATAGTGGACAGTCTGGGAGAGCTTTTACCACGTAATGTCATTGTAAGTTGCAGAAGAGTAACTCTGGTGCAACCCCAGAGCCAACAATATCATGAGAGACCCCTTCCACCCCTGCAACGGACTGTTCCAGCTGCTACGGTCAGGCAAACGCCTCCGTTGCCATACGGTGAGAACGGAGAGGTTGAGAAGGAGTTTCTTCCCAGAGGCCATTCAGACTGTAAACGCCTATCTCACCAGGGACTAACTCTACTGAACGTTTTTCCTTCCATTATTTATTATGTAAAAGAATATGTGTGTTATGATTGTGTTTATAGTTTGTTTGGTTGTTTGGTTGTTTGTCTTTTGCACAAAAGTCCGCGAGCATTGCCACTTTCATTTCACTGCACATCTCGTATGTGTATGTGACAAATAAACTTGACTTGACTTGACCTACCTTGTAGGCCTGCCTGATGCCTCCATTATCTGCAATGTTCTCTCCCAGGGTATTAATTCCACTGAGCTGGAATGTGATAAGAAAAGTAAATCAGATATGCATCCATAGTGGAATCCGAGGATTGTTCATCTTTTGAGGTTGAGGGTGGCACAGTGGCATAACGGTAGAGTTGCTGCTTTCCCGCTCCAGAGACCCGGGTTCCATGCTAACTACGAGTGCTGACTGTGTTGAGTTTGCACCATCTCCCTTTGACCTGCGTGGGTTTTCTCCAGGTGCCCTGGTTTCCTCCCACACTTCAAAGATGTCCAGGTTCGTAAGTTAATTGGCTTCGGTAAAATTGTAAAGTGTCCCGAGTGTGAAGCATAGTGGTAGTGTGCGGGGTTCACCGGTTGCCTGTTCCCATGCTCTAACTCTAAACTAAACGAATTTGTCCATTGTGAGCCTTTCCTAGCAATATGATTTTGCGTCATATGGACATTCAAAGGTTATGGGAGAAGACAGGAGTATGGCGCTGAGAGGGAACGATGGGTCAGCCGTGAATGAATGGCGCAGTAGACGATGGGTTGAATGGCCTAATTCTGCTCCTATGACGTATGAACATATGAGATGGGAAGCTGTAATGGATCCCAGAAGATGCTACAAGGACAGAGCCTAACTGTGAAATGTACAGGTAATGAGGGAAGGTGATGTCAAATAGCTACAACTTAACATAGGACTTGGAGCAGTAGAGCACAAGAACAGGCCCTTTGGCCCACAATGTCTGTGCTGAACATAATGCCATTAAACTTACCTCCTCTGCCTGTGTGATTAATACCCCTCCATCTCCTAAATGTCCATGTGCCTTTCTAAAAGCGTTACAGGGAGGGGAACAGAGGCGTGGGATGGCCACTGTACCAAGACCATAATCTTAAATGTCCCATTCATATGTTTCAAACACCTCAAGGTCTTGCTATCTGCTCACTATCTTTAAATGCACTTCCAAAGTTAACACCTTCAAGATTTAGGGGTGGCACAGCGAGCAGTGGTGAGGTTGGCACCTTACAGCACCAGAAACCTGGATTTGATCCTGACCTCAGGTGCTGTGTGGAGTTTGCACCTTCTCCCTGTGATCATGTGGGTCTTCGCGGGGTGCTCCGGTTACCTCCCACATCCCAAACTTGCACTTGCAGGTTAATTGCCATCTGTAAATTGTCCCTAGTGTGTAGGATAGAACTAGTGTGAATGGGTGATCATTGGGTTGTTGTTGTGGACTGGGCGGGACGAAGGGCCTGTTTCCACACTGTATCTCTAAACAGTGTGGATGCATCCGAAACACACTGTGGCTAAAAGGGGTTCATCCACAGAGTAATACACAGGAAGGTTGGCCTCTTTGGTAACGTACATGTTGTCCACCTGCCAGATCCCACGAGAAGTTCCCGTACTTGTACACCATGCACGTCGAGAGACGTTTAAAATTTGAAGCAGATTGCGGAGACCACCAGTCCAAGAGGTTACCATTTTTGTCAAAGTTACGACCTGTATCGAACGTACAGACATTCAGTTAGAGCCTCACAGAGCCTGTAAACTCATCTTCTCTCTGGCTTATTTTATCCAATCTCTTACCGTTGTCGTCGAACCCGTGGGTGATTTCATGGCCGATGACCATACCAATGCCACCAAAGTTCAACGCAGCTGGTTGGCCTTTCCCAAAGAAAGGAGGTTGGAGAATACCAGCCGGGAAAACTGTCACAAGAACAAACCAGATTGTTGAATTAAAAGACGTTTGGACAGGTACAGTTTAGGGGCAGCGCAATGACACAGCGGTAGAGCTGCTGCCTCACAGCACCGGAGACCTGGGTTCAATCCTGACCTCAGGTGCTGTCTGTACGGAGCTTGCACGTTCTCCCTGTGACTGCGTGGGTTTTCTCCGGATGCTCCGGTTTTCCGGTTTCATCCCATATCCCACAAAGACGTGCAATGTTTTTAGGTTTTATTATAGGCATCTATAAATTACCCCTAATGTGTAGGATACGGGTGATTGCTGATTGGCGTTGAGTCAATTGGCCATAGGGCCTATTTCCATGCTGTATCTCTAGACTAAACTAAAGTATGTGGGTAAGGAGGGTTTATTGGGACGAGCGTAGAAGGCGCATCGTGGTCAGTATGGGCAAGCTGGGCGAAAGGAACTGTATGATGCTATGACTGGAAAATATAATTGAAACTTTCTTGTCCTTATCTTCATAGAACACTAAAAATAAACAGGCCCTTTGGCCCACAATGTCTGTACTATATAGGATGCCAAGTGAAACTAATCTCCTCTGCCTCCATGTGATTCCCTGCATATTCCTGTGCCTGTCTAAACCCCCCGTAAAACCAACTATTGCATCTTCCTCCACCACCACTGCTGGATCACTTTCCCATCCACTCCCTACACACTAGGGGCAATTAGCAGAGGCCAATTAACCTACAAACCCGCACGATTTTGTGATGTGGGAGGAAACCGGAGCACCCGGAGCAAACCCATGGAGAACGTGCAAACTTAACACAGACAGCACCAGAGGTCAGGATCGCATCCGGGTCTCTACTGATGTCAGGTAGCGGCTAAGACAAATTAAAAAAGCGAAAGGGAAGAAGGAGAGAGGAAAAACAAGAATAAAAGAGTGGGAGCAATTCTCCTGATTCACATTCATTATAAACCTCCACACAGTACGATCACATAAACTGTCATATTGTAGCGATCAAATAATCTGATTCAGTGAAGCTGAGATAGTCCCACTAAATCTTTTACATCAGTCAGAGCATAGAACAGTACAGCACAGGAACGGGCCCTTTGGCCCACAATTTCTGGGCCAAACATGATAAGACATAGGAGCAGAATTAGGCCATTCAGCCCATAAAGTCTACTCTGCTATTCAATCATAGCTGATACCTTTCCCTCAACCTCATTCTCCTTCCCATAACCTTTGTCACCCGTACTAACCAAGAACCCGACAGTCTCTGCTTTAAAAATACCCAATGACTTGGCCTCCTCTGCAGTCTGTGGCAATGAATTCCATAGATTCACCACCCTCTGACTAAAGACCCTCTGGTCAGCGTGGTCCTGGTGGGTCAAAATACCTGTTTCTGCATTGTATCTCTAAACTAAACTAAACTAAGCTAAACTGCGCACAATACTCCCAAAGCAGCCGAACCAAAGTCCAAGAGAACACTGTCATGAATAACTCTACAATTCCTTCTAAACATATCTCATCCCTTCCAGCTTAGTGAAGTCATAGTAATCAGACAGCTGTATCTGAAATTGCTAGGGATGTATTAAGCTCATCATCATTTCCAGGAATCAAAGGAACCTACACTAGTAAAATTGCCCCATTAGGGAAGATTGAACTGTAATTGAGTTAACATACCCCAGTCACCATCACACCATTGTGCCAAGCTGCTAATGTTGTTTTTTCTGTTACATAAAAGATGCTGCCCATTCTAGAGATCTACAAGAATTTGGGCTTTTTTAGTTTAGCTTCGAGATACAGTGCGGAAACAGGCCCACTTCAGCCCACCGTCCGCGCCGACCAGCAATCCCCGCACACCAACACTATCCTACACATACTAGGGACAATTTACAATTTTAACAAGCCAATTACGTCTTTGGAGTGGGGGAGGAAACCGGATCTCCTGGAGAAATCCCATGCAGGTCACGGGATGAACGTACAAACGCCGCACAGACAGAATCCGTGGACAGGATCGAACCAGGGTCTCTGGCGTCAATGTGAGACGTCAATACCGCTGGTTTTAGTTTACCTGTAATAATCATCCTTCACTAAGATATATTCCACTTGCAGAATTGTGACTCAATTTTTATATCCAGCTTGGATAACCTTTTGGGAATCAGTAAGACTAGCCACTTTTATAACTGGAAATTAATTTTTAAAAACAGCAGATGTGGAAATCTGAAATAAAAACAGAAAATGCTGTAAATACACAGCAGGACAGGCAGCATCTGTGGAGAGGAAAATGAAGTTAACTTTTCTGATTGAGCTCCCAAAGGACATTAATGAACCAGGCAGGGATTTACGAAAATCCAGTTGTTTAATACAGAGTTTAGTTTAGAGTAGAGAGTGGAAACAGGCCCTTTAGCATATCATGTCTACGCCAACCAGCCATTACTAGTGCACTAGTTTTATCCTACACAGTAGGGCCAATTATCCTATAAAACTCGCACGTCTTTGGGATGTGGGTGGAAACTGGAGCACCCAGACGGTCACAGGGAGAATGTGTAAACTACACACAGACAGCACCCGAGGCCAGGATTGGACCCGGGTCTCTTATACTGTGAGGCAGCAGCTCTACCGCTGTGCCACCATGGTTTTGGTGGTGGGTGAGTGTGGAACTCCAAAGGTTAGAGTCTAGGCTGCTAACAGCATAGTCACCAGTGGTGGAATGATTACAATGGATTGTACAAAAGATTGGTGCCTTTTTCCACTCTGGTTCTTTAGCAATGACCTTAAAAAGTTAACTACAAAGGGATAGATAATGAGTCATAGAGCGTGGACACAGGCCCTTCGGCCTAACCTTCCCAACCCTCTAAACCTATCCTATCCAAATGTTTTTTAAATGTTGTGAAAGTATCTGCCTCAACTACCTCCTCCAGCAGCTTGTTCCATATACCTACCAGGTATAACTTTTTAATGTAAAAAAGTTGCCCCTCAGGTTCCTATTAGATCTTTCCCCCCTCACGTTAAACCTTTGGTTCTCGATTCCCTTACTCTGGGTAAAAGGCTCTGTGTGTTTACCCAATTTATTCCTCTCATGATTTTTTATGCCTGTATAAGATCACCTCTCATCCTCCTCTGCTCCAAGGAATAAAGTCCTATCCTGCTCAACCACTCCCTACAGCTCAGGCCCTCGGGTTTTGGCAACAGCCTAGTAATTCTTCTCTGCACCCTTTACAGCGTGATAACAGCTGTCTTATAACAGGGTGAGCAAAGCTGAACACAATACTTGAAATGTGGCCTCACCAATATTTGGAGCACCATCACAGCATTTATGTTCAGATTTTTTATTTGTGTTTCGGTTTATTATTGCCACGTGTACCAGGATACAGTGAAAAACTATCTAAACAGATTCAGCCATGGCGGTACGGTGGCGCAGCGGTAGAGTTTCTCTCTTACAGCGCCGAAGACCTGGGTTCGATCCTGACGGGTGCTGTCTGTACGGATTTTGTACATTATCCCTGTGACTGCATGGGTTTTTTCTCCGGGTGCTCCCGTTTCCTCCCACACTCCAAAACGTACAGGTTTGTAGGTTAATTGGCTTCTGTAAAAACTGTCATACTTTGTACAAACAAATGGAAGTGCTGGCTGGAATCATCCCAGTTCCAGTGCATGTATAAAGATCCCCAGGAAAGCCTGTGAGGCTCTATGTTCATCAATTCAATGGAATGCTACTTTATAGTCACATGTACCTAGATACAGTGAAATGCCTTGTTTTGACCCACACAACAGCAAACCTCACCTAGGCAGTACACAAGTGTCGCATATTTCTAGTGCCGTCGAAGTTACAAGAAGTTCATCAAATAGTTTTATCTTCTGCTTGTAGAGGTGAGCCAGGCCTGGCACCGCACGTGGCAACAGACGGCCCCAGACTGGGTCCCCCTTCGTTCCCAGTGGCCCTCATGTCAGGTAACGATCTTGATGGCGCGGAACTGGTAATCATCTCGACGGTCCGCCTTGCTTTCGGCAGCATGGGGCCTGTCGACACCGATGGTTCGGGGTCCACGGTGGGTGAGCCGGGCCTACCGGCAGTCCCTCCTTCCCCGGTCCTTGGCGGTGGAGCCAAGCGATCCTTGGGCCTCTGTCGGCAGCGAGAGTGTCCTCGGTCTGCGGCGGTGGACCCGGGCCTGCTTGCCGGGACATTCCCGCAGCGCTGCTTGGTGGGTCAGCTGCTTCATCAATGACCATCTACCCACCACAACTTTGTCACTTTACGTTAGACGATGATCGCATTCGTAAGTGCTTTGAAAAGGAACTGGATTGCAAGTCAGATCTACTCGATTTCAACGCCAATGAAGAGGTTAATTCCTTCCATATTCTTGAGCTGAAGCAGGGCGGAGAGAATGGGCCCCCTCAAATGATAAAGAAACTCTGCACATTATCAAGGTAAATTGGTTTTAAGCATTCCCAGATGACACAGGGCTGTGCTGACTAGGGGGGCCCCTGGTTTGGATTTAGCCTCTGCTGAATTAGCAAGCAGCAGATGGATCGGAAGAAATGTTTTCCAGAGAATGAAGAACTTGGGTCCACGCCGTACTTTTCACATCGTTCTGAAGTCAAACCAAGCACTTTGCAGCCAATGAATCAATTGTTTTATGACCCTACGGAAAGCAGCAGCCAATTTGTACGCGGCAATTTGTTGAGTTTGTGGAGACTGTTTACAGTCCCTGGTGACTTCTCGGCAAAGAGAAGTCATGAGATGTCCTCAGCTCCCCAGGGTCATGAAGGAGGCTGTCGAGGGGATATGTACATCTGGTATTTCCCAAATCTGTTTTCTAAAGAGGAACTTTATTGAAAATCTCTTCCCCAATCCAGGTCCACCACCGATTTTCCTGCACCCATTCTGGATTATCTATTTGTCAGACTAACAGAAGTCACGGCCTCCGAGAGGAGTCCAACACTACTGGAACAGTCTGCCTAGGCTGCCAAGGGGTCGACATACTGGCCCGCACAGTCGGCCTCAGGTGTCGGCTATGGGAACGGATCTGCCGGCTCTGGCTGGGCTGGAGTGCCAGAGCCTCGGCCGCAGGCGGCGAATTCGACCTGACGATCGCCACGGAAGCCCCGATGAGGTCGATATCGGCCGTTTCACATGGCCACCCGGCCTAGGCACCACGTTCCCGGGGGAACTTTTGGGAGGAGGGGGATTTCAAGTGCACTCTTGTAATTTTGTCCAGATTAAAGGTGTCACATCACCTGACCATACATGATTGTATTAAAATAAAGTAATATTTGATTTGACTGGATAGTATGCAAAGAAAACTTTTCAGGGTTCCTCGCTTCTTGCTATTGAGGGAGTGCAGCGTAGGTTCACCAGGTTAATTCCCAGGATGGCGGGACCGACATATGATGTAAGAATGGGTCGACTGGGCTTGTATTCACTGGAATTTAGAAGCATGAGAGGGGATCTTATAGAAACATATAAAATTATTAAGGGATTGGACAGGGTAGATGCAAGAAACATGTTCCCCATGTTGGTGGAGTCCAGAAGCAGGGGTCACAGTTTAAGAATAAGGGGTAGGCCATTTCGGACTGAGATGGGGAAAAAACATTTCCACCCAGAGAGTTATGAATCTGGGGAATTCTTTGCCATAGAAGGCAGAGGAGGCCTATTCACTGGATGTTTTCAGGTGAGAGTTAGATTCAGCTCTTTGGGCTAAAGGAATCAAGGGATATGGGACGAAAGCAGAAATGGGGTTCTGATTGTGGATGATCAGCCGTGATCATATTGAATGGCGGTGCTGGCTCGAAGGGCCAAATGGCCTACTCTTGCAGCTATTGTCTATGTTTCTATGTTTCTATGTTACAAGTGACAATAATAAACCTAAAAATTACCTACAAACAACTATAGAGCAGTCCTGAACTATCTACCTCATTAGAAACCCTTGGACTATCTTTGATCGGACTTTACTGGATTTTTCTTGTACCAGTTATTCCCTTTATCATGTATCTGTACGCGATGGCTCGACTGTATTCATGTATTGTCTTTCCGCTGACTGGCTAGCACGCAACAAAAGCTTTTCACTGTAGCTCAGTACACGTGACAATAAACAAAGACGTTCTCTACAGTCATGTACTCAATCCAATACCAACATGCCATCTAATGGGCGAGATGTTAAATTGAGGTCACCCTGCCCTCTTATTTTAATAGCCAGGCTTTCAGAAGTACTTGGAAGGACATTGTGGACTGCAAACAGGCTGACAATGAAGCAATGGTGCAACATCAAGATGGGTTCCAAGTCGGCTAGGTTCCATTTCAGTGCCGCTGAAGAGGTTAATTGCTTCCATATTCTTGAGCTGAAGCAGAGTCCAATGAATCTAGTCCCTCCAATGATAAAGAAACTCTGTACAGAGACCATTCCCTCCCTATTCGTCCCTTCCCACCCAAACCATCCCCTCCCCGGGTATTTTCCCCTGCAACCCCAGGAAATGCTACACTTGTCGCTTTACCTCCCCCCTCGACTCCATCCAAGGACCCAAGCAGTCTTTCCAGGTGAGGCAGAGGTTCACCTGCGCCTCCTCCAACCTCATCTACTGTTCTAGGTGTCAACTTCTCTACATCGGCGAGACCTAGTGCAGGCTTGGCGATCGCTTCGCCCAACACCTCCGCACAGTCCGCATTAACCAACCTGATCTCCCGGTGGCTCAGCACTTCAACCCCTGCTCCCATTCCGAATCTGACCTTTCTGTCCTGGGCCTCCTCCATTGTCAGAGTGAGGCCCAGCGCAAATTGGAGGAACAGCACATATTTCGCTTGGGTACTTTACACCCCAGCGGTATGAACATTGACTTCTCTAATTTCAGATGGTCCTTGCTTTCTCCCTCCTTCCCCTCCCCCTTCCCAGCTCTCCCACAAGTCTATTGTCTCCGCCTCTTCCTTTCTTTACCTCCCCGCCACTCCCCCCCCCTCCCCCACATCCGGCATCAATCTGAAGAAGGATCTTGACCCGGCACGTCGCCTATTTCTTCTCTCCATAGATGCTGCCACATCTGCTACATTCCTCCAGCACTTTTGTCTACCTGCACATTATCAAGGTAAATTGGGTTCAAACACTCCCAGATGGCACAGGGCTGAGCTGACTGGGAGGTTTGGATTTAGCCTCTGCTGAATTAACAAGCAGCAGATGGATCGGAAGATAAGAAGGAATGGCTTTCATGGAATGCTTTTCATGTCAGTCTGGAGTCATTCCAAACACATTGCAGCCATTTTCCTTATGATTGTACAGGTCCACCACTGATTTTCCGGCACCCTTGCCGGATTATCTGTTTTGCCGGACAAACAGAGGTTGGCCTCGGGGGACGAGATATGGCCTGTCAAGTCGGCTTTGGAGGTCGGCTATGGGAATGGATCAGACTGCTCCGGCCAGGCTGGAGTTCCAGAGCCCCGGCCGCAAGGGGCGAATTCGACCACTGATCGGAAATCCGGCTGCGGAAGTCCTGATGAGTTCAGATTGGCCACCTCATAAGTTCATAAATTCAAGGAGTAGAATAAAGAGCCTGTCCCACTTGGGCGTCATTTGCGCGTCATTTACGTGACATCATTTACGCGCCACGACGCACGATGCGCTCGTCGTGACGCGCACGTGATGCGTGCATGGTGCACATTACGCGCACATGGTGCGTGGTGACGTAGGCAGTGATGCACGGTTGCGCGCGGCGCCCCAGGATTTTAGGATGTACAAAATCTTTGCGCGCCATCTGCATGATGTGCAAATGATGCCAAGTGGGACAGGCCCATTGGGCCATTCAGTTCATCAAATCTACTCCGCCAGTGAATGTTGATTTAACAACTCAACGCGTCTACTTCCTTCGAAGATTGAGGAGATTCGGCATGTCAACGAATACTCGTTTGAACCTCTACAGGGAAGTATGGCAGAGACCATATTGACGGGTTGCATCACGGCTTGGTTCGGCAGTTCGAGCGTTCAGGAGATTTCAAAAAGTGGTGAACACTATCTGGTCCATCACGGGTACTGACCTCCCCACCATCGAAGATATTTACAGGAGGCGTTGACTCAAAAAGGTAGCCAGCATCAAAAAAGACCCACACCACCATGGCCACACTCTTATTTCTCTCCTGCCATCTGGAAGAAGCTACAGGAGCCTGAAAACTGCTTTGTCCAAGTTCATCAACAACTTCTTCCCAACAACCATCAGGTTTTTTTAACAGTACAAACTCCAACTAAACGCTGAACTGTACATTGCCCGGGTTGCATGAGACTGGGACTTTGGGCTTTGTATTTTTTTGCACTATATTGGATTTTTAATATATTGAACTTATTTTATGTTTTTTTATTATATTATCTATTGCGTACTATGTTTACACACATACTGTGCTGCTGCAAGTAAGAATTTAATTGTTCTGCTTGGGTACCAATGACAATAAAACACTCTTGACAGGAGATTGTGGGATCGTGCTGTGTAGACCCTTTCTACCACAACAGTGGCTGCACTTTATTACTAAAGCCCTCATTAGCTGCAAAGCGGTATGGGATGTTATGAGGTCACAAATGGCCACAGATTTCCTTTGATGCATACTACTTTGAGTCATGACCTATTTCCACTGATTAAGTTAAGATCTTAAGGATGTACAAAGCAGAAACAGGTGTAAGGTAAATGCCTCCTTGAGCACTTCTGTTATTCATTAAGTTCTTGGTTGAATTTTTACTTTGACTTCCCTTCCCTACAATTTAGTTTAGTTTAGTCCATAAATTCATGATAGGAACAAAATTAGGCCATTCGACCCATCAAGTCTACTGCGCCATTCAATCTTGACTGACCTATCTGATCTATGTGCCACAACTCAATGACTCAATGATGACTATCATTACATTGCCATTTCCATTTGAAACGACATTTAAAACATTGTGATCCAGGTTAACACATTGCAGGGATATTACCTGTATTTGCTTTTGGTCACATTAATCTCTCTAGCTGTATTTAGGTTGTGCTAATTCCTTTTAGCACCTTATTTCCCCAGATATGGGGCTCTCCAGTTTTTTTCAGGAGGCTTCTTGTGTCTTCAATATATTGAGTAAATTCTCTTCTATTTCCGACTTCCCCAGTCACATCTACAGAAGCTTTCACAGATTGCTTTTATTTTTCTTTCTACATTACTTACATATTCTGTTTTCCCCATTCTTAGGAATTTTTTGGTTCTCCATTATTAAATTCAGATATTTTCTCAACCCTCGGGGCAAACATTTATTTTTGGCATTTTTCTTTGATCTAACACCATCTTCAACTTGCCATGTTAGACTCGGTTGGCCCACTTCTGCTATTTATCTTTTGCACTTTAAAGGGATATATATTTGAAAAATATGCATTAATTTTTTTACTTTGCGAGTCACTCTTAAATCTCTAAAAATAGTTTCCCAATCTAACACAAACAACTCATTCCTCATGCAACTTCATTTGGGAATCTTGGTTTAATTCAAATAAACCAATGCTAATTTGATCAACCTTCATTAAAACCAGCCAACAACCACAAGTATCCAATCTTTTCCATGTTTGTTCTGGTAAACATCCTTGTTTACCAGATCACGGTTGAATTCTATGACTGCAATAAATCAATCAAACTCTGGAGAACAAAATAATCAATTGGGAAACGTTCAGGTTAAAGGGGAACAATAATAAGATCATAAGATCAAAAGATCATAAGAGGTAGAATTAGGCCCATCAAGTCCACTCCACCATTCAATCATGGCTGATCTATGTCTCTCTCCTAACCCCATTCTTCTGCCTTCTCCCCATAACCTCTGACACCCGAACTAATCAAGAATCTATCTATCTTTGCCTTAAATATATCTACTGACATCTCCTCCAAAGCCTTCTGTGGCAAAGAATTTCACAGATTCACCACCATCTGACTAAAGAAATTCCTCCTCATCTCCTTCCTAAAAAAACGTCCTTTAATTCTGAGGCTATGACCTCTCGTCCTAGACTCTCCCACTAATGGAAACATCCTCTCCACATCCACTCTATCCAAGCCTTTCACTATTCTGTATGTTTCAATGACATCCCCCCTCATTCTTCTAAAACCCAGTGAATATAGGCCCAGTGCCGTCAAACGTCATCATATGTTAACCTACTCATTCCTGTAAATTGCTTCAATCAAGGGTTGAGCCTTATCGCGGCCTTCGAACTATCTCTAATCTATAATTGGACTTTACTGGCCTTTATGCATCTTGCACTAAATGGCTTGATCGTAATCTAGTCTTTTTGCTGTCTGGATAGCACGCAACAATAAAACTGTTCACTGTACCTCAAGACAACTCACAATAATAAACTGAACTGAAAATCTGCTCCTTGATTTTATGAGAGGCGCGAGCTCTAAAAATAATGATTGGGTAATATATTCTTTAGACTTTACTTTAGACTTTTGATATATAGCGTGGAAAAAGGCCCTTCGGCCCACTGACCGGTGATCACCCCATACATTAACACTATCCGACGCACAAGGGACAATTTACAATTTTTTTACCAAAGCCAATTAACCTACAAACCTGTACATCTTTGGAGTGTGGGAGGAATCCGGAGCACCCAGAGAAAACCCACATGGTCACAGGGAGAGCATGCAAAATTCGTACAGACAGCACCCGTAGTCAGGATCGAACCCGTGTCTCTGGCACTGTCAGACAGCTACTCTACCACTGTGCCCCCACTCTTACCCCTCAATGCAGTAACTTGTGAGATTTGTTATATGAAATTCCTGAAGAACTCGGACAGTTCAGTGTGTCTCCATTGCTGAATGGTCTTTTGAATTTGTGAAAGAAACCCCTCGATATTTTTGTTATGTGGAATCCATAACAAAGCAAGTGGCTGTTTAGTTTAGTTTATTATTGTCACGTTTACTGAGGTACAGTGGAAAGCTTATTTGTTGCGTGCTATCCAGTCAGCGGAACGACTGTACATGATTACAATTGAGCCGTCCACAGTGTACAGTGACAGGATAAGTGACAGTGCAGTGACAGTGACAGGATGTTCCCGATGTTGGGGGAGTCCAGAACCAGGGGTCACAGTTTAAGAATAAGGAGTAAGCCATTTAGAACGGAGACAAGAAAACACTTTTTCTCACAGAGAGTGGTGAGTCTGTGGAATTCTCCGCCTCAGAGGGCAGTGGAGGCAGGTTCTCTGGATGCTTTCAAGAGAGAGATAGATAGGGCTCTTAAAAATAGCAGTCAGGGGATATGGGGAGAAGGCAGGAACCGGGTACTGATTGGGGATGATCAGCCATGATCATATTGAATGGCGGTGCTGGCTCGAAGGGCCAAATGGCCTAATGCTGCACCTATTGTCTATGCCTATTGATAAGGAGAATAACATTTAGTGCAGGATAAAGTTCCGTATAGTCTGATTAAATTTAGTCTGACGGTCTCCCAAGAGGCAGATGGTAGATTTAAGTTGCACTTGTAAGCACCACTGGACTGCATAACCCAAATAGAAAGTAATATAACATTAATTATTAAAACAGGAATGATTAATGAAGAAAAAAAGACACAAAGTGCTGGAGTAACTCAATGAGTCAGCAGCATCTCTGCAGGACATGGATTGGCACAGAAAGCATTTAGTTGGGATACATCACAGCATGGTTTGGGAACAGCATCATCCACGACCGCAAGAAATTGCAGAGAATTCTTTACGCAGCCCAGACCATCACACAAACCAACCTCCTTTCCATCGACTCCATCTGCACTTCACACTGCCTCGGCAAGGCCACCAGCATAATCAAGGACCAATCTCACCCTGGTCATTCCCTCTTCTCCCTTCTCCTATCAGGCAAATCATTATTTTATATACAAAGACAGATTCAGACCTCACCCTTCAGACAAGAGCTACAGAAGAGTGTAAACACACACCTCCAGATTCAGAGACAGTATCTTCCCAGATGTCATCAGGCAACTGAACCATCCTATCTCCATCTAGAGAGCAGTCCTGAGCTACCATCTACCTCAATGGAGACCCTCGGACTGTCTTTAATCGGACTTTACTGGACTTTACGTTGCACTAAAAATTATTCCCTTTGTCCTGTATCTGTACAATGTGGACGGCTTAATTGTAATCATGTGTCATCTTTCCACTGACTGGATGGCATGCAACAAAAAACGTTTCACTGTTCCTCAGTACACGTAACAATGTAATAAACTCAACTAAACGTTTCGGCTGGGGATCCTTCTTCAGACATCTCTATTGATAGCAGGGCCCTGACCCGAAATGTCGCCTTCCACATCCTGCTGCCTGACCCGCTGAGCTACTGCAGCCCATTGTGTCTTGTCTTAGTAAACCAATATCTGCACTTCCTTGTGTCTATATTGAATGAAGAGTTTTACCGATCTGATTAGTGCTTGCAGAATAGAAGGCGTTTACCACAGCAGCTCCCGATATCCACCTGTAAAACAAACCAGGGTAAAAATTACTCTGATTCTACCCCCATTAACCTTGGTTTCCGTGGTGACCTGTCACCTTGCAATCACTTCCACAGAGCTTGGAGGAGGGAGTTTCATGCGTCATATTGGACTTTGTCTCTGGAACTGCTGCGCTACAATGCTGAGAACTATATCCTGCACTCTGAATCTTCCCCTTCACTCTACCTGTTGATTGTATTTCAAGTAACTCCTAATTTCAAGTAACTCCTGCATTCCTTCCCCCTCCCCTCTCGCTCTCTCTCTCCCTCCATCCCCAACCCTAGTCACCCTACCATTCCTGCATTCCCACCCCTCCATCTCTCCATCCCTCCCCCACCCTAGCCAATCCTACTGTTTGTATCCTTGTATTCACCTTGTTATCACACCTTCCCAGGCAACAATGGGTCATTATGCACTCCACCATTTCTGAAGTCATCTGTTGCCACCCTTCATTTGTTCGAGCCTTTTCTCGCCTCCAGTTTATTAGTTTATCCCCCCCTCTCCCTCCCCGCTGCCTGACCCGCTGAGTTACTTCAGAACTTTGTGTCTATCTTCGATATAAACCAGCAGTTCCTTCATACACATTGATTGTATTCATGTATGGTATTATCTGATCTGATTGGATATCATGCAAAACAAAGCTTTTCACTGTAGCTCGGTACATCTGACAATAATACACTTAAACCTAACTAGTTGATGATGCAAGGAATTGCCATTACTGGTTTACAAAAATAGACACAAACTATGATTTTCAAAATAGCTCATTAAACCTCATTAAATAGGTTTGCGTCTCTTTTAGAAACATCCTACCAATCAGGTATTGGAGGTGCAAAGGGAGTTGGGAGTGCTGTTGCAGGATTTCCTTTGCGCTTAGAGATTCAGAGCAGGAACAGGCCCTTCAGCTCACCGGATCCGCGCCAACCAGCGATCCCCGTGCACTCGCACCATCCTACACACTAGTGACAATTTATTTTACAATTTTTACCAAATTTTCTATTTACTGCTTCTATTTTGCATTGTTGAGGATCTGTTGAACCATCACGTTAAAAGCCCTTGAAATTTAGACATTAGACTTTAGAGATACAGCGTAGAAACCGGCCCTTTGGCCCACATGACCAGCAATCACCCCGTACATTAGCACTATCCTACCCACTATGGACAATTTACAATTTACAGAACCAACAAACCTGCGCATTTTTGGAATGTGGGAGGAAACCGGAGCACCCAGAGAAAACCCACTCGGTCCCGGGGAAAACATACACACTCCGTACTGACAGCACCCATAGTCAGGATCAAACCCAGGTCTCTGATGTTATAAGGTAGCAACACTACCACTGCACCACTGTAACATCCAAAAGGTAAATTTGTAAATTAAATTGGTGGTAAGGAAGGCAAATGCAATGTCAGCATTTAGCAGAGTGAGCACATGCTCCACATGGACGGCACATATGGCCAGGATGGAACAGGGTCTCTGGCGTTGTGAGACAACAGCTCTGCATTGGAGAAATGAATAAAGGAACACTTACACTTCTTTGTCAACTTTTTCTCTGAGTTTTTTCAGATTCTTTTTCTGTCCCAGCTGCATATTTTGAAGAATATTCATGAAGTATTCGTCAACGATGAAATGCAACTGAAGGAAAAAGAAAGTACATTGTGAATAATAGCCTACATTATCCTGACCTCGGATGCTGTCTTTGTGGTGTTTGCATGTTCTCCATGTGACCACGTGGGTTTACTTCCGTTGCTCCGCTTTCCTTCCACATCCCAAAGACATGTGCGTTTGTAGGTTAATTGCCACTCTGTAAATTCCCCCTAATGTATACAGAGTGGTTGAGGAGGTGAGATAACTTTGAGACTAAGAACTGCAATTGCTGGTTTACTAAAATGGACACAAATTCTGAAGAAGGGTCCCTCGACCCGCCATCGATCCATGCCCTCCAAAGAGGCTGTCTGACCCGCTGAGTTGCTCATTGTTTGGGATAACATAGATAGAGTGCGAATGGGTGATCAATGGTCGGCCTGGACTCTGTGGGCCAAAGGGCCTTTTTCCATTCTGTATCTTTCAATACATCCAAGCGGGAATTGGTTGTGATAGTGCAATTTTCTATCCACCGTCTCAATTTCCCCCAAGGCCACACATTCATGAAGAAAGCCCATTGCTCATAAAAGGTGCCGTGTCACCCACCCGCAATGTTCATCAGTCAGCAGGACACCGCCCGAAGATTCCTCAGTCAGCGGGACCTCACCCAAAAGGCTCGGTGGTCAACGGGGCCCGCCCGAAGGCTCATTGGATGGTGTAACTGGGAGGGAGCTGAAGACGTCGGGGGTGAACTGGGGTAACATGGGCGGTTGCAGGAGGTGCCCCCAGACCATAAATATGGCTGAGCGAGGAGAGAGACTTCGGAGTTCGGGAAAGGCTCCAGTACTTCGAGCGTGTGGTCTGACCAGACTTTGGACTTTGAATAATGGCGCCCAAAAAGGGCAGCGCTTGCATGTGTAATATGCGAAAAGAATTTCATTGTGCAATTGCACATGCGACCAATAAAGTACTATTGAACTATTGAAAATTGTAACCCATTTATCAGTAACTACTGTTGTCTATCCAATCTTTCATGTTCCAACTGATGAACATTTGGAAGAGGGAGAGAAGTGGGAGAGAAGGGGGAGAGAAGGGGGAGAGAAGGGGGAGAGAAGGGGGAGAGAAGGGGGAGAGAAGGGGGAGAGAAGGAGTGGAGACACTTTTAAGATGTATAATGAAGTTTGGCGGGCATTTAACCTACCGTAGGTCTTCCTTGGTCCTGAAAACCCCAATGAGCCAAACAAAATGCCCGGTCAGCGAAGGAGATTGCCTACGGCTGCCCTCGAGTGCCTGTAACCAATAGCGACCCCACTCCACTGCACTACGAGTTCACAAGACCCATGCCGACCAAATTTTACTTGCGGAAAATATTTAAATATCCTGAAAAACTTTCCGCAACCTAGCTGAGGCCGCGAGTAGGCGGGAACTTCCCTCGAGCATGAAGGAGAGTTCCAGCGACCTCATAGGACCTCCTAGGACCTCGTGTCGACCATGCTGCGAGTTTGAGTCGAAGGCAAACTCTTCTAAACTCACAGATTAGGTCGCCCATGTGGGACAGCCCCTTAAGGCAAAGTGTACATATTGCCAGAGTCGTTTGCAAGGTTTGATGAAAAGCCCAAGGCAAGATAAGTCTGATGAAAAGCCCATTGTCTCCTTGGATCTCATAACTCTGATGTCAACACCAATATTTTAGCAGAGTGTTTTTGTGACTTCAGCCACGCTTCCCATCAGTCTGTTTGAGTTGTGGTTTGAGTTGTGGTTATGTTTTGTGTTCAAATATAGTGCTGGCATTTGCTCCAAGTAAGCCCTTTGTCACCCAGTAAGAAAGATCCCTTGTTCCAAAAAACAGAACATGACTGCCTGGTGCTGTGAGGCTTGTGCCCTCCAAATTCCTCTGGTTTAGCCAGCCAGGAGATTTTTGAAGTGCTTTATTAAATATAAATCCAGAAACGATGGAGTGTGTGTTTGGGAAGAAATAGAGGGGGAAGCCGAAGGGTTGGTTGTGTGGATGAGAACAGGGTGATGTCAAAGTGGGAGACAGATTGGTAGCTGGGTCCCTGGAATTCTGAATATTTAATATGTAATCGTTAAACAAAGTTTCTATTGATTTGGACTATGATATGCCTCAAATAAAATTTAAAATTTATAAAAGAATCAAAGAATTATAGGGCACGGAAATAGGCCATTCGGCCCACCTTGACCATCCCAACCAAGTTGGCCCATCCTATCCAAATATCTGTCCAGAAAGGGGGGGGGGGGGGGGGGGGGGAGTGGGAGAGCAATTTTATTGTCCGACTGTGATGCCTGCCGTTGCGATTTGGTACAAGGGAAGTTAAACCCAGGATCTCACCTGTAGAAAACATATCAGGTCATTGCTGCTACAATGCCTACTTGTTGCTGCATCTGCTTATGTCCTGTTTGTTTCATAGGGTGCAGAAGAGGTTTATCAGAATGCCGCCTGGACTAGAGGGTGTGAGCTACAAGGAGAGGTTGGGCAGACTTGAATCATTTCCTCTGGAGCGTTGGAGGCTGACGGGAAACCTGATAGAAGCATGTCAAAAGCAGATAGGATAGTCATTTTCCAAAAGTGGAAATGTCATAGACTAGGACATAGCCTTTAAGTGAATGGGGCAAAGTTTAAAGGAGATGTATGGAGCATAATTTTTGCAGGAGGTGGTACTTGCCTGGAACTAGGTGCCAGGTGTGGTGGTGGAGGCAAACAGAACAGTGGCATTTAAAAGGCTTTTAGATAGTCACACGGATATGCAGGGATTGGAGGGAGATGGAATACGCGGAGGCAGAGGAGACTGGTTTTCTTGGCACTATGCTCAATACATACATTGTGGGCTGTTGGACCTGTTCTTGTGCAGTATTATCCAAGTTCTATGTTCTCTGTCTGCTGGGGAGACTCAAAAGTTTGCAGAATCGTTGACCATAGAAACAGGCCTCTCATCCCTCCATGTCCATGCAACACTAACCGATCTCCACAGATGCTGACTTCCCTCATGAGGACCTCCCGTGTATATCCAACGGGATATATTTTATCCAATTTATAGTCAATAACACTAAGTGATGAGATGGGAACTCTGAACTTGTTGCCAAAATAATTTTTCTTCAAAAAAAATCAACCATTTACTTACCTCTTTGTATTCTTCATCCAGTTTGGCATTGTCCTTAATGTTTGGAGGGTAACCAATTCTCTGCTTGATGGCCTTAGCCTAGTAACATAGAGAACATAGAGATTAGTGGTTAACAATATATAACTCTTTTTATTTTTATTTTTAATTTTTTTAATTTTATTTATTAGAAGTAAATACAATACAGTGGTACCTTTTTCCAGGTTCCCAAAATTATGTTAACATATTACATTCTCTGTACAACTTCCTTTTTTTTTTTTAAAGTGAAAAGTAAGAAGTGAAAAAGAAAAAGAGTTAGTAAAGATTGGATAGACTAGTGTGCGTGAGTAAGAAGCAGAAAAAGGAAATAGTGAAGAAAAGGAAATAAGTGAGGAAGGAAATGCCGGAGGGAGTTTATCCAATCGCCACAAGGAGATGATTTTTTATATTCTAGGTCGTCTTTCACCCATACCTGAAACTTTTAATTTTTACGATACTGTTGCACCACATGACTCCAAGAAATCAATAAATGGAGACCAACTCATTAAGAATTGGTCTTGTTTGTCTTTTAGGAGGAGTCTCATTTCTTCCAAACGTGCTGTGTCCAATATATAACTCGTTATTGAAGGACAGTAAATCCTCGTTTTAACCGCATACCATACCCTACTTTAAACTTGTACCATTTCTAACTTTTCCCAGTTCTGAAGAAAGGTAATCGGTCCAAAATATTTTCTCCACTGTGGCTGCTAAGATGTGTCTAGTGTTTTCTGTTTTTATTTCACATTATTAGCATTTGCCCTGGGTCCTGAACTCCATGATCACAACCTTTGTGGCAAGTTGCCTTCTACCCTGACGCGTTATGTCATGAGTTGATTGTAGACGATGAATTAAAAGTTTTGTGTTCAACCTCACTGAATCGTAAGCATGAACCAAACCCAAGGAATGCAACACAGTTAACTATTTCTCCGCTGGGACAAATTTTGCTCCAAGATATATTTACTGAAAGCAAATGAGTTTGGGGGAAAGATATCAGACAGTTAAATAGTTAGAAAAGGCACAAGACTGGAAAATGTTAAGATATGTTCAAGGAGTGCCAGGAATGTGTGGGGGGGGTTGTAAACATTGGGATTGTATCATTGGAAACTAAATGGAGAATTATGTAGCAGTGCTCAGATCATTCTTGGCGATCTCAGAGAAGGGGACTTGGTGCGTGAAGATTAAAATAAACTATTGGACTACAGTAAACCTTGCAGTTTACGATTGTAGTGGGGGAGGGGGGGGGGAGTGGGGGGGGGGGGGGGAGGTAGAAGAAAGGTGGGGGCAGGACAAAGCCTGGCAAGTGATGTGGATTCAGTTGAGGGGGGTTGATTGTCAGATGGGTGGACAAAGGCCAGAGATGAAAAACAGACAAAAGGCTGTGAGATATGGAGTCAAAAGGTGTGAACTGTGAGGCCGGAGCAGTGGATGAGAAAGTGGGATAACATAGAACTAGTGTGATCGATGGTTGGCGTGCAGCCGGTGGGTCGAAGGGCCTGTGTCCATGCGTATCCCCATCCTACCAACGCATAAGGAAAAATTCCCTTTGAAAGTCTACACGGACCGACAACTCGTACTTTTGCTTCCGCCTTTGTTTTCGTCTCCTGATCCATCCAACTGAGATCG
Organism: Leucoraja erinaceus; assembly: GCF_028641065.1. Taxonomy (NCBI): domain Eukaryota; kingdom Metazoa; phylum Chordata; class Chondrichthyes; order Rajiformes; family Rajidae; genus Leucoraja; species Leucoraja erinaceus. The sequence continues at coordinate 22,655,884 of NC_073390.1, read as the reverse complement.
TGTAGGTTCTGGATGAAAATCACACGGATCTGCTCAATTAGTTCTTCAACCTGTAGGGGGGGGGGGAAGACAAGATAGAAGTTAAAATGAGTTATCATTCCACCTTCAAGAATTGCTAATAGTATTGTTGTTGTTTTATTATTGGCATGTCGGCAGGGGAAGATTGGGCCAAAGGGCCTGTTTCCACACTGCATGACTCCATGACATATACAGAGGTACAATGAAAAACTTTGTTTGCGAGCTACCAAGTTACATTATACTACACATGAGTTCAATCAAGCCACACACACAAGTACAAAAAGTGCTGGAGTAACTGAGCGGATCAGGCAGCATCTCTGGAGAAGATGGATAGGTGACATTTTGGGTTGGGGCCCTTCTTTCAGACACAGATTCAGACTTCTGAAGATGGGTCCCACAGCAAAATATCACCTATCCATCTAATAACAAGGAACTACAAACACTGGTTTATACCGAAGAAAGACAGAGAAAAAACCCACGTGGTCACAGGGAGAACGTACAAACTTTGTCCAGCCAGCACCCGTAGTCAGGATCGAACCCGGGTCTCTGGCGAGTTAATTTGTTCAATTGTGGATGCAGGCCAGTACATCACGCAAACCAACTTCCCTTCCATCAACTCCATCTACACTTCACACTGTGCCGCCAATACCTCCAAACCTTTCCTATCCATGTACCTGTCTAAGTGTCTTTTAAATGTTGTTTCAGTATCTGCCTCAACTACCTCCTCTAACTGCTCTTTCCATAAACCCACAGCCCACTGTGTGAAAACATTGTCCATCAGGTTCCTATTAAATCTTATCCCTCTCACTTTAAACTGATGCCCTCTGGTTCTTGATTCCTCTACCCTCGTCAAAGACTTTGCATTTTCACCCTATTGTTCCCCTCATTATTTTATACACATCTATAATATCACCCTTCATCCTCCTGCGCTCCAAGGAATAAAACCCTAGCCTGTCCAACCTCTCCCTATAGGGCCTGTTTCCATGCTGTATCTCTAAAGGAAAGTATCCTGGCAACATCTTGCTGTGGCATAAGATTCACTGATCGGAAAATGAGTGAGTTAAAAATTCATAAACAAGTGGCCTGGGAGAAGGAGACCAGGGGCTGAATAGTCATGTGGAAAACATTGAAAGTGCTGAAGAGCCAATAAACATTTCTCCCTTGGGATTATGTTGCTAAGGGAATTCACCTCTAAGTGCCTTCTCTCTCCAGGTACTGATGTATCTGAGAGCACTGCGGCCTTTGGATGGAACACAGCAAAGAGAGCAGTGGGTAGAATGAAACTTGATTCATCGGAGCCAGTCAACATATTTTACCAGAGTACTGCCTGGATTAGAGGGGTTCATCTATAGGGAGAAAGTTGGATAGACTTAAAGCCCTGTTCCTCGGTACGAGTTCATTCCAAGAGCTCTCCCGAGTTTGCCCTGATTCGAACTCGGAGATTTGCGGTAATGGCCACTCGTCGGTACTCGGGGCTCTCATGGACATTTTTCAACATGTTGAAAAATCTTCAAGAGTCTTCTTGTGCTTACCTTCCGTTAGCGAGTCTTCCCGAGTACCTGCCATTAGTGATACGAGCCACTAAGAGACGTCCCCGAGCTTCGACGTACCCGCTACGTTCATTCTCCGTGCTTACCACGAGTTTGATTTTTTTAAAATTCAGCAGAGCTCTTGGAATGAACTCGTACCGTGGGACAGGGTTATTAGATTGTTTTCTATGGATTGTCCGAGGTTGAGGAAAGATTTTAGTTCAACACCGAAGTTAGACACAAAATACTGGAGTAACTTAGCGCGTCAGGCAATGTCTCTGGAGAAAATGAATAGATGACGTTTCGGGTCGAGACCCTTCTTCAGTTTACTTTAGTTTTGAGATACATCATGGAAACAAGCCCTTTGGCCCACTGAATCCTTGCTGACCAAGGGTCACCCGTACACCAGTTCTATCCCACAGGCTAGCGACAATTTATAGCAACCAATTAACCTACAAACCTGCACGTATTTGGAATGTGGGAGGAAACGGAAGCATTGAGAGAATCCCCACATGAATGTGGTAACGGTACAGACAGCAACCGAGGACAGGATCGAACCCAGGCCCCTGATGCTGTGAGGCAGCAACTCTGCTGCTGCACCATTGTGCCACCTTTGACTTGATAAAAGTAAATAACATTTATAAGAGGCATAGATAGGGGAGACAGTCAGAACCTTTTTCCCCCACGGTGGAAATGTCCAACACTAGAGGGCACAGCTATAAGGTGAGAGGGGGAAAGTTTAATGGAGATGTGTGAGGTAAATATGTTTTTTTACCCAGAGAGTGGTGGGGGCCTGGAATGAACTGCCCTGGGGCGGTGATGGAGGCAGATATGATAGAGGTGTTTAAAAGGATTTTAGAATGGATGTGCAGGGTATAGAGGGACATGGATCACACGTGGACAAATTAGATCAGTTTAAAGACATCATGTTTGGCACAGACAATGTGGGCTGAAGGGCCTGTTGCTGTGCTTTACTGTTCTATGTTCTATATGTTCAGGCAAAGAAACTGGGGAAACAAAAACATACTGGCTCATTGAGTTCCTCCAGCACTTTGTGTCTTTATTTGTAAATCAGCATCTGCAGTTCCTTGTGTCTGCTAAAATCATTCCTTGCACTATGTCCAACTGGTAGCGAGATAGAATGTTTTATACATTAAGCAAAACTGGAGGAAAAATGCTGGAGGAACTGTGAAGGGAATGGACAGGGTCGGGACCCTTCTGCATTTGACCTGCTGTATTCCTCCAGCATTTTGAAATTTGCACAATATTCTAGTGTCTGCAGTTCCTTATGTCTCCACTTTAATGCTCCACCGTGAAATCTCTTCAAGGTATGCCTATGAAGAAGGTCTCCTCCTCTCTCTGATGGGAGTTCTGTGAGACCCTCTCTCACTTTGCCCCTCCTCTGGGTCATTTTGTAGAAGCGCCCCGACCAAAACACCGCCTTTCCATTCCCCCCACAGATGCTGCCTGACCCGTTGAGTTCCTCCAGCACTTTGTATTCTATTTAAAATAAGGTTGTATTCAAGGAGTCCCATTAAATTGAGATAAAAGGAAAGTACCGATCGATAAAGATTCAGGAGAACCTTTCATTCAAATAGACTGAAAAGGGACTGCAGTTTAAAGTGATGAACATTAGGTTTTGTACGTCAATAAATGTCAATAAATATTTGTCTATTTATGATGTGTTGCCTTGTACACAGATGGGCACACATTCAGTTTCTGATAAAGAGATCTTTGATTAACTGTAGAAGCCATTATGAAGAACCAATAAATTATTAATTTGCAATTACCAAAACACAATAAGGCACTGATATGCGTCCTCCATTCTCCAATGTACCTGCTGTTTCTAACCAATTTTCAAAGTACTCCTTTGTTGGAAGGTATGTTTGATTTTTGCACTTCACACAGACAGTGTGGTGCCTATAATATAGTTGTTTTATTCTGCCCAACGATACTTTGGTCTTAATGTTTCAAAACAAAAGGTTTTGCTGTTGGTTAATAAGAAATCAAATGAGATTATGGTTTAGTTTCGAGATCCAGTGTGGAAACAGGCCGTTCGACTCACAGAGTCCATGCCGACCAGCCAGCCGTAAGCAAACCTACACACACTCTAAGGTCAATTTTACAACTTAGCAAAGTCATTTAACCTACAAACCTGCACATCTTTGTAGTGTGGGAGGAAACCAGAGCACCTGGAGAAATCCCACGCGGTCACGGGGAGAACGTACAAACTCTGTTTAAACAGCACCCGTAGTCAGGATTGAACCTGGGTCCCTGACACTGTATGGCAGCAGTTCTAACGCTGCGCCACCGTGCCTCCCTCATTAAGGTCAGATTGGAAACGTTTTAAAAGAGATGCGTGGGCAAATGTGATGGAACACGCTGCCAGAGGTGATGGTGGGAGCAGATACAATGATGGCGTTTAGGAAGGTGCAGGGAATGGCGGGATATGGATCACATGCAGGCAGAGGAAATTAACTTGGCATCACAGACATTATGGGCCGAAGGGCTTGTTCCTGGGCTGCACTGTTCTATGTTCCATAGATTTAAAAGAGGCAGAGAATGGTCACCTGAACTGTAGCCTGATATTCATTTCCAAAGACGGGAAGACACTAAGTGCTGGAGTAACTCAATGGGTCAGACAGCATCCCTGGAGAACACAGATAGGCGATGTTTCAGGTCGGGATCCTTCTTCAGACTGAACCCTATCCTGATCCGAAACATCAGCTATCCACTTTCTCCAGAGATGCTGCTTTTCCCGCCGTGTTACTCTAACATTTTGTACTAATAGCTTCTGCAGTTTGTAGTTTTTAGTTTGTAGAGATCCAGCGTGGGAACAGGCCCTTCGGCCCACCGAGTCGACACCGATCACCCGCACACAAGTTCTATCCTTGATGAGTATTAGGTTTTGTATTCTGAAGAACATTTGGAATATTGTGAGCAGTTTTGGGTCTCATCCTTCTGAGGATGGATGTGCTAGCATTGGAGAGGGTCCAGAGGAAGTTTACGAGAACAATACTGAGGAAGACTGGGTTAATATATGAGGATAGTTTGAAGGCGCAGGGCCTGTGCTCGCTGGAGTTTAGAAGATGGGGGAGGAGCTCATTGAAATGCACCGTAAATGCCTGGAGAGAGTGAATGTGAAGAGGATGTTTCTAGTAGTGGCAGAGTCCAGGACTCCGCTTGAGGAGCATTTAATTTTGTCAGAGGGTCGTGAATCTGAGGAATTCATTGCCACAGACGGCTGTGAAGCCAAGTAATTCGGTAATTTAAGGAGGTGATCAGATAGTTCGTTGATTAGTAAAGGGGTTGTCCCACTTGGGTGAGTTTGACCTCGATTCATACTCGCAGTATGGTCGACACGAGGTCGTAGGAGGTCTTTGTAACTCTCATTCATGCTTGACAGTAGTCCCCGTGTCCTTGAGGCCTCAGCTAGGTCTCAGTGTATTTTTCAACATGTTTTCAAAATGCCCGTAAGTAAAGAAAGGTCACCATGGAAAAAATCAATACTTTTTTTTACTCGTATGTTTAGTCGCAGTAGGTCGGCATGTTATTAATAGGTAATCGAGTGTAGTTGAAGGTAGTCGAAGGTAGGGGTAGATAGGCTTCCAGAAGGTAGGTCAAAGGAGATCGAAGGAGGTGGTCTTCACTCTCCACTATTCGGTGTCCAATTATCCCAAAGTTAGTCATAGCTAGTCGAAGCTGGTCTTCTACATAGTTGAAGGAGGTCTTCAACATGACATTTTTTTCAAACTCTCCTAAACTCTTCTAAACTCGCCAATTAGGCCGCACAATTGGGACACCCCCTTTAGGGTGTCCAAGGTTATGGGGAGAATCAGGAGAATGAGATTGAAGGGCCTGTTTCCACACTGTATCTCAAAACTAAACTAAAGGGCCTGTCCAACTTGGCGATTTTTTCGCCGCTGGATTTTGAAATGTTCGAAATCTTTCGGCGACCCTGATATGTCAGTCAATGACGCTGGCAGTTGCCAAAAAAATTGCCAAGTGGGACAGGCCCTTAAACAATCAATCCTTTCAGCTGAGACATTAAACTTTTGGCCAGTCTACCTTTGAAAGCCAAAGTCAAGGATCAATCAATCAAAAACAGAAGTCTGAAGAAGAGTCCTGACCCGAAACAAAACCTATCTATGTTCTCCAGGGATTCTGCCTGACCTGCTGAGTTTAACATAGTTTAGAAATACAGAGGGGAAACAGGCCCTTCGGCCCACCGAGTGCATGCTGACCTTCAATCAAGCTTTCACACGAGTTCTACGTTATGCCAATTACATATCAACTCCATGCACATTAGGGGCAATTTACAGAGGCCAATTAACCAACAACCCTGTAGAAACAGGGAACTGTGAATGCTAGTTTATTCCAGAGAGAGACAGAAATTGCTGGAGTATCTTAGTGAGTCAGGCAGCAAACTTGCATATTTTTCAGAGTGTGGGAGGAAACCAGAGAACCCGGAGAAAACTCATACGGTCACAGGGAGAACGTATAAACTCCACACACAGACAGCACCTAGAGTCAAGATCGAACCCGGGTCTCTGTGCTGTAAGGTAGCAACTCCACCGCGGAAACATGGTCCCACCCTGTTACTCCAGCACTTTGTGTCTTCTTTGCTGAGCACAACCAAAAGCCTGGCTTGGAAAGTCAATAAAACTTTGAAAGTCAATAAGAAGTTCTAAAAGTTGATCAGTGTACCATTTGCTTGCTCTCCCCTGCAAAAGCGTCCTCCACATACAGGCGACCAACAGCCTTGTCCATGTTGCTGTTGACGTAGTTTGCGCACTTTCTCCACACCGCGTTCTCCGTTGTGGTGCCATAGAGTGCCTACACATAACAAAATAACCAATAGGATATTTAATAAAACATCACGGTTGTATAAACATTGCAGTTGTATAAGACGTTGGTGAGGCGACATTTAGAGTATTGTGTTCAGTTCTGGCACTGTGATATTGGAAAAATGTTGTCAAGCTGGAAGTGGCATAAAAAGAAGATTTACAAAGACGTTGCCAGGACTAGAGGGTCTGAACTATAGGCAGAGGTTGAGTAGGCTTGGGCTGTATACCTTGGAGCGCAGGATGAGGGATGATCTTATCGAGGTGTATAAGATCATGAGAGGAATAGATTGGGTAAATGCACAGAGTCTTTTACCCAGAGTAGGTGAATCGAAGACCAGAGAACATAGGTTTAAGGTTAAGGTGAAGGGGAAAAAATGATTAGGAATCTGAGGAGTAACTTTCTCACACAAAGGGTGGTGAATGTATGGAACAAGCTGCCAGAGGGGGTAGTTGAGGCAGGTGCTATCCCAACATTTTAGAAGCAGTTCAGACAGGTACATGGATAGGGCAGGTTTCGAGGGATATGTACCAAATTCTGGCCGGTGGGACTAGTGTACCTGGGACATATTGGCCAGTTAGGCGAAGGGCTGTTTCCACACTGTATCACTGTGACATCTATGACTTTATTACACTTGGGGCACAGTGGCGTAGCAGTAGATTTGCTACCTTACAGCGCCAGAGACCCGAGTTCAATCCTGATTACGGGTGCCTATCCTGTCTGTACAGAGTTTTTATATTCTCCCTGTGACCATGTGGGTTTTTTTCTGGGTGATCCGGTTTCCTCCCACTCTCCAAACATGTGCGTATTTGTAGGTTAATTGGCTTTTGCAACATGTCCCTGCTGTGTATGATAGAACAAGTTTATGGGTGGTCACTGGTTGCCGTGGACTCGGTGGGCTGAAGGCCTTTTTTCGTGCTATACCTCAAAATTAAAACTAAACTAAATCACATTTGAAAGGTGGGAGATTGACCACTTTAAAATGGCTACCTGTTTGGTGAGGATTTTGTTTGCCTAATTTACTCCCAGTTTTAATCCCTGTTCTGAATTATCTGTAGATTTATTTTTAGCACTTTAGATCCTGGTTTCCCTGCCTTAAACCTTTTAGGTTTAAGAGAGTTGCAGTTCTCTATTTTAGACTTTAGAGATACAGCATGGAAACAGGCCATTCGACCCACTGAGTTCGCGCCGACCAGCAATCACCCTGTACACTAAAGGGCCTGTCCCGCTCGGGCGTCATTTGCGCGTAATTTACGCGACATCATTTACGTGTCACGTGATGCGTGCATGGTACGTGGTGGCGTAGGCAGTGACGTGTGATCGCGCGCAATGCCCCAGGATTTTGGGATGTACAAAATCTTCGCGCACATCTGCGTGACACGGAAATGACGCCCATGGGACAATCCCTTAACACTATCCTACACACTAGAGACAACTTACAATCTTCACCAAAGCCAATTAACCTGCAAATCTGTTCGTCTTTGGAGTGTGGGAGAAAACTGGAGCACTCGGAGAAAACCCAAGCAGACACAGGGATAAAGTACAAACTCCATACAGACAGCATCCAAAGTAACGATCGAACCCGGATCACTGGCGCTGTAAGGCAGTAACTCTACTGCTGCGTCCACTGCATCACTGTAAATTTGCAGGTCAACTATTGTTCAATTTTACGATTGTTCGATGTCAACAGTCACAATCCAGTTACAATCCTTTACCACAGGATGGCAAGAGGGAGCACAAGGGAAAGTGGTTGGTGGTGGGGTGGTTGGGTGGTATTGGGAACAAATTAAATGCAGGGATAAGTGAGGGATTGCAACTGATGGGATTGCCTTAAGCACCAGCAAGGACTCGATGAGCCAAGAGGCCTTGTTCTACGATGCGATCCAAGACAATAATAAACAGATAAAGTAATCATCATGTTTAAAATTAACGGAAAGGAAATAAATAACTCAGCTTTACTTGATTTTTAAGTGAGGTTGGTCATAAGACATAAGACATTGGTGTAGAATTAAGCTATTCAGCCCATCCAGTCTGCTGCACCATTCATAAAATCATAAGATCATAAGTGGTAGGAGCAGAATTAGGCCATTTGGCCCATCAAGTCTACTCCACCACTCAACCATGGCTATCACTCCTTCATAATTGCATTCTCATGCCTTCTCCCCATAACCTCTGACACCATCAATCATTCAATCATACATTTCCTATGATGTCATGGTATCATGTCCGTTTGGGTCAAGGTTTCTACAGCCTTCCCCAATCCCAAACGATACGTGGAAGCAGATCTTATCTATAACGGTGGCTCTGATTGCAACTTTGGGCAGGTTTTGAGCATTTAAATATGAACACAACTCGTACTTTGCGGAAAGCTGTTCTTGTATCCCTGTAGGCACTGCTTAGACTTCCCATCAGATCCATCACTTGCATCCATACGATGTAGTTTTGAATTTGCCTGCAGATCACACGAAGCAGAAACTTTGAATCTATGTCCAATAGTCTTTGGTTTAATCCAGATTATTGTCATGCACGCAGGTACGATGAGGTGCACGTACAATGAAAACTTACTTGAAGCAACCATAGACTCAAGGGCCTGTCCCACTTGGCCGTCATTTGCACGTAATTTACGCGACATCGTTAACGTGTCACGACGTGCGCGTTGTGACACGCGTGTGATGTGTGCATGGTGCGTGCTGACATGGGCAGCGACGCGCGGCCGCGGGCAGCGTCGCAAGAATTTGTGATGTACAAAATCTTCGCACGCCATCTGCGTGACGCGCAAATGATGACCAAGTAGGACAGGCCCTTCGGACTACGCACAAAAACATAGATTAAACATAAATTCTACAAGACAGTGAAAAGAAAAAAAAATTGTGCAAAAGAACAGGACATCAGTGCAAACCATAATTAGAAAACAAGTCCACGATAGTGCAAGAAGTAGTGTTCCGTTGCCGAGGTAGGATCAGGGTTGTGCGGGTCGGTTCAAGAACCTGATGGTTGCAGGAAATGAGCTGTTCCTGAACCTGGTGGTGTGGGACTTCAGGCTTCTGTGCCTCCTGCCCAACGGTAGCAGTGGGAATGGTGGGGATCTTTGATAAGACGCCGCCTTCTAGAGGCAGCGCCTGGTGTAGACGCTTTCAATGATGGACTGGGCTCAGTCCATCACTCTCTTGCGTTTTAAGTATGTTGGAATTGCCGAACCAGGCCATGATTCATCCAAGAAATTTTCTACCTAAATTCCTTGCTCCAGCATCTCATTTTGCAACCCTTCAACCCTTTTGTCTTACATCTTCTGTCTTTTCATCTCTGGTCTTTGTCCAACCATCTGCTTTGCAAATTACCCCTCTTCACCTGTGTCTGCGTATTATCTACCAGAGGACATGGGTTTAAGGTGAGGGTGGAAACATTTAATAGGAAGCTGAGGAGCATCGTTTTACATTAAGGGTGGTACGTACATGGAACAAGCAGCCGGTGGCGATAGTTGAGGCAGGTACTATCAAACGTTCAAAATTTGGACAGTTACGTGGATAGAACAGGTTTAGAGGGATATGGGCCAAATGCAGGCATGTGGGACAATAGTAGATGGAGCATGTTGGTTGGTGTGGGCAAGTTGGGCTGAAGGGCCTGTTTCCACGATGTGCGACACCATGGTTCTGAGATATTTTGTAACCTGATGGTCTCCGCTTTCCGATTTCTGATGGCAGGAATAAAATGGAAATGTGCCCAGGGTGGTGTGGGTCTTTGATGGAATTGGTTTCCTCATTGAGGCAATGCCTCCCATAGATCTATTTGATGGTGGATCAGTACCCGTGATGGACTAGACAATGTCCATCAAAGAACCAGTCAGAAGCATGGATGGTGAGTGTGGTTTAATGGTGGAAGCAAACCAGAGTGACGTAGAAATAAGGAACTGCAGATGCTGGTTTACGGAAAAAAAAGACTCAAAGTGCCGGAGTAATTCAGCGGGTAAGGCAGCATCTCTGGAGAACAAGGATAGGTGATGTTTCAGGTCAGGACCAAGTCCAAAGAAAGGTCCTGCCCCTTAATGTCACCTATCCATGTTTTCTGGCAATGCTGCCTGACCCGGTGAGTTACTCCAGCACTTTGTGTCTTTATTTTTAAGTTATAGTAATGTTCTTTTCCACACAAGACTAAAGTATAAACATACCTGTCACTATATTTCTTGAGGATATCTGCTAACTTCCTAAGATAACCAGGTGCATAAACCACAACTTGCTCTGTTTTTGTCGCAGTTAGAGATACACGGGAGAGGATTTGGTTGATAAAATCCATCCATTGGAATGTAAGCTGAAGGAAATAAATTGGATACATGTTATGCAGTACACAAAATTCAAAATATTAGAAAAAATCTCTTCACCTCTGGCTCTTTAGAAATTTTGGAAGATGCGGCACGGTGGCACAGCGGTAGGGATGTTGCCTTGCAGCACGAGAGATCTGGGTTCGATCCTGGCTATGGGTGCTTGTCTGTACGGAGTTTGTACATTCTCCCTGTGACCGCGTTGGTTTTCTACGAGAACTTCGGTTTCCTCCCACATCCCAAAGGAGTACAGGTTTGTAGGTTAATTGGCCTCTGTAAATTGTATCTAGTGCGCAGGTTGTCCAATTGAGGTACAGAGGGATCTTGGCATCCAAGTCCGTAACAACACAGGCCGTTAGAGTGGCAATACAAAGGACGATTTTCAGAGGCCAGTTAACCTACAAACCCGCAAGGAAACCGGAGCACCCGGAGGAAACCCACATGGTCACAAAGAGAATGTGCAAACTCCACACAGACAGCACCCAAGATCAAGAATGAACCCGGGTCTCTTGTGCTGTGAGGCAGCAACTCTACCCGCTGCTCAACTGTGCCGCCTTACGGCTAAAGCACAAAATTTCATTCAAGAAATCATTTACCGTGTTGTTGATACTTAATGGGAAATCATTTATCACTTTAGAAAGCGGCATCTTGTTGTAGAGTTCATTAGGATCATTTCTATCTTCAGGTTTGGTTGTAGCCTATGGCATAAAAAGACATAAATATATATTAATACTTTATTCCTATTTCAAACATAAATAGAGGCAAAATGGTCATCATTATTTCATCAAATAAATTAATAATGTCAAATCAAATCAAATCAGGATTCCTCCCACATCCCAACACATGCAGGTTTGTAGGCTAATTGGCCTCTGCAAATTGCCTCTAGTGTGTCGGGCGAGACTGGATGAGAAAGAGAGATAATGTAGAACTAGTGTGAATGGGTGATCGGTGGTCAGCATTGATACGATGGACCGAAGGGCCTGTTTCCATGCTGTATCTCTCAACTAAACTAAACTAAATTCAAATAAACTAAACTGAACTGGCCAAGCAGAATTTATTGTCAGAGACACACGGAACTGCAGATGCTGGTTTACAAAAAAAGACACAAAGTGCTGGAGTAACTCAACGGGTAAGGCAGCATCTCTGGAGAACAAGGATAGGTGATGTTTCGGATCGTGCCCTTCTTCAGACTGATATCCCACCTCTCTTCCAGCTATCTCCTCAACCCTCTCCCCCACCACGAAGGGTCCCGATCCGAAGCGTCACCTGACCACGTTCTCCGGAGATGCTGCCTGACTAGCTGTGTTGCTCCAGCACTTTAAGCCTTTGGTGCATGTGACAATAAACTAATATCAAACTCAAAATTGAATATATATCATAATTCTAGGACGACACAGTGGTAGAGCTGCTGCCTCACAGCGTCAGAGACCCGGGTTCAATCCTGACCTTGGGTGTTCCCTGTGAGGAGTTTGCACGTTCTCCCTTTGACCGTACAATGTAAAGGTTTACAGGTTAATTGGCTTCGGTAAAAATATTGTAAATTGTCTCCAGTGTGTAGGATAGTGCTAGTGAAAGGGGTGGACTCTTTTGAGTCTTTTTTTGAGTCGTTTTTATCTCTAAAATATAAAGTGTACAGTAAAGTTCTCTGGGTGCACCAGCTTCCTCCCTGTTCCCAAAGACGTGTATGTTAATTGGGCTTGGTAAATTGCCCCTGTTGTGTAGGTAGTGGATGAGAAAGTGGGATAACTTGGAATTAGAGTGAACGGGTGATTGATGGTCAGCATGGACTTGATGGATCGAAGGGCCTGTTTCCTTGCTGCATCTCTAAACTGAACTAAACTGCTATCACATTATCCCTCAGTTTCCTTCACTACAGGAAAACAATGCCAGCCTGTCCATTCGCTGCCTTCAACTAAAGTCCTCCAATCCAGGCAATGTCCTAGTGAATTTCCTCTGCAGTGTCTCCTTGATGTCTCTGGCCTTTGTCTGTCAAAAAACCCCCTCATCTGTATATCTGTCTCCACCTATCATTTATCCCAGCCCCACTGATCTTTTTCAAATATCGTCCCACCCTACAATCAGTCTGAAGAAGGGCCCCGACCCGAAACGTCACCTGTTCATTCCCTCCACCTATGCTGCCTGACCCACTGAGTCGAACCAGCACTTTGTGTTTGGCTCAAGATTCCAGCATCTTCTTTCCTTTGTGCCTCCAAGTATCTATCTCTGCCTTAAATATATTAGAAGACGCTGCGAATATCATGCTTTGAAAAAGAGAGTTTCAAAGACTTCAAACCTTTCTTAGAAAAGAAACTTTTGCCCCATTCCTGCCTGAAGTATTTTAGCAATGGAATCGGTCATCACAACTACTTTGGAAGTTTGAGATGAATCTGATTAGTTTAGAGTTTAGTTTAGTGATACAGCCTGGAAACAGGCCCACTGAGCCCACCCCAACCAGTGATCACGTGTCCCTAGTTCTATCCCACACACTAGAGACAATTTACAGAATTCAGTTAACCTAGAAACATAGAAACATAGAAATTAGGTGCAGGAGTAGGCCATTCGGCCCTTCGAGCCTGCACCGCCATTCAATATGATCATGGCTGATCATCCAACTCAGTATCCTGTACCTGCCTTCTCTCCATACCCCCTGATCCCCTTAGCCACAAGGGCCACATCTAACTCCCTCTTAAATATAGCCAATTAACTGGCCTCAACTACCCTCTGTGGCAGAGAGTTCCAGAGATTCACCACTCTCTGTGTGAAAAGAAAACCTGCACGTCTTTGGAATGTGGGGGAAAACCAGAGCACCCCGAGAAAACCCACGCAGGTCAAGGGCAGAACGTACAAACTCCATCCAGGCAGCACCCGCAGTCAGGGTGGACCCCAGGTCTCTGGTGCTGTAAAGCAGCAACTCCACCACTGCACCACTGTGCTGCCCTGATGGCTGCAAAAAAGTAGAAGACTTACATTGGCGATCTCTTTTTCCATTTGCAACACCATAGCCATTTCCTTTTTGACTTCCAATTCAGTCTTGTTCATACCTTTGTCCTTTCGGATTAAGTTAGCTGTTTTCTCCATGAACTCAGAGTAAGCTTCGCACGCCTGTGAAAAAAACATTACAAGTGTGGTAACCTCTTTGAGAAAGACCAACATCCTATCACTTTGATAAATGAATGGTAAACTCAAAGTCTGGATGTCTGAAAATGAGAAACGTCTCGAATTATGGTCTTGCCTTTGCAAATTCTTCGTTTACATCCTCCCCAACGTCTTTGTAAATCATTATTTTAGATACAGTGCAAGATTCATACCTCACCCTTCAGGCAAGAAGTGAAAACGCATACCTCCAGATTCAGACAGTTTCTTCCCAGCAGTTATCAGGAAATGGAACCATCCTACCAACAACTAGAGAGCGGTCCTGAGCTACTATCTATCTCATTGGAGACCCTTGGATTCTCTTTTTAACTTAATTTACCGGACTTTATCTTGCACTAAACGATATTCCATTTATCATGTATCTGTACACTTGAAGTCTCGTTTGCAACATGTATGGTCTTTCTGTTGACTGGATAGCATGGACCAAAAAGCTTTTCACCTTGTTTGACATGACAATGAACTAAACTAAACTAAAATAAGCTAATCTTTCGTATTACCCTCGATATCTTTCAAATTCCTCTTTTACATGTCCTTTATTCGTAATCCGGTATCTGCAGTTCCTTTTGTTTCCACTGTAATGCTTCTCTTTGAAGTCTCCTCTTGATGTCTACTTTGCAGAAGTTCTCTTCCTCTTTCTGACCGGAGTTCTGTGGGACCCTCTCAAACTGCTCTCCCTCTGCGATTCGCCACTGCTCTCCTGTTCTATGCCCTTGTTCTGGCCCAGACTCACTACCACGGCCACATGTGATTCATCTTCCTCTTTCCTCTTTAAGAAGAGCTCAAATTGTGCTGTTCACTGAAGGTGGCAGCATAAGTCGATAGGGTGGCAAAGAGGGAGTATGGTATTCTTGTCTTCGTTACTAGGGTCATTTAATATATTCAGGAATTCATGATGCAGCTCTATAGGACTTTGGTTAGGCTACATTTGGAGTATTGCATGCAGTTCTGGTTGCTCTGAATTATAGGAACGCCATGGAGACTATGGAGAGGGTGCAAAGGAGGTTTACTAGAATGTTGCCTAGATTAGAGGGTTTCAGCTACAGGGAGAGGTTGGACAGACTTGGATTGTTTTCTCTGGAACATTGAAGATTGAGTAGAAACAACAACATTATATACAATTATAAGAGGCATAGATAGGGTGGACAGTCAGAATATTATCCCCGGGGTGGAAATGTGCGACACTAGATGTCATAGCTATAAGGTGAGAGGAAGAAAGTTTAAAGGAGATGTGCAGAGCAACTTATTTACACAGAGAGTAGTGGGGACCTGGAATGTATTGCCTGGGGTGGTGGTGGAGGCACATATGGTAGTGGTGTTTAAGAAGCTTTTTGATAGGCACATGGACATGCAGGGAAAAGAGGATTATGTAGGTGAGATCAGTTTAACTAGGCATTATGTTCAGCACAAACATTGTGGGCCGAAGGGCCTATTCCTGTGCTATACTGCTCTAGGTTCTGCAACTGCTGCAGTATTATCCTGAATGTGTTCAAAACAAAATTCTCTCCCTGGACCTTCGCAGGTCCTGACCCGAAACGTCCCCAATCCAAGTTCTCCAGAGATGCTGCTTCACCCATTGAGTTACTCCAGCGCTTTGTGTCTTTTTGTGAATCAACAGGAACGTGGTTAGTGCGACAAAGACATTCAATGGAAACTAATATAATCCAAGCACAGATGTGGCCTCGAAATCATAATCATTCACACCAAAACCTTGGTAGAAAACCCCTCGCACTTAATAAAGGCAAATGTTCATCACCTGTGTTTATTTACCAACTCGTAAATTAACCAAGGAAGTAAATCACACCTATTTATCAAAGAACACATGCACACTCCTGGTGTTTGTCACACCGAGGCTAATATCTCACACGTAAACTGTTTGAATGTGGGCATTAAGAATATAGGCCCATTTGAGGTGTCTGTTTCTCATTTGTAATTTACGGAAATTAGCTCCATCTGGGCTCCCAATTAGACACATATGTTGAATGTAGAAACAACTGTTGGAAAAGACTGGAAATTTGGATTTTTGGCACAGGGTAAAAATGGCACCTTCAAAACAATGCACGGTTGATATGTGGAGCACAGTCTAGTGGAGGCTCTTGGATGAAAATAAGAAATTAATGCGTTTTGTTAGGGCTTTTCAGAACATCCCAAAGTACTTTGGATGTGCAGCCACTGTTGCAACACTGGAAATGAGTAGACAAGTTGTCAAGATGTTGTCAAGTTGGAAAGGGTACAAAGAAAATTTACGAGGATGGTGCCAAGACTCGAGGGTCTGAGCTATAGGGGGAGGTTCAGCAGACCAGGACTCTATTCCTTACGCAAAGGGTGGTGGGTGTATGGAACAAGCTGCTGGAGGAGGTAGTTGAGGCAGGTACTATCGAAATGCTTACGAAACAATTAGACAGGAACATGGATAGTGTGTAGGAAGGAACTGCCGTTGTTGGTTTAAACCGAAGATAGACAAAATGCTGGAGTATCTCAACGGGTCAGGCAGCATCTTTGGAGAGAAGGAATGGGTGACTTTTCAGGTCGAGACCCTTCTTCAGACTAGTCAGAGGAAAGGGAAATGAGAGATATAGACAGTGATGTAGAGAGATAAAGAACTAATGAAAAAAAAATTAGCAAATGAAAGTTATAGAAAGTTTGATCTATATCTCTCTACATCACTGTTATTATATCTCTTGTTTCCCTTTCCCCTGACTAGTCTGAAAAAGGGTCTCAACCCAAAACCAATTCCTTCTCTCCAGAGATGCTGCCTGTCCCACTTAGGTACATGGATATGACAGGTTTAGAGGGTTATGGGCCAAAGGCAGTCAGGTGGGACTAGTGTAGATGGGACATGTTGGTCGGTGTGGGCAAGTTGGGCCGAAAGGCCTATTTCCATGCTGTATGACTCTCTCTCTCTCTCTATCTATCTAACTTGCCCAAATGATTCCACAAAAGTTCTGACAAATTTGCAGATGACACAAAAGTAGTTGGCATTGTAGATAGTGAAGATGGTTGTCAAAAATTGCAGCAGGATCTTGATCGGTTGGGCAGGTGGGCTGAGGAATTGATGAATTGAGTGAATTGAGTGTTGTAGAGCAGAGGAATCTAGGAGTGCGGGCACATTGTTCCTTGAAAGTGGCATCACAATTAAATAGGGTGGTCAAAAGGGCTTTCATCAGTCAGAGTATTGAGTATGGACGTTGGGAGGTCATGTAGCAGTTATATAAGAGGTTAGTAAGGTCACATTTAGAGTATTGTGTTCAGTTTTGGGCACCATGTTATAGGAAAGATGTTGTCAAGCTGGAAAGGGTGCAGAGAAGATTTGCGAGGATGTTGCCAGAACTCAAAGCCCTGAGCTATAGGGAGAGGTTCAGCCGGCTAGGACTCTTTTCCTTGCACAAAGGGTGGTGGATGTATGGAACAAGTTGCTAGAGGAGGTAGTTGAGGCAGGTATTATTCACAACATTTAAGAGACCTTTGGACAGGTACATGGATTGTACAGGTTTGGAAGGATATGGGTCATGTAGGGCTGGTGTGGATGGGGCATGATGGTCCGTGTGGTCAAGTTGGGCCGAAGGGGCTGTTTCCCTGCTTTGTGACACCATGACTATGAAAACACCAACGAGATCATGATGAGATAATCTTTTTCCTGCAAATAGTCATTGCAGAAATTATACACAAGACAGTATGAACAGTTTAGCTTAGTTAATTATTATTGTCACGTGTACCGAGGTACAGTGAAAGGTTTTATGTTGCGTGCTATCCAGTCAGCGGAAGGATTATACATGATTACAATCATGCCTCTACAGTGTGCAGACACAGGATAAAGGGTATAATGTTGAATGCATCATAAAGTCCTGCAAAGTCCAATTAAAGATAATCTGAGGCTCTTCAATGAGGTAGATGGGAGGTCAGGACTGCTCTCTAGTTAGTGAAAGGATGGTTCACTTGCCTGATAACAGCTGGGAAAAAATAGCTTTCTTCGTCTTCAATGACAAAGTAAGTTGAGACGTAGATGAAGGAAGGTACTACAACATTTAAAATACACTTGGTCAGGTGGATGGATAGGAAATGTTTAGAGGAATATGGGCCAAAGTTAAAAAATTTCCCTCAGGTTCCTATTAAATCTTTGCCCCACACCTTAAACCTATATCCTCTGGTTCTTGATGTAGTGTACGGGTGATTGTTAGTCAGCGCGGGCTTGATGGGCCGAAGGGCCTGTTTCCACGCTGTATCTCTAAACTAAACTAAGATGCGCAGTTTCCAGCAGGAATTTGGGGGGGGGAACTAGTTGGCTGAGGACACAGGGAGCAGTTCCTGGTGGTAATCAAATAATTCATTCCGGGCGGCACGGTGGCGCAGCGGTAGAGTTGCTGCCTTAAAGCACCAGAGACCCGGGCTCGATCCTGACTACGGGTGCTATCTGAATGAAGTCTGTACTTTCTCCCTGTGACCTGCGTGTGTTTCCTCACACTCGAAAACGTGCAGGTTATAGGTTAATTGGCTTTGGTTAAATTGTAAATTGTCGCTTGCGTGTAGGATGGTGTTAATGTGCGGTGATTTCTGGTCGACACAGAATGGGTGGGGGGGGGGAGAGGGATGAAGGGCCTGTTTCCGCGCTGTATCTCTAAAACTAAAAACTAAAAACAAAATTAATTAGTGACCATTTCCACGTGAATATCTGGAGCAGATGTGGAGCCCAGAACCTTCATTACTCATGTTTGCTGTGAAATACATCCCATGGTAATGGATAACAGCTAGTTATCAGCAACAGTATCAATAAAAATGAGGAGAATTATAAATATAAGGGTGCAGGGGCTATCGCTCCAGGGATTCCAGCCCTAACTGGTCAAGATAGATGCTGGAATGTACATAACCTAGGCTCACGGAAAACAGCTCAGTAATATGCGTTTGATTGATCATTTGAAGCATACAGGAAAGATAGGAAAGGTTCAGAGGGATACGCACCAAATGCAGGCAAATGAGTAGAAACAAAGAAATGTGGATGCTGGTTTACCAAGGAAAGACACAAAATGCTGGAGTAACTCAACGGTGGAGGCATTATCTCTGGAGGAGATGGATGGGTGTCATTTTTAGTCAGGATCCTTCTTCAGACCGATGGCAAATCTTCTTCAGACTGAGGACAAATGGGACTTAGTTGGGGCATCTTGGTTGACATGTGGCGAAGGTTCTGTTTCCGTGCTCTATGACGCTACAAGATGTAAACAGGCCCTTCGAGCCAACTGAGTCCACTGAAACCATCAATCACCCAATCACACTTTGAGCCTTGGCCTCTGTAAATTGCCCCTAATGTGTAGGAAATGGATGAGAAAGTGGCGATAACATAGAACTGGTGTTATAGAGTGGTCGATGGTCAGTGTGGGCTTGGTGGGCTATAGGGCCTGTTTCCATACTGTAGCTCTGAACTAAACTATGAGTAGATATCACAAAACAAACTTGTTCTACGTAATCCCACTCTCGCACCTTCTCCCTACACACTAGGGGCAAGTTACAGAGGGGGGCCAAAAAACCAACAAATCCACGCGTCTTTGGGATGTGGGAGGAAACCTGGAATTCCCGGAGGAAACTCACTCAGGTGCTGTCTGTGTGGAATTTGCACGTTCTCCCTAGGTGCACCGGAGAGAGCGTGCAAACTCCACATTGACAGCGCCTGAAATCAGGATTGAACCCGGGTCTCTAGTGCTGTGAGGCAGCAGCTCTACCCCTTTGCGTCGCTGTGCCGCACTGGGTTCTCCGCTCGTGTCTTCAGCTGAATGGGTAGCATGCAGAGACCAAAGGTCATGGCTCAAATTTCACCCATAGTCTATGAGCTAACAGCATGGCTGAACTGTGCTCTTGATGTGAAATATTAGTTTAGTTTACTTTAGTTTATTGTCACGTGTACTGCGGTACAGTGAAAAGCTTTTGTTGTGTGCTAACCAGTCGGCGGCAAGACTATAGATGGTTACAATCCAGCCATCCATATGATAAAGACTGCATGGTGACTTGGATAGGCTGGGTGAGTGGGCAAATGTTTGGCAGATGCAGTATTTTGGTGCGGCAAAAATAATCTAGAATTGAATGTCGACAAAACTAAGGAGATGGTTGTCGACTTCAGGAGGGCGCAGCCAAAGCATACACCCCTCAACATCAGTGGCACTGCAGTGGAGAGAGTGGAGAGCATAAAGTTCCTCGGTGTGCAAATTACGGACAGCCTCACCTGGTCCAGGAACACCACTGGGACCATCAAACGGGCCCATCAGCGACTGCACTTCCTGAGGAAACTAAAACAGGCCTCACTCCCCACCAACATCCTCAGGACTTTCTACAGGGGTACGGTGGAGTCTGTACTCACGTACTGCATAAATACGTGGTACTGCACCTGCAACTGCTCAGACAGGAAGGCTCTGCAGAGGGTAGTGAGGGGAGCAGAGAGGATCATTGGCGTCTCCCTACCCTCGGTACAAGAACTGTTCCAGAGCCGCTGTCTGAAAAAAGCACTGAGCATAGCAAAGGACAAACTGCACCCCCTCCACATACACCTGGATCTCCTGCCATCAGGCAAGAGATATCGAAGCATCAAAGCCCGGACTACAAGACTGCTAAACAGCTTCCTACCACAGGCTGTGAGGCTGCTAAACAGTCACTCTGTACTCACAGTCACTTGATTCTGCGGCTGGCACGGACACTTTAATAACTGGCACTGGCCACTCAAATCAGCTGCCCCGGACATTTTTATGATTGGTTTATTGTATTTTAACATTGTGTTTTACCTGCTTTTAACTATTTATACTGTTCCATCAGGGACTGGATTGTTTTTAGTGTTATTATGTGTAAAATGTTTTAAATTTCATGTGCGATGCTCCGCTATTCACTGGGAAACGTCTTTTCATTTTGCACTGTACAACTGTTGCTTGCAAGATGCCAATAAAGGTTGATTGATTGATATAATGTGGATAAATGTGAGGTTATCCATTTTGGTGGCAAAAACAGGAAAGCAGACTATTATCTCAATGGTGGCCGACTAGGAAAAGGGGAGATGCAGCGAGACCTGGGTGTCATGGTACACCAGTCATTGAAAGTAGGCATGCAGGTGCAGCAGGCAGTGAAGAAAGCGAATGGTATGTTAGCTTTCATAGCAAAAGGATTTGAGTATAGGAGCAGGGAGGTTCTACTGCAGTTGTACAGGGTCTTGGTGAGACCACACCTGGAGTATTGCGTACAGTTTTGGTCTGCAAATCTGAGGAAGGACATTATTGCCATAGAGGGAGTGCAGAGAAGGTTCACCAGACTGATTCCTGGGATGTCAGGACTGTCTTATGAAGAAAGACTGGATAGACTTGGTTTATACTCTCTAGAATTTAGGAGATTGAGAGGGGATCTTATAGAAACATACAAAATTCTTAAGGGGTTGGACAGGCTAGATGCAGGAAGATTGCTCCCAATGTTGGGGAAGTCTGGGACAAGGGGTCACAGCCTAAGGATAAGGGGGAAATCCTGTAAAACCGAGATGAGAAGAACTTTTTTCACACAGAGAGTGGTGAATCTCTGGAACTCTCTGCCGCAGAGGGTAGTTGAGGCCAGTTCATTGGCTATATTTAAGAGGGAGTTAGATGTGGCCCTTGTGGCTAAGGAGATCAGAGGGTATGGAGAGGGCAGGTACGGGATGCTGAGTTGGATGATCAGCCATGATCATATTGAATGGCGGTGCAGGCTCGAAGGGCCGAATGGCCTACTCCTGCACCTAATTTCTATGTTTCTATGTTTCTAAAGGGAATAATGTTTAGTGCAAAAATAAAGTCCAGTAAAATCCAATTAAAGATAGTTCGAGGGTCACCAATGAGGTAGATGGTAGGTCAGGACCACTCTCTAGTTGATGAGAGGATGGTTCAGTTGCCCGATAACAGCTGGGAAGAAACTGCCCCTGAATCAGGAGGTGTGCGTTTTCAAACTTCTATACCTCTTGCCTGATGAGAGAGGGGAGAAGAGGGAGTGACTGCGGTGAGACTGGTCCTCATGTATTTCACCTGCATGAGCGCGAAATGTAAATTGTTTCAATGGAAGGGAGGTTGAAATGTGCGATGGTCTGGGCTGCATTTTCAACTTTTAATCCTCACATTGGGAGTGCTCTGTTCTCTCCAGTGTTCACATATCCATCATAAACACCAGTGCAGAAATATTATATGACTGCTGTTTGCAGTGCAGAGAGTGGCTGCCACATTTCCTTTCTGGCCACACTTTCAAAAGCACTTCACCGTCGCTGAAGTGCCGTGCAGCACAGAGAAAAGCATTACATAAATTCACCACTGATTTTTCTCATTATGTTCTCAGGAGTCCAAAGTGCTGTGGAACTGGTGGAGTGATTTGTGAAACCTACTCCTGATTTAGTTTAGAGATCCAGCATGGAAACCAGCTCTTCAGTCTACTGAGTCCGCTGGCCATTAGTAGGTCAGCACAGACTATTCCTCCTCAAATGGAGCCATGGAGGTTGACCCAAATAGACAGAGGCTCGAGTTGGAAAGGTGCCACCCACTCCTCCCTCTCTCTCCCTCTTTCTTAGACACACACACACACAAACACACACACGCATATGTACATGCACACACACACACATATATGTACACACACTCTCATATACACACATACAAACACATCTCCACTATTACAAAGCTTCATCAGGGCAGCTGATAGAATTCATGCCTCACAGCTCCAGAGACCCCGGGTTTGATCCTGCCCTTGGGTGCTGTCCGTGTGGAGTTTGCACCTTCTCCCCGCGACTGTGTGGGTTCCCAAAGAGGTGCTCCACATCCCAAAGAGGTGTGGATTTGTAGATTAATTGGCTGTTGCAAATTGCCCCTAGTGTGTAGAGAGTGCATGCAAATCTGGGATAACGTTGAACTAGTGTACGGGTGATCGTTGGTCGGCACAGACTTGGTGGGCCGAAGGGCCTGATTCCATGCTGTATCTCTAAACTATACTAAACCTAAACTCAGATGTGAGCCCAGAAATTTACAGAGAGCATTGCATATGTGCAACGTTTGTTGGTTTATGTTTTTAAAAAACTTATGTAATGCATCCATTAAATATAATGACAGGGGCACAAGGCAGGGATGTACTGTTTGTCTATTCATATGTATCATCGTGCTAGCGTGTATCGGCACTTCCCTAATGATATTTTGGTTTATTTTCTGCCAGACGTTTTAATGAGCCTTAACAGGACCGGGAATTCCTTAGATCTAATTCCCACCAGCTGATTCAGTCATGTGACTTTATGAACCCAAGGGGAAGGGATTGAAACAAGGCAAGTTAAACATGTTGAAAAAGCACATGACCCAACACCAGAGGAAGAGCAATGAGTAACAGGGTTTGGGAGAAAATATCGTGGAAGATTAAACAGTACAGAACAGGAACAAGGCCCTTCGGCCCACAATGCCCATACTGAATATGATTGAGATTTTAGATTTTGGAGATACAGCACGGAAATTGGCCCTTCGGCCCACCGAGTCTGGACCGACCAGCGATCAGGCTATACACTAGCACTATCCTACACACTAGGGACAATTTACAAATTTGCCGAAGGCAATTAACCTACAAACCCGTACTTCCTTGGAGTGTGGGAAGAAACCGGTGAAATCCAGAGAAAACCCATGTGTACAAACGTACAAACTCCTTACATACAGCACCCGTGGCCAGGATCGAACCCAGGTCTCTGGCGCTGTAAGGCAGCAGCTCTACCGCTGCGCCGCTGTGTTGCCCGTGATGCCGTTAAATTAATCTCCTCTGCCTGCACATGATCAGTACCCATCATTTTAAGATTATATTCTCTCATAGACAGACAGAACAGTACGGCACAGGAACAAGCCTTGCGAAACGCAATGTTTATGCTGAACATGACGTCAAGTTAAACTAATCTCCTCCGTTTGCACGTGATTCATATCCCCCCATTCCCTGCATATCCATGTGCTTATGTAATAGAAACATAGAAATTAGGTGCAGGAGTAGGCCATTCGGCCCTTCGAGCCTGCACCGCCTTTCAATATGATCATGGCTGATCATCCAACTCAGTATCCTGTACCTGCCTTCTCTCCATATCTCCTGATCCCTTTAGCCACAAGGGCCACATCTAACTCCCTCTTAAATATAGCCAATGAACTGGCCTCAACTACCTTCTGTGGCGGAGAATTCCAGTGATTCACCACTCTCTGTGTGAAAAATGTTTTTCTCATCTCGGACCTAAAAGATTTCCCCCTTATCCTTAAACTGTGACCCCTTGTTCTGGACTTCCCCAACATCGGGAACAATCTTCCTGCATCTAGCCTGTCCAACCCCTTAAGAATTTTGTAAGTTTCTATAAGATCCCCCCTCAATCTTCTAAATTCTAGCGAGTACAAGCCGAGTCTGTCCAGTCTTTCTTCATATGAAAGTCCTGACAACCCATGAATCAGTCTGGTGAACCTTCTCTGTACTCCCTGTAATATCCTCATAAGTTTCAACCATCACATCTGCTTCCACCACCATCCCTGGCAGTGCGTTCCAGGCACTCATCACCGTCTGTGTAAGAAAGGTTGTCCCGCACAATTCCGTTAAACATTGCCCCCCCTCACCTTAAAGCTAAGCATTTGACATTTCCTCCCAGGGATAAAGGTTCTGTAGAAAGCTCTCGACCCGAAACGTCACCCATTCCTTCTCACCAGAGATGCTGCCTGTCCCGCTGAGTTACTCCAGCGTTTATGTGTCTATCTAAAGGTTCTGACTGTCCACCCAATCTAAGTCTCTCAGAATTTCTATCGAGTCTCCCCTCAACTTCCAACATTCCAGAGAGAACTCAAACGCGAACATGATCTACTGGGTGAAACGTTGGAGGGTTTCAGAGAGAAGGGAACAGAAAATAAAGAAATAAAGCAGCCCTAATAGATTAAATATAGAAACAAGAAACAGCAGATGCAGGTTTATACCAAAGATAGACACAAAGTGTTGGAGTAACTCAGCGGGTCAGGCAGCATCTCTAGAGAAAAATGATGGGTGGCGTTTCGGGTCCATTTTTCAGAAGGGTCCCGACCTACAACGTCACCCATCTTTTTTCTACAGGGATGCTGCCTGACCCGCTGAGTAACTCCAGCACTTTGTGTAACACCAGCACTTTATCTTTGTGATAGATCGGAGTTGGCCGCCCATTTTGGCAACTTGTACAACCACTCCCTCAAGAGATTAAACTAACAAGATAATGAATCCTTTTCAGAGACAATATCTGAAATTGGGATGATATTTATGGACATTCGTCTTTTAGTCTGGTCACTGAGTTCACCAAATTAATAGACCACTCATCATTTGAAAGGCTTCAATTAGTCTGGACCTCAGAAAGCGATGCTTGGTATTAGTTGCGATTTGTCCGGAAACTCCGCTCCGAATCAATCTCCGCTATTGACCATAAGTTGTATTTCGCAGTGTCACAATTAAAAGCTCACAGATATAAAATGATTACAGGTCATGTATCTGTACACCGTGGATGGCTCGATTGTGCATAGTCTTTCTGCTGACCAGTTAGCACGCAGCAAATGTTTCTCGCTGTACCTCGGTTCACGTGACAATAAATTAAACTAAACGAATTTAAATTAAACTAAACCAAACTATTAGCTATAAGGATAGACAATAACAACTGCAGATGCTGGTTTACAAATAAAAATGATACAAAGTGCTAGAGTAACTCAGCGGGTCAGGCTGTGTCCCTGAAGAACATGGATTGGTGATGATTCGGGTCGGGACACTTAGCTATATGTGGAGGTTGGACAAACGGATTATTTTCTATGGAACACAGGAGGTTGAGGGGGGACCTGGTAGATGTACATAAAATTATGGGAGGCATAGACAGGGTAGACAGCTTTGTTTCCTGGGTGGAAATGTCAAAGACTAGAGGGCATACCTTGACAGTGAGATGGGCAAGGTTTAAAGGAGATGGGTGGAGCAAGTTTTTCTTACACAGAGGGTGGTGAGTACCTGTAATGTAAGGTCAAGGGTGGTGCAACAGTGGCATTGAGGATGGTTTTAGATAGGCACGTGGATAGCCGGGGCATGGAGGGGTATGGATCATGTGCAGGCGGAGGAGATCAGTTTAACTTGGCATTATGGTCGGCAAGGACTGTGAGCCTGTGCTGTAATATTCAATATTCTCAGTCTATCTGCAGAGGCAGAATCATCAGAAACCCCCTATAATTGAGCTCATTAGTGATCAACAAAGGCTGTTTACCCTGTAGAGAGGAAGCAGAACTCACATGCTAATCCAGACCCTGTGTTCAGAACAGATTCCCAAATGTAATAGTGAACAGCTTGCATCAGTAGGTACACCTGCTGAGCCCAACTGCGGGATATTCTATGACTGTTGCCGCAGAAGCCGAGAGAATTACCAGGAATTGCGGAGAGCGAGGCGGGCCGATGCGAGGGAGGGGGTTGTTGAGAGTGCGGTGGACCGTCGAGAGCCAGGTGGGCCGCCGGGGGCGAGGAGGACTGTAGAAACTGAGGTGGACTATTGAGGGCGAGGAGGGTCGTCTAGAGTGAGGAGAGCTGTAGAGTGAGGAGGATTGAGAGAGAGAGAGGAGAGAGAGAGAGAGAGAGAGAGAGAGAGATAGTTGTAACTTTGTTGACACCAGAAACTTTGGCGACTCTTGTGTACTGCCTCGGTGAGGTTTGCTACAGGATTTTATGGGTTATAGGTAAAACCAGGCATTTCTCTGTACCAAGGTGCATGTGACAATAAAGTATCATGAAATCATCATTGAATGCACCCAAGAACCCAAGAAACTGTGGCACCTTACACAGGTATCAGTCTGTTACAGGTTTCTTCATCATATGGTGAATAACTCCAAGCTCCTTAATACAATGTTCACTTATTGTAGTATAAATCTAGTCCCAATGCATCTCCTCTAACCTTATCCACTGTATCCGGTGTTCCCGATGTGGGCTCTTTGACAGTGAGGCTAAACTAATATCCTCTGCCTGCACATGAGCCACAATCCTCCATTCCCTGTCTATGCATCTTAGCAAGGACTCCTTTTTTTAGGCATAGAGCACGGAAACAGGCCCTTCGGCCCACTGAGCTCACACCGCCAATCGATCACCCCGTAAACTAGCACTACCTTACACACTAGGAACAATTTACAATTTTTTTAACAAAGCCAAATAAGCTACAAATTTGTACATATTTGGTGTGTGGCAGGAATCCGGAGCACCCGGAGAAAACCCACGTGGTCACAGATGGAACGTCCAAACTCCATACAGACAGCACCTATAGTCAGGATTGAACCTGGGTCTCTCGTTCTGTAAGGCAACATGTCTACTGCTGCACCACTGTGCCTCCGAACTAGGTGACCGATTCTCCCAATGTTTGCGCTCGCTCTGCCAAGGCATGCTGTATCTCCCTGTTGTTAACCATTTTAACTCCCATTTGCATTCCCATTCTGATCTTTTTGTCCTAGGCCTCCTCCCTTACCAGAGTGGGGATAGAAAGAAGATGATTGGAAACTTAACATCGTGCTCATGGAAGTGTACACCAAATCTTGAGTGTGGGTAGCCCTACAAGCTTTCCTTCATTTATCATATCTTTTCCCGACTGATTAACATTCCATTCTTTGTTCAAGAATAAAAACCAATGTAAAAATGAGAATCACCTACCTCTTTGTATGCTCCTGTGCACTCATAGTAATCCCGGGAAGGCATACCAAGGCCAGGCTGATCGATCTATGGATTCATCAAAAGTTAAAATGGGGTTAATAGATTGGCGGTTCCAGCTTTCTTTAATTCTCCAATCTATGAGACCAGTCATAGGAGCAAAATTAGGGCATTCAGCCCATCGAGTCTGCTCCATCTTTCAATGATGGCTGAACTATTTTTCCCTCTTAACCCCAAACTCCTGCCTTCTCCCTGTAACCATTGACACCCTTACTAATCAAGAACCTATCAACTTCCATTGAACAATTAACCAATGATTTGGCCTCCATAGCCGCCTGTGACTCAGATTCAAGACTCTCCTTTCCCCGCCCACTATTTGTAAGCTTTTCATGATCTGGTAGTTTTCAATGAGATCCCCCCCTCAATCTTCCAAATGACAGCGAGTACAGGCCCAGAGCCTTCAAACGCTCCTCATACATTAACACAATCATCCTTGGGATCTGACACCCTTTTGTCTCCTTTTCACCTTTGTCACTTACTCCACTCTTTTGCCAATTAACCTATATCTACCTGAAGAAGGGTTTCGGCCCGAAACGTTGCCTATTTCCTTCGCTCCATAGATGCTGCTGCACCCGCTGAGTTTCTCCAGCTTTTTTGTGAACCTATATCTACCTATCACTTGGGTACACAAAAATGCTGGAGAAACTCAGCGGGTGCAGCAGCATCTATGGAGCGAAGGAAATAGGTGACGTTTCGGGCTGAAACCACTTCTTCAGGCTCTACCTATCACTTGCCAGGCATTGTCCTGCCCCACCTCTCATTACAGCTTTCTCGCTCGTGCTACAATAAGTCTGAAGAAAGCTCCCGACCCAAAACATCATCTGTCCATTCCCTCCACAGATGTCACCTGACCCACTGAGTTCCTGCAACGCTTTATGTTTTGCTTAAAATTCCAGCGTCTGTAGTTCCCTGTTTCTCCCTAGTAATGATTCTGCTTCCCCTAGATTTACATTGGATATCTAATCCCATTATTTTCTTCTCCCACACCCCCCACCATTCCTCTATTGCCGCTGCACTGGTCATAGTCAAAGGTCTTAATCCTCCCTGACCTGTCATCATTAGTTCAGAAAATACTTTTGAAATTGTTCTACTCCAAACAGAAACAATATTTTACAGCTTCCGTTCCATTGACTCCATCTACACTTCGCCTCGGTAAGGACACGAGCATTACCTGGACCAGTCACACGTCGGTTACTCACTCTGCCTCCCTCTCCCATCAGTTTAGTTTAGTTTAGTTTAGATATACAGCATGGAAATAGGCCCTTTGGCCCACCGAGTCCACGTCGGCCAGCAATCACTAGTGCACTAGTTCAATCCGACACACAAGGGACAATTTACAGAAACCAATTAACCTACAAACCCGCACCCCTTTTGAATGTGGGAGGAAACCGGAGAAAACACATACGGTCATAGGGAGAACGTGCAAACTCCGCACAGATAGGACCCATAATCAGGGTTAAACCCGGGTCTCTGGCATTATCAGGCAAAAGGTACAGAAGTTTGAAAACGCACACCTCCAGATTCAGGGACAGTTTTGGCCCAGCTTATATCACACAACTGAACGTTCTCTCACCAGCTAGAGTGCGGTCCTGACCTCCCGTCTACCTCACTGGAGACCTTTGAACTAACATTAATTGGACTTCAAAATAATATCTTCGCACTAAATGTTGTCCCCTTTATCCATTATCTGTGCACAGTTAACAGCTTGATTGTAATCATGTATTATCTTTTCTGGGACTGGATAGCACGCAAACAAAAAACCTTTGTACCTCGATACACGTGACAATAATAACTAAACTAAACTAAACAAACTAGCCAAATGAACAAAAATAATTGTCAATAATGGTACGCACGTGGATGATGTGAACGTTTGAGTTTTTGTCATCGGTTCCAACATAAAAGTCGATGAGGACATGTTTTCCATATCTGGCATTCATTGTTGATAGGACCGCCTCAAGCGACCAGTTCTTACCTGGGAGAAAGAAAACAGAGTTTATAATCTTCCGAAACATTTTCACCTTCAGTAACATTAATATATTTTCTCTCCCTCCAAAAGACAGCAGTGAGCAGGATTATAGGAAGTCACCACTCCTTCTCCGAATGCAAGCAAGCACTTTTGGACATCAAAGCCAGAAATTCATCTCATAAGATGCCGTTGACTTAGAGGAGAGGAGCATGTGTTGGCCAATGTGGAACCTTTTGATGCATGAGCAGGTCATAGAGTGTCATAGAGTCATACAGCAAGGAAACAGGCCCTTCGGCCCAACTGGCCCATGTTGACCAAGATGCCCCAGTCACACTAGTCCCTCCTGCTTACATTTGGCCCGATAAATCTCTCCAATCCATGTACTTGTCCAAATGTCTTTTAAATGTTGTTATTGGTCCTTTGGCCCACCGAGTCCATGTTGACCATCGATCACCCATTTTATGTTATATGTTAACATAATTATCATACAACTATGATATTGTACTTTTCTATGTTAAAACTCTTTTTGCATCCGCTCCCTGCACATTTAGGGCAATTCGCAGAAGCTAATTAACCTGCTCGTCTTTCGGATGTGGGAGGAAACCGGAGCACCCGAAAGAAACCCACGCAGTCACAGGGAGAATGTGCAAACTCCACACAGAAAGCAGCCAAGGTCAGGATTGAACCTGGGTCTCTTGTGCTGTAAGCTAGTGGCTCTACCCGCTCTTGTAAAATACATTTGGAATTCTTGAATAGTAAGGGTGTCAAAGGTTATGGGGAGAAGGCAGGAGAATTGGGATGAGATGGAAAAATAAATCAGCCCTGATTGAATAGCCGAGTGGATCTTGATGGGCTGAATGGTCCAATTGTGCTCCTAGGTTTTCTCAGCTTACGTTCTGACAGCGTGCGACGTAGATTGAGGAAAAGTAGAAACAAAGAATTGCAGATCATGATTAATACATAAAAGTACACAAAATGCTGGAGTAACTCGCACGTCAGGCAGTATCTCTGGAGAACACGGATAGTGACATTTCGGGTCTGATGAAAGGTATCAACATGAAACGTCACCCATTCTTTTTCTCCAGGGATGTTCTCTGAGACCACTGACTCTTTCCGCTGACTGGATATCATGCAACAGGTAAAGCTTTTCACTGTACCTTCACACGTGACAATAAACTAAACTAAACATTCTCCTGCCTTCTACCCGTAACCTTGTGACACCCTTACCAATCAAGAACCATAAATCTCCCTTTTTAAAGTATGACTTTACTTAGAGATATAGCACGAAAACAAGCTCTTCGGCCCACCGAGTCCACGCATGCCAGCGATCACCCCGTAGACTAGCACTATCCTACACACTAGGGACAATTTATTATTTTACCCAAGACAATTAACCTACAAACCTGTACATCTTTGGGGTTTGGGAGGAAACTGGAGCCCCTGGAGAAAAACATGTGGTCACAAGAGGAATTTACAAACTCTGTACAGTTTGTAGTCCACCCGTAGTCAAGATCGAACCCTTGTCTGTGGTGCTGTGAGGTAGCCGCTCTAGCACTGCGCCATTGTGCCGACCTATTGTGCTACTGTGCTGCCCGTCTGTGGCAATGAATTCCACAGATCCGCCACCCTCTGGCTAAAGAAATTCCTCCTCATCCCCATTCTGAAGGTACGTTCTATGTACTAAACCGGCAGCTTTGATTGGACATTAAACTGTGCTATGTGGAGCTGTGTTTAGATCTTACCGTAAGTATTGTCCCAGTCATCTGTTACAACAGGCCACTCATACAGTTCCTTCAGCATGGCGATCAACGGCTTCCCGCCTTTCTTTTCAATGGCCGCTGAGGTAAACACAGGGAGAGATGTTAGCGGGAGTCAAGGCTACGGTGGGAACAAGCTGGAGTAATGGCAGGACCGTCACTTACTTTGATTCGTGCATGACTTGAACAACGTCTTTGCTTTCCGAATCGCCACAGAACCTTCATCGCCAGGCTTCTCCAGTACATCTAGCAGCAGCAGGAAAACATGCCATCAGTGGGGGTGAATGGACTCGGGAACATTCGTGGAAGAATTAGCCACCAAAGAAGTAAAGCAGCGCATCCAAAGCTCAAAGAAAGTTTAGAAGGATGAGAGGAGACCTCATTGAAACTTACCAAACAGTGAAAGGCCTGGGTAGTGAATATGTAGAGGTTGTTTCCACTAGTGGGAGAGTCTAGGACCAGAGGGCATAGCCTCAGAATAAAAGGACGTCCCTTTAGAAAGGACATGTGGAGGAATTTCCTTCGTCAGAGGGTGGTGAATCTGTGGATTTAATTGCCGCAGATGACGGTGGAGGCAAAGTCAATGGTTATATTTTAGGCGGAGATTTACAGATTCTTGATTAGTAAGGGTGTCAGGGATTATGGGAAAAAGGCAGGAGAATGGGGTTGAAATGGAAAGATAGATCAACCATCATTGAATGACGGAGTAGACTTGATGGGCCGAATGGCCGAAGTCTGCGGCAATGGGATTCACCACTTTCGGACTCTTCTCCAAAGCCAGGATTTCCATAGATTCAACCCCGCAGAGCTACAGAGGATAGAAAAGGATGTAGTGCCAATGTGGCGTTCCCGTGGCAACAAGGCAACCCGTGGTTAATATGGTAACGTGACTGTTATTGGACCAGAATATCAAATATTGTCTGCATATATTTGCAACTTAACCTGCAGACTCATTGTATTGAAAAAAGCACAGCAGAGACTGTACTTCATCAGGCTGCTCAGAAAAGCTGGTCTGCACTGTCGCCCTCTCACCCAGGTCTACAAAGGACTGATAGAGAGCATCCTCACCACAGGCATCACGGTGTGGTATGGAAACACCACACAGACAGAGAGGAAGGCTCTGCAAAGAGTCATAAAGACTGTAGAGAAGATTATCAGAACAGAACTCCCCTCCATGGATACAATCTATACACAGCGCTGTCAAAAAAGAGCAGAGAGAATCATCAGAGACACACTACATCCAGCTCACTCCCTGCTCAAACACAAAAACTGCACATACAACCTCAGGCACAGACGAGTGGACAGCATCGTCACAAACAGAACACGCTTTTTTAAGAGCTTCTTCCCTGCCACAGTGAGACTCTTAGCCAAAACAAAATGAACTGATGTCCTGACCTACCTCATAGCACATCATATTATATTATATTGTCTCCTGGGCCTGTGCAATTTACAATGCAATCGACACTTTTTATATAGGGTTTGTGTAATTTACAATGCTCTCACTTTCCCCTTTATATAGGGTTTTAGGCATTTTCTTTCTTTTTTAGTTCTAGAGAAGTATATGTTTTTATAGATTATGTGTCTTCTGTGTGTCTTTTTAACTTGACTTGACTCTCTGAACAACCGCACAAGAGTTCCTATGTGTGTAAGCACAAATGGCAAATAAAGTTTTTGACCTTTGACCTTATACTTCCACAATAACAATCGGAGGTGATCTGTGGGCAATGAGGAGCTTGTATTCGCAAGAAGGGAGATGTGCGGTATTAATTAGCCATTTGAAAAATGTTGGAATGCAGAACACAAGACAAAGTGTAGACACCCATTTGTCTCCTTTTCACCTCTGGTGTTTGTCACTTACTCCACAAATCTGCCAATCACCCCCCTCCACACTTGAATTCACCTATGACTAGTCACCTCTCACCTGTATCCACCTATCACTGATCACTCCCTCATCTGCATCCACCTATCACTAATCACCCCCTCACCTGTATCCACCTATCACTAATCACCCTCTCACCTGGATGACCCACACCCACCCCTTTTCCACCTCTCTCTCCTCTTCCAGTCTGAAGAATGATCCCGACTCGAAATGCTGCCTGTCTGTCTGTACCCTCCACAGATTCAGCCTGACCTGCTGAGTTTCTCCAGCACTTTGTGTTTTACTCATGATTCCAGCATCTGCAGTGTTTTATGTCTCCGTTGTCACTGTTAAGGGCCTGTCCCACCAGCATGCGTTGCATGCGTCTAGCGCGACCAAACGTGGTGGCTTGAGGCGTACGGCCTCGCGGGGCCGGTCCCACTTCCAACCGCGGAGCCGTCTGGAGTTGTGCGGGGCTGGTCCCGACATCATACTCACCAATCAGCTGGGCAGGAGGCGGGCCGAATGAATTTGGACGTTGCACGGCGTCGGGTGGTTACGTCATAACGCAACGGCACGCCGGGCAGTGATGTCATCGCGCAACACCATGCGCTAGGCGTACGCCATCAAGACGCTGCGTACGGCGTCGAGATGCTGCGTATGCCCGTCGAGGCGCTGCGTACAGCCTCAATGCGGCTGTGGGCCGACTGGCCGTTGCCGCGCGTAATTTTTGGACTATGTCAGTTTTTCGGAGCCCCGCGCGATGTCGGGACCAGACCCGCACAACTCCATATGGCTCCGGCGATCGAAGTGGGACCGGCCCCGCCAGACGGTACGCCTCAAGCGACCACGTTAGGTCGTGCTCGCCGCATGCAGTCGCATGCTCGTGGGACAGGTCCTTTAGGTTCTGGCTTATCAAGAATAACCAATAATTTATTGTGCAAGTCCACCACTGACTTTCCGGCACCCTTGGTTCCAGAGCCTTTCTGGATAATCCGTTTTGCTGGGCCAACATAAATCACGGCATCTGAGAGGAGTGCAGCGGAACCAGAACGGTCTGCCTAGGGTCTGAGATAAAGTCGGTCTTGGGTGGGGGCCGTGAAAACGGATGGAAACATAGAAACATAGAAAAATAGGTGCAGGAGTAGGTCATTCGGCCCTTCAAGCTAGCACCGCCATTCAATATGATCATGGCTGTTCATCTAAAATCAGTACCCTGTTCCTGCTTTTTCTCCTTGTCCCTTGATTCCTTTAGCCCCTGAGGGCTAAATCTAAACTCCATCTTGAAAACATCCAGTGAATTAGACTCCACTGCCTTCTGCGGCAAAGAATCCCACAGATTCACAACTCTCTGGGTGAAAACCACAGATTCATACCTCTCTGGGGCGGGCTGGAGTTCCAGGGCCCCGGCCGCAGGGGGCAAATTTGACCCACCGGGGGGGGATTGCCAGAAGATCGGTGGTGAACCTGTATATTTATCATTGGCGTTGTTTCGTTCAATGGGCCGGGGTGGAAGATTGCAACCTTCACGTGGTCCGCCCTGTTTCGACTAATGCAATCAACTCGACGTGCACAAACGGAAGATCAAATAGAACAAGTTGTCCAACAACTTTAGGCTGTGCACGCCACACAAAAGAAGAAGTTCAATGGGCCTATAGAACTACAACAAATAAGATTTTTATTGTTCTGTTGGTTATGACAATTAAATACTCATGAATACAATTAACTCCTGAATGATTTAAGAATCATAGAATCATACTGCACAGAAACTGGCCCTTCAGCCCAGCTTGATCATGTCGACCATGGTGCCCATTTAGACTAGTCCCACTTGCCTGCATTTGGCCCATGTCCATCTAAACCGTTCCAATCCATGTTACCTGTCCAAATGCCTTTTGAATATTGTCATAGTTTCTGCCTTAACTACTTCTTCCCGCAGCTCCTTCCATACACCCACTCAGATTCCTATTAACTCTTTCCCCTCTTGCCTTAAACTCATGTCCTCTGATCTCGTCAAAACACTAAGTGCTGGTGGAACTCAAAGGGTCAATATGCATCTGTGGAACGAATGGATAGTCGAGGTTTTGGGTTGGGATCTGCCATTTATCACAGGAACCGAGACATTCCAGTTTAGTTTATTATCACGTGTACTGAGGTAGAGTGAAAGCTTTTGTTGCGTGCTAACCAGTCAGCAGAAAGACAATACATGATTACAATCGAGCCATTTACAGTGTATAGATACATGATAAGGGAATAACATTTAGTACAAGGTAAAGCCAGTAAAGTCCGATCAAGGATAATTCAAGTGTCACCAATAGGGCAGATAGTAGTTCAGGACTGCTCCACAGTTGTGGTAGGATGATTCAGTTGCCTGATAGCAGTTGGGAAGAAGTTGTCCCTGAATCTAGAGGTATGCGTTTTCACACTTGTATACCTTTTGCCTGAAGAGGGAGTGGCCAAGGTGCGATTCATCCTTGATTATGCTGGGTTCGATCCTGACCACGGGTGCAGTCTGTATGGTGTTTGTACGTTCTTCTCAAGACCTGCGTGGGTTTTCTCCAGGATCTCCGGTTTCCTCCTATTCTCCAAACACGTACTAATTGGCTAATTGGCTTAGTAAAATTGTAAATTGTCCTGAGTGTGTGTAGGATGGTGTTAGTGTGTGGGGGTCGCTGGTCGGAGCGGACTCGGTGGGCCGAAGGGCCTGTTTCCATGCTGTATCTCTACCCTAAACTTTCCAAACAGTGAGAGACTGTTGTTCAAGAATAATTGGTCAAATATTTGCAAGTCCACCTATTTAACTTTCCAAGGGAAAGTTTGCCCAGTGTGTCCAAGGGTAGCAGTGGGAAAATTCTGACCCATTATCAGCAACGGTTGCAGTTTCAGCTGCTTCTACATGTTATCGCCACTGTGACGGGAGCTGTAGCCACAATCCCTTCGGGTTATATTTAGCGTTTGTTTACTGGCTGCTCAGGAACCACTTAGCATGGTAATGGCTGAGAGGAAATAATAATTTACCCAGATGCCTGACTCCTACAAGTGATATTTTAAAATTATTATATGTGCAGTTCGTGAGCTCTGAAGATCTGTCCTGGGCCCAGCACAATGATACAATTACAAAGAATGCAGGGCAAGTTTATCTCAAAAACAACGCTGCTTAAAATAGAGGCAACCGCCCCCCACACAAAGTGCTGGAGTAGCTCAGCGGGACAGACAACATCTCTGAAGGACATGGATTGGCAATGTTTCGGGTGGGAGACCCTTCTTCATACTGATTGTAGTAGGGGCATGAAAGAAGTGGGATCGGTACAAAACCTGGCGAGTGACAGGTGGATAAAGATAAGGATCCGATGCATGGGAGCATGCGATGCACAAGTATGGGACGGCACAGCTGGTAGAGCTGCTGCCTCACAGCAGCAGAGACAGTTCAATCCTGGCCTCGGGTGCTGTCTGTGAGTGGAGTTGGCACGTTCTCCCTGTGACCGCGTGCTTTTCCTCCCATATTCCAAAGACGTGCGGGTTTGTAGGTTAATTGGATTCTGCAAATTGTCAGTGGATAACATAGAACTAGTGTGAACAAGTGATCGATGATCGGTGTGGAGCCGAAGGGTCGAAATGCCTGTTTCCATGCTGTATTTCTAAACTAATTAGACTGCCGGGCTTCCTAAATGACAGCGTGGGTTTTTCCTCGGCGCTCCGGTTTCCTCCCACACTCCCAAAACGTACAGGTTTGTCGGTGAACTGACTTCAAAATAGTACATTGTCCCAGGGTGTAGGATAGTGCCAGTGTAGGGGCTAATTGATGGTTAGCACGAACTTGATGGGCGAAGGGCCTGTTTCCGCACTCTAAAGTCTAAAGTCTAAAGGATTTAATCAGCGTTGAAAGGAATTCCCAAACACTATTTTAAGTAGAATTTCAGAGTATTTCAATTTGATATTTTTAGTAAAAAATGTACATTTCAAGTCCAAATCCACCACCTAATGTAAATTTTTGCTCCACATTTGAGGTTAAAAATAAGAGAGGATGAAAGAAAGCCAGTGATTTGTAGTGTTCAAAGCTTCCAGCGACATCTCCAGGAACAGAGGATCTGGAGCCAAGATGTCTGTGGTCTCCTCACTGACGTAACATGAACATATGCCATGATTACAGACCAGCTGTGGCTTAATCAGTTCCTCAATGAACACAGTGTATCTTTTGAAGATAGACACAAAATGCTGGAGTAACTCAGCGGGACAGGCAGCATCTCTGGAGAGAAGGAATGTGTGACGTTTCAGGTCACGGGCCTTCTTCAGACTGAAAGTCACGGGAAAGGGAAACAAGAGAAATAGACGATGATGCTGAGAGATATAGAACAGATGAATGAATGATCTGTAAAAAAGTAACAATGAGAATGGAAACAGGTCCTTGTTAGCTGTAGCGAGGTGAGAACGAAAAGCTGACGTGACGGGTGAGGGACGGATGGAGAGAGAGGGAAATCAGGGGTTACTTGAAGTTAGAGAAATCAATATTCATATATTTTCATTCTCACCTCGCTACAGCTAACAATTACCTGTTTCCTTTATCATGGTTACTTTGTGCATATCTTTCATTTATTTCTTCTATATCTCTCGACATCTTTGTCTATATCTCTCGTTTCCAATTCCCGTGACTTTCAGTCTGACGAAACGTCACCCATTCCTTCTCTCCAGAGATGCTGCCTGTCCTGCTGAGTTACTCCAGCATCTCTTGTCTTTTTGTTTAAACCAGCATCTGCAGTTCCTTCCCACACAGTGATTCTTTTGTCAGAGCCATGACCAACATTCAGCATTGAAGGAGTCCACACCTGTATTTTCCACTGTATGGTTCCCTGGGACCTAGATCCAAGATGGCACCCAAACCAAATGACTCTTTGTGTACTGGTCACAGAAATATATCTGTAATTATCCATAAGTTCATGTTATAGGAGCAGAATTAGGACATTCGGCCCATTGAGTCTACTCTGCCATTCAACCATGACTGATCTTTCCCTCTCAACCCCATTCTCCTGCCTTCTCCCCATAACTCCTGACACCCGTACTAATCAAGAATCTGTCAATCTCCACCTTATAAATGTCCATTGACTTGGCCTCCACAGTTTTCTGTCATGCATCCAATCGCTCCATTCTTTTAAACCTCCACTCCAACAGTTGTATTTGTTTCCTAAACAATATTCCCTTTATCATGTATCTGAACACTGTGCATGGCTCAATTGGATTCATGTATACTCTTTCACTGATGGGATTGCACGCAACAAAAGCTTTTCAATGTACCTAGGTACATGTGACAATAAACTAGTCTAAGCTGAACAAGCTACCATAAATTTACTTTAGAGATACAGTGTGGAAACAGGTCCTTTGGCCTGGCGAGACCACGCCAACTGGCGATCACCCCATACACTAGCACTATCCTACACACTATGGATAGGTATGTTGCAAAGGTACCTGAAGCGTCGCTGAAAATCTGTCGCTGCGGGTGTGCGCGATTTTGGCGCCGTTTAGAGGGGGGGCGGTTTTAATACGCGATTTTCACTAGGCTGTTCCAATCGAGGATGTTCAGCCTAGTTAATTATTAACGGAAAATCGCTGGAAGATTCCATCGCTTGAGCTATTATTAGTTTTAAAGGCTTTATATAATTGTTGTAGTAGTTTAAAAATTAACCTCTAAACCCGCGACCACCGGCAATCGGCAGGGTCTCATACAGCAGACAACAGAAGGTAGGCTGTTTATTTTTACATTAAAAAGGGCTTCTTAAGATCCCTTTATACAAAGTTTAAAGTTGCGAGTAGCTCATTTTGGCCCCATTATATCCCGCAGTATTTTTCTGGGCATTTAAGGGCACAAATCCACCGCAATGTGAACGTTCTAAACCTGCGCGTTCACAGGAACCCACCAGAAAGCTGATTTAAATTGACTTTAATTTACAGCAATTAAACACTAAATTCCTTCCATTTGGCCTATAAATTAAAGTAAATGAGATTTTAAAATCATGTTTTATTGTGAATTATTTGTGAATATTATTTGGACACTTAGGCTATTTAAAAAAGTTAATCATTTATTAAGAAATAGATAGATGTTTAGATCCAGTAATTGAAGTTTGAAATTAGCTCCAATTGGGTAACTAACTAATTATATGCTTTAATTTCAGATCATCCAAGTAAGATTGATTTATATTTGTTTCAGAATGCTTCAATCTATGATAACTGAAAATTTCATTCAGTTCTCTTAATTTTTAAGAAATTTATGGGCTTTTGACTGTCCACGATCACAGCTTTTTTGTTATGTCCATAGAAAATCAATAGGGAACAAGATGCTAATTTCCGAGTATGAAAATCGCCATAACTTTTTAAATACTTGAGATATGAAAGTGAATTAGGTGTCAAATTAAACTTCTTTTTATGCTTTATCTGATGGGATAAATTGCACTTGATTTTTAAAATCTCAAAATTTTGTAACATTGCTACTATGGACAATTCTACAAAAACCAATTAATCTAATTAAAAATGAGTACATCTTTGCAGTGTGGGAGGAAAAGGGAGCACCCAGAGAAAACCCACGTGGCCATAGGGAGAACATGAAATCACCATACAGACAGCACTCGTAGTCAGGGTCAAACCTGGGTCTCTGACACACTAATGGCTCTGTCCCACTTACGCGACTGTTTCGGCGACTGCTGGTACCCGTCATAGGTCGATGCAGGTCGCTGAAATTTTTCAACATGTTGAAAATTTAGCAGTGACCAGAAAGATGGTACGACTCCTTGGGCGACATGTCGCGGGATGAAGCCTGTATGGTCGTGAGTAGTCGCCCAAAGAGTCGTTCCTTGTTCTGGTCGCCGTTGGATTTTCCATATGTTGAACATTTTCAGCGACCTGCATCGACCTATGACGGGTACCAGCAGTTGCCGAAAAAGTCACGTAAATGGGACAGGCCCACAAGGCAGCAACTCTACCGCTGCACCACCGAGACAGTGGGAAACTGTGATTCAATGAGTCGGAAAGGACTGTGGCAAATGGGGGCTTGATGAGTTGGATGGGCCAGCGTTGGACAAGGTTTACGAGAATGATCCCGGGTTAATGTATGAGGAATATTTGAAAGCCCTGGGCCTCTACTCACTGGAGATTTTTAGGATGAGGGGGATCTCATAGAAACCTACCAAATAATGATAGGCCTAGACTGTGTGGATGTGACAAGGATGATTCCAGTAGTAGGAGAGTCAAGGACCAGAGGGGACAGCCTCCAAATAAAAGGACGTACCTTTAGAATGGAGATGAGGAGGGATATCGAAAGCCAGTGGGTGGTGAATCTGCCACAGACG
The DNA here is from genome assembly GCF_028641065.1 of Leucoraja erinaceus. NCBI lineage: Eukaryota > Metazoa > Chordata > Chondrichthyes > Rajiformes > Rajidae > Leucoraja > Leucoraja erinaceus. The sequence continues at coordinate 22,615,405 of NC_073390.1, read as the reverse complement.
ACAGTGGTGGCCAAGTTATTGGTATTTTTTTAAAGCAAAGTTTGATAAGTTCTTGGTTAGTAAGGGCTTCAAAGGTTATGGGTAGAAGGCAGGAGAATGGGGTTGAGAGGGAAAAATAGATCATGGATCATGAATGGTGGAGCAGACGCGATGGGCCCAATTGGCGTAATTCTGCTCCTACGTCTTATGGTCTTATGGAAGAGCAACAAGTGTTGTCTGGTGATCTGGATTCGGAACCATTGGGATCGCTTAACATTTGGATCGTGGACTATCAGAGTTGTATTATATATAACAGATGTGTTCAGTGGCAAGATTATTGGTTTCCCCTTAAATGCATTCACCTTGAGTTGCATTGACCACTTATGACTTAAACCTTTGCAAGCAACTTAATAAAAATTGTGAAATGGTAAAACACAGCAGAAATCTTCCAAAGAACCCCCCCCGAGGCCAATAACCTATCATCAGCACTGGAAAACGTTAGTGGTGTAGCCGAATTTAATTAAGAACAGAGGCAATACATGAAACCCCATTGTGCAGTAAGTCTTCAGACTTGATAACTGAGCTTTAGGGAAATGACTGCCCAGAATACTGGGGATGGTAAACTTGGACGCAACAGCACAAAAGAACAGAGAGAAAGGAATTGTTTCATGAAGATGGCCATTGGTTTAGTTTAGAGATACAGCACGGAAACGCCCTTCAGCCCACCGAGTCCGCGCCGATCATTGATCATCCCGTACATATCCTACACACCAGGCACAATTTACAATTTTTTACTGAAGACAAATTAACCTGCAAACATATACATCTTGGAGTGTGGGAGGAAACCGGGGCACCCAGAGAAAACCCACACGGTCACAGGGAGAAATTACAAACTCCGTACAGGCAGCACCCATATTCATGATTGAACCAGGGTCTCTGGTGCTGTAAGGTAGCAACTCTACTATTTGCCGCCTGATACAGTTTTAGTTTACGTTAATTATTGTCATGTGTTAATTTTAGTTTTGTTTATCATCTTCACGTGGTGCGAGGTACTGTGAAAAGCGTTGTTGTTGCGTGCTATCCAGTCAGCAAAAAAACTAGCTTAGCTTAAAGATTCATCATGGAAAAAGCCCTTCGGTCCACCAAGTCCGCGCCGATCACCCTGTACACTAGTTCTATTCTGCACACTAGGGACAATTTACAAAGGCCAATTAACTTACAAACCTGCACGTCTTTGGATTGTGGGAGGAAACCGGAGTACCTGGAGAAGACCCACGAGGTCACAGGGAGAACATGCAAACTCTGTACAGAAGCATGCGTATTCAGGATCGAACCAGGGTCTTTGGTGGTGTAAGGCAACAACTCTACCGCTGCGCCACTGTGCCGCACAATATTGTCAAATGTATCCAGATGCTGTGAAAAGTCTTAGCTTTAGGTTTTAGTTTAGGTTTATTATTGTTACAGTATGTGTTTAGTTTATTTCAGTTTGTTATTATCACATGTACCGAGGTACAGTGAAAAGCATTTTTGCTGTGTGCTATCCAGTCAGCGAAAACACTATACATGATTACAATCAAGCTGTCCACAGTGTACAGATACAGGATAAAGGGAATAATGTTACGTGCATGATAAAGTCCAGCAAAGCCAGATTAAAGATAGTCCGAGGGTCTCCAATGAGGTAGGTGTGAGGTCAGCATGGCTCTCTAGTTGGTGATACGATGGTTCAGTTACATGATAACAGCTGGGAAGACACTCCCTGAATCTGGAGGTGTGTGTTTTCATACCTCTTTACCTTTTGCCTGATGGGAGAGGGGGGAAGAGAGAGTGACCAGGGTGAGACTGGCCCTGATGTATTTCGCCTGCATGAGGGGAAAATTACAGTGGTCAATTAACCAGTGCATCTTCAGGCTGTGGGAATAAAGTGGAGATCTGCACGATCATGGAGAGAAGGTACAAACTCTAAACACACAGCATCTAAAGTTCGATTGCTTTTGGTTTCCTGCTGTTATTAGTCTCTGCCACTGTGCCAAGGGTTTTCAATGGGATTTGCTGCATGAATCAATATGATTTTCAGGAATGCGTCAAATGGGATTTTCTTCACAGCTTAGAATTCCCCCATGGTTCACTAGACTGTGTCAGTATTTACTCTGGGAATTACCGGAGAATATTTATATTGCAATCTGCATAAAAGCTTCACCATGTACAATTTGGTTTCCTGAACTGGTTAACGAGTGCAAGGGAATCTCTTGGAATGTGTTTGTAGCCTCTATCTCCTGGAGTATGTCAGACTTCACAGTGAGATTTCCTGGTGTGTGTGTGAACAATACTCCTTGGATTCTGGCCATCATTTTTGGTAAAGTCGCCATGAAAACGTTGGCGAATAATATGGGATTTCCTGGATCTAGAATGAGTAGGAATTTAGATCAACCTATTCTGGGGTGTAAGTTTACAGCATAATTTGCAGATTTTGTCAAACATTTGGAGAGGGAATTCCAGTAAAATGTCACGCGGTTAACGCAGGATTTCCTGGACTGGAGGGTGTCCAGAAGTGGGAGATGTGTATGTAATCGGAGAGGGAATCCTGGAACTTTTCCTACATTTTCCCTTGTTTCTTCCTGTCCCACTTCACACTGTCTCAGCAAGGCCACCAGCATAATCGAGAACAAATTCTTCCCCCCCCTCCAATCAGGCAAGAGGTACTGATGTGTAAAAACGCACACCTCCAGAGTCAAGGACACTTTCTTCTCAGTTGTTATCGGGAAACATTTAGAGAGCAGTCCTGACCCGCATCTACCTCTTTGGAGACTCTCAGACTATCTTTGATCCGACTTTACTAGATTTCAACTTCCATTAAATGTTAGGTACACAAAAATGTTGGAGAAACTCAGCTGGTGCAGCAGCATATATGGAGCGAAGGAAATAGGCAACGTTTCGGGCCGAAACCCTTCATCAGACTGAGGGTTTCGGCCCGAGACCTTGCCTATTTCCTTTGCTCCATAGATGCTGCTGCACCCGCTGAGTTTCTCCAGCATTTTTGTGTACCTTCGATTTTCCAGCATCTGCAGTACCTTCTTAAATATATTAAATGTTATTCTGGTTATTTTCTTTGTCATGTATCTGTACACTGTGGATAGCTGGATTGTAGTCATATATCATATTTCCACTGACTGGTTAGCACGTAACAAAAGCTTTTCACCATTACACATGACGATAAACTGAACTAAACAAAAAAAATCTTTACAATGGGATTACAGAAATCTAAAAGTTGAGAGGTTTTGCATTAAAGCCATATTTACAAAGTGTCTGTACAGCTTGGTTTATCAATTGCTCTGCCCAAGATTTTATTCCTTGCAGGGCAGGAAGATGAAATTGGGAGGTCATGTAACAGATGTATAAGGCATTGGTGAGGTCCCATTTAGAGTACTATGTTCAGTTTTGGTCACCCTGTTATAGGAAAGATGTTGTTAAGCTAGAAAGTGTGCAGCGAAGATTTACAGGGATGTTGCCAGGACTCGAGGGCTTGAGCTACAGGGAAACGTTGAGCAGGTTAGGACTTTATTCCTTGGAGCACAGGAAGATGAGGGGTGACCTTATAGAGATGTACAAAATCATGAGAGGAATACATTGGGTAATCGCACAGAGCCTTTTACCCAGAGCAGGGGAATCGAGAACCAGAGGATATATGTTTGTCAGGGAGGAAATAATTCACAGACACCTGAGGGGCAACATTTTTACAAAAAGGGTAGTAGGTGTGTGGAACGAGCTGCTGGAGGAGATAGTTGAGGCAGGTATTGTCACAACGTTTATGAAACATTTGGACAGGTACTTGGATAGGACAGGTTTAGAGGGGTGTTGGTCAAACGCAAGAACTCATGTTGGTCGGTGCGGTCAAGTTGAGCCGAAGAGCCTGTTTCCACTCTTTATGGCTCTTTCTGACCACAGGTACTGTCTGTACATAATTTGTATGTTCTCCCTTTGACTGCCTGTGTTTTCTCCAGGTGCTCCAGTTTCCTCCCACACTCCAAAGACGTATAGGTTTGTAAGTTAATTGGCTTTGGTAAAAAAATTATAAATTGTCTCAAGTGTGTAGGATAGCATTATTGTATGATTCTGGTCGGCGTGGGCTGAAGGGCCTGTTTCTGCGCTGTATCTCTAAAGTCTAAAGTTTAAAGCTCGTACTTTTTTTCCCCCCCGACACTTTCTCAGTAGCTGTAACACTATACAGGCACTCCCAACTTAGTAATACGCGACTTGAGTAAACTCGCACTCACAGGTATGTAAACAATTCTTTAAGGCCACTGCTTTATTTCTGAGTTTCGCATCGCGGTAGTCCCAGCAACAATGCACTCCTGCCGTTGCACGCGACCGATTCTGCAAGCCAGTCAGCCCTTCTCGTGGATGCTCCCCCCGTGGTCTCTGTGTTGACGCTCCCCCGAGGTGTCCATGTCGGACCCCCCTCCACGCTCTCCCACTGGTACTACACAGAACGAGTATTAACTTTATCCGTGTGCTGCAGCACTTTTGTTTCCGACTTACGTAAGATCCGACTCTGTTTATTTTCTCTTTTGCACTACTCGTGTACTGTATGATCTCCCAGGAGAGCAAGTAACACAAAGTTGTTCACTGTATCATGATGCACACGACAATAATGCACCAACACCAATATTATTTTTAGAAACACAATGAACTGAGGATGGAGGAATTTTGAGCAAAACGCAAAGTGCTGGAGTGATTTAGCGGGTCAGGCAGCATCTGTGGAGAAAATGGACAGATGAGGCTTTGAGTTGGGATCCTTCTTCCCACTAATTGGAGCGGGGTGGGGGGTTTGCTCGGTGGGAGGAAAGCAGGAAAAGAGAGGTGGGGGCAGGACAAAGCCTGGTACGTGATAGGTGATTACAGTATGGGGAGTAGGGGGTGTTTGATTGGCTGATGGATGAAGTATATTTATGAATATTGCCTGGCTATATTATGACAGTATGCTTATTTTGAGATTTCCAGGGATGTATCAGAACAACATTGGGATATCTTGCAGTGTCACAAATCCACGGGATCTCCCTGAATCATTATTTGCAATGCAAATTTCCGGAGTGAATCACTATTTACAATTGGATTTCCTGGAAAATGTCAACGATTATAAGAGTGTCTCTATATTTACACTGGTGATTTCAAGAAGTTTGTTTGAATTACACAGGGAATTATTTATCCAGTGCAAACAATTGCACTTTCCTGAAGTGTGTCAGTACTTACAAAGGAATTTCCTCAAATGTAAACATATTTACAGTAAATCTCATGGGGAATGAGATTAATTATAATGCAATTTCTTGGAGAATTTAGGCACGGGCGTCTCAGTCCAAATAAAGTAACTTACTGTGCAATTTCATTGCCCATTTCTTTATTTTAATTAATTATTTTGCCAATGTTTCAGTTGTTACATTAAGTGCACAACCTGGGCTGTTGTGAATATTTTGTGTGGTATTTTATAGAATGTGTTATGGAATCTTAAGATTGATGATTGAAAGATATGCCTTGGAAACAGACACTTTAGCCCACCAAATGCGGGTAAATGTGACTTGCATAGATGGGCATTTCAGTCGGCATGGACGAATTGGGCTGAAGGGCCTGTGTCCATGTTGTAAGAATATATAACCGCAGTTAATGGGAATAATCCTCCACATATGTCATGATCCACATCAGGTTTGCTGTAAATATGGTTTCTGGAATATGCTCAGAGATAGTGCAAACATTCCCACGCATTGTTTTACAAAATCGGATTTGTTTAATTGTGCCAGTATTTCCAAAATTAGTCAAAGAATGCACTGAAGCATCTACTGGAAGATGCTTTATAAGGGGGGTTTAATGATATGTAGTGGGAGTACCCGACAGTTATTCCGTTTAGTTTTTCAGTATTTTGTTGTTCCTGAAATGGAGCCAATATTTGCACGTCATAGAAAAAATAGAAATATAGAAAATAGGTGCAGGAGGAGGCCATTCGGCCCTTCGAGCCTGCATCGCCATTCATTGTGATCATGGCTGATCATCCACAATCAGTAACCCGTGCCTGCCTTCTCCCCATATCCCTTGATTCCACAAGCGCCTAGAGCTCTATCTAACTCTCTTTTAAATTCATCCAGTGATTTGGCCTCCACTGCCCTCTGTGGCAGAGAATTCCACAAATTCACAACTCCCTGGGTGAAAAAGTTATTTCTCATCTCAGTTTTAAATGACCTCCCCTTTATTCTTAGACTGTGGCCCCTGGTTCTGGACCCCCATCATTGGAAACATTTTTCCTGCATCTAGCTTGTCCAGTCCTTTTATAATTTTATACGTTTCCATCATATCTCCTCTCATCCTTCTAAATTCCAGTGAATACAAGCCCAGTCTTTCCAATCTGTCCTCATATGACAGTCCCGCCATCCCGGGGATTAACCTCGTGAACCTATGTTGCACTGCCTCAATAGCAGGGATGGCCTTCCTCAAATTAGGAGACCAAAACGGCACACAATACTCCAGATGTGGTCTCACTAGGGCCCTGTACAATGGCAGAAGGACCTCTTTACTCAAATCCTCTCGTTATGAAGGTCAATTAGCTTTCATCACTGCCTGCTGTACCTGCATGTTTACTTTCAGTGACTGGTGTACAATGACACCCAGGTTTCGTTGCACTTTTTCCCCAATCTGACACCATTGAGATAATAATCTGCCTTCTTGTTCTTGCTGCCAAAGTGGATAACCTCACATTTATCTACATTATACTGCATCTGCCATGCATCTACCCACTCACTCAACCTGTCCAAGTCACCCTGTAATCTCCGAGCATCCTCTTCACAGTTCATACTGCCACCCAGTTTTGTGTCATCTGCAACTTTGCTAGTGTCACTTTTAATCCATCATCTAAATTATTAATATATATTGTAAATAGTTGCGGACCCTGGCACCGAGCCTTGCGACACTCCAATCGTCACTTCCTGCCATTCTGATAGGGACCCGTTTATTCCTACACTTTGTTTCCTGTCTGCCAACCAATTCTCTATCCATGACAATACCCTACCCTCAATACCGTGCTCTAATTTTGCCCACTAATCTCCTGTATGGGACCTTATCAAAGGCTTTCTGAAATTCCAGATACACTACATCCACCGGCTCTCCTTTATCCATTTTACTTGTTACATCCTCAAAGAATTCCAGAAGATTAGTCAAGCAGGATTTCCTTTTCATAAATCCATGCTGACTGACTGATCCTGTTACTGATATCCTAATACGTCGTTATTACTTCTATAATAATTGACTCCAGCATCGTCCCCACCACCAATGTCAGGCTAAATGGTCTATAATTCCCCGTTTTCTCTCTCGCGCCTTTCTTGAAAATTGGGATAGCATTAGCCACCCTCCAATCCACAGGAACTGGTCCTGAATTTATAGAACATTGGAAAATGATGACCAATGCGTCCACAATTTCTAGAGCCTCCTCCTTAAGTACCCTGGGATGCAGACCATCAGTCCCTGGGGATTTATCAGCCTTTAGTCCACCCAATACTATTTCTCGCCTAATGCAAATTTCTTTCAGTTCTTCTGTCTCCCTAGATCTTCTGTCCTCTAGTACATCTGGGAGATTGTTTGTGTCTATACTTACTGAAGACAGAATCAAAGTACCTGTTCAACTCTTCTGCCATTTCCTTGTCCACATTTGTCTTTACTAATCTTTTTCTCTTAACATACCTCCAGAAGCTTTTACTATCCTTCTTTATATTCTTGGCCAGCTTACCCTCATACTTCATCTTTTCATCCCGTATTGCTCTTTTTGTTACCTTTTATAGTCCTTTGAAAGTTTCCCAATCCTCTGCCTTCCCGCTACTCTTTGCTATTTATATACCTTTTCTTTTAGTTTTATTCCAACCCTAATTCCCTTGTCAGCCACGGTTGCCTCTTACTTCCCTAAGAATCTTCCTTCCTCTTCGGAATGAAATGATCATGTATCTTCTGGATTATGCCCAGAAATTCCTCATTCCTGCTAGGACACTAACTTTGGCCAGCTCCTCTCTCATGCCTTCATAGTCCCCTTTGTTTAACTGCAACACTGACACTTCTGATTTAACCTTCTCTCTCTCTCAAATTGCAGATTAAAACTTATCATATTATGCTCACTACCTCCTAGCAGTTCCTTTTCCTTGTGTTCACTTATTAAATCAGATTCATTAGACAACACTAAATCCAGAATTGCCTTCTCTCTGGTCGACTCCAGTACAAACTGCTATAAGAATCCATCTTGGAGGCACTCTACAAACTCCCTTTATGGGGTCCAGAACCAACCTGATTGGCCCAGCCTACCTGCATATTGAAATCTCCCATAACCACAGTGGCATTACCTTTGTTACATGCCAATTTTAACTCCTGCTGCAACTTGCACCCTATATCCAGGCTACTGTTCGGGGGCCTGTCAATAACTCCCATTAGTGTCTTCTTACCTTTACAATTCCTCAATTCTATCCACAGCGACTCTACATCGTCAGTCCCTATGTCACTCCTTGCAATTTCATCCATCACCAACAGAGCTACCCCACCTGATATACCCACCAGCCTGTCCTTTCTATTGGATGTATAACGCTGAATATTCAGTTCCCAACCCCGATCCTCCTGCAGCCACGTCTCTGTAATCCCACAATATCATATCTACCAATCTCTAACTGGGCCTCAATCTCAGAACTTTACTTCTTATTCTTCATGCATTCATATATAATACTTTTAATCCATTACTCCTGTCACCTTTCACATCGATTCCCATTTCACTTGGCCATACTCTCCTATCCCTTCGTGAGCTTTCTGCCCTGTTAATTCTGGTGTCTTCTCTTAACTTTTCCTATACTCTCTTTCCCTTTAACTCCATCCTTGTCTCCCCCCCCCAACCCCCCACCCACTATTTAATTTAAACCCACCCATGTAGCAGTGGCAAACCTGCCTGCCAGAATGCTGGTGCCCTCTTGCTAAGGTGCAACCCGTCCCTTTTGCACAATTCACCCTTAGCCCAAAACAGATCCCAGTGGTCTAAGAATCTAAAACCGTGCCCCCTGCACCAGCTCCTCAGCCACACATTCAGATCCCCTATCTCCCTGTACCTGCCCTCACCAGCACGAGGAACTGGAAGCAAACCAGAGATAACTACCCTGGAGATCCTGGAGGTCCTATACTACAGTGTTGTTTCTTACATTTCGGATTTCATGGAATCTGTTTGTAGTTACAATGTGACTTCCAGGAATGGACCAGTATTTACATTGGAAAAGCTAGGACCAGGTTGGAATTTACACCGAGATTACATGGAATGTGCCACGATTTACATCGCAGATACTGAAACATCTGGAAATTCCAATGACATTTTTCCTGAGTGGGTAATTATTCCAGTAGAATCTCTTGGAATTTGGTAGCATTTACCCTGGCATCTGATGATATTTACAACAGAATATCCAGGATTACCAATCCTTATATTGTGGTACATTGGAATTCTCTGATCAGAATTTACATTGGGATATCCTGGAAAGACAATAATGAAGTTTCTTGGAATATGTCAGTACCCATAGTAGGATTAGAATACAGAGCATAGAACAGTGCAGAGGAGGAACAGGCCCTTTGGCCCATAATTCATGTTGAACACGATGCCAAGACCAACTATTATCTGCCTGCACATAATCCATATTCCCCCATATCCATGTGTCTATTCAAACGTTTCTTAAATGCCATGGTCGTTTCTGCCTCAATCACCACCTCTGGCAGCATCTCAGACTTTAGACTTTATAGATACAGTTAGAAACAGCCCCTTTGGCCCACCGAGTCTGCACCAACCAGCGATAACCCCGCACAGTTTCCAGACAATGACCACCCTCTGGAATAAAACTTGCCACACACATCTCCTTTAAACTTTGCCCCTCTCACCTTAAAGCTCTGTCCTCTAATAGTTGACTTTTCCATCCTGTGAAAATGGTTCTGACTGTCCACGCTATCAATGCCTCTCATAATTTGATATACTACTATCAGGTTGATCCACAACCTCCAGTTTTCCAGAGAAAAAACAATCCTAATCAGTCCAACCTCTCCCTGTTGCTAATAATTTCAAATCCAGGAATCATTCTGATGATCTCCCACTGCACCTTTTGCAAAATCTCCATGTCTTTCTGATACTGGAGCAATCAGAACTACATGTAATACTCCAAATGCAGCCTAACCAAAGTCTTGGAGAGCAGCATCACGAGTCACCGACTCTTACACTCAAATCTCGGATCATCGTGAAATGGGGCGACCAGAACAGCATTCAATACTCCAAATATGGCCTAACCAAAGTTCTATACAACTACATCACGGGTTCCTGACTTTATACTCAAATTCCCGACCTATGAAAGCAAGCATACCATATGCTTTTTTTACCACTCTCCTTGTGTTACCACTTTCCCATAGTTATTGAGTTTAGTTTATTGTCACGTGTACCAAGGTACAGTGAAAAGCTTCTACTATGCTAAAAGCTGACTTGTAAGTACAAGATGTCAGTATTTACAGTATGATTTAATGAATACTGGTATCCAATGGAGTGATAAAAAATGTAATAACAAGGAAAGAAGGGTCCCGACTCGAAACGTCACCAATCCATGTTCTCCAGAGATGCTGCCTGACCTGCTGAGTTACTTCAGTATTTTGTGTCTATCCAATGATGGGACATTCTTTTGTCTCCTTACCATCATCTCACACCTTTTTGCCTCCTTTGCTCCTCCAGTCTTTGTCACTTACTCCACCCATGTGACAATAATATACCTAAATTTAAACCTTTGTATTTTCTGATGTACCCATCAAGGAAAACCTTTAACCTGCTTTTTACCTGAAGCTGATATACAGTCATAGAGTTGTACAGCACAGGAACAGGCCCTTCGGCCCATCATGTGCATGCCGAGCTTTTTTGCCCATCTCCACCAATCCCATTTACCCACATGAGTAGTGTGCCTTATCAACTTAATGTTCTCTCAATTTGCTGCTTAAATTTCTTCTGCAAATGTAGCAGGAATGTGTATTTGATGGAATGTAACATAAAACTGTCTTCAGCAGATTACCACCTTTTTCAAAAGAACTGGGATATTTCACATCGGAATGCTGTGATTGCATTAGCAAACCTAAACAATAGCCATGACCTGTACCATTTGCAGAATATTGTGCAGCTACTCACCAAGGCTAGTTCAGTTGTGAGACACAGCAGGGAAACAGGCCCTTGGGCCCACCGAGTCCGCGCCGATCAGTGATCACTGTCTTACACACTAGGGACAATTTACAATTGTTACCAAAACCATTTAACCTCCAAACCTGTACATATTTGGAGTGTGGGAGGAAACCGGAGCTGCTGGAGAATATCTGGTCATGGGGAGAACGTAAAATCTCAGTACCTGCAGCACCCATAGTCAGTACCGAACCTGGGTCTCTGGCGCTGTGAGGCAGCAACTCTACCGCTGCGCCACTGTGCCATTACTATAACTGTACCTCCGAACCCCATGGCTTCTGCCACCAAGGACAAGGGCTATGGATGTAAGGGAGCACCACTATCTGCAGATCCCCTTCCAATAGCACATCATCCTGACTTGGAAATATTGCGTGCATTTAATGGTCGTCCCATTACAGGAAACATATGAAGGCATTGGGGAGGGTGCAGAAGGGATTTAACAGAATGCTGCCTGGATTAGAGGTTATTGGTTCCATATCAGCTGCAAGTAAAAAGAGGTTAGACAAACGTTGTCACAATTTGTCATGTAACCATGTTCATAAGTTCATTAATTCATGTTATAGGAGCAGAGTTAGTCCATTTGTCCCATCAAATCTACTCTGCCATTCAATCATGGCTGATCTATCTTTTTTTCTCAACCCCATTCTCCTGCCTTCTCCCCATAACACCTGACATGTTCTCTAGAGATGCTGCCTGAAGTGCTGTGTTACTCCGGCAATTTGTGCCTTTTCTTGTAAACCATCATCTATAGTTCCTTGTATCCACATTCTGTTATACCCCAACATTGGAAACTCGGTTATGGTCACTCCATTACAGGAAAGGATGTGGAGGATTTGGAAAAGGTGCTGAGGAGGTTTCCCAGAATGTCGCTTGGATTAGGGGGTATTTGCTACAGGGAGAGGATGGACAGGCTTGAATTGTTCTTTCTGGAACACCAGGGGTTGCAGGGAGACCTGGTAGAAGATATAAAATGATGAGAGGCATAGATAGGGTAAACAGTCAGAATCTTTTCTTAGGATGGAAAAAATCAAATACTGGAGAGCATAGCCTTGAGGTGAGAGGAGTAAAGTTTAAAGGAGATGTGTGGGGCAAGTTTTATTTACACGGTGGATGCTTTTTTACACAGAGGGTGGTGGATGGTGGTGGTGATGGCAGATACAATAGTGGTGTTTAAGAGACTTTTGGCAAGGCATATAGATATGCAAGAAATTAAGGGATATGGATTATGTGCAGGCAGATAAGAGTTGGTTTCAGCATTATGTTCAGCACCGATATTGTGGGCCGAAGGGCCTGTTCCTGTGCTGTACTGTTCTGTGTTCTTTGTTTTATGTTCGATATTCTATGTTCAGTCCACCCTTCAAATATTTGAATTGAAAATCTTGCTTTTGATCAGCCTTCAGCTTTCTATTTTACAATAAGAGTTTAGTCCTTGCAATGTATTCTCAATAATTTAACCTGGTGCCACTAGGACCATTCTGGTGGGATATGTGGGGAGGGTAAGAAACTGGTTGTGATTTGCACTTCCTTCATGGTGCTAAACTTCATGGACTAGGACTGTACTTCAGCAATTTGTCCATGCCTTTGCCTCTGATCTCAGCATCTACTTGGCACAGGGGTTGTCTCAAACCACTGCGGTATCTCAAATGGAGATATAGCTGGAGATGAGTTCATGTTCATCATGGGTACTGAACCTCCCCCCCCCCCCCCCCCCCCCCCCCCCCCCCCCCCCCCCCCCCCCCCCCCCCCCCATCAAAGGGATCTACAGGAGTCGCTGCCTCAAAAAGGCAGCCAGCATCATCAGAGACCCACACCACCCTGGTCACACTCTCAATTCACTCCTGCCATTGAGAAGAAGGTATGGGTGCCTGAAACTGTAACAACCAGGTTCAGGAGCAGCTTCTTCCCAACAACCAACAGGCTGTCCATTGAACACTACAAACACCAATGGACTACAAACTGTCTTCATCACACTAGGGACTTAAGGCTAGCTAATCTTTTGTTTTTGCACTAATGTTTTTTTATATATTGAGCTTTTTTTTAACTTTTGATTATATTATCTATTGAGTATTGCTTTTCCAGACCAGTTATGCTACTGCGAGTAAGAATTTCATTGTTTTTTCTTTCATTTCTTTCAGAGATGCAGCGTGGAAACAGGCACTTCAGCACATACAGTCCACGTCAACCATCGACCAGCCGTTCACACTAATTCTACGTTACCCTACTTTCGCATCCACTCCCCACACACTAATAGGAGCAATTCACATTTTAGTTTAGTATTGTTTTAGTTTAGACATACAGCGTGGCAACATGCCCTTTGGCCCATCGAGTCTGTGCCGACCAGCGATCACCTATACACGAGCAATATCCTACATAATAGGGACAATTTACAGAAACCAATCAAACTACATCTGTTGGGATGCAGGAGGAAACCGGTGCACCCGGAGAAAACCCACACGGTCAATGGGAGACTGTGCAAACTCCACACAGACAGCACCCGAGGTCAGGATGTCTCTGGCTCTATGAGGCAGCAGCTCCACCGCTACGCCACCGTGCTGCCCTAATGCTCTATTTCGGGGCAAGCGGCAATTAAACACTCTTGATTGGAAACAAGACAGGCAGACAGGTTTGAGAGGGGAACGCACAAGAGATGGCGAGTGCCCGCTTAGAATTTAGCACAGACTTGAGTGTGTCAGTTTATTACGAGGGCAGACAGTGGCGTAGCAATAGAGTTACTGCTTTACAGCACCATAGACCCGGGTTTAATCCCGACTATGGGCGCTGCCGTACGGAGTTTGTTTTTCACCCGGGGTGCTCCCGTTTCCTCCAAAGACGTACAGGTTTGTACGTTAGTTGGCTTCTGTAAATTGTAAACTGTCCTAGTGTGTAGGATAGTGCTAGTGTACGGGGTGATCGCTGGTCAGCGCGGACTCGGTGGGCCGAAGGGCCTGTTTCCACGCTGTATCCCCAAAGTCTAAAGTCTAGTCAAAGAGTCTAAAGACTCAGTGAAATAAGAGGACAGATCAGATGAGCTTCTGTGGAAGGACTGGGGTGTGATTGCAGAGTGATCAGTTGGGCAGGGGCGTTCATAAGTGTCACCGTCTCACTCATCAGAGAGACTAAATGGTCTGATAGCCCTCTGCCGTCACTGAAGTGCAAGGCAAATACCTCCATGGACAAGAGGAATGTATAGCATTTTGCTTTGGAGGCCAAAAGATCACATTACTGGAGCTGGATAAGGAGCTCTGTGAGTGTAGGAACAACGAGATCAGTGTGGTGCTTCAAGATTCTGGTGGACCACAGATACAATGAAGGCCTTTGAGAGGGTGACGGCTGAAAAGAGGTTTCTACTTGATGGGGAAACCAAAACATAACACCGTGACTCGTATTGAGCATCTCATTCCGCAGAATACGCACAAACCAACCTCCCTTACATTCCAGTCTGAAGAAGGGTTCCGACCGGAAAAACGTCACTCCTTTCTACCCGAGATGCTGTCTGACACTGAGTTATTCCAGCACCTTGTGTCTATCTCCTTTCCATTGAGTCCATCTACACCACGTTGCCTCAGCAAGTCCACCAGCATAATCAAGGACGAATCTCACCCCGGTCACTCCCTCTTCTCCGTTCCCATCAGGCAATGGCACAGAAGTGTGAAAACGCACACCTCCAGATTCAGGGACAGCTTCTTCCCAGCTGTTATCGGGCATCTGAGCCATTCTATCACCAACTCGAGAGTGGTCCTGACCTCCCATCTATCTCATTGGAGTCCCACGGACTATCTTTAATCAGACTTTACAGGACTTTATCTTGTACTGAACCTTTATTGTGTATTGATACACTGTGGTCGACTTGATTGTAATCATGTATAATCTTTTTGCTGACTGGAAAAAAGCTTTTCACGGTACATGTGACAATAAACTAAACTAATGCAACACAGGAATAGTCTTTGGCAAGAGTAAATACTGGAGGCGTGGGTGAGGCAAATAGAATGAATGCATTGAAGGGGAACATTGAAGAGCATGAGTGGGAAAGGAGAAGGAGTTATTGAAGATGTGGTGCAAGGTATTCATATAGAGTAGAAACTTTGTGCGATTGAGTGGCTCAGTTTAGATTAGGTTAGAGATACGGAATGTAAACGGGCCCTTCGTTCCACCGAGTCCACATCGACCAACGATCACCCATGCACTAGTTCTCTCCAACACACCAGGGACAAATCACAGAGGCCAATTAACCTACAAACCTGTACGTCTTTGGGATGTGGGGGGAAACCGGAGCACCTGGAGAACACGAACATGGTCACAGGGAGAATGTACAAACTCTGTACAGACAGCACCCATAGTCGGGGTCGAACCTGGATCTCTGGCGCTGTAAGGCAGTAGCTCTACCACTGTGCCACCTATTTGTAGTGTATAGTTCATAGTGGAATGTAGAATCCAGGGAGAGCTGGCTGCCTTCATACGGAAGGACCATTCACAAATCTCTCGGCCCTAATCCAACATATCCAAGGACACTGTGGGAAGTTCTAGAAGAAATTGCAGGGGTCCTGAGTGAGATACAAGAATCATCAGCAGACATGGGTGAGGTACTGTATAACTGGAGGGTAACTAATGTGGTGCCTCTGTTTAAGAAGGGCTGCAAGGAAAAACCTTGGAACTATAGAGCTGTGAGCCTAATATCCATGGTAGGCAAGTTACTAGAGCGTTTACAGTGGGATAGGATGTATATGGATCTGAATACGTAGCGACTGATTAGTTCAGTTTAGTTTAGTTTTTCGTCAGATGTCAGGTGTGGTGAAAGACTTTTTGTTGCGTGCTAATCCGTCAGCAGAAAGAGTATACATGATTACAATCGAGTCGTCCACAGTGCAGAGATCCATGACAAAGAGAATAACGTTTAGTGCAAGATAAAGTCCAGTAAAGTCCGATTAAAAATAGCCCGAGGGTCTCCAATGAGGTACTGTAGATATTGTAGTAGCTCAGGACCGCTCTCTGGTTGTTGGTAGGATGATGCAGTTGCCTGATAAGAGCTGGGAAGAAACTGTCCCTGAACCTAATGGTATGTACTTCTGTACCTCTTGCCTGATAGGAGAGGGGAGACGAGGGAAGAGGGTGAGGAATTGTCAGCATGGTTTTGTACATGGACGATCAAGTCTTACAAATCTGATTGATTTTTTTGAAAAAAATAACCAAAAGGTTGATGTGGACAAAGCCGTGGATGTTGTTAATATGGACTTGAACAAATCATTTGATAAGGATCAGCATGGTAGGCTGCTCTGGAAGGATAGATCGCATGGGATTCAGGGAGAGCTAGCTAACTGGATAGATGTTGTGGTGGTGGAGTTAACCATGCCGTCTTTACGCAGACACCTCTTGCCTCAGACCTGGGTCCCGATTATACTCAGCAGACACTGTCTGTCAGGATACACCTTTTTGTTTCACTTAGTTAAGAGATACAGCATGGGCCTCTCCGAGTCCACTCCGACTAATGATCACCCTTTCACTTGAGTTCTACGTTATCCCACCTTTGCGTCGACTGCGTACACAATCGGGGTAATTTGCATAGGTCATTATAAGCTGCCAACCAGCGTGAATGTGGGATGTGGGAATGAAACCGGAGCACCTGGAGGAAACCTGCATGGCCACAGGGTATTCGTGCAAACTACACATACACAGCACCCTAGGTGAGGATTGAACCAGGGTCTCTGGCGCCGTGAAGCAGCAGCAACAACAGCTGCACCACTGTGTCACCTTTTGTACAACACCGCCCTCCCGAAACAGACGCTCTATTCAGAGCTCAGTTACAGGAAGAGATTATCAGATGGGCAATGAGAACCGGTTAGGGATGTGCTCCAAACCTCCATCAAGAAGTACAATATCTCCACTGACTCCTGGTAACCTCTGGCCCACAACTACACCAAGTAGAGAGGACCAATCCAGATGGCAGTGATAACCTCAAATCCATGTGTCAGGGACATACGGAATTACAGCATAAATCATGAAAGGTGAACACGGCTTCACAACTACCCACAACACGCGGCCATTTCAAGAGTGTTTAATTGTCACATGCACCGGGACCATAACACTTGCTACAGCTTTACAGGCACATTCATGCAACATCTATTCATATTTCTAGGTGGTATGTTGGCACTAAAGTAAAATTAAAGTAAAACTAAACAACGCAACAAATAAATATACAATAAATGGCCATCTGTAGAAGAGCTGGCTGCATTGCCAAATGTGGTGTAGATGGAGTGTCTGTGTAATAGGGAGTCTGGTCTGTGTGATGGACTGGGCTACATCTACAACTCTGCAATTTTGTGCGGTCTTGGGCAGAACAGTTGCTATCCCAAGATGTGATACGACCCGACAGCAGGTTCTGCCCCCCCCCCCCCACCAGTTTGTTTCATTGCTATTATGTGTGTAGATGGGTGGTTGCTTCAGAGCTCAGTTACAGGAAGAGATTATCAGATGGGCAATGAGAACCGGTTAGGGATGTGCTCCAAACCTCCATCAAGAAGTACAATATCTCCACTGACTCCTGGTAACCTCTGGCCCACAACTACACCAAGTAGAGAGGACCAATCCAGATGGCAGTGATAACCTCAAATCCATGTGTCAGGGACATATGGAATTACAGCATAAATCATGAAAGGTGAACACGGCTTCACAACTACCCACAACACGCGGCCATTTCAAGAGTGTTTAATTGTCACATGCACCGGGACCATAACACTTGCTACAGCTTTACAGGCACATTCATGCAACATCTATTCATATTTCTAGGTGGTATGTTGGCACTAAAGTAAAATTAAAGTAAAACTAAACAACGCAACAAATAAATATACAATAAATGGCCATCTGTAGAAGAGCTGGCTGCATTGCCAAATGTGGTGTAGATGGAGTGTCTGTGTAATAGGGAGTCTGGTCTGTGTGATGGACTGGGCTACATCTACAACTCTGCAATTTTGTGCGGTCTTGGGCAGAACAGTTGCTATCCCAAGATGTGATACGACCCGACAGCAGGTTCTGCCCCCCCCCCCCACCAGTTTGTTTCATTGCTATTATGTGTGTAGATGGGTGGTTGATGGTTGCAGTGGAGTTGGTGGGCTGAATGGCCTGTTTCCAAGCTGTATCTCAATTGTAAATTGATCCCTCGTATGTAAGATAGTGCTAGTGTGTGGGGTGATCACTGGTCAGCGTGGACTCTATGGACCGAAGCCGGTTTCCACACTGTATCTCTAAAGTCCAAACACGTGCAATTTGGAACAAAGTTCAAGAAGGGCGTCATTCTCCAGATAAGTAAGAATGAAGAAGGCTCAGCAGTTTTGTGAGTTTGTCGCAGGGAAGCCTGTGCTGAGAAATCTGTAACTTTCCAGGTCCAATTATAAAGACAGCCAAATGAAATAAACTATTTTCGAGAGACCCAAAAGTTTGAAAGTTATTGATGCACTTGCGTTGGATTCATATATTATATGGTAGAGTTGCTGCCTTACAGTGTCAGTGATGTGGGTTCGATCCTGAAGAATGGTCTGAAGAAGGGTCTCGACCCGAAATATCACTTATTCCTTTTCAAGAGAGATGCTGCGTGACCCACTATATTCTGCATTCTGTATCTTCTCCTTTGCTCCGCCCATTGTACTTGAGTTTGGCCTGATTATGTTTATGTGCTGTATTATCCAATTTGATTGTACGTGTTACATTAATAAACCTAAACCTAAAATACCCTGAATGCCTTTTCATGATAAGAAATCCAAAGGGCTTCAAAGGAGAATAACAGACCAAGTTTGACCTTGGTGCACTTTCAAGGCAAACAACACTTTACCCTCAGCAACAGGATGGATCTGGTTCAAGGCAGCAGACCAGCCTTCTGAGAAACAAGTTCAGAAGACCTTGCCGATGATGCCCTGAGATCAGGAATGAATTAAATCCAAATTGAGTCAGACAATCTACCTTTTAAGTTAAGGAAGGAACCACAGATACTGGTTTACATCGAAGATAGATCCAAAATGCTGGAGTAACTCAATAGACAATAGGTGCAAGAGTAGGCCATTTGGCCCTTCGAGCCAGCACCGCCATTCAATGTGATCATGGCTGATCATCCCCAATCAGTACCCTGTTCCTGCCTTCTCACCATATCCCGTGCCTCCGCTATTTTTAAGAGCCCTATCTAGCTCTCTCTTGAAAGCATCCAGAGAACCTGCCTCCACCGCCCTCTGAGGCAGAGAATTCCACAGTCTCACCACTCTCTGTGAGAAAAAGTGTTTCCTCATCTCCGTTCTAAATGGCTTACTCCTTATTCTTAAACTGTGGCCCCTGGTTCTGGACTCCCCCAACATCGGGAACATGTTTCCTGCCTATGTCCTAACCCTTAACAATCTTTTATGTTTCAATGAGATTCCCTCTCATCCTTCTAAACTCCAGAGCGTACAAGCCCAGCCGCTCCATTCTCTCAGCATATGACAGTCCCACCATCCCGGGAATTAACCTTGTAAACTTACGCTGCACTCCTTCAATAGCAAGAATGTTCTTTCTCAAACTAGGGGACCAAAACTGCACACAATACCCCAGGTGCGGTCTCACTAGGGCTCTGTACAACTGCAGAAGGACCTCTTTGCTCCTATATTCGATTCCTCTTGTTATAAAGCCCAACATGCCATTCACTTTCTTCACTGGGACAGTGAAGTCCCTTCTTCTCCGCTATTTTTAACAGCCCTATCTAGCTCTCTCGTGAAAGCTTCCAGAGAACCTGCCTCCATAGTTAGCTCTCTGTTTCATTTCTCTCTTTCCTCTCACATTGGCACTCATGTATGGTTTGATTGTATTCACCCACGGTATAATTTGCCTGGATAGCTAGCAAAACAAAGTATTTAATTTTATCTCCGTACACGTGACAATAATAAAGCCGTATTTAAATGCCTCTCAAACAATCATCGTATCTGATTCCATCACCTCCTCAATTACTGTAATCGAGAACTGTGTTATTTATGACATTCCTGTTCGTGGAACACGACTGTGGGCAGAGCTGTTGTGATATTTCTTTCATAATGGCTATGGCTGCATTTCAGAAATACTCCATTGGCAGTGAAGAGCTTTGGAATAGCTTGAGATTGTAAAAGGCACTGTGCAAAATTATATGTAGACAAAAATGCTGGAGAAACTCAGCCAGTGAGGCAGCATCTATGGAGTGAAGGAAATAGGTGATGCTTCGGGTCGAGACCCTTCAGAAATTAAATCGTCCCTTGATGGTAAATAAGATGATGCATAAATCAGCAGCACAATTCAAGGGTGGCGCAGTGGCACAGCAGGTAGAGCCTCTGCCTCACAGTGCCAGAAACCTTAAATGCTGTCTGTGTGGAGTTTGCACATTCTCAATCATGCCACTTGTCTAGTCTGCCCGACCTGCTTACGGTAGCACAATGGCGGGTTTGATCCTGACTACGGGTGCTGCCTGTACGGAGCTTGTACGTTCTCCCTATGACCACCTGAGGTTTCTTTGCGTGCTCCGGTTTCCTTCCACACTCCAAAGACGTGTGGGTTTGTAGATTAATTGGCCTCTGTAAATTGTCCCTTGTGTGAAGGATAGAACTAGGGTACAGGTGATCACTGGTTGGAGTGGACTCGCTGGGCTGAAGGGCATGTTTCCACGCTGTATCTCCCTCTAATGGGTAGGGCGTGGATGCTGTTTGTGTGGAATTTCTTTCTTGTTAGCTTTACTTTGTTAAAAATATGTCTGGGAATTAAGAATTGAGACAATTATCAATAGATCTTTGTAGAGGGTAATCATATCTCAAGGCGTGAAAGTTATTCAAATCAATTATGACATGCACGGTCTTTCGCGAAAGAGGGATTGCTTAGTTGGAACTAATTTGTGAAAATCAATAGACTTTTTCTTCCGTTTTGGTTCATTCAGTGGCATTAATAGGGCACCTTGCCTGTTCTCAATGCATTTGACTGGGGCTTTTTCCTGGGTCATTCCAGAGGCAGACTAAGAACCATCTCTTTGATTATGAGCCACATGCAGGCTGGAGCAGCCAAGAATGGCATTAGCAAACCGGACACGCTTTTCTTCCAATCTGATAGTGTCAGAGTCACCATTACTGATGCCAACTTTTTAATTCAATATTTATTTAATTAACTGAATATCTCTGGATTCGAATGCTGCATCTGTGCTTCAAACCTTTGGTTTTCAAGCCAATAACTTGCTATTCTATTCCGCTCAAAATGTTAATTATGTGCATCTGTTAAATTAATTGCGCAGACTTTTACGGCACAAAAGGAGTCCATTCAGCCCATTGCGTTTGTGGAAGCTCGCAGCGAGCAGCTACAAATTAGTCTTACTCCTCGGGTCATTCATTCAGGAACCCACAGTCAGGCCCGCTGAGCCCATATTGACTAGCAAGTTCGATCCTGACCACGGGTGCTGTCTGTACGGAGTTTGTACTTTCTCCCTGTGGGTTTTCTCCGGGTGCTCAGGTTTCCTCCCACTTTCCAAAGATATACAGATTTGCAGGTTAATTGGCTTTGGTAAAATTGGTAAATTGTCACTGATCGGCGCAGACTCGGTGGGCTGAAGGGCCAGACTCGGTGGGCTGAAGGGCCTGTTTCCGTTTAATATCTCAAAACTAAATTAAATTAAACAGCACCCGTAGCCAGGATCGAACCCAGGTATCTGGCACAGCGAGGCAGCAGCTCTACCGCTGTGCCGCCGGAAGCAGGTCGGGCAGCTTGGACACGTGACGTGATTGTTTATCTGGAGCCTTCTCCTCCTATTCTCATGACACTGCAATTAAGTGCAAGAGTGTGAATGGTGTACTCTTGAACCCGAGACAGGTCCATCAGTTCACGCTCTCTCCTGTGCAGTGTAAGCTGGCAAGAGATAGCGAGACGCATTCTGCTTTGCTGGTAGCAAGCAATGAATTGTAACAGATTGGAATTTGACCCAGTTTTATGATGCTCATTTACTTCATCTGCACTTTTCTTTCTGCACAATCATGCATCTACGGTTATAATCACATTCCGTTATCTAATAGTCCCGAAGGCAGATTTCTTGTCTCATCGATTTAAAGTCAATAGCTGAGGAAACTATGGCAACAAAGCTAACCGTATCGGATCTTTCATGCTTATTGACTCAGTTAATCCTCCAATTCAGACATGTTCTCCAGAGACACTGCCTAAACTGCAAAGTTACTTCAGCACTTCGTGTTCAACATTTTTCAATGAAAGAAATATCAAATACCAGAGGGCATATCTTTAAGATGAGAGGTACATAGTGTGAAGGAAATCTGATATGTGTAGGAGGGGAACTGCAGATGTTGGTTTACACCGAAGATAGACACAAATTGCTGGAGTAACCCAGCTCATGAGGCAGCAGGTCAGAGTCTGTAGTTGGGTCTTGATCTGAAACATCATCCACTCTTTTTCTCCATAGATACTGCCTGAGCTACTGAATTACAGCATTTTGTGTCTATCTTCAGGAAATTTGATAGAAGTATATAAAGTTGCGAGATGTATGGATAATGATGTATGGATAATTTTTCACACAGAGAGTGGTGAATTTCTGGAACTCTCTGCCACAGAGGGTAGTTGAGGCCAGTTCATTGGCTATATTTAAGAGGGAGTTAGATGTGGTCCTTGTGGCTAAGGGGATCAGGGGGTATGGAGAGAAGGCAGGTACGGGATACTGAATTGGATGATCAGCCATGATCATATTGAATGGCGGTGCAGGCTCGAAGGGCCGAATGGCCTACTCCTGCACCTAATTTCTATGTTTCTATGTTTCTATAAGATAGACAGTCAGAACCTTATCCCAGGATGGAAAAACCAAAGACTGGAGGGCATAGCTTTGAGGTTTAGTTTAGTTTGGAGATGGTGTGGAAAATGGCCGTTCAGCCGACTGAGTGCACACCGGCTAGTGATCACCCCGTACACTAGTACTATCCTACACACTAGGGACAATTTACGATATACAGAAGCCTGCTCTGATATACTACAAACCTGCACATCTTTGGAGTGTGGGAGGAAAGCAGAGCACCCGGAGAAAACCCACGTGGCCACTGGTTTCAAATGTAACAACAATAGGGTTGTAGTAATGAAAGGTTTGAGCTTTCCCAGTATTGATTGGAACTCATGTTCATAAATCAGGGGTGTCTAACTCGCGGCCGGATGCGGTCCGTGAAGGGGTCCAATCCGGCCCGCGGGATGATTTCCTCGATGCCAGAGTGGGCTGCAGCTGACCCCGGTGCGTTTGCGCTTGCACGGCACGATCCGGCGCGCATGAAGTCGCATTTTGCATGTGACCTAAAATGAGTTTGACACCCCTGTCATAAGTCATAGGAGAAAAATTAGGCCTTTTGGCCCATCAAGTCTATTCCACCATTCAATTTTTAGATTTAGATCCTTTATTTGTCATTCAGACCTTTCGGTCTGAACGAAATGTCATTGTCATGGCTGATCTATCTCTCAACTCCATTCTCATGTCTTCTCCCCGTAACCTTTGACTCCCTTACTAATTAGGAACCTGTCAATCTCCGCTTTAAAAATACCCAATCACTTGACCTTATTGCCTTAGTGCAAAGGGTTTGGCTGAGACACAACTTATAAAAAAGTTGCTGAACTGTCCCTATTAGAATGTCAACTGTGATTAATGATCTGCAGAACACTGTCACAGTCCTTGCTGTTAACACACACTCAGCGTCTAATAAATGATAAGTAGTATCTCAATTCCCACGGTATTGGCAAGTAACAACGCAGGCATCTCGAGAAAAAACTAACATTGAATCAACATGCACACACTCCCCGACTTACATAAACTCGCACTTACATAACACAACACTGTACGAACACTCAAGTTTACATAGAAAACAAGACTGCAATGGCGCCGATGCTAACCCAGAAGGCCATGCGTCACAGAAATGCCCCCATATGCAGCCAGATGCCTCTGAGACAGTTAATACTCTCACAAACATAGCAAATAGGTGCAGGAGTAGGTTGTTTGGCCCTACGAGCCAGCACCGCCATTCAACATGATCATGGCTGATCATCTAAAATCAGTGCCCCGTTCCTGCTTTCTCCTCATATCCCATGATTCCGTTAGCCCTCAGAACTATATCTAATCCTCTCTTGAATACAGGTAAATATAAAGTGCTGGAATACCTCAGCGGGCCAGGCAGCATCTGTAGAGAACATGGATAGGCAACGTTTCAGGCCAACGTTACAGATGCACCTTAGAAAGTATTTAATCGGGATGCATCACAGCATGGTTTGTGCACAACTCCATTCAAGACCGCAAGAACTTGTAGATAATTATGGATGCAGCCCAGACCAGCGCGGAAACCAACCTTTCTTCTATTGATTCCATCTACACTTCACGCTGCCTCGGCAAAGCCATGTGCAAAATCAAGGACGAGTCTCCCCCCAGTCTCTCCCTCTCCTTCCCTCTCCCATCAGGCAAGAGATACAGATGTGCGAAAACACATACCATAGAAAATACGTAGAAAATAGGTGCAGGAATATGCTATTCGGCCCTTCCAGCCAGCACCACCATTCAATATGATCATGGCCGATCATCTAAAATCAGCACCCTGTTCCTGCTTTTCCCCCATAGCCCTTTGATTCCTTTAGCCCTAAGAGCTAAATCTCTTTAAAACATCCAGTGAATTGTCCTCGATGCATTCGGTGGCAGAGAATTCCACAGATTCACAACTCTCTGGGTAAAAAAGATTTTCATCATAGAAACATAGAAACATAGAAATTAGGTGCAGGAGTAGGCCATTCGGCCCTTCGAGCCTGCACCGCCATTCAATATGATCATGGCTGATCATCCAACTCAGTATCCCGTACCTGCCTTCTCTCCATACCCCCTGATCCCCTTAGCCACAAGGGCCACATCTAACTCCCTCTTAAATATAGCCAATGAACTGGCCTCAACTACCCTCTGTGGCAGAGAGTTCCAGAGATTCACCACTCTCTGTGTGAAAAAAGTTCTTCTCATCTCAGTTTTAAAGGATTTCCCCCTTATCCTTAAGCTGTGACCCCTTGTCCTGGACTTCCCCAACATCGGGAACAATCTTCCTGCATCTAGCCTGTCCAACCCCTTAAGAATTTTGTAAGTTTCTATAAGATCCCCTCTCAATCTCCTAAATTCTAGAGAGTATAAACCAAGTCTATCCAGTCTTTCTTCATATGATAGTCCTGACATCCCAGGAATCAGTCTGGTGAACCTTCTCTGCACTCCCTCTATGGCAATAATGTCCTTCCTCAGATTTGGAGACCAAAACTGTACGCAATACTCCAGGTGTGGTCTCACCAAGACCCTGTACAACTGCAGTAGAACCTCCCTGCTCCTATACTCGAACCCTTTTGCAATGAAAGCTAACATACCATTCGCTTTCTTTACTGCCTGCTGCACCTGCATGCCTACCTTCAATGACTGGTGTACCATGACACCCAGGTCTCGCTGCATCTCCCCCTTTCCCAATCGGCCACCATTTAGATAATAGTCTGCTTTCCCGTTTTTGCCACCAAAATGGATAACCTCACATTTATCCACATTCATCTCAGTCCTAAATGGCCTACTCCTTATTTTTAAACTGTGACCCCCTGGTTCTGCACTCTCCCAACATCGGGAACATTTTTCCTGCATCTAGCCTGTCCAATCCTTTAAGAATTATATATGTTTCTATAAGATCCCCTCTCATCCTTCTAAATTCCAGTGAACAAGCCCAGTCGACCCATTCTTTCATCATATGTCTGTCCTGCCATCCCTGGGAATTAACCTGGTGAATCTATGCTGCACTCCCTCAATATCAGTATGTCCTTCCTCAAATTAGGAGATCAAAACTGCACACAATACTTCAGGTGCGGTCTCACCAAGCTTTTCTCTGTATCTCAGAACACATGGCAATAAACAAAACTAATCTAAACTGAACTAAACTACACTTCAAGGGCAATATTCTAAGATTGCAGACTGTTAATGGTAAACCACAAAGGTATGCAGTTCCAGAGAAAGAATCGCTGGTCATTGATAAACCATTAGTACAGGTTTTTGCATGATAAACAATTGCAGTTATAAAGAGTTATTGAGTAATAGAGAAACTGCACAGAAACAGAACCTTTGGACCATAGTCTATGCCGATTATATTAAACCTACATTCATCTAATTTTGTTTTATTCTCCCCATATCCCCATCAACTCCCACCATAGATTCTACCATTTACCTACACACTAGGGGCAATTTACAGAGGCCAATTGACTTACCAACTTGTATGTCTTTAAGAACCGGAGCACGTGTGTCTGACACAAAACATCACCTGTCTATGTTCTCTATGCTCTCCAGAGATACCGTCTGATCCACTGAGTTGTTTCCCTCTTGAGATCACATCTTCCTTAGCTAACCATGGATCTACCAGGCACCGCCCTGCCTGAGGTCATCTGTGGCCGGCCTTGATTGATCCTGGTCTTGTCTTGCCTCTAGCTCTTCACCATCACCCCCCCACCCCCTACTTTCAGTGTGAAGAAGTGTCTCGACGCAAAACGTCACCCATCTTTTTTCTTCCGAGATCTTCCTGAACCGCTGAGTTACTTATGTCTTTATGTCTATCTTTGGTATAAACCGGCATCTGCAGTTCCTTGTCTCTATCAGTTCCATTCCCTCTGACATGACAAATTAGGGGGCTTCCGTCTCCAGAACACAACTCCAACCTCCCTGAAAGGTCACGCTGCTAATTCAACCTCAAGAACTTCCAGTGCAGGATCAACACAACAGCTGGGCTCCCAAACAGAAGTTACAAAGTGAGGGACATCTCATAGATGGTCTGAAGGCAAGTTTACCATTGAAAAAAGACGGGGTCAAACAAACACCATTAATGGAAACCAGACACTGGCAAAGTTTAATCCAGTGAAAGACACAAAGTGCTGGAGTAATTCAACAGGTCAGGCAGCATCTCTGGAGGACATGGATAGGCGACTTCATACTTTGAAAAAGGGACTACAGGGTCTGAAGAAGGGTCCCGACCCAATATGTCACCTACTGAGTCTGAAGATGGGTCATGACTTGAAACGTCACCAATTGAGTGTGAAGAAGGGTCCCAACCTGAAATGGCACCTATCCATCATCTCCAGAGATACTGCCTGACCCGCTGAGTTACTCCAGCACTTTGTGCTCTCCTTAGGATTCCAGCATCTGCAGATCCTTGCGTCTACATGGAATCCTTGGAACCGTATTCGACAAACTCAGTTTTTGTTGGAATGGAGGATATCCTTCATTATTGCGTAATTATAAGGTGGATCAGTTGCTTAAGCGGAGGAAGAGCAATCCAGATGATGGCTGTGCTCTGCACACAGCAGCTTGTAAATATCAGTGTAAAGCATCCACGCTCATTGTGGGGTCACTGACCTTTTAGAATGACTTCCAGTTCATCCCTCAGAATATCAAAGGTGCTGTACCGAGAGTTGGTCTCGGGGATAATGTGCCTCTTTAGCCATCCTCCACATGCGTACTTGTAAAAGTTCTGACAAGGATCCACAGTTTGGTCTGCGTTCTCAATAATCCGGGCCGCTGCAGAGGGACAAAGAATAAAGATTTAGTAACCAAGTTCTTTGCTTTGGTTTAAACCAAAGATAGACACAAAGTGGCAGAGTAACTCAACGGGGTCAGACAGCCATCTCTGGCCAACATGAATAGGTAATGATTTGGTTTGGGACACTTCTTCACAATGATTGTAGGGCGGTGCAGGAGAGAAAGCTGGAGGGGCGAGGGGGTTATTTGATAGGCAGATTGTTGGACAAAGCCAAAGATGTAAGGACAGACATGACCAAAAAAGGATAAAGAGTTACAAATTATTAAGTTTGGCGATAGAAAGGTTATGAATTGTGTAGCCATTGGAAGGGATGCAGGTGGATGGAGGGCGGGGGGGGGGAGAGGAGGGGGGGGTGGGGGGCAATGGGTGTATAGTCAGCCAGGGTTCAGTGGTGGGGAGTGGTGGAGGGGGGGGGCGGGGGGAGGGGGAAGAGAGAAAGTGGGTGGGTCACGGGGGAGGAAAGGGGAGGGGAAGGAGGCTGCTTGAAGGGGCTGTTTGGAGGTTAGTTACCTAATATTGGAGAATTCAATGTTCATTCCGTTGGGTTGCAAGCTAACAAGCGAGTGGAATATGAAGTGCTGCTCCTCCAGTTAGTGTGAAAAAGGAGATAGATTACAAAGATGTGGGGAATTAGGAGAAATCTTTTCACTCGCAAGCAGCCATGGGCTCAAAATTACAGCTTTTAAGGATATGGTAAAGAAAAGCAGTCATTGGCTTCAAAACAAATGTGGATGGACAATTGAGATAGATTAACTTGCAGGCCCATGTGGGAGAACAGAACTGACAGGGTTGCACAGGCTCAATAGGCTGGTTTTCCTTTGGATTGCAAACTTTCTACAATTCCACATGATCATTCCTAATCTACAGAAAACGATGGGTGGGAAGGTCGTGTATCGGTAGAGGTGATGCCTTACAGTGCAGAGACCCAGGTGTGACCCTGACTATGTGTGCTCACTGTATGGAGTTTGTACGTTCTCCCTGTGACCGTGTGGGATTTCCCCGGGTGCTCCGGTTTCCTCCCACGCTCCAAAGACTTACAGGTTTGTCGGTTAATTGGCTTCGGTAAAATTGTAAATTATCCCTCCCTCATGTGTGGGATAGTACGAGTGTATGGGGATTGCTCGTCAGCGCGGACTGGGTGGGCCGAAGGGGCTGTTTCCGCACTGTATCTCTAAAGTCTCAAAGATCCCAACCCAAAACTTTGTCTGTCCATTGCCTCCACAGATTCTGCTGAATTACTCCAGCACTTTGTATTTTGCTCAGGATTCCAGGTTTCTCCACATACACAACTATGTCAGGTGCCCTCGGCAGAATGAAGAACAGATTCAACATTTCAGAAGGAGGACGAATGGTCTCCGATCCAGAAAGTGAACTCTGTTTCTCTCTCTCTGCAGATGCTGCTCAACCTTTAGTTTAGTTTAATTTAGAGATACAGCGCAGAAACAGGCCTTTTGGCCCACTGAGTCCATGCCAACCATACACTAGCTGCCTAGCACTATCCTACACACTCAAGCGCCAATTTACAATTACCAAGTCAATTAACCCACAAACCTGTACGCCTTTGGGATGCAGGAGGAATCAGGAGCACCTGGAGAAAACTGACGCAGGTCAAGGGAAGAACATAGAAACTCCACACAGACAGCACCTTTGATCAAAACCGGATCTCTGGCGCTGTAGGGAAGAAACTCTACCGCTGGTCCACAGTGCCGCCCTCTGTGAGTGTTTCCCATCAATTTCTTATTTCATATTTACAAAATCAGCTAATGTTTTCAATTTTCATCAGCTATTGGAGACGGGAACAGGGGAAAAGTGCTGTGTGGCCAATTTCTGCTTATCCAACCAGCCCTTGTAATCTAACCCGACTAGTTCAGCCCAGAGAGAGATACGGGTCAGGAATAGTGCCTGTTCGACAGTGAGACACTGTGATAAGTAAGAACAAACTTTGCATTAATGCGCCATGCATTTTTCATGCATTAACAATATGTTAGTTATTTACAGCTGCCATTTAAATTTTGAAACGCAACTGATACAATTAATTGTGACGTTGCAAAGACATATCAATAGATATGTAAAGCAATGACTGCGTAAACATACAGAGACTTTCTCCTGACATTTGTATTTAGATTAGATTGCCCCATAGTGTCATAAAATAAACACTCAGTGAATTAGAGATCCATACTGTCATACAGCACGGAAACAGGCCCTTCGGCCCACCTTGCCCATGCCGACATAGATGCCCCATCTAAGCTAGTCCCATTCACCTGCATGTAGCCCATAACCCTCTAAAATCCATGTCCTTGTTCTTTAATTATATCCCTGTGTGCGAGATTGCAACCTTCATGCGTTCCGCCCTGTTTCAACTAACGCAATCAACCTTGTGTGCACAATCAAATAAGGTCAAATAAAACAAGTTTTCCTGCAATTTTTGGCTGTTTACGCCATAAACAAGAAGAAGAAGAAGAAGAAGAATTATATCCCTTTAATTAATTAACAAGTTTAATTTGTTTTCAAATAAATTTACAACCATGTCCCACCTATTACTTGCCGCTCCTCTCCATCTTTCTCCCCCCCACCCCACCTCGTCCTGCTACAATCAGTATGAAGAAGTCTACTCTGCCATTTCATCATGGCAATCATACATGTGTGAATTTATCCTCAAAAGAAGAAAGATAAACACTAGTGCTTTTTGCGTGATCGGATGTGTTGATACTGCGGACAGGCACCTCTGGAAAGTTAGACGCCATTATTTTGTTTACTGGCCACGTGACGCATATGTTAATTAATTTTGTCCTCAACAAGAGCAAGAGATAAAACTATGAACGCTGAAATGAGAGTTTGTCTGGAGTTGCTAATGCAATAGTGGGTTCCTAAAATGATCTGCCAGTGGTAGTGGTAGAGGCAGATGCGATCATGTTGTTTCGGCCTTTAGATAGGCACATGTGGGGAATGGATCACATGCTGGCAGATACGGTTACCTTATCTTGGCATCATGTTCGGCACAGACACTGTTAGCCAAAGACCATAAGACGTAGGAGCAGAATTAGGCCTTTTTCAGCCCATCAAGTTAACTCTACCATTCAATTATGGCTAATCTATCTTTCCCTCTCAAAACCATTCTCCTGCCTTCTCCCCATAACCTTTGATGTAGGTATGTTACAAAACCTACCTGAATCGTCATTAGGAATCTGCCCTCAGCCAGGCCCGCGATTTTGGCGCTGTTTGGAGGGGGCGGGTTTACTAGGCTGTACTAATCGCACATGTTCAGCCTAGTAAATCATTAACGAAAAATCGCTGCAAGACCCGGTCGCAAAAGGTATTATTAGTTTTATAGGCCTCGATAATATAGTTATTAATAGTTTAAAATTACTGTTTCATCTCGCAACCTCTCGCAGCCCCAGGGTTTTATAGAGCAAACAATTAAAGGTATGTACCTTATTTTTACATTAAATGGGGCATATATATAACCCTATATATCAAATTATCTATAACGAATAGCTCATTTTGGGCTTTTTATATCCCGCAGTATTTTTCTCGGCACTTGAGGGCACTAATCCAGCGCTATGTCAACGTTCTAAACCGGCGCGTTCCACATGAACCCACTAGAAAGCCGATTTAAATGGGCATTTATTTACAGCAATTGAACACTAAATTCCTTCCATTTGGCCTATAAATTAATGTAAATTAGATATAAAAATCATGTTATATTGTGAATTATTTGTGAATTATCTTTGGACACTTAGGCTATTTAAAAATGTTAATCTTTCCTTAAGAAATGGCCGTTTGATTATCCAAGATCACAGCTTTTTTGTAATGTCCATTGAAAATCAATAGGGAACAAGATGCTAATTTCCGAGTATGAAAATGGTCATAACTTTTTTAATACTTGAGATATGAAAGTGAATTTGGTGTCAAATTAAACTTATTGTTATGCTTTATCTGATGGGATAAATTGCAGACTTGATTTTTTAAATCTCAAAATTTTGTAACATTGCTATTTGATGTCCTAACTAATCAAGAACCTATGAATCTTCTCCTTAAAAATACCCAAATCCTCCACCACCATCTGTGGCATTGAATTCCACAAATTCACCACACTCCAGCTAAAACAATTCCTCCTCATCACCATTCTGAAGGTACGGCCTTATATTCTGCGGCTGTGCCCTCTGGTCCTGGACTCTCCCACCACTGGAAACATCCTTTCCACGCCCACTCTATCTCAGCCTTTCATTATCCGGTAGGTTTCAATGAGATCCCCTCTCATCCTTAATTGCACCAGTGAGTACAGGCCCAGAGCCTTCAAATGCTCCTCGTACATCCATACCACCCTCTGGCTAAAGAAATTCCTTGGGTTTGTTACTGTGCTGTACTGTTCTACATTCTATGTTCAGTACAGAGGTAGTAATCAACACTTCCAGTTGGAAGGTGAGGTTGTCCCAGTGTGTGCACATTTGGATTAGTGACAGTCAATTGCTTCAGCTTACCTGCTGACACACATGCCGGTGTGGTACACGTTTCATCTGTAAGGAAGCAGAAATAATACAGTTAAGGGGAGCCAATATTCCAGTAGCACCATCCTCGCATCATCCTCGTTACCATTGTGGGCTCTACCTTTCCTTGATTATTGTTGCTGGCTTTGATTTGTCTTTTTGTAGACCTTTTTTAATTTATTCCTTATACCTTTTCATATCGCCACTTACCGTCTCCTCTGACTCTCAGTCAGAAGAAGGGTCTCGACACAAAGCGTCACCTATTCCTTGTCTTGAGAGATGCTGACTGACCCACTGAGTTACTCCAGCATTTTGTGTTCATCTTCGGTGTAAACCAGCATCTGCAGTTCCTTTCTACAAAAATCCATGAACAGTTTCACAGACACGTAATCTCTGAGAGAGCTACATATCAACGTCAACCCATCACTCCCTCTTCTCCCCGCTCCTATCAGGTAAGAGGTACACAAGTTTGAAGACGGAAACCTCCAATTTCAGGAACAGTTTCTTCCCAGCTGCTGTCAGGCAACTGAACAATTCTATCACCAACTAGAGAATGGCCCTGACTTCCCATATACCTCATTGGAGACCCCAGACTATCTTTAATTAGACTTGACTGGACTTTATCTTACACTGCAAGTTAATCCATTTATCCTGTACCTGTACACTGTGGGTGGCTTGTTTGTAATCATGTATAGTCCTACGCTGACTGGATAGCACGCAATAATAAAGCTTTTCACTGTACCTCGGTACGCGTGACAATAAACTAAATGAAACCAAACTAATTCAAAGTATGCGAGTTGTATTATTTGAATCCCATTTGAATCACCCTCTTAACTCTCTCCACCTCGCCTTAAGCCTATGCCCTCTAGTTTTAGAATTCTCTATCCTGGGAAAAAGACTGAGAACGTTGACTTTATCCATGTCCCTCAAGATCGTTTTGACATGAAGAAGGGACCTAACCCGAAAAGTCACCTATTCATGTTCTCCAGAGATGTTGCCTGACCCACTGAGTTGCTCCAGCACTTTGTGTCCTTTTGGGTCAACCATCAATCAAGGCTGATCTATCTTTCCCTCTCAACCGTGTTCTCCTGCCTTCTCCCCGTAACCATTGACAGCCTTAGTAATAAAGAATCTGTTCATGTCAGCCTTAAAAATGCCCAATGACTTGGCCTCCACTGCCGTCAGTGGAAATGAATTCCACAGATTCACCACCCTCTCATTAAATAAATTCCTCCTCATCTTTCTACAGACATGTTCTTTTATTCTGAGGCTGTTCCCTCTGGTGCTAGACTCTCCCACGAGTGGAAACATCCTTTCCACATTCACTCTATCCAGGCCTTCACTAATTCGGTAAATTTCACTGATGTCACCCTCTCATCCTCCTAAAGGATTACTCATAGTCAAGTCAAGTCAAGTTTATTCATCACATACACATACGAGATGTGCAGTGAAATGAAAAGTGGCAATATAGTCATATAGCATGGAAACAGACCCTTTGGCCCAAGTTGCTCATGCCGACGAGATGAGTCTCAAGCCGCGGGGAATGGTCCATGTTTACCAGGGTCTTGCCACGGATATTCGTTATAAGGAGTCAGCGTTGTGGGGAATGTGGTGGGTTGAGAAGGGCGATATTAATTTTAGTTATGAGAGATCAAATGCAAAGTCCACTCTCCGATCAGCTTCATTGAATGAATCACTGGGAGATTGCTCTGCTAATGAGTGCATTTGCAAGCATCACTTGCAAGCTCTAGTTGCTGATTGAGGTTGGAGTGACCTTGGTCCCTTCTGGCCTGATGCCAAATGCCTGATCAGCAGAAATCTCCCAGAGGGGCAGCAAAGTGTCAAGCATTGCTAACTTACAGATCAACGTTGTATTGCAGTGTGATTGCCAAGTGTGGGAAACTGAATCCAACAGAAACAAGAAACAATTTCCAGTAGCGAGGAGCTCCATTGCAAACATGCCAACATTTCAGGCCTTGACTCTGCCAAAGATAAACAGTTTGCTCCCTGCAACTTCTCTATCAAATCACCAACTGGCGCCAGGTTGGAGCCAGCTTTCCATGTTCTTCTCCCGAGAACAGACTTCCCCTCATCTAAAGGCACAAAGTGCTGGAGTAACTCAAGACAAGTTGGACCCCAATCAGTATCTGGGTCATGGACACCAGGACTCCTCATCTTGTAACTGTAACCCACAGAGCCTTTTGATACTGGTGGGTTAGTTCAAGGTCGTCTCACTCTTTCTGAATCTGAAGAAGGGTCCCGACCCGAAACTTCACCTATTTCTTTTCTCCAGAGATGTTGCCTGACCCGCTGAGTTACTGCAGCGCTTTGTGTCTATCTTCAGTATGAACCACCTCGGCAGTTTCTTGTTATTAGAAAAAAAAGTTTGGAGGAAAAAAAATGTTTTAAAGTTGTAAAAAAAAACACACAATGTGCAGGAGTAACTCAGCGGGTCATGCGGCATCTCTGGAGAACATGGATAGGTGACAGGGCAGGATCCTACTTGATTGTGGTGGAGAATGGTGGGGAAGAAAGCTGGAAGAGAGGAGGGACGTCAT
Source organism: Leucoraja erinaceus (assembly GCF_028641065.1). NCBI lineage: Eukaryota > Metazoa > Chordata > Chondrichthyes > Rajiformes > Rajidae > Leucoraja > Leucoraja erinaceus. Next base: position 22,580,562 of record NC_073390.1, on the reverse strand, counting down.
CTATCCATGTACTCCAGAGATGCTGCCTGACCCATTGAATTACTCCGGCAGTTTGTGTCTTGTTTTTGTAAACCAGCATCTGCAGTTCATTGGTACACAAAATTGCCTGAGAAACTCAGCGGGTGCAGCAGCATCTATGGAGAGAAGGAAATGGGCGACGTTTCGGGCCGAAACCCTTCTTCAGACGTCTGCTGTTCATTGTTTCCTCCCCTCATTTAGATAATGAAAGTTCATTTCAATTGTAGACTTTACTCAAGAGAGACTGGAATGTTGATTTTCTACTGATACGATCTATATATTAGTACATTGGTTGTGCTTGTTTTATGGTTACTTCATTTATTCAGAATTATTAGCAGATGCACAATGGTAGAGTTGCTGCCTTACATTGACAGAGATTCGGGTTTGATTCTGACCACTGGTGCTGTCTGCATGGAATTTTTACGTTCTCCCTGTGACCGAGTGGGTTTTCTCCGGGTGCTCCCGTTTCTTCCCACATTCCAAAGACGTGCAGCTTTGTAGGTTAATTGGCTTCTGTAAATTGTCCCTAGTGTGTAGGGTAGAACTAGTACATGGGTGATCGCTGGTGCGGACTCGATGGGCAGAAGGGTCTGTTTCCATGCTGTATCTCTAAACTAAACTAAACTAAACTAAACAAAGCAAAACTAAACTAAACTAAACTGGTCCGCAGATGGAAGCTGCAAGGTTAAACTCCTGTGGCTGCAGACTTTCCCTTCATTCTGGCTGCTATCTGGATGACAATGGAAGTAGGGAGAAGATGAGGACAATGGACATCAAATGGACCAAATGGCAAACAGCACTGAATATCTTGGTTGACTTCTATGAATGAGTGGGTGAAAAGGTTTTTCCTCATCTCAGTTCTAAATGGCCTACTCCTTATTCTGAAACTGTGGCCCCTGGTTCTGGATTCCCCCAACATCTGGAACACGTTTCCTGCATCTAGCATGTCCAATCCTTTAATAATTTTTAATGTTTCTATAAGATACCCTCTCATCCTTCAAAATTCCAGTGAATACAAGCCCAGTCGCTCCATTCTTTCATCATATGACAGTCCCGCCATCCCGGGAATTAACCACGTGAACCTACGCTACACTCCCTCAATAGAAAGAATGTCCTTCCTCAAATTAGGAGACCAAAACTGCACATAATACTCCAGGTGTGGTCTCACCAGTGCCCTATACAACTGCAGAAGGACCTCTTTCCTCCTATACTCAACTCCTCTCGTTATGAAGGCCAATTAGCTTTTTTCACTGCCTGCTGTACCTTCATGCTTACTTTCAGTGACTGATGTACATGGACTCCCAGGTCTCGTTGTACTTGTCATTTTCCTAACCTGACACCATTCAGATAATAATCTGCCTTCCTGTTCTTGCCACCAAAGTGGATAACGTCACATTTATGGCACCTACCATCAAAGATCCCCACCGTGCTCTTCCCTCGCTGTTACCTTTGGGCAGGAGGTACAGAAGCCTGAAGATCCACACCACCAGGTTCAGGAACAGCTACTTTCCTACAACCATCAGATTCCCGAACCGACTTGCACACCCCTAAACCTTCCTCGGCAATGGAACACAGACTAACATGTCCCATCTTCACCAGTCCTACCTGCCCATGCTTGGCCCATATCCCTCGAAACCTGGCATATCCATGTACCTGTCCAAATGTTTCTTAAACGTTGCAATAGTACCTGCCTCAATTACCTCCTCCGGCAGCTCATTCCCTATACCCACCGCCCTTTGTGTAAAAAAGTTACCCCTTGGGTTCCTATTAAATCTTCCCCACCCCCCCCCCCCCCCCACCTTAAACCTATGTCCCCTGTTTCTTGATTCCCCTACTCTGTGCATTTTCCAGATCTATTCTTCTCATGATTTTATGCACCTCTTTCAGATCACCCCTCACCCTTCTGCGCTCCAATGAATAGAGCCTAAAATCTCTATTTTTTTTTCAAACTTATTTTTTGAACCTGTTTTTTTTTTAAGTCTTTCTTAAAAATAATTCATGTATTTTTCATTTATCACTGCATTTGTGCAAATTACAATAAACTCCACTCAACTGGGGCGGCCACAGAAATGAACATGATTACAAGAGGGCCAAACGACTGCTTTATGTAGACACGAGGAACTGCTGATGCTGGAATCTGGAACAGAACACAAAGTGCTGGAGGAACTCAATGGGTCAGGCAGCACCCGCAGAGGGAATGGACGAGCCACTTTTCGGGTCGAGACCCTTCTTCACACGCTATTTTAGTATGAAGGAGGTTACTGCAATCAGCCTGAAGAAGGGCTACGACCTGAGGGGTAACTGTTTCATACAAAGGGTGATGGGTGTGTAGATCGAGCTGCCAGAGGAGGTAGTTGAGGCAGGCGTTATCTCAACGTTTCAGAAACCCGTCCCCTGCCCTTCCCCTCACAGATGCTGAGTTCCTCCACCACTTACCCGGTTGCGTAGCACCCTCGGTTGGTGTAATCAATGCCTTCGGGAGACACATACCCGCTTACGGATAGATAGATACACAACAGAAACAAGGGACCGAAACAGGTCGTTGGTTTACAACAAAAAGCACAAAATGCTGAAGTGACTGGATATCTGGAGAACGTAGACACAAAATCCTGGAGTAACTCAGCGGGACAGACAACATCTCTGGAGAGAAGGAATGGGTGACGTTTCGGGTCGAGACGTTGATAGGTAACGAAAGATAGGTACACACACGCACAAACATACACACACACACACGCACGCGGGCACACACACACACACACACGAACACAGGTATACACAAATACACACACACAAACATACACACGCACAAACATACACACATACACACGCACGCGGGAACACACACACACACACACGAACACAGGTATACACAAATACACACACAAGTATAGACATCCACACACAGGCATACACGGGCACACACACACACACACTCGCGGGTACACACGCTGACACACATACACAGACACACACACACTATTGACACCAAGTTGTTTGTTTCGGTTACCTTTGCGAGTTGCATAGAGGGCGATCAAACTGATGACCACAATGAACAGCAGAACCACAATGGTGGTCAGCCCAATTTCCAGAGCGCTCCACGATTTCAATGACCTCTTTGATTTCTCTTGGTTACCTTCAATCATATCCATTTGGCTCTCAGACTTGCCCATAACATCGATCTGAAGAGCAAAGGGGCAGTACGCCGGTTAGCCTAGGAACCATGATAGTACATTCCATCACACAGCGATGGATGGAAGGGCGGGCACATCCCATCCACGTCTCCCAATCAACTAACTCTGATCACACTGAGAACCCTGGCGGAGTCTGTCTAACTCGGCACCGCCACTGCAAATATATATATAATTGTCCGCCACTTTTATTTGGGGTTGGAAGATATACAACAGGTTGAAGTTAAACGCACAGTCACCAACAGTTTGCCAAGTTTAGATCTATATGTTATCCGTTGCCACGGATGTGAATTCAATGGGAATCTCTTGGAGTTCTGCTACCAACCTTTCACGGTGCTACGCGTTGTAAATAAACCCATTTAAACATGCAGCAGTGAAAGCTTGCAATGAATGTCCTCTCATCGCCAACTATCATACATAAATAGCAATAAAATGCAGTGCGAAAAAAATCATTTCAATTTGAAAGTACAATTAATATCATTCAGCTGTAAGTTGCATTACTCGAAATTGGGAATCCGATGTTTTTACAGACATACAGAATCCAATACATTAAATCGATGGCGTTGCTCATAATATTTAAAGACAGGTTTCTATCCATGTTATATACAGAGTTTAAGGCAGGGATTAACACATCAGCAGGTGATATTGGGCTTTGGTGGGTTTTAAGTACTTACAGTGCAGTGCAGAGTACCAGTTCAGGAACTGGCGATCAAGGAAGTTAGAAGGCCAGCGAGATTGGGGAAATAAAAAAACTGCGCGAGGTTGCTCTAAAGCATCCACCTCCTTACAGGCGAGTGAGAAACAGTCACCAACACACCCAGACAAGGGTTAAAGATCGGCCAATCAGAGCTTCAATTAACTTTCATAATCTTACGTGAAATGCCTTCGCTCTGGGCGAGGCAACTCGCCGTGGAGTGGAAAGAGTCTGGTGAAGAGAAGCAAGCGATGCGGATGGATCCCCTTATCTAAACCATCAGTCGCCTTACATCGTGTTGGGATCTCACAGTAATAATAAGCTTTGACCTACTCGGGGTTTGGAAATAAAAAATAAAAATAAACAAGGGATGGGATAAAACTACATTGCCTGTTTTTGTCTTAAATGTTATAAATGAATACAAACATGTTGATATTTTAAACCGAATCCCGTGACATTAACAAGACGATGAAGGTTTCTGAAGTTATTTTGGTTTTGCAAATCTTAGCTTCCAAGCTTTGAAATTGCACAAACATTTTACTGCGTTGAGAGGGAAATTTAAATGGGTATTTAAAATTATATATTTATCATTCTTATTGGATAGAAACACCATGTTTGTGTGTAGGATAGATTTAGCGAAACGGATTGGACATGTAATATATATGTACTCACACACGTACACACACACATATATATTAATAAATATAATATAATGTAATATTATATTATATTTTTTGATATTACATATGTTTATGCTCACCCAAGGCGTTTATTAAAGAGAGTAGAATTATACTCCAGGCACTACGGTAAAGTAATTTAACACCCTCTGTGGGAGTATGGATTGCAGTTTCGAGGCATTGCCTCCACCGCCTGCACGGGTTTCTTGAAGCCGGAGTCTTGCAGTAACTTAGTTTCGGTGTTGTTGCTTTCGAGGTTGCTCAGCGGGAAGGACAGGGTCTTAAAATGAAACGCAGGCTGTTATATTCGCGATCTGCGGGCTCAGCGATCCCACGGAGAGACCGCGTCAGGCCGATCCTCTAGTGTTGATGGAAGCAGCCGGCGGTCAAATGCTGTTCATTCCAACGGCGGCCTGGCAATTTCAGCTCAAGTTCACAGACGGGGAGAGAGTTAAGTGAACTGGAGGGGCTACATTAAACGCAGTGCTTGGATAAGGGGGGCGATAGATAAGTGCAACTGGGGCTAAAGGAATTGGGAAGCCAACATCTTTCCCGCTGGTGCGTTTTACGCACTTGTCTTCTTTGAGAATTTGCACCTTTCTGAACTCGACACTTAATCCAGCCGCACTAATCCTGGCTGCAGCGAGCAAAGCGTTCTGGCAGACGCAAGGAACTGCAGATGCTGGTTTACAAACAAAAAAAAATACACGAAGAGCTGGAGTTTTGATAACCCTGCTATAGGAAAGACGTTGTCAAGCTGGAAGGGCGCTTGAGGGATATGGGATTAGAGGGATATGGGCCAAATGCAGGCAGGTGGGATTAGTGTAGATGGTGCATATTGGTCGGCGTGTGAAAGCTGTGCCGAATGGCCTGTTTCCACGCAGTATGCCTCTACACACTCCATATCCGTGTGGCTATTTAAATGCGTCTTAAACGCCACTATCGTATCTATCTCTATCATCACCCCTGGCAACGTGTTTCAGGCACCCACCACTCTGTGTGTATGTTAAAAAAAAACAACTTTTCCCTGCACATCCCCTTTAAACTTTGTCCCTCTCATCTTAAAACGATGCCCTTCAGTCTTTGACTTTTTCTCCCATGGGGGGGGGGGGGGGGGGGGGGGGGGGGGGGGGGGGAAATGTTCTGACTGTCTACATGATCTATGCCTCTCATCATTTTATAAACTTCTATCAGGTCTTACTCCCACCTTACACTGCCTTAGTTCAATGTATGATAACAACGGGGCACAAGCGATTGCGGATTATATGTAACCCTTTTTTTTTGCGGAAAGGAAGACCAGCAAAGATTACCAACACAGTGGCGCAGCGGTAGAGTTGCTGCCTTTACAGCAAAATGTAGCACCGGAGACCCGGGTTCGATCCCGGACTACGCGCGCTGTCTGTCAGAGTCTGTACATTTTCCCCGTGACCTGCCTGGGTTTTCTCTGAGATCTTCGACTTCCTCCCACTTTCCAAAGACCTACAGGTTTGTAGGTTAATTGGCTTGATAAATGTAAAAATGGTCCAGTATTAAAAATTGTCCAACTTCCAGTCTAGTCCCTTCGGAAGGTACAAGGCGAAAGCGATTTTGGCGATCTAATCGGGTACTCCGACGCTCATGTCTTGAACCCCCGACTCCCTCTCTCTACAGCAGACTAACCTTTGTAAACGCAACCACAATTCTGAAGGATACCGACCCGAAATATCACCTATCCATGTTCTCTGGGGATGCTGCCTGACCCGCTGAGTTACTCCAACACTTTGTGTCTTTCATTGGTAAACCAGCATCTGCAGCTCCCCGCTTCGACAAAATACTTGCCAATCTGTCTAAATATTAGCCGGGTAATTGCCATTCGCGGGTAAATGAGCGCCTCGTAGATCGAGTCGACACATGCCAATTTAAAATGCAATCATCATTAACACACTTGAAACGCCTAATCCGTAACATTGCACATGCAACAGGTCTCCAACAGAAATAGCGGGCAACGAACGTCTGTTTAAAGCAAATGGGGCCACGATTTAGGATTTCAGACACTTAAAAAAAAAAAGCAGAAACATGAAGATAGATAGAACATGTCCCTGTTCTCTTCGTTACACTACACGACTCACCTGGTATCATTGGGTATCATTGACCAATAAGGCGTATCGTGCAGGCTTCTACAGTCATGCTAATATTACCCAGGTGATAATAACGATCCCCTCAATCCAAACGATTTTAAAGAGAGAGAGAGAGAGAGAGATGCAGCCAACAGCTAGCTTCAAGCCTTAGCCCGGACCTCCCCCCCAACCTCTCACTCTCTCGCCCTCTCTTCAGTCACACTAGAGTCTGCGACCGACTTGTCAGACCAGACCAAACTGATTTTCTCGAGGCGATCTGACATTATTTCTCCAGCTATTTCTCCGGGTCATGCTCAACGTGGGAAGAGGAGGGGAGGAGGAACAGGCTGATAACGTGCCTTCAAGAAGCTGAAGACTGTTCGCAAGTTGCTCTCGGCTGATCGGGTCGGCAACCCCCGCAGCGTTCGGCCGTGTTGATGGGGCTTCAAGCCACGAAGGCCAAGCTGAGACCCCGCTGCACGGACTCCATCCGTTCTGGGTGTTTGCAAGGTGACGGTTTGCAATCCGCTCTCTCTGGAATGAACAGACACTGCGAAGAGTCTTTTTACACACAGCGGTGTATACCATCTAATTTGCATCTGCATAATCTATCTCTTTTTTTCTCTCTCTCTCTCTCTCTCTCACTCGTAAAAAAAACTCCTGGAAGAATTCAGAGGATCGATCAGCATCTGTGGAGGAAGCGGGACCGTCGACTTTGGACCAGAAATATTGGCCATCTCTCTCCCACAACACAGATGCTGCCCACACCGACCCACACCTGAACCTCCCTCACCTGAAACCCGTGTCCTCTGCTTCTCCAAACCCCCCACCACTCTGGGCAAGAGACCTGATCTATTCCCATCAGAATTTTGAACGGGCGATAGACACAAAATGCTGGAGTAACTCGGCGGGTCAGGCAGCACCTATGGAGAGAAGGAATGGGTGATGTTTCGGGTCGAGACCCTTCTTTAGACTCTTCAGATTTCGTGCCCATCTATAAGATCACCCCTCATCCTCCTGCGCTGCAAGGAATAGAGTCCTAGCCTGCTCAACCTCTCCCTATAGCTCAGACCGTTGAGTCCGGGCAACACCCTCGTAAATGTTCTCTGCACCCTAAGTTGTCCCCCCACTGTTGGTGAATTAAGCAGGGAGTGTTTTGAGGTTAACTGTGTATTGGGCCTGTTAGTTCTGTCCCATGAGCTCAATACAGACGCGCTTAGGGTAAGGGACATGGCGAGAAGGCAGGAACGGGGTACTGATTGTGGATGATCAGCCATGATCACATTGAATGGAGGTGCTGGCACGAGGGGTCGAATGGCCTACTCTTGCACCTATTGTTTATTGTCTATTGTTTATTACCATAGAAAGCATACTGTTGGGTAGCATCACAGCTTGGTTTGGGAACAGCTCTGCCCAAAACCGCAAGAAATTGCAGAGTGTTGTAGATGTAGCCCTGTCCAACACACAGACCAGACTCCCCACTATTGACTCCATCTCCAATTCACGCTGCCTTGGAACAGCAACCAACACAATCAAAGACTTGTACTGCCACGTTCATTCTTCCTTCCCTCTGCGGTTCCGTCCTATACATTTTGTCTTCTCCAGAGATGCTGCCTGACCCACTAAGTTGCTTCAGCGCCTTTTTTTTGTAATCCTGCATCTGTAGTTCCTTCTGTCTATGTCCTCTTTAAAGATGAATGATTTAGTGAAAGTCATCATAGACCAGAGCTTTGCTGCTCTCCAGAGAACAAAGAGGTGGTTGGTGTAAACTCTTAATCATTAGTTTTCCCTAAGCCAGCAGAATCAATTTAACAATTAAGAGTCAAGAGTGAAGAGAGTTTTATTGTCACATCCCAGATAGAACAATGAAATTCTTACTTGCTGCAGCACAACATGATATGTGATTATAATAAATAATATAACAGACATTGAAACATAGAAAATAGGTGCAGGAGTAGGTCATTCGGTCCTTCGAGCCTGCACCGCCATTCAACATGATCATGGTTGATCATTCAAATCAATATCCCATACCTGCCTTCTCTGCACACCCCCAGATCCCTTTAGCCACAAGGGCCACATCTAACTCCCTCTTAAATATAGCCAATGAACTGGCCTCAACTACCTTCTGTGGCAGAGAATTCCACAGATTCACCACTCTCTGTGTAAAAAATGATTTTCTCATCTCGGTCCTAAAAGACTTCCCTCTTATGCTTAAACTGTGACCCCTTGTTCTGGACTTCCCCAACATCGGGAATAATCTTCCTGCATCTAGCCTGTCCAACCCCTCCCACATTCCTCAACAAAACTCAGAAAAAAAGAACAAACAATAACAGTGCAATAATAATAATAATCTGCTGACTTCCTAACCTTTGGTCATTTTCCTCCTTTAGTTTTAGTTTTAGAGATACAGCAAGGATACAGGTCCTTTGGCCAACCGAATCTATGCCGACCAGCAATCCCCGCACACTAACACTATCCTACACAGGGACAATTTACAATTTACTAAAGCCAATTAACCTCCAAACCTGTACGTCTTTGGAATGTGGGAGGAAACTGGAGCACCCAGAGAAAACCCACGCGGCTACAGGGAAAACGTACAACTCCATATAGGCAGCACCTGTAGTTAGTTGTTGCGCTGCGCCACCATGCCATTTCTCTCATCGGGTAGAAGATATAAATGGTTGAACGTGCGTACCACCCGATTCAGGGTCAGCTGCTTCTCCCCTAATTAAAAAGTGCAGGATTAACTCAGTAGGCCAGGCAGCATCTCTGTACAACATGAATAGGTAACATTTCGTGTTGGGATCCTTCTTCAGCTTGACTAACATGTCACCTATCCACAAGATAGACACAAAAAAGCTGGCGTAACTCAGAGGGTCAGATAGCATCTCTGGAAAAAAGGAATAGATTACGTTTTGGGTAGAGACCCTTCTTCAGACTGAGAGTGAAGGAAGAGGGAAACGCGATATGAAGGGACAAAGGTACAAGTAAAATGAAGGAAAGATATGCAAGAGGAGAAATCAAAGCCAGCAACAATGACCAAGGAAAGGTAGAGCCCACAATGGCCCATTGTTGACTGTGGAGAAGGTGATAGCGAGTGATGCGATCTCAGCAGGATGACAGTGAAACTAGTTTGATGATTAGGGTGGGGGTGGGATGGAGAGAGGGGATATCCATATTCTCCAAAGATGCTGACCTACCTGCTTTATTTTCTATGCGTCTGGAGTGAGCGGCAGGCCGTTTCAGAATTCATTGTTGACACATAAACCCCTGAGGCGTACTAATGTTCAGACAGTGGACAATTACCATTTCTGTTTTTTTGTTTATTGTCTCGTGTACCGAGGTACAGTGAAAAGCTGTTTTGTTGCGTGCTGTCCGGTCAGCGGAAAGACAATACGTGATTACAATCGAGCTGTCCGCAGCGTACACATACAGGATAAGGAAATAATGTATAGGTCAAGATAAGGTCAAGTAAAGTCCGATAAAAAATAATCCGAGGGCATTCAATGAAGATAGACACAAAGTGCTGGAATAACGCAGCATGTCTGGCAGCATCTCTGCACAAAAAGGATGGGTGACGTTTTGGGTTAGGACCCTTCTTCAGATCAGAACGAGGCATGGGCAAGTTGGCCCGAAGGGACTGTTTCAACGCTGTATAACTCTACGAGAGGATGGCTGCAGACTCGATAATTCAATGATACTCTATTGTCACATGTACTTAGGTATTGTGTATCTTTGCTTTGCATACAATCCTGTAAAACTATACTATAGATCAGGCTCTCAACACCGTGACTGACTCTTTAACACTCCCCTGACATAGCCCAACAAGCCACACAGCCGTATGGAATCACTGTGTACATGGGCATATCTTCCCGTTAGGGTGCAACCCAGTGGCACATCGGTAGAGTTGCTGCCTTACAGCGCCAGAGAAAGACCTGAGTTTGATCCTGATCACAGGAGCTGTCTATAAGGAGTTTGTACATTTTCTCTGTGACTGTGTGGGTTTTCTCTGGGTTCTCTAGATTCCTCCCACATCCCAAAGATGTGCAGATTGGCTTCGGTAAAAAATTGGAAATTGTCCCTTGTGCGTAGTCTGAAGAAGGGTTTCGACCCGAAACGTTGCCTATTTCCTTCGCTCCATAGATGCTGCCTCACCCGCTGAGTTTCTCTAGCATTTTTGTCTACCCTTGTGCGTAGGATAGTTTTAATGTATCACTGGTTAGCACGGTGGGCCGAAGGGCCTGTTCCCGCACTGTATCTACTAATTCTAAAGTCTAAAATACAGCGGGTAATAAATCAAGTCAATAAATTTTAGCTAGTGCCCAGAACCATAATTAAGTTCAAAGTATTAATGCAAACAGTGTGGTGTAGAACTAGCCAGAAATAACACAAAAATATCAAATCTTGATGTTGAAAATGTGTTGCTGTAAAATACATAGGGGACACTGGAGTTGCTGTAAGTTAATTGGGAAATAAACCAAGTGCAAGATGAGAATGTCTTTTATTTCACAGTATATTATGACTTGGAGTGCATTTTCTGAAATAGTGCCAGGAATTGATTTTTTGGTGGCTTGGTAGCTTTCAAAAGAAAATTGGATGTCCACTTTAGAAAGATTGATGGAGCTCCGACATTCACAGAGTTGGACAAAAAGGGACTAATTTAGAGATGTTGAGATGAACTATCACAGCATGATGGGCTGAATGGCCTTCATTGATTGAGTGAGGCAGAATCAGAGGATTGGCTTAACGTATCTTGTAGAAAGCCATATCATTGCTTTACTTCCCCGTAAAATCTATTCTCTGATCTCCTAGTTGTTAATCAAATGATGATGATGAGAGAGAGAAATTAATTACTATTAAAACACAAAGTGCTTGTGTTATAGCACCAGGATAAGTGCTCAACCAAGAAATCCAAGCCAATGCCAAAGTTGTATCTAAATTGCCTATACACACCTATGCTGTAGGATAATAACAATAATAAACTACCTACATGTTAAGAAGCACATAAAAACTAAGCGTAGATATGACAGTATATCATTAGGGTTCCTAATCCACATCAAGTAGGCACCTCCCTTCACTAGTAATTTTGCTGAGTTACGCCCATGACACATCAGGAAGGTTCAACAGGTAGTTAGTTCTGGCATTTCAGAGCCACTCCCATCAATACCTGCTCGCAACTCCCATGCTGCCAGTATGCATTACCAAGCAACTATGTGAATATCTTCTAATTAAAGGCAACGACAGACAATTAATAGATTGCAGGGAAATAAGTGGGAGTATTGAATTGTTGAGAAAATGCCACCTCCACACAGACAGCACCCGAGGTCACGAACAAACCGGGGCCTGTGGCACTGTGAGGCAACAGCTCTAAAAGATTATACTACATAAAAGCTTATGCCCAAAATCAATGAGCAACCAAATCTTTGATTGCCAATCTTTGAAACTCACAGAATCGTAGAGTCTCCCTCATTAGGGACCTTTGAACTATATTTAATCAGACTTCAATGTTATATCTTTGCACTAAATATTTTACCTGTTATCCTTTATCTGTGCTCTCTGGACAGCATGGGTGTATTCATGTATAGTCTTTGACTGGTCAGCAGGCAAACAAAAGCTTTTCACTGTGCCCTGGTCCACCTGACAATAATAAACATGAGGGCGGAAAGGTTGGGCAGCTGATTTTTCTGGGAAGTAAAGCAATGATATGCCTTTCTAACAATTACAGCACGGAAACAGGCCATCTCGGCCCTACAAGTCTTGTTCAATCCTGACTATCAGTGCTGTCTGTACAGTATTTATACGTTCTCCCTGAGACCACAAGTGTTTTCTCCGGGTGCTCCGGTTTCTTCCCACATTTCAAAGATGCAAGGGTTTGTAGTTTAATTGACTTTAAATGATGAAAATTTGTAAACTGTCCCCAGTGTGTAGGATAGTATTGTCGTTGGCCAGTGCGATCTCAGTGGGCCGAAGAGCCTTTTGCCACACTGTATCTCTGAAGGGAAGCTCTCACGATTGCGCCGCGGAGCCGTGCAAGAGCGGACCCGGCGGCTGCCGAGAATGAAGTCCCGGTGGACCGCTGCCTACAGGAGAAGCTTGGAAGCCCCGAAGATCGGAGAGTTGAGGAGGGACACTGGTGGTGATTGACACGAGGAGTGGGCCAGTAGTAGTGGGACCGCGGTATTTCCTCCAGCACCTTCAAGGTCGGCTGCTGGAGCCCCCCCCCCCCCGGGGCACAGAGGCGGTCGGGCGAGGAGAGGAACGATGGGCCGCGGGCCTGCAGCAGCCTGATGAGGCTTACCTGGGCTTCCAGCATGCGGACCGGACCTTGGAATTTTTCTTTGTAAACGGCATCAAAATTTGGTGCCTGTGCATTTGTGGGTTGTGCAAAAGAATTTCACTGCACTGTGCATACGTGACAATAAATAATCATTGAACCATTGACGTCTAAAGTGTAAAGGTGCAAAAGGGTAATGAGTCTTGGTTGGGATTAGGATAGCTCTAATTTTAGACAAGTTTGGCACAATGTTCCTGTTTCAATCTTGTCCCTATGGTGACCTTGAGACAGTTACAGCAGATGAATGCCAAACAGTCCACCCAAGGTCGTACAACATAATGCTTCAGCTGTATTCTATAGGAACTCTACAGGTGCACCAGAGAAAGACAATAGACAATAGACAACAGGTGCAGGAGTAGGCCATTCGGCCCTTTGAGCCAGCACCGCCATTCAATGTGATCATGGCTGATCATCCACAATCAGTACCCCGTTCCTGCCTTCTCGCCATATCCCTTGAATCCGCTATCTTTAAGGGCTCTATCTAACTCTCTCTTGAGAGCATCCAGAGAACCAGCCTCCACCGCCCGCTGAGGCAGAGAATGCCACACACTCACAACTCTCTGTGTGAAAAAGTATTTCCTCATCTCCGTTTTAATAGGCTTACCCCTTATTCTTAAACTGTAGCCCCTGGTTCTGGACCCCCCAACATCGGGAACATGCTTCCTGCATCTAGCGTGTCCAAGCCCTTAATAATCTTATATGTTTCAATAAGATCTTCTCTCATCCTTCTAAATTCCAGACTATACAAGCCCAGCCTCTCGTTCTATCAACATATGACAGTCCTGCCATCCCGGGAATTAACCTTGTCAACATATGCTGCACTCCCTCAATAGCAAGCATACTGTTTCATCACAGCCTGGTTTGGGAAAAGCTCTGCTCAAGACTATAAGAAATTTCAAAGAGTTTTCGATGTAGTGCATTTCATCACACAGACCAGACCTCCCACCATTGACTCCTTCTGCATTTCACTTTGCCTCGGAAAAGCAGCTAACTTAATCATAGCATTGTCCCAACCCAGTCATTCCATCTACTCCCTCTTCTCATGCGGCAGAAGGTACAGAACCAGACTCAAGAACAGCTTCTTCCCATCTGTTATCAGCTTTCTGACCAGTCCTTCCATAAGCTAGGGTGCTGTCCGATTCACCTCTACCCCATTGTGGACATTGTACTCTGTCTATGGAACTGATGCGCTACAATGCTGAGAACGATATTGTGCACCCTGTATCTTCCCCTTTGGTCTAACTATTGTACTTAACTTGATTGTCTTTATGTATAGGATGTCTGATATGTTTGGATGACATGTAAAAAAAGCTATGACAGTAATAAACCCAAACCTAAACCCCTTGTCCACAGCTTCAAGCAGAATTCATTCTCTGAAAGTTGATTAAGGGAATGTCAGATATAGGAACATATATTGGTTATTTCATCCCTTGAACCTATTCAGCTGTGCAAAAGGACGTTGGCAGATCCATAGCTTGCATGTACATCAATAGCTTCAGTTGGCATACCATTCTAGACCAACAAAGACAGAACAAGGGTATCAACCCGAAATGACACCTATCCATTTTCTCCAGATATGCTGCCTGACCTGCTGAGGATAAGCCCTGTCCCACGGTACGAGTTCATTCCAAGAGCTCTCCCGAGTTTAAAAAAAATCGAACTCGTGGTAAGCACGGAGAATGAACGTAGCGGGTACATCGGAGCTCGGGGACGTCTCTTAGCGCTAACGGCAGGTATTCGGGAAGACTCGCTAACGGCAGGTAAGCACGGGAAGACTCGTGAAGATTTTTCAACATGATGAAAAATGCCCACGAGAGCCCCGAGTACCGACGAGTGGCCATTACTGTAAATCTCCGAGTTCGAAGTAGGGCAAACTCGGGAGAACTCTTGGAATGAACTCGTACCGTAGGACAGGGGTTTTACCGAGCACTTTGTGTTTGCAGTTCCTTGTCAAAGACTCATCAGTCTTGGATCGATTGAACAATTTCCAATTAACATTCCTTGAAGCAGCTTCCAAACTTCTACCTCACACTGTTGGTAGATGTGGCATAACTTAATTCCTAAAATTATTGGCCTTAATTTAGTGGTTATGCTAATTTAGCTGCATCAACCGACGCCCAGCAGGAACAAGTTGGGGAGCCGGTCCATCAACTCCTCTGCCTTAGGTCTTGTGTATGTCCCAGCTGAGTACTGCGCACCTGTATGGAGTAGAGTGTAGACATACTAGCCAGGTAGACACAAGCCTGAACAGCACCTGGTGAACCATCACTGGGTACCTTCAACCTACTCCAGTCAGGCAGCTCCCTATACTTGCAGGTATACCGCCTGCAGGGATCCGAAGGCAAGCAGCAACTATGGCACTATCTCGTTGTGCCATGGAACCAGATCACCTCCACCATCAGGCTATCAGCAGAAAGCAGAGGCCACCCTGACTGAAGTCCCATCTCCCTTTTGCTCCACTTGGAAAACAACTCCTAGCATTCATCCAGCCAACTGAGACAAAAGCACACTGGATAGCCACCAAGTGGTCACAGGAGTGGAAGGCAACCTCATCTCCATTACACAGCTATGTCACTTCACCAGATAAAAGCTGTCCAGGGTCTGACCTCCCCAGAGGAGCATGGGTGAAGATCAACAGACTTGGTACTGGAGTTGGGCGTTTCAATGCCAGCATGTGGAGATGGGGACTACGCTAGAGCCCAGCCTGTGAATGCAGAGCAGAACAACAGACAGCCAACCATGTCATCTCTGGGTGCTCGCTCTACAACCCTCCAAATGGAGCTCAGGGCCTGGCAGACATTGACGCAGACTCAGAGACAACAACCTGGATGCTCAACATCCGACTTGAGATCTAACTATTCCATTGGTCTATGTTTCATTTGCAAGAAGAAGAAGTGGTTGTGCTCCCTGGCCATGATTTAACAACCCAATAAAAGTGGTTTATCTTGTTCACTCCAATCTATCCTCCTGAATATTATGAAACTTTCATCTAAGTGAACGCATGGCTGTTTAGAGTATAGAAGACAGAACAGTACAACACAAAAACAGACCCTTTGGCCCACAATCTCTGTGCTGAACATAATGCCACAATAAAGTAATTTCATTTGCCAGAAAATGATCCATATCCCTCCATTTTCTGCATATACGTGCTTTTCTAGAAATCTCAAACATCACTATCGTATCTACCTCCACCACAACTCCTGGCAGCACGCTCCAGGCACCCACCATTCTCTGTGTAAAAAA
Source organism: Leucoraja erinaceus (assembly GCF_028641065.1). Classification (NCBI taxonomy): domain Eukaryota; kingdom Metazoa; phylum Chordata; class Chondrichthyes; order Rajiformes; family Rajidae; genus Leucoraja; species Leucoraja erinaceus. Next base: position 22,564,312 of record NC_073390.1, on the reverse strand, counting down.
AATATTGTCTTGCACATCTTCTTTAAACGTTGCTCCTCTCACTTTAAGGATATGCCTTCTGGTCTTTGGCATTTATCAATCAATCAATCAATCAACCTTTATTGTCATCTTGCAAGCAACAGTTGTACAGTGCAAAATGAAAAGACGTTTCCCAGTGAATAGCGGAGCATCGCACATGAAATTTAAAACATTTCACACATAATAACACTAAAAACAATCCAGTCCCTGATGGAACAGTATAAATAGTTAAAAGCAGGTAAAACACAATGTTAAAATACAATAAACCAATCATAAAAATGTCCGGGGCAGCTGATTTGAGTGGCCAGTGCCAGTTATTAAAGTGTCCGTGCCAGCCGCAGAATCAAGTGACTGTGAGTACAGAGTAACTGTTTAGCAGCCTCACAGCCTGTGGTAGGAAGCTGTTTAGCAGTATTGTAGTCCGGGCTTTGATGCTTCGATATCTCTTGCCTGATGGCAGGAGATCCAGGTGTATGTGGAGGGGGTGCAGTTTGTCCTTAGCAATTCTCTGAGCTTTTTTCAGACAGCGGCTCTGGAACAGTTCTTGTACCGAGGGTAGGGAGACGCCAATGATCCTCTCTGCTCCCCTCACTACCCTCTGCAGAGCCTTCCTGTCCGAGCAGTTGCAGGTGCAGTACCACGTATTTATGCAGTATTTATACGTATTTCCACTTTTATTATACGTATTATACGTATTTCCACCCTTGGTAAAAAAAAGGTTCTGACTGACCATCCTATCTGTGTTCTCATAATTTTGTACACTTCCCTCAGGTCTCCCCTCAATCTTCGATGCTCCAGAGAAAACAAATCAAGTTTGTCTGAAGAAGGGTCCCGTCCTGAAATGTCACCCATCCATGTTCTCCAGATATGCTGCCTGACCTGCGGAGTTACTTCTGCACTTTGGGTCTATTTCATGGTTGTTCATCCTCTCATTGAAACTAACATCTCCTAATCCACGATATGATCTTTCCTTGTAACTTCTAGAAGTCTTTTAGGAATAGATACTGCAGTTAAGTGGATCTCTAGCATTTAATCAAATTGGCTGAATAACCAAACACAATAAAATAAAAATTAGATTCTTACATGCAATAAAGATTGGAGTGTGCATATATAGTTAAAGTAGTTGAGATGCCATAAATAATTTTCTTTAAAATGTTCAAGTTTTAATGTCCCCTTAAGTTTTGAAATATTCTTGTAAAGGAATTACATGGTATGTACATAAAATTTAATTTGGAGTTTACCAGATCTTTAACATTAATTGGACCTCAGTATAACATTTTAAAAGTCACAGATCCCATGTAAAATAGGGAAGGCTTTTCAAAGAATTTTACAAGTGGTATGAAAAAAATAAATTTATATTCAAGTAGTCTCAGATTTTGAATGTGTATGAATCACAGGCAGTATATTATTTAGCTTTTATTTATTTTATTAAATAATTTTTTTACAGATATAGCACAGAAACAGACTCTTCAGCCCCACTAGTTCTATCGTAACCCACTTTCTCATCCACTCCCTACACAATAGGGGCTATTTACAGAGGGCGCATTAACCTACAAACCCTCACGTCTTTGGGATGTGGGAGGAAACATAGAAACATAGAAAATAGGTGCAGGAGGAGGCCATTCGGCCCTTCGAGCCAGCACCGCCATTCATTGTGATCATGGCTGATCGTCCCCTATCAATAACTCTTGCCTGCCTTCTCCCCATATCCCCTGACTCCACTAGCCCCTAGAGCTCTAACTCTCTCTTAAATTCATCCAGTGATTTGGCCTCCACTGGTCTCTGTGGCAGGGAATTCCATATATTCACAACTCTCTGGGTGAAAACGTTTTGTTCTCACCTCAGTCTTAAATGACCTCCCCTTTATTGCAAGACTGTGGCCCCTGGTTCTGGATTCGCCCAACATTGGGAACATTTTTCCCGCATCTAGCTTGTCCAGTCCTTTTATAATTTTATATGTTTCTATAAGATTCCCCCTCATCCTTCTAAGCTGGAGCCGGAGAAGGAAGCTGGAGAACCCGGAGGAAACCCACGCAGTCACAGAGAGAACATTCAAACTCCACGCAGACAACACCCAACGTCAAGATAAAACTGGGTATCTGGCGTTATGAGGCAGCAACACCACTGCTGTGCCACTGTGCTGCTCCGGATTCAATATTTTGATATCAATCTTGAGTTGGTGTGTGAAAGTATTTTCATGTGCAGGCAGATAAAGGTTAGTTTTGACATCATATTTGGCGCAGATATTGTGGGCCAAAGGGGCTGTTTCTATGCTGTGCTGTTTTATTTAGACTCTAGACTTCAGAGACCACTCAGCCCACCAAGTCGACGTTGACCAGCGATCACCCCCATACACTAGCACTATCCTAATACACTAGGAACAATTTACAATTTTACCAAAGCCAATTAAACTGCAAAACTGTATGTCTTTGGAATGTGGGAGAAACCCAGAGAAAACCCAAGCGGTCACAGGGAGAACATACAAACTCTGTACAGATAGCAGCCAGAGTCAGGATTGTACCCGGATCTCTGGTGCTGTAAGGCAGCAACTCTACCGCTGCTCCCCTGTGCAGCTGTTTTATGTTCTATGTTCCATAACAATCCTCTCGTCCCAGCCTGGTGAATCTCCTGGGCAATGTCTCCAATGTTACATTATTTTTCTTTAGTTAAGGGGACTTAAACTGTATGCAGTGTTCCAGGCACAGCTTCACCCACACCCTGTACAATACAATAACCCCCCCCCCCCCTAGTTTTTAACTCCAACTTTTTTTAGAATGTACTGCAAAACGTTGACAAGCTTGTGGGTCCTGCTGACTAGTTTGTCACTTCATGCACGAGAGCACATAATCCCTCTGTACTTCACGTAATAGTCATCTTTCTCAACTTGGATGAGGCTCGAGGCTTGCCAACAAACCACTCTGCTCTGGAGTCTCATGCAAGTTGCGAAAGTTGGAGGGTCGTCGGAGAATGGGAGGGTCATTGGAGAAACCTTTTTTACACAATGGTTGGTAGGTATATAGAACGAGCTGCTGGAGGATGTAGTTGAGGCAGGTATTGTAATGCTTAAAATACCTTAAAGTACATAGATAGGAAAGGTTTAGAGGGATATGGGTCAAACGTGGGTAAATGGGACTGGCATAGATGAGGCATCATGGACAGCATGGTCCATGTGGTATTTTGGTGCCGTTAAGCCCACGTTGGTTTTGCATACAGCCTGTCACCGCTGGCGACTCGACAACAGCCTCACGAGAAGGTCCAGCCACAAGAGCTCAATAACAATTCCAAGGTCAGACGCACTAATTGGCCTTATCTGCACGCGATTGGTGAGAATGTAGGTAAAAGAGGCTTCTGGAATAAACATAACACCAGGTGTCTGGCTCAGCTAAGTGTTGTTTGTTCTTTGCTTTCTGTCCTAGGATTCAGTAGATTCGATAGTATTCCATTAGTTATCTCCTTCCAGTCTGGAAATGTCCCATTTATTCCAAATCTCTGTTTTTTATGAGACAGCCAACTTTCAATCTGTTCTAATGCACCATAGCCTTTGAATTTATGCAGCAGCCACCTATTTGGCACTTTGTCATATGCCTTTTGTGAATCGGAAAAGGACATAGGTTTAAGGTTAAGGGGGAGAGATTTACTAGGAAACTGGGGGGTAACGTTTGCACACAAAGAGCAGTGGGAGTATGGAAGGAGCTGCTAGAGGAGGTAGTTGAGGCAGGGTCTGTTGCAACATGTAAGAAACAATTAGACACGTACATGGATAGGATAGATTTAGGGAGATATGGGCCAAACACAGGTAGTGTAGATGACTCTATGACCATGACTAAATGCACTACATCCACACGGTTCCCCTCTTTCAACTCTTCCTATCACCTCCAAAGAGAATTTGAGCAAATATATTTGTAAAATAATTTTGGACAAAGGCATAGATAGGAAAGGTTTAGAGGGATATGGCCAAAACGTGGGCAGGTGGGACTAATGTAGATGGGGCATGTTGATCAGTATGGGTGCGTTGGGCTGAAGGGCCTGTTTCCATGCTGTACGACTTTATGCTCCTGTAAAACCATGTGGACTAGGTTTATTTATGTTCACTTTGCCAAGATGTTTAGCTATTTGCTCTTTGATTATTGATTTTAGCGACTTGCCAATAATAATTCTGAAGCTAACTGGCCTATAGTCCCCTGCTTACTGACTTTCTCCATTTTTGAACAGCAAAGTTCACTTTGGATTTTGCAAATCTTCTGGTACCCTCTCAGACTTCAGTGAGTTCTGCAAATTTTCATCCATATTCTTTTCTCTTTATCTGTCCCAAATACCAGCACACACCAGTACTTTAATAGCTTATTAATGATCAGACTCCGGACTGGAACGGAAAAAGGCCAGAATAAATCTGGGCCAGCAACAGCTGATCTCAGGAAGGTTGGGTCCATAATGGCCCATAGTTGTTTGGGGAAGATGTGCTAACGAGAGAGATACGAGGGTGTGAACAGTGAAATTACGAGAACATTAGGGCGGGGGGGGGGGGGGGGGGGGGGGGGGGGGGTACGGGGGACGGGGGGAGGGAATGTGAGTCACTTGAAATGAGAGAAATCAACGTTCATACAGCTGGGTTGTAACCTGCCAATATTATGTTGGCTGCTTTACCGAGGCATCGTGAACTATAGACGGAGTCAATGGTAGCGAGTCAGGTCTCTGTGGCAATCAGTTAGGACTACCTGTACTTGTTGCTAAGTAGAGCTCCCGTCTCTAAGGGACAGAAACTGGTCATGTATCATTATAGATTTATTTTCAGAAACCACTGACTGTTCTGTCACTTTACCAGTTAACAGATCAGATTTGGTTTAATTTAGAGATACAGCGCGGAAACAGCCCTTCGGCCAACCGGGTCCACATCAAACAGCAATTCATGCACACCAGCACTATCCTACACACTTGGGACAATTTACCATTTACAGAAGCCAGTTAACTTACCAACCTGTACGTCTTTGGATTGTGGGAGGAGCACCTGCAGATAACCCACGCGATCTCAGGGAGAACAGGCAAACTCCACACAGACAGCACCCATAGTCAGGATCGAACCCAGGTCTCTGACGCCGTAAGGCAGCAAATCTATTGCTGCGCCACCATGCTGCCTCTCGTACAGATTTGGCCCATTTACTGTGAATATTGCCTCATCCCATGTACAGATATTGGCCTTAGCTAAATCTCACAGCTGTGATACATTAGTCCCATTTCTCTCCATTTGCGCATCCCTTTATCCATGGATTGACCTGTGCACATAAATATTTCTCAAAAGTAGAAACTAGGAAATGCAGATGCTAAACAAAAGGATAATAAGTGCTGGAGTAACTCAGCGGGTCAGGTAGCATCTCTGGAGAACATGGATAGGTGACGTTTTGGTTCAGGTTTGAAGAATGGTCCTGTAAGGGCAGCACAGTGACAGTGGTTTATTAACCAGCATCTGGGGTTCTTTGTTCCTTCATGGTAGCAAGGCTGTTGGGACTATTTGAGATTGTAGGGGTAAGATATGCTGTTAAAGTGGGTCTGCAATGTTGTCATCTATGGGGAGATTTCAAAGAAAAGTTAATGTAAAACTTAGTGGAGTCGTAGATAGTGAAGAAGAATGTTGAATTGCCTTTCCCTGGAAGGAGGGTGAAGGGTAAAAAGTGCCTGACAAATGCATTTGAGCGTGCTAACATTTAAAATCAATTTCTTGGCAGAGGTAAAAACGATCGTCTTAACTTGAGACCATATAACCATATAACCATATAACAATTACAGCACGGAAACAGGCCATCTCGGCCCTACAAGTCCGTGCCGACACAACTTGTTTTCCCTTAGTCCCACCTGCCTGCACTCATACCATAACCCTCCATTCCCTTCTCATCCATATGCCTATCCAATTTATTTTTAAATTTTACCAACGAATCTGCCTCCACCACTTCCACTGGAAGCTCATTCCACACCGCTACCACTCTCTGAGTAAAGAAGTTCCCCCACATGTTACCCCTAAACTTCTGTCCCTTACTTCTGAAGTCATGTCCTCTTGTTTGAATCTTGCTTGTTTGAGACACCATGTAAAATGTTGACATTTTCTTGGCATTAATCGTCGTCACTCACAAGAGCAACATTGTCGTTGAAAAAAATTGTCCAGTCCACAGCTGACTCAATCTTGTAATGGACACCATTGGGAAATAACCACATACCATTTTACTGTTGGATGTGACTCTTGATTCATCCAAGATCTGGTTTTACCTGCCTCGTCATCACTCCAATTCTTGTGGTTACAGAACTCATTTTGCATAACTGGATGAACTGGCAATAAAATGCAAATTGTCAACTGTTAAACATTAGTACACCTCAGGCATTTATGTATTGATATTGAAGTCTGAAACCCACAGCCGCTCACTTCAAACACATTGACAATAGAATGGAACAGCTCAGGTGTGTGCAAATTCCACACAGCCAACACCTGAGATCAGAAGGTAAAAACTCACATCTCCAGAATCAGGGACGGTTTCTTCCTAGCTGTTGTCAGGCAACTGAACAGTCCTATAACCAACTAGAGAGCGGTCCTGACCTTTCATCTACCTCAATGGAGATACTTGGACTATCTTTAATCATACCTTGCTGCAGGTGTGTAAGTGAACTGGAAAATTGCCTCTATTATGTAGGACAGAACTAGTAACCATATAACCATATAACCATATAACAATTACAGCACGGAAACAGGCCATCTCGGCCCTTCTAATAATAATAATACATTTTATTTGTATAGGGCTTTTCAAGGACTCAAAGTCGCTTTACATGGTGAGTCAAGAACAAAACAAAATAGAGTAGTAAGACAGAGATGCAAAGGGGAGGGGGACATGGGACTAAGGGTATGCAGAGGTGAAGAGATGGGTCTTGAGGCGGGACTGGAAGATGGTGAGGGACTCAGAAGTTTGGATCAATTGTGGGAGGGAGTTCCAGAGCCTGGGAGCTGCCCTGGAGAAGGCTCTGTCTCCAAAAGTGCAGGTTGAATTTCAGAATGGCGAGGAGACCGGCTGAAATGGTCATTTTAAAGACCTCTATCAAGTCCTCCCTTAACCTTCTGCGCTCCAAAGAATAAAGACTTAACTTGTTCAACCTTTCTCTGTACCTTAGTTGCTGAAACCCAAGCAACATTCTAGTACATCTCCTCTGTACTCTCTCTATTTTGCTGTGTAGTGTATGTATTGTATCTGTAGTGGATGGGGGTGATCGCTGGTCAGCATGGACTCAGTGGGCTGAAGGGCTATTTCTGCACTGTATCTCTAAACTAAACTGAACTAAAGAAATTCCTCGTCATCTCCTTCCTAAAGGTACGTCCTTTGCAACACTATACCTCTTTCTGCCATGGCATCTGATTTCAACATGTGCCCATGCAGATTCTGCCTGAGCATTTGATAGCATTTTTCCATTTAATCTGCATAAATGGGAAGAGAAATCACTGTTCTGACCCAAGACTTACTGTAACTGGATATGCCGCTTCATTCCTCCCAACCTTTGAATTAAACTTGGCACACAACAAAATTACTGTCTTGTAAAATCAGTTTACAAAGATATCTCTGGGCGTATTGCCTAACTTGGGTGCATAGGCAGGCAGCGTTACATAAAAGAAATGCCTAATAACTGTTAGCATTATTCTGTTTGGTCTTTGCCCAGCAGCTAATAGAACATAAAACAAGTCCCTTCTGTTTTTACTTTCCCTGGCAGATCATTGCACCTGGACATGATTTTGATGAAATATTAAGAGCAAAATGTGTTTGTCTTTCCACATGGCAGTGAACTGTTAGAACTAGGATTCAGATATTATCTGTTACCACGGTGCTAACACTGCTGCTAAATCATGTCTATCTATAACTAGCACCTTATATTTGGCTTGGGCACCTTACAACTCAATTGTATGAATAGTGATTTCCTTAACTTCAAGTAACCCTTAACAGGTTGTCCCACTGCGGCAACCTAATTCGCGATTTTAGAAGACTTTAGGAGAGTTTGAAAAAATGTCATGTTGAAGACCAACTTCGACTATGTTGAAGACCAACTTCGACTATGTTGAAGACTAACTTCGACTAGCTTCGGGAAAATTGGACACCGAATAGTGGAGAGTGAAAACGACCTCTATCGATCTCCTTCGCTCCCTTCGATTATGTTGAAGACTATCTATGACTACCTTCGACTACCTTCGATTACCTTCGATTACCCTCGATTACCTATGAGTAACATGCCGACCTACTACGACCTACTTCAACTAAACCTACGAGTAAAAAAAGTATCGATTTTTTCCATGGCGACCTTTTTTGACTCGCGGGCATTTTTCAACATGTTGAGGCCTCGAGTACGCGGGGACTGCTCTCGAGCATGAAGGGGAGTTACAAAGACCTCCTAGGACATCGTGTCGACCATGCTGTGAGTATGAGTCAAGGGCAAACTCGTCTGAACTCGTGGATTAGTTTGCCGCAGTGGGGCAGCCCCTTCACATTCCCTCTTTCTCCATCCCTACCCCACCCTAATCGTTGTACTCATTTCACTGTCACTCCGTTAAGTTCCACTGACTCATTATCACTACCCCACAGCCAAAATCGGACCATAGCGGGCTCCACCTCCTTGATCATCATTGCTTTTTGCATCCTTCATTCATTTGTTCTATGTTCCTTCTATATATCGTGTTTCCCTTTCCCCTGACTCTTAGTTTGAAGAAGGGTCACGACCCAAAACGTCGCCTATTCCTTTTCTTCAGAGATGCTGCCGGACCTGTTAAGTTACTCAGGTTTTTGTGTCTATCTTGGTTGGCATGGATGAGTTGGGCACAAGGGCCCGTGGGTAGGTCACTTTGCAGTATTGTGAGCTGTTATCGTTTTCCCAATACAGGAAGAATGTTAAAACTTTGGTGAGGGCGCAAAGGAGGTTTACCAAAACGATGCAGAGATTAGGAGGCATTAGCTACAAGAAGAGGTTGGACAGACTTGGATTTTGTTCCCTGGAACATAGGAGGTTGAGGGGAGACCTGACGCAAGTATAGAAAATAATGAGATGCATAGATAGGGTAGACAGTCGGAACCATTTTCCCAGGGTAATAAAAACAAATGCCGGAGTATTATGGTGAGAGGGGCAAAGTTTAAAGGGGATGCGTGTAAAAGTGTTTAACACAGTGGGTGGTGAGTGCCTGCAACACACTTTCAGGGTTGATGGTGGAGGCAAGTAACATAATGGCATTTTAGATAGGCACATGGATATGTGCAGGCACATGCCGATTGGCATCTTGTATGGCAGAGACATTGTGGGCTGAAGGGCCCACTACTTTGCCATACTCTTCGTTGTTTTATGTTTTGTTGATGCTTTCCTGTCGGATAAGGGATCAGAGCAACTATTGGTGGATCTTAATTAATTATTTCTTTCATAAGGAAACTAAACAAATAATTGAGAGAGAATAGGACACAAAGTGCTGGAGTAAATCAGCTGGTCAGGCAACATCTCTCTCGAGCACATGGATAGATGCCGTTTCGGGGGAGACTCTTCTTCGCACTTCAGCCAGTCTGAAGCAGGGTCTTGACTCGAAAAGTCACCTATCCATATTCCCCAGAGATGCTGCCTGCCCTGCTGAGTTACTTCAGCACTTTGTGTACTTTGTGCACTAGCCAACAACCGCAGTTTATTTGTTTCGACACATTGAGAGAGAAGAGTTTGCAGGCCCAAGGGAGAATAGCAGGGATGTGGACTACTAGGGCCTGCCACTAGGAGTCGGTATAGAGCCAGTTAACTCAATGGCATCTGGTATTGAAATAGTTCTCCATTTTTATGATTATTTTCTACATTTCAAAAGACTACCTCAGTGTAACCTGGTGTTTCTGTGTACCCATAACATCATGAACTTCATTCTGTGACCTTGTGATATATTCTGGGCAACTGGTCTGCCCAAGAATACCAGCGGGGTGGCACACAGGCACAGCTGGTAGAGCTGCTGCCTCACAGCACCAAAGACCAGGGTTCAAGCCTGACTTCAGATGCTGTTTGTGTGAAGTTTGCATGTTTTCCCTGTGGCCACGTGGGTGTCCTCTGGGTGCTCCGGTTTCCTCCCACATCCCAAACACTAGCAGGTTTGTACTGTAGGTTAGTTGGCCCTCTGCAGTTGACCCTAGTGTGTAGGAAGTGGATGAGAGAGTGGGAACGGGTGATCAACGGCCTGCGTGGACTTGGTGGGCCAAACGGTCTGTTTCCATGCTACATTTCTATATTTTTAAAAATTGCATTGAGCTGTGGATGTAGCCCAGTCCACCACACAGATCCACCTCCCCATCATCGATTCCATCCACACTTCACACTGCATCGAAAAGCAGTCAGCCTAATCGAGTACCACCCACACCCCATTCATTCTCTCTTCTTCCCTCTCCCATCGGGCAGTCGACACAAAAGCTTGAAAGCATGTGCCGCTCGGTTCAAGAACAGCTTCTTCCCTGCTGTTACAGGTTCTTGAACAGAGCTATCATGTGCTGAGGATGAATTCCCGATCTTGTTGCCACCCCTGCACTTTTTTTGTACCTGCACTTTCTCAGTAGGTGCAACACTATATATTCTGTACAGTTTCCCCTCTCTTTTGCACTACCTGCTGTACTCATATATAATCAGACTAAATGGAATGAAAAAAACATTTTTCACTGTATCCAGGTACATGACAACAATAAACTGTATCTGGACAAAGATTTATTCATAAAGGAGATTGTTCACATAGTTTTATTTTTGAGAAGCATTCCAGACATAACCTCCTGGAACTCCTTCCTCTGACTGTCTGAAGATAACACAATAACAGTTTTGATTCGGTGCCATTCCAGTATAGGGTTTGGCTGGGTTTTGTTAATTTTTCGAATAGTCTTTGGAAACTAAATCTTGTGCAAGTGACGGGACCTACTAAATGTCAAATACAATTACATCCATTGAGATCAAAGCGTCGGAGATGCTTTGGAGAAATAATTTACGTAATTCTTCATATAAATTTATTCTCTTTAAAGGCTACTTTCAACAATTTAGCTTAAGCTGACACATGATTGACCAATTTTTGCAAAAACCAATATACAAGTGAAATGGATTAAAATGAACTGCATGGATTAACATTAACTTAATAAATGTTCTGAACCACTTTAGTAATGACACATACCATCCCGGGAAATGTAATTGTGTCAGATTAATAATCCAACATTTGTTATGGTTTCTTCCTGTTCAACAACCACATTAAAGATAATTACGTTTTTTTTTCCTTAAGATTAACTATAATTATGCTGACGGTCCATTTTGTGTTTTATATCTGTCAAGAGAAATTACTTCTGTTATTTGCTAATATTTCATGTTACAACAGCAATGGAAGCACTTCAAAACATGTTTAAATGGCTATACGGTACTTTGGAACCGTGCTCAGGTCATGAAAGGTGCTTTGTGAACAAGATTCTTCCTTCTTTCTTTTTACTCATTTTCCTCATTCATTCTAGCTTTTTTTATAAATGTTTTTCTCATTGTTCTTCAATCTTTATGTATTTCATCCTTTAGTTCTCATTTTACTTTCAACTGTACCCTTTTATTTTATTCCCGCTCTTTGTCTCTTTCATAGCCATAGAGCCATACAGAGTGGAAACAGGCCCTTCGGTCCAACTTTCTCATGCTGACCAACTTGCCCCAATCTACACTAGTCCCACCTGCCTGCATTTGGCCCATGTCGCTCCAAATATTTCCTATCCAAGTACTGGTTCAAATGTTTCTTAAATGTAGTGATTGTACATGCCTCAACCATCTCCTCTGCTGGCCTATTCCATATACTTACCACCCTACATGTAAAAAAATTGCCTCTCAGCATCCTATTAAATCTTTCCCCCCTCATCTTAAACCTATGTCCTGTGGTTCTCGATCATCCTACTCTGGGAAAAAGACTCTGCGCATTTAACTTACCTAACCGTCTCAGAACTTATACACTTCTATAAAATTACCCCTCATCCTCCTGCGCTCCAAGGAAATGAATTATAGCCTGCTCAACCTCGCCCTATAGCTCAGGCCCTCGAGTCATGGCAACATATCTGTAAATCTTCTCTGCACCCTTTCCAGCTTAACAACATATTTCCTATAACAGGGTCACTAAATAAGAACATAGTACTCCAAATGTGGCCTGTACAACTGTAACATGACCTCCCAACTTCTATACACAATGCTCTGATTAAGACCAATGCCTTAAAAGCCTTCTTGACCACCCTGCCGGCCTGTGATTCCACTCTCAAGAAACTATGTACCTGCACTCCGCGATCCCTCTGCTCTTTCTTTCTCTATTTCATTCATGACATTTCTATTGTTTGGACAGACAAGGCTTATATCTACTGGAATAAAAAGAGGATGGGTTGGATAGTCTCGGCAGGTCAGGCACCATCCATGCAGCCTACAAAATGGATATGAATAAGCATTTGAAAGGGATTGCTAGAATTGGTAGAGAGTCAAAACCATTTCCCCAGGATGGAAATATCAAATGCTAGAGAGCACAGCTTTAAGATGAGAGGGGCAATGTTTAAAGGAGATGTCCGGGACAAGATGTTTATGCAGAGAATGCAGAGAACACTCTTTATTTTCAACAACGTCTGTCGTAGACCAACCACACTGAAGTGACAACTAAGAAGGAACACTGATGCTTCTACTTCCGTATCGAGTTGAATCATAGAATATGGAATATAGAACAGGCCCTTCAGCCTACAATGTCTGTGCCGAACATGATGCACCGACCAACACTTATAACCCATGACCCATATCCCTCCTTTCCATGCATTTCCATGTGCCTATCCAAAGGCTTTTTAAATGGCGCTAATGTATCTGTTTCAACGACCACCCACGACAGCATGTTCCAGGCGCCCACTGCTCTCTGTATAAAGCCCTGCACATCTCCTTTAAACTTTGCCCCTCTCAGCTTAAAGCTATGCACTCTGATTTTCTTTATGTCTTTGATTTTCGCATCCTAGGAAAAAAAATTCTGACTATCAACCCTATCTATGCCAAATGATGCCTATGGACATGGCTACTCTTGTGTACTAACTCAGTGCGCTTTTTCCCTGTGACCACGTCGGTTTCCTCCAGGTGCCCCGGTTTCTTCCCACATCCCAAAGACATGTGGGTTTGTCAATTAATTGGCTTCTGTAAATTGCCCCTAGTGTGTAGAGAGTGGATGAGAAGAAGGGTCCTGACCCGAAATGACATCCATCCATGTTCTCCAGAAATGCTGCACGATTCATTGAGTTACCCCAGCACGTTTGTCCTTTGAAGATTTGTACTGTACCTATCTACGCGTGACATAAATAAACCTAAACTAGTATGAACAGTGGCGCCCTTGGTAGGGTTGCTGCCTCACAGATCCTGACTAGGGGATTTAGTACGTTCTCCCCATGATCTGCATGGGATTTTTCTGGGAGCTCTGATTTCCTCCCACACTCCAAAGTTGTACGGGTTTGTAAGTTAATTGGCTTTGCAAAATTGTAACTTGTCCCTCGTGTGTGTAGGATTGTGCTAGTGCCCAGGGATCACTGGTCGGCACTGACCTGGTGGGTCAAAGAACCTGTTTTCATGCTGTATTTCTAAATTAAACTAAACAAAAAATAATAGGACATCCCTTCCGAAAGGAGATGAGGAGGAATTTCTTTAGCCAGAGAGGGTGGTGAATCTGTGACATTCATTGCCACAGACAGCTGTGGAGGCCAAGGCATTGGTATTTTTAAAGTGGAGAATGACAAATTCTTGATTAGTAAGGGAGTCAAAGGTAATGGGGAGAAGGTAGGAGAATGGGGTTGAGGGAAAGATAGATCAGTCATGATTGAATGCAGGGCTGAACGAGATAATTCTGCTTCTATGACGTGTGAACTAATGAAAAGAACGTCCTATTTTCTTTCCCAGTATATTCCAAAATGTCCAGTCTCCTGTGACCCCATTTGGTGCTGCTCTGCCAGGAAAAGCAAGGTAATTTTCATCTATTTTGTCTTGGTGTGATTGCCACATACAAAAGCCTGGAGCTGCTGAATCTCATCGCCTCTATTGAGGAAAGTGAATCCTTTCACTTACGAGAACAAACCACCTCGTTTAGGATGTATACGCGGCCACAGAAATAAAGGTGCAAGTCGTCTTGAAAGCCTCCTCGGTTTCACATGATTGCTCTCCATCGGCACTTCATTTACTAAGCTTCTGAGAACTCACTGATTCCGTCAGCATTTTACCTGCTGTTTCGGAGATGGGGAAGGGAAGGTGAGGAGAGAGCAGCCAAAATAGCTTTAGGTTCAGGATTAAAGATGATGCTCTCTTTCACACCTCTGTATCTTCTGCCCAAGGGGACTGGGGAGAAGAAGGAATGTCTGGGGTGGGACTGGTCTTTGATTATGTTGGCTGCTTTTCCAAGGCAGTGTGAAGTGTAGATGCAGTCAATGGTGGGAAGTCTGGTGTGTGTGATGGACCTACAACGCCCTGCAATTTCTTGCGATCTTAGATAGAGTCAAATAGTCTATCATGTTGGAAACAGGCCCGTTGTGCCAACTTTCACACACCGACCAACATGCCCCATCTGCACTAGTGGTTCCTGCCATACTTGATCCACAACCCACTAAACCTATCCTATCCATGTACCTGTCTAAATATCTCTGAAACATTATGATAGTTATCTGCCTCACCTGCTTCCTCATGGCAGCTCGTTCCATACACCTACCACCATTTGTGTAAAATGGTTACCCTTCAGGGTCTTATTAAATCTTCTCCTCCCCCTCCACCTTAAACCAATGTACTCCGGTTCTCGATTCTCCTACTCTGGGCAAAAGCCTATGTACATTTACCCGATCTATTCCTTTCATGATCTTGTACACCTCTATAAGATCATCTCCCATCATCCGGCGCTACAAAGGAATAAAGTCCATGCCTGCCCAACCTCTCCCTGTATTGTGAACAGCTTGGGCAGAGCTGGCCCCAAACCAGGCTGTGTTACAACCCAATTGTATGCTTTCTATGGTGCAACTGCAGGAGTTTGTAAGAGTCATTGGAGTTGTGCCGAATTTTCAGTCTTCTAGGGAAGTAGAAGCATTGGTGTTCCTTCTCAGTTATCACTTCAATGTGGTTGGTCTACGACAGACGTTGGTAATATTAACGTTAAAGAACATGAGGCTTTCTTCCCAGCTGTTCTCAGGCAACGGAACGATTCTATCACAACTAGAGTGGTCCTGAGCTACTATCTACCTCATTGGAGACCCTCGGACTATCTTTAATTGGACCTTAGTGGACTACACTTTGCACTAAATGTTATTCCCTTTATCATGTATCTGTACACTGTGCATGGTTCAATATAGTATTTCTGCTGACTGGTTAACGCACAACACTAGCTTTTCACTGTAGCTCAGACCACATCACACAAAACCAAACTAAAACTAAACTAAACTAAACATCCATCTCACAGATTCAAACATATGATCCTCGTAAAAATGTTCTCTGTTCTTCATTTGACACATTATCTGCTGGTCCCTCCTCTCGAATTACAAAGAGCAAACCCCAAAGCTGCTTCCAATTCTACGACTCCAGAACCAAGAAGGATGGGTGCAAACGATAGAATATAAAACATGGAAAAGTATATCACAAGAACAGTGGTCATGGCAGTATACTGGAGCAGTGGTAGAGTTGCTGCCTCACAGCACCAGAGACCCAGATTTGATCCTAACTACGGTTGCTGTCTGTATGGAGTTTGTATGCTCGCTCTCCCTGTGACTGCGTGAGTTTCCTCTTGTTGCACCGGATTCCTTGCACACTCCAAAGGCATACAGGCTTGTAGGTTAAATGGCTTCTGCAAATTGTCCCTAGTGTGTAGGATATGACTAGTGTCCAGGATAGAACTGGTGATCGCTGGTCGTGTGGACTCGGTGAGCGAGCTGCCAGAGGAGCTAATTGAGGCAGGTACAATTACATTTTGTAAAGTCTTCACAGACCTTAAAATATTGAATTGATTTAAAGAATCAGCAGTATGGAAACATGTCCCTCGGCCCACCAAGTCCTAAAGCTTACCTAAAGCAAATGTGCTCTGATTCCAGTAAGGGGCGGCACAGTGGTGCAGCGGGTAGTGCCGCTGCCTCACTGCACCAGAGACCCGGGTTCGATTTTGACATTGGGCGCTGCCTATTTGGTGCTTGTACATTCTCCCTGTGACCGTGAAGGTTTCCTCCACGTGCTCTGGTTTCCTCCCAGCAATTGGCCTCTGTTAAATCGACCCGAACCTCTAGGGAGTGGATGCAAAATTGGATAACATAGAACGAGTGTGGACGTTTGATTAATGGTCGGCAGGGACTTGGTGGGCTGAAGGGCCTCTATACATGTTGTGTATCTAAGCTAAATGAAAGCAATGACTGGGAACAACCAACTTTAAGATTTAGTTTTTGAATGATCAGATGCAACTCTTGAGCACGACAAGGAATGAGATCATTGCAAAAGGACCTCTAAGCTGAGAGGCGTAAAACTGATTATTTTATCAAAGAAGCCTGACATAGGTTAAATTCAGAGGGCAACTTCCATCGACTGCATAGAGAAGATTAAACAGTTAATCCCCTGCGATGGTAAATTTAAGGATTTGGAGAGATAGGAGGAAAAGCTATTTGCTCTGATCGTGAATGTGTCTAAAAGGCACTGCATTAGAATTAGTTCAGCACTGATGTGATTTCTCCAACTTCAAATAACCCTTGCATCCTCTCTCTCTCTCTCTCTCTCTCTGTCCCTCCCCCACCCTATTCATCGTACTAGTTTGACTTTGTCACCCTGGTGAGTTCCACTGTCTGTATAACTCGTTATCACCTATCCCACAGCCAACAACAGATCATTGTGGGCTCAACATTTCCTTGATTATCGTTGCTTTTTGCACATCTTGCATTCATTTGTCCTGAGTACCATTTATATCTTTCGTTCTCCTTTCCCCGACTCTCATTATGAAGAAGGAACATGACATGAAACGTCACCTATAGGTTTTCTCCAGAGATGCTGCCTGACCCGCTGAAGTTCTCCAGCTTTTTGTGTCTGTCTACTGTTTTCGTTTCGTTTAGTTTGGCGATACAGCAGGGAAACAGACCCTTCAGCCCAACGAGTCCGCGCCGACCAGCGATACCTACACACTAACGCTATCCTACACATACTGGGAACAATTTACTATTTTTTGCCAAGCCAATTAGCCTACAAACCTGTACGTCTTTGGAGTGTAGTCGGAAACCGGAGCACCCGGAGATAACCCACACAGGTCTCAGGGAGAACGTAAAAACTCTGTACAGACAGCACCCAGAGTTAGTATTGAACCCGGGTCTCTGGCGCTGTAAGGCAGCAACTCTACCACTGCGCCACCATGCCGTACACTGTTCTTGCACAAAGGTTGGGGAGCTGGAACCAAGAATACAGTCTCCAAGGAAGCGACTAAACTTGAGGTTCAATTAAATGTTTTAGAAGAGAGATTAACAGATTTTTATCTGATAAAAGGATTTTTTATGAAATAATGTAGTTTTGATTTATTTATGCTTTGCAATAAAGCCCAGGGTCTTTTGAGTCAGGGAAACATTCACTAAATGAACTTTCAAAACTAAACACCAAGATGACATGAAGGTGATACTGAAGACTGATTGAATTATAGGATGATACAGCAAGAAGGTTATTTGGCCTATCATTACTTTGATAAGGTTGTTGAATTAGTTCACTTTCATAATCTTTCCTGGAAATTTGTAGCTACCTAAGTTCATCGGTCATATCAGCAGAATTAGGACATTTGGCGCATCCCGTCTACATTATTCAATCATGGCTGATCTATATTTCCCTCTCAACCTCATTCTCCTGCCTTTCCCCACCCCAATAACCTTTGACACCCTTATGGGCCTGTCCCACTTAGGTGTCATTTTAGGCGACTGCAGGAGACCATGTAGAATGGTCTCCTGCAGTCGAAGAAGCCGCCATGGAGAGTAGGGAGAATTCTCGAGCCGTTGGTGGGTCGCCAGGAGGTCCTAATGGGTTGCCAGGAGGTCGAAGGTTCTCAGAGGATCTCGTAGGTTGTAGATGGTGCTGACCGGGAAATTTAATTGGCTCATTGGGAAAAAAAAGATAAGCAGTAGTTTTCAGAACCAAGGATAACCGACCGGTAATGTTAAATGTCCGCCGAGCTTCACAGCCGTGTATCTCTGGCTTCTTAAAAGTTGTCTCCACTTCTGTCAATCTCCGCTTTAAAAAAATACCCAATGACGTGGCCTCCACAGCCATCTGTAGCAATGAATTGCACAGATTCACCATCCTCTGACTAAAGAAATGACAACCCCCGCCTAACCATCTAACCGTTTTTCCCTTTGGCATGGGCGATTCGTATCCTCTTCTCTATGGACTGGTTTTGTCTCTCTACTTCTCCGTTAGCTTGTGGCCATTTAGGAGTCACTTTGTGATGATGGATGCCTGTGATTCTCATGTATTCAGCAAACGTCTCGGAAACAAACTGTGGCCCATTGTCGGAATACAATGTAACAGGCAACCCGTGTCTGGCGAAGATCTCTGCTAATACCTGTACAGTCTTTTCTGCTGTAGTTGACTTCATGACTGCATACCTGTTGCAGCTACTATAGTAGTCTACCACTACCATAATTGATTCACCTGTTGGAAGTGGTCCAAGAAAGTCAACAGTTACATCAACCCATGATCCTGTTGACAACTTTGTACTTCTAATTGGTTCTGGTGGGTTGCTCCTGCTTGTGATTTGACATCCGTGACGGGCCTTGACAAATTTTTCGGCATCTTTCTCACAACCTGGCCACCACACTTGGCTCCGCAAATTCAGTTTCATACCGACGATGCCTAAATGTCCCTCATGAGTCAATGACACGGTCCTTGGTCGTAGTGCGGGCGAGATCACCAATCTGATACCTCTCAGCACACACTGACCAATTACACAAAATTCATCTTTTATGGGAACATATGCTTTGTAAGGGCATTGATCCCATTGCCCACTGTGAATGCGCTCTCTGATATCTTTGAGTTCAGGATCATGTTCTGATTCCCTTTCAACTTCCTTCGTTGTCACGGCTCCTGACGTTGACTGAATTGAACAAAGCGCACAAAGTCCTCTTGTAGCACCTCATCGACCGTAGGAATTGGGTGTCTTTCTCTGATTATTGCCTCATTGGCTCATCCTCGTGTCAACCCACAATCTAATGTCATCATTATCTTTAAGAGGGAGTTATATTTAAGAGGGAGTTAGATGTGGCTCTTGTGGCTAAAGGGATCAGGGGGTATGGAGAGAAGGCAGGTACAGGATACTGAGTTGGATGATCAGCCATGATCATATTGAATGGCGGTGCAGGCTCGAAGGGCTGAATGGCCTACTCCTGCACCTATTTTCTATGTTTCTATCTTTCTATCATTGGGTTTCAGCACCATCACTACTGGACTCACCCATAGTGTCGAACGATCAACTGGCTCTATAATGTCCTGATCAATCAACACCTTGATTTTAGCTTCTACTTTTCCACAAAGTCCAAATGGCGTTCTCTGCACCGGTTCAGCTATCGGCTTGACATTTTCATCAATATCAACATTTGTCCATTTGATCTTTATGGAACAAGGCTACCAGAGGAGGTAGATGAAGCAGGTATAATAACAACATTTAAAAGACATTTGAACAGGTACACGGATAAGAAGGTTTAGAGGTATATGGGCCAAATGCAGGAAAATTGGACTAGCTTAGGTGGGGTAACATGGCCCCATGGATGAGTTAGGGTGAAGGCACCATTTGCATGTTATAAGACTATGACTACTACTTTCAGTGATTTAAACATTTGCTGCCTGTGAACCTGTTATTTATTTGGATGGTTTATTTTGTGAGGAATATTTGGCTCCTTTATTCTTCCTCCCACAACGTTTGACTTTGTGTTTATCTCAATTGCAGTTCATTTTCCAATTACATGCTCGTTCTGTGTTTATTACTATCTTCCTCTCACACTGCTCCTTATAGGTTCAACCAAATTTTGAAACTATTTGTTTGTAGGACACATATACAGTATCACTAGCATGGCTAGCATTTATTGACATTTGAATATCCAGTTTTTTATACTTGGTGGCTGTGGAGGCCAAGTCAATTAATATTCTTAAGGTGGAGATGGGCAGATTCTTGATTTGTAAGCATATCAGGGGTTATGGGAAACAGGGAGGAGATTGGGGTTGGGAGGGAAAGATAGATTATAAGTTCATAAGCAATAGTAGAATTAGGCCATTTGGCCCATCAAGTCTACGCCATTCAATCATGGCTGATCTATCTCTCCTTCCTAACCCCATTCTCCTGCTTTCTCCCCATAACCTCTGATGCCCATACTACTCAAGAATCTATCTATCTCTGTCTTAAATATATCCACTGACTTTGCCTCCACAGCCTTCTGTGGCAAAGAATTCCAAAGATTCACCACCCTCTTACTAAAAAAAATTCTTCTCATCTCCTTCCTCAAATAACGTCCTTTAATTTGGATGCTATGACCTCTAGTCCTAGACTCTCCCACGAGTAGAAACATCCTCTCCACATCCACTCTATCCAAGCCTTTCACTACTCTGTACATTTCAATGAGGTCCCCCCTCATTCTTCTAAACACCAGTGAATAAAGGCCCAGTCCCATCAAATGCTCATCATATGTTAGATCAATTAGATCAGCCTTGATTAAAGGGCCTGTTTCCATGCTGTATCTCTAAACTAAACTGTCGATGCTGGGAGGATCAGGCTAAGAGGGCAGGTATATGAAGGCATGGAGTGGCAGAAGAGGTATAGAGATGGGAAGAGGTGAAATAATCAGAGGACTTGAATCACCAAGATCAATTGTTTGACAAGTTTATGAAGCATGCCTGCCATTTCAATACTTCAGTGGTACTGTATTGTCATGTGCACCCAACTACAGTGAAATTCTCTTTTTGCATAGAGTTCAATGGCATTCCTACTATACATTTGACACAATCACACCAAGAATAATTGTGTAAGACAATAGACCATGCACAAGAGCCGTCTCGTTTTAGGCACCATCTTGTGACCTTCAAGTCCAAAATATTTGAAAAATGTTTGCTATCCTATCATTTATCAAGCATGCTCAAATACTTCTTTATCTCTCACCAAATGTTGTACACGTTATCCTTCATCTGTACATTGTGGACGGCTTGATTGCATACGTGTATAGTCTCTTCTTTGACTGGATAGCACGCAAATGAAAGCTTTTCACTGTACCTTAGTGAACATGACAACAATGAACTAAACACAGAGCTACACACAGAGCTAAACACAGAGCTAATACTAAATTGGTGCCAGATAACTACTGTAGGTCGATCAATTTATTAACCCATACAGCAAGATTTATTCTGATTTTTTCTTATTTTCATTTTTGCAAATGACTTCTGAATCGCAACCTTGTCAAGGGCTTTCAGAATATTCACTCCACCTTCAGGCTTTCAACTATCCATCATGTTCGAGTCCTTCTCAAAACATATTCCACTCAATGAGTCAGACACGGCTTTCCCTGTGCTGACCCCAGCTCTTTCACTTTGATCAGCTCTTACAATCTGCTTAGGTCAATAAATGCTTTTCCCTTTGGTTTTGTGAGAAACCATAGCAATGCACTAACAGGGCAGACTGACCCAAATCAATGAAGCTGAACATTCATGCCTTGAAGTTTTCTAAACTTGAGTGCAGCGAGTAGTGAGACACATTTAAAGGAAACGGCAAGTGCCGCAACATTTTCAAAGCAGAGCGAGTTTCCATATAAAACATATGACATGGAACACTACAGCACAGGAACAGGCCCTTCAGCCCACAATGTCTGTGCCAAAAATATTTACAAGGAAGTTACTAGGATTCGAGGGCCTGAGCTATAGGGGTTGAGCAGAATTTAGCCTGCTCAACCCTCTGCAATTGGATCCTCGATTTCCTCATCCACAGACCACAGTCTGTTCGAATTGGCGGAAACGCTACATCCGCAGTAACAATTAGTACAGGAGCACCTCAAGGCTGCGTGCTCAGCCCCCTGCTTTACTCTCTCTACACCCATGACTGCGTAGCCAGACATAGTGCAAACTCCATCATCAAGTTCGCCGACGACACCACTGTTGTTGGACGAATCACAGATGGGGCCGAGTTAGAGTATAGAAGTGAGATCGACCGACTGACCAAATGGTGCCAGCACAACAACCTTGCTCTCAACATCAGTAAGACCAAGGAACTGATTGTGGACTTTGATAGAGGAAGGATGAGGATCCACAATCCTGTTTACATCAATGGGATGATGGTGGAGAGGGTCAAAACCCTCAAATTCCAGGGCGTGCATATTTCCGAAGATCTTTCCTGGACCCAACACACCGATACAATTATAAAGAAGGCACATCAGCGACTCTACTTCCTGAGAAGATTACGGAGATTCGGCATGTCGAAGAAGATTCTCCTAAACTTCTCCAGGTGCACAGTAGAGAGCATTCTGACTGGTTGCATTGTGGCCTGGTTTGGCAACATGAACGTCCAGGAGTCAAAAAGACTACAAAAAGTTGTGACCACTGCCCAGTCCATCACTGGCTTTGACCTACCCATCGTCGAAGGGATCTATCGTAGTCGCTGCCTCAAAAAGGCAGCCAAAATCATCAAGGACCCACACCATCCTGGCCACACACTCATCTCACCATTTCCTTCAGGAAGAAGGTACAGGAGTCTGAAAACTGTAACGTCCAGGTTCAGGAACAGCTTCTTCCCTACAGCCATCAGGCTATTAAACATGAATAAGCTCTAAGCACTGAACTGCAAAAGACTATTATTATTGCACTATATTTGTTATTTATTGAACATTTTCTTTTTTTTCTCATCCACCGTTATGTACTATGTTTACATATTCACATATTCTGTCGTGCTGCAGCAAGTAAGAATTTCATTGTCGCACCCCGGACAATGAAATTGGACTTTAATTGGACGTTACTGATATCTTGTACTAAATGTTATTCCTTTTATCCTGTATCTGTAACTCTGTAACTGTGGATGGCTCAATTGTAATCATGTTTAGCCTTTTCGCTGACTAGATAGCACTCAACGAAAAGCTTTTCACTCTACCTTAGTACATGTGACAATAAGCTAAAGTAAACTAAACTACTGGCAAGAAACACATGCAGTGACAGAGAGGATGTGCAAACACTATGTGGATAGCATCTGCTCTGTGGAAAAGACATTTCTCTGCACATCTCCTTTAAATTTTTCCTCTCTCACCTTAAAGCTAAAGATTTATGATGATGTTGCCAGAACTCAAGGTCGTTTGCTATATGGATTGGTTTAGCAGGCTAGGACTTTATTCCTTGGAGAGCAGGAGGATGAGGGGTAATCTTATAGAGATGTACAAACTCATGACAGAAATAGATTGGGTATATACATAGCCTTTTGCCCAGAGTAGAGGAATCGAGAACCTGAGGGCATTGGTTTAAGGTGAGGTGGGAAAGATTAAGGGTGGTGGGTGTATGGAAAGAGCTACTGGAGGAGGTAGTTAAGGCAGTTACTATTCAGGTCTGAAGAAAAGTCTTGATCCAAAACATCACCTATTTATTTTCTCCAGAGATGCTGCCTGACCCACTGATCTTGTTTTTTGTGTCTAGCTTTGGTGAGTTGGGTTTAGGAGCATGTACCTGATGGACAAGGGGTACAGAGACTGGAAAAGAATTGGGAAGGAACAACAAAATTGTACAAGGCTGCCCTGCAGAGCAAAGGAGATCTAATTTTGACGAACATTTTGCTGTTTATTCCCCATTACTCTTGATTTCCCTGTGGTCCAATGTCTAATTCTTCCAGCCTTGAATTTACATAATATAACGACAGTGATGGAGATTTATGGAGCCAAGCCCTTCAGCAGATGCAGTATCAATGTTAACAATGTGGTAAAGTTGGAGATGCCAAAAAGAGAAAAGGGGCAAAATATTACACTTGCTCTGGTATAGCACATCAACCCTAAAACAGTACAGACCATCCCCATATTGATGCCATATATTTTCTCCCTTTCCCATTCCCAAATTGAACTTTCTGTCCTGGGCCTCCTCCACTGTCAGAGTGAGGCAAAATGCAAATTGGAGGAACAACACCTCATATTTGTCTTGGGCAACTAACAACCCAACGGTACGAATGTAGGAAGGAATTGCAGATGCTGGTTTAAATCGAAGATAGACACAAAATGTTGGAGTAACTCAGCAGGACAGGTAGCATCACTGGAGATAAGAAATGGGTGATATTTCGGGTAGAGACCCTTCTTCAGACTCCGGAGGTAGTTGAGGCAGGTACTGTCGCAACATTTAGACAGATACATGGATAGGATAGGTTTAGAGGGATATGGGCCAAACGCAGGCAGGTGGGACTAGTGTAGATGGGGCTTTATCATCTAACCTCTCTTCTTATAGCAAATAATCCTGGCAGCATTCTGGTAATTATAATAACAAGGATCTGCAAACACTGGAGAAGTCCGAAGAAAGGACTCGACCCGAAACATCACCTATCTATGTTCTCCAGAGATACCCCTTGATCCATTGTCACTCCAGTATTTTGTGTCTTTCTTTAGTAATCATGTAATGCACCCTCTCCAAAGTTGTCACATCCCCTCCTACAAAGGGGTCAGAACCACACCATACTCCAAATGCAGACCTGTAGAGCTGTAATATGACTCCCTGACTGTTATACTAAATGGCCCGACCAATGAAGGTCATGGGTGTGAAAGTTAAGTTTACTTCTCTCTTTATATCGATCCTTTCTGGCTTGCTGAGTATCTTACATCAGACTTTAGAGACGCAGCGTGGAAAGATATTCCGCCAACAGAGACTGTACCCACCAGGGATCGCCCCGTACATTAGCACTATCCGACACACCAGGGACAATTTACAATTTTTTCAGAGGCCAATTAAACTGCACCTCCTTGGAGCGTAGGAGGAAGCCTGGAGGGCATGTGGAGAAAACCCACGCGGTCACGGGGGAACGTACAAACTCCGTACGGGCAGCACCCGTAGTCAGGATCAAACTCGGGTCTCCAGCGCTGTAAGGCAGCAACTCTGCCTGACTACGGGCTTGTACGTTCTCCCTGTGATCTGCGTGGGTTTTCTCCGGGTACTCCGGTTTCCTCTCACAGTCAAAAGACAGGTTTATTTTACAGAGGCTGCTTGGCCTCTGTAAAATTGTAAATTGTAAATTGTAAATTGTAAATTAAAAATTGTAAATTGTCCCTAGTGTGTAGGATAGTGCTAGTGTGCGGGAATCACAGGTTCTTCAGACACATTCCTTCTCTCCAGAGATGCTGCCTGTCCCACTGAGTTACTCCAGCTTTTTGTGTTTATCTAAAATTATACTACAGATAAGCACAATCACAGATAAGTGCAAAAGTGCAAGGTTTGTAGTACATAGTAGACTTCACCAAGGTAGTACACAAAGGCTCACCATGTTTCTGGCACCAACGTTTCAAAAGTTCTTAAGAGCACGGAATATTATCTTGGCGTTTAAAGCCCGTTGTCCTGGTGATCCCGATCCCATTCTCCATCCGCCGCTATCTGAAAATGGCCCTTTGTCCTGCATCCTTGGCTGGAAGATGTAGGACGGCCCTTCATGCTACCCCTTCCACTCTGTGTGGGCGAGCAGAGCCTTCCGGACAGGTTCCCGATCCTCATGCGGGTCCTCAGTCCGTGGCAGGCAAGTCCAGAGGGAGGAAATTGACTTGAGTGGGTGTGGGTGGGGGGGGGGGGGGGGGGGGGGGGGGCAGTGGAGGGGAGCCCAAGTGGGAGAACACAGTGGTGGGGGGGGGGGGGGGGGGGGGGGGGGGGGGGGGGGGGGGGAAGAGAAAGGGGGAGGTGTCATGAGAGGTTCCCTAAAATTGGAGAATTCAATGTTCATATCGCTGGTCTGTAAGCTATTCAAACAAAATATGAGGTGCTATTCCTCCAGTTTGCATGTCAATGCAGGAGGCCCAGGATAGAATGGTCAGTATGGGGATGGGGATGGGGATGGG
The DNA here is from genome assembly GCF_028641065.1 of Leucoraja erinaceus. Classification (NCBI taxonomy): domain Eukaryota; kingdom Metazoa; phylum Chordata; class Chondrichthyes; order Rajiformes; family Rajidae; genus Leucoraja; species Leucoraja erinaceus. The sequence continues at coordinate 22,538,249 of NC_073390.1, read as the reverse complement.
GATGGGGAAGGGGGTTGAAAGGATAAGCAACCGACCTCAGACAGGTAGTTCCTCAGGCACCTTCTCTCAGAAGTGAAGATCGCAAGGCTTTCCTGCCCATCTTCATCGCTGCCTTCTCCGCTCCAACTCATCGCTCCCTCCGCACCGCATCAATTATTTGCTGCCTTTCCCTTTGCATCTGCGGCCAGAACTGGAGCAAGGTATGGGCAAGTTGGTCATGACCTACCCAACCCTACTGCTTTGGCTCATTTAGCATTCAATGGCTCTGTCGCAGGAGATTAAGCGCTCATATTCCGTGATGAAGTAGCCACAAAGGTTGGCTCCTGTTCAGCTTCACCTTTTTAGTGACTTTACAAGGTGTGTTTCAGTCCACCTCATTTATTTTGTTCACCGAGTTTTGCTCCGTGGCACTTCCTCCACTTTGATGATGAGACGGGTTGCTGTTTCTCCACAGCTACAAGTAGTAAACTCATGGACACCTCAGTGGAGAGTGTCCTCCAGGTGCTCTGGTTTCCTCCAAAGCCATACAGGTTTGTAGGTTAATTGGCTTATGTAACCATTGTAAATTGTCCTTAGTGTGTAGGATTGTGATAGTGTACGGGGATCGCTGGCTGGATGGCGAGGACTTGATGGTCCGCACTGTATCTCTAAACTAAACTAAACTAAACTAACATCTTTCCACTACCAACTTAAACCTTTAGTTCTTGATTCCCGTACCCTGGGTAAAACTCTGAGCATTCACCTTAATTCCCCTCATGATTTTATACACCTCCATAAGATCACCCCTCAGCTGTGCTCCTGTGCCCAGTCTCTCCATACACTCAGCACTTGGGTCCTGGCAACATCCTCAAAAGACATAGTTAGGATGTGGAGAGAATGTTTGCAATTGTGGGAGAGTCTCGAACTCTCCCAAGTGACTAGGATAGAGCTAGTGTACGGGTGATCATTGTTCAGCATGGAACATTCAAAGGGCCTGTTTTCATCCCGTATCTCTAAATTAAACTATATTAAGCATAATCAAAACCCCCCTCACCTGTATCCACCCATCACTTTGGTGGCTTTGGTGAAATTTTAAATTGTTCCTAGTATGTTAGTGTACGAGGTTATTGCTGGCTGGCGTGGGCTAGGTGGACCAAAGGGCTCTGTATCTCAAAAGTCTAAAGTCTGGAAAGCTGAAATAAAAATAGCCAACACAACAATTGGCTCCAACATTTGAAAAGACCCTCAGGGTTGCAGGTTAATTGGCCCTCTGTAAATTGCCCTAGTGTGTAGGGAGTGGATTGGAAAGTAGATTACGTAGCACTATTGCCTCATCCGCTGAGTTTATCCAGCATTTTTGTCTACCTTCGATTTTTCCAGCATATGCAGTTCTTTCTTCAAACTATTATGAACGGGTGATCATAGGTTGGCGTGGACGCAATAGACCAAAGGGCCTGTTTATACGCTGTATCTCTAAAGTAAGCTAAACTAAACGTGTTTTACAAACACTAAACATGTGTACATTTAATATTGCATGTGTTATTACCCGATAGTGTTATTACTCTCCTTGTCCTTATACCAAGCACTCTTGCCACTTGTGTGGCCCCCTGGGGTGATATCCCTTTCCGTGATTGAAGTGTCCCCCCACTAGACTCTGCCCCCCAATATCCAGCAGCGGAAGGATCTTAGACTGTGGTCCTCCCTCACAGAGCCTTGGCGTTGATTGCACCGAGCTTCAGTGTTTCCCTCATCACATACTCCTGCAGTCTGGGATGGGCAACTCGCCAACATTCCCTGACAGACGTCTTGCGCTGTTGGGAGACCACCAAGTTTTGGGCAAACCAAAGAGAGTATAGCTTTAAGGTGAGAGGAGCAGACTTTAAAAGGGAAGTGCTGGGCAAGTGTTTAACACAGAGGGTTGTCGGTGCCTGAAATGCACTTCCAGATATGGTATGATACGAAAAAGCTGTTAGATAGACACATAGATATGCAGGGAATGGTGGGATATGGCTCATATGCAAGCAGATGTGATTAGTTTAACTTGGCATAAGCTTGGCACGGACATTGTGGGCCGAAGGGCCAATCCTGTGTTGTACTCCAGTGTTCCAGAGAAAATGATCCAAGTCTGTCCAACCTCCAGGACAGCATCGTGGCGCAGAGGTAGAGTTGGTGCCTTAAAACACCAGAGACCCGGGTTCGATCCTGACTGTGGGTGCTGTCTATAGGGAGATTGCACATTCTACCTGCGACCACGTGGGTTTTCACCGGGTGCTCCGGTTTCCTCCCATATTCCAAAGATGTTCATAAGCTATAGGAGCATGATTAGGCCATTTGGCTCATCAAGTCTACTCTGCCATTCAATCATGGATGATCTATCTTTCCCTCTCAACCCCACTCTCCTGCCTTCTCTCCATTCGCCCTGACACCCCTACTAATCAAGAATCTGTCAATTGCCACCTTACAAATATCCATTGCTGGCCTCCACAGCCATCTGGGGCAATGAATTCCACAAATTCACAACGCTCTGCCTAAAGAAATTCCTCCTCACCTACTTTCTGATGGTATGTCCTTTTTTGCTGATTCTATGGCCTCCAGTCCTAGACTCTCCCTCTAGTGGATACATCTTCTCCACCACCATTCTATCCAGACCTTTCACTATTCGGTTTGTAGGTTAATTGGTTTCTGCAATCGGCCCTACTGTGTAGGATAGAACTAATGTATGGGGTTGATTGTTGGTCGTGGGCCGACGGGCCTGTTTCTAAGTAGTATCTCCAAAATGAAATGAAACTAAATTGTCCCAAATACCTCATAGATGTTGCAAAAATAGGCACTGCCAGGTCTTTTTGCTTTCAAAATATAGTAATTGCAGAAGGGACTGGAACAGGTTGTTCTGTACAGATGCAATCAGCACTCGGGGGCTGGAATGATTCCTGACACCCGTCAACACTGCCAATCTCGTACAATATTCTCCAGAAGATTAAATCTGTCACAACTCATAAGTCAGAGGCAGTTCACCCATGGTGAAGGAAGCACAGCTGGTACATCTGGTATTTGCTTCTTCGAAATCCTGTTGCCAGCACACTCAGGGCTGGTCCCAAATAAAAAATATTTCCTTTGCCACTTCCCTTACAGAAAGATGATTGAACATTCACTGGAAGAAAAGTCATCGGTTTTTCAGATGGACACACAAGCAAAATCAAGCACCAGTCTCACACTCCCTCTTCCCCCCTCTCCCATCAGGTGAAAGGTACAGAAGTGTGAAAACGCATACCTCCAGATTGAGGGACAGTTTCTTCCCAGCTGTTATCAGGCAACTGAACCATCCTACCAACGACTAGAGAGCCGTCCTGGGCTACTATCTACCTCATTGGAGACCCCCAGACTATCTTTGATCGGACTTTATTGGACCAAAGGTTATTCATGTTATTGCCTTTATCATGTATCTGTACACTGTGGATGAGTCGCTTTTAATCCTGTATTGTCCTTCCGCTGACTGGTTCGAACCCAGCAAAACATTTTCACTGTACCTCGGTACACGTGACAATAAACTAAAACCAACTCAGTATGGCCCTGACCTGCAAATCTAGATTTAATGATGGGGAAAGGATTGGAAGCAGGAGTTTAACACGTGTTAAAAGCAAAGAGGCAGCCAAGGATAATATCTAGGAAAGGCCAATTTCCTGTGGCTGGATGTCGGTCATGTAGCCTAATTTACCATTGAAATGAATAAATTATTTAATATATCTTTGTCTTGACTGCGTTCCCATCAAAATAAATTCTGCTCTCTGTGCAGTTGCTTTGTTCCACAGAGAAATCTTTATGTCCAGCTTTCTAAAGTTACGTTCAATATTGACTTCACCTGGGCACAGAGTGCAACAAGGCTGTCAAGTTTATTATTGAAAGCAATAGCTTCATTACCAAGGATAACATGGCCATGCTGAATTCCTCAAGGAGAGGCAAGAGTAATTATTGGAAGAATTTTACATACTTATTGTGGGTGTGAAAATAAGCCCCTTGCTTGGCGTCTCTCTCCTTGTGGTTTTCATGCATGTTTCACATGCCCGATGAGTTGGAACCAATCTCGCAATCCTCAACCCCAGCTGATGATCCAGGGACCTGGTTCAAATCCCAACACAGTGACTGGGGAACCAATTCACAGTCAATTAAATACATTCTGAAGCTGACATTCTGTCGAGTGGCCACAAAACTGTTGGGTAGTCATAAATTCCTATCAGACCTACTGATGGCTTTGAGGGAAGGAAATCTCCCACCCCTTACCCCTGAGAGCCTAGGAAACCCCCCCTCACCCGTATCCACCTATCACAGACACAAAATGCTGGAAGAAATCTGCGGGTCTCTGGAGAAAGGGAGTAGGTGACGATTTGGGTCGGAACCCTTCAGACTGAAAGTAGAGGGGGTTGGGGGGAAGTAGAGGAGTTGGGGGGGTTTGGTGGAGGAAGGTTAGAAAGGCCAAAACAAATAGAAGACTTGACAATCATTTCACTGAACACTTGTGCTTAGTTCACCTTGGCCTACTCGATCTATTGGTCACCAAACATTTAAACTCCCCTTCCATTCCCATTCCCATTCCCATACTGACATTTCTGTCCTGGGCCTCCTCCACTGTCAGAATGAGGCCACATACAAATTAGAGGAACAGCAACTCATTTCACTTGGCCAGCTTACAACACAGTGGTATGAACGTTGATTTCTCTAATTTTAAGTAACTCCTGTACTCCCTCTCTCTCCCTGTCCATCACCCTTATCATCCTATCAGTTCCGCTGGTCGTATCCTTGTTTATTTTAGTTTAGTTTTGTTTAGAGATACAGCGCAGAAGCAGGTCCTTCTGCCCACCGGGTCCATGCTGACCAGTGATCCTCATACACTAACACTATCCTAAACGCTAGTTTCCATTTACAATCTTTACTAAACCCAATTAGGCTTCCAACAGGAATGTATTTTGAGCTACGGGGAAAAACCCATGTAGTCATGGGGGGAACGTGCAAACTACGTACTGACAGCACCCGTAGGCAAGATCAAACCCTGGTCTCTGTCGCTGTAAGGCAGCAACTCTACTGCTGCGCCACCTTACTGCCCTCTTATCCACCCTTACTGAGGCCATCTTTTACAGGCCCTGATTTGTTCTGGCATTTTCTTGCCTCCAGCTTACTCCCCCCCCCCCCCCCCCTCCCCCCCCCCCCCCCCCCCCCCCCCCCCCCCCCCCCCCCCCCAAACACACTATTCTTTCATTTTGAAACAGGGTTCTGACCCAAAACATCACCTGATCAGCTGAGTTACACCAGAATTTTGTGCCTATCTTTGGTATAAACCAGCATCTGCAGTTCCTTCCTATACATCCAAATGTAATCAAAGACTTGCCCCACCCCAGTCATTCTTTCTCCCCGCTTCTGTCTTGCAGAGGTTAGAGAAATTCATGTTCTGGGAGCAGAATTAGGCCATTTGGCACATCAAGTCTATTTTGTCCTTCTATCATGGCTGATCTATCTTTCCCTCCCAACCCCATTCTCCTGGCTGCTCCCTGTAACCCCTGACACCACCAGACACTTGCAACAACTTATTTCCCTCCATTATCAGGCTCCGGAACAGTCCTTCCATAAGCTGGGGAACTGTCCGATTCACCTCTTTGACCTGTAATTATTCTGTGGAAAAAACAAGTGGTTCGGTTCAATCATAATTAAGGATGGGTGTGCAATGTTGGGCTTAGACGTCAATGCCCATATCCCATGAAGAGATAAAAAAAAGCACCCAGCACAATGGCACAGTGGTAGAGTTGCTGCCTTACAGTGCCAGAGACCCAGGTTCGATCTGGACTCAGGGTGCTGTCTGTACGGAGTTTGTACATTTGCCCTGCATGGGTTTTCTCCGGGTGCTCCGGTTTCCTCCCACATTACAAATGCATGCAGGTTTGGAGGTTAATTGGCTTCAGTAAAAAAAGTAAATCGTCTCAAGTGTGTAGGATAGTGTTAGTGTGCGGGGATCACTGCACGGCGTGGACCTGCAGGGCCTGTTTCCACAATGTATCTCTAAAGTAAACTAAAGAACAAAGTAGTATTCGTGCACTCTTGGGGAATATAGCCTGCAACAAAACATTCCAGTACTCAGAAACAACGTATGAGTCTGAGGCAAAATATTTGGCGAGTCCACACATGACATGCACAACTTCGAAACTCAAACAATAATGGATGTGTAGAAACAAAGAACTGCAGATGCTGGTTTATACCAATGATAGACATAAAGTGCTGGAGTAACTCAGCGGTGTAAAGAAGAGTCTGAAGAAGGGTACCGACCTGAAACGTCACCTATTCTTTCTCTCCAGACATGTTGCATGACCTGCTGAGTTACTCTAGCACTTTGTGTCTGTCTTCAGTGTTGAATATTATCACTTTAGGTTTTTAGCACAGTGCAGGAACAGGTCCTTAGTCGCATAATGTCCGTGCTTGAGCTAAACTAATCAAAAGACCATAAGGTCATAAAACATAGGAGAAGAATTAGGCCATTTAGCTTATCGAGCTGCAGTCTGCATAATAATTCTGTTCCAGATAAATGACAAGTTCAAGTCTTCAAACTCAAAATAAGATCATGAGATCCTAAGAAATAGGATCAGATTTAGGCCATTCGGTCTATCGAGTCTGCTGTGCACTTTGACCTTGAATTAATTTTTCTCACAAACCTGTTCTCCCCATAATCTTTGATGTCCTTATTAATCAAGAACCTTACAATCTCCGGTTTAAAATATTCAATAATGGCGTCCCCTCATCTCCATTCTCAACATATGTCCTTTTATTCTGAGACTGAGCTCTATAGTCCTGGACTCTCCCACTACTGGAAACATCCTTTACACATCAACTCCATCCAGGCCTTTTTCATTATTCGATAAATTTCAATTGGATACCCCTTCTAAACTCCAGCATGTGAAGGCTCTAATCTACTCTGCCTGCCTATAATCTATACAAAACCATTCCTAGAGTATCCATAGGCTTCCTGCTGGGCTGCGAGCCTGAAGGCTTCGCGCTGGGCTGTGGCTGCAGACCGGGAACATGGATGGAGGCCTTTTTCAAGGGCCTCAATGCCTCCCGGATGGCCGTGGAGAAACCAGGGCCAGAGCTCGGCCGAGGCTCACGGGTTGGAGGAGCTTCACCTCACGGGTCAGAGCCCGAGTCGGCAGAGCGGCTGACGGAGCCCGCTGCTGGGGCCCGGGGTCGGCACCGCAGAGACCTCAGGAGAGGACCCAGCTGCGTTGTGGAGAGGTCGGTGCGGCGGCCAATGATGGGCCGACCGACGAATGAGGCGGACGCATGATGTAAGGATGTCGCTGCCGAGGGAAGGAACAAAGGAGGACCCATAGTGGGGGGACCGCCATGAAGGGGGACCGCCGTGAAGGGGGTAGAAAAATGGACAATGGGGACCCGGCATGGGGGAACCACCATGAAGGAGGGGGGACGGGGTAAGGACAAAGGGGGAACTTGTAATTTTGGGAGGGAGGGGGAATTTGTAATTTTGTAAGCGCTCTTCATGGGTTCTATTGCATACAATAGACAATAGACAAGAGGTGCAGGAGTAGGCCATTCGGCCCTTTTCAGCCAGCACCGCCATTCAATGTGATCACGGCTGATCATCCCCAATCAGCACCCAGTTCCTGCCTTCTCCCCATATCCCCTGACTCTGCTATTTTTGGCAAGGTATGCAAGCAAAGAATTTCACTGTGACTTGTCACATGTGACAATAAAGTTTTCATTCATTCATTCAATCAATCATTCAATCATTCATTCATTCATTCATTCATTCATTCATCCATTCATTCATTCATTCATCATTAATTCATTCATGTGTCTATCTAAAAGCCTCTTAAATACCACTGTAGTATGTGCCTCCACCACCATCCACCATCCTCTGTGTAAAAAAACTTGCCCTGCACATCTCCTTTAAACATTGCCCCTCTCACATTTAAGTTGTGCCCACTAGTCATTGTGGTATAACATAGAACTCATGTGAATGGGGGATCGATGGCCCATTGGGCCGAAGGGCCTGGTTCCATGCTGTGTTTCCCAAACTAAAACTAAACTCTCTGCACTATTTCGGGTCTGCTTTCATCCAAGACATTCAACTGGGTCTTAATGTGATTATCTGGTTTACTTTAGGCCTTAGAGATATAGCATGTAAACAGGCCCTTCGGCCCACCCAGTTCCTGCCAACCAACAATCGGCCTTGTTTGCTGAAAATGGTTTCCTCACTGCGAAATGCTACACAACGTTGCAAACATCTTTGCCACTCAAGAAGTGAAGGCCTAACCACTTGCTTTTCGAAAGAAGGCTTGAGTGCTAATCACGCTTTGAATTGGGAATGAATGAAAGGATTTGAGCAAACTGCAGGAATTCAGTAACAAAAATCAACTTGTCAATTAGTTTGGAGTAGGTAGGGAATAGATGGGCATATGGTGTGATGAAATCCACATCTCTGCATGTTGTAGCCAATTATGTTCTTAATCGATTCACACAAGCAGTACTTATACATTGTGAATCACAGCAGGGTCCAGACAAAGGTTTTGTGAAAGCTGTTGCTTTGTTCCACAACTCTCCCCGAGATGGCTACAGACCTGGCCACAATTTCAGACGTACTTAGAAATGCAATTAACTGGCGAGGGATGAGAATTAGAAACATACATTCTCAGGATGGGCTCTTGCATACATTTTCCTCAATAGAGGCAGTAAAAATATACAGACAGGGCAGCCAAAGAGCCAGAGCAGGCCTTTCAGCCTTTAACTTACAAAATTCTTAAGGGGTTGGACAGGCTAGATGCAGGAAGATTGTTCCTGATGTTGGGGAAGTCCAGAACAAGGGGTCACAGTTTAAGGATAAGGGGGAAGTCTTTTAGGACTGAGATGAGAAAACCATTTTTCACACAGAGAATCTGTGGAATTCTCTGCCACAGAAGGTAGTTGAGACCAGTTCATTGGCTATATTTAAGTTAGATGTGGCCCTTGTGGCCAAAGGGATCAGGGGGTATGGAGAGAAGGAAGGTACAGGATACTGAGTTGGATAATCAGCCATGATTATATTGAATGGCGGTGCAGGCTCGAAGGGCCGAATGGCCTACTCCTGCACCTATTTTCTATCTCTCTATATTTCTATGTTTAAACCTGCTCTGCCATTCAAAACAATCATCTTCTCTCTCAAATACATTGAAGGACACAAACTGCTGGAGTAACTCACGGACCAGCCAGAGCGTGGCATAGCAGTAGAGTTGCTGCCTTATAGAGCCAAAGGCCCGGGTTCAGTGCTGGCTACGAGTGCTGTCTGCACAGAGTTTGTGCGTTCTCCCAAGTTACTGGACTGCGATTCAGAAGTTCGATGACACAAGTTCAAATCCCACCATTGCGGCTGGGGTATTTAAACTGCATTACATAAATCTGGAGCTTAAAAAGCTTCTGCAGAAAACGTTCTGTAAGGGCTGCTAAAAGCACATTTGGTTCATTAACGTCCTTCAGGGAAATAAATCATTGCCCAATCTGGGGCTGTGTGTGACTCCCCAGATGCACCAAGGCAGTCGATCGCAACAAACAGGGCAATTGAAGATGCACAAGGAATGGGAACGGGCCAATAATACAGGCAGCACACAAATAAATAAAAAGTGGGCACTTTGGGTAAGAATTGGCAATGGCATTCTGGGAAGCTGGAATTAAAATGGGCTGAGGACCTATGTTCAATCTGGAGTCACTTTCTATCATAAATCCACTGTTGGCATTGAACAGAAACACAATACAAACAAAACTGAAAAATGGAATACTACATCCATGGAATTTAAAACAGGCTTACCTTTGATTGAAATATACGGCATTGAAACAGGCTTTCCGGCCCATCAAGACCATGCCAACCATTGATCACCCGTTCACACTAGTTCTATGTTATCAATGGTCAAGAGCTTCAAATTCCTGGGCGTGCATATCTCTGAAGATCTTTCCTGGTCCGAGAACACTGATGCAATTATAAAGAAAGCACATCAGCACCTCTACTTCCTGAGAAGATTACGGAGAGTCGGTATGTCAAGGAGGACTCTCTCGAACTTCTACAGGTGCACAGTAGAGAGCATGCTGACCGGTTGCATCGTGGCTTGGTTCGGCAACTTGAGCGCCCAGGAGCGGAAAAGACTGCAAAAAGTAGTAAACACTGCCCAGTCCATCATCGGCTCTGACCTCCCTGCCACCGAGGGGATCTATCACAGTCGCTGCCTCAAAAAGGCTGGCAGCATCATCAAGAATCCACACCATCCTGGTCACACACTCATCTCCCCGCTGCCTTCAGGTAGAAGGTACAGGAGCCTGAAATCTGCAACATTCAGGTTCAGGAATAGCTACTTCCCCAGAGCCATCACCCTATTAAACTCAACTCAAACAAAACTGAACATTAATAGCCCATTGCACTTTATCTGCTTATTTATGTGTGTATATATATATATTCAATGGTATATGGTCACACTGATCTGTTCTGTATCTATTTATGCTTACTATATTCTGTTGTGCTGAAGCAAAGCAAGAATGTCATTGTCCTATCTGGGACACATAACAATAAACTCTCTTGAATGTTGAATCTTGAATCTTTCTCATCCACTCCCTACACACTAGGGACGATTAACCTGCAAACCTGCGTGTTTTTGTGATGTGGGAGGAAACCGGATCACCCGGAGAAAACCCACACAGGGCACGGGGAGAACGTAAAACTCTGTACAGACAGCACCCATTGTCAGGATGTCACAAACCCCAGTCTGAAGAAGGGTTTCGGCCCGAAACGTTGCCTATTTCCTTCGCTCCATAGATGCTGCTGCACCCGCTGAGTTTCTCCAGCTTTTCTGTGTAACCTGTCACAAACCCTTGTCGCTGGCGCTGTAACGCAGCAGGACTATCGCTGTGCCACTGTGCCGCCCTTTTATTAGCCCTCAAGATTTTGAATGTTCCTCCTGGGTGGCCTCTTGGAACTGCAGATAGAAACATAGAAAAAACATAGAAATTAGGTGCAGGAGTAGGCCATTCGGCCCTTCGAGCCTGCACCGCCATTTAATATGATCATGGCTGATCATCCAACTCAGTATCCCGTACCTGCCTTCTCTCCATACCCTCTGATCCCTTGGCCACAAGGGCCACATCTAACTCCCTCTTAAATATAGCCAATGAACTGTGGCCTCAACTACCCTCTGTGGCAGAGAGTTCCAGAGATTCACCACTCTCTGTGTGAAAAAAGTTCTCCTCATCTCGGTTTTAAAGGATTTCCCCCTTATCCTTAAGCTGTGACCCCTTGTCCTGGACTTCCCCAACATCGGGAACAATCTTCCTGCATCTAGCCTGTCCAACCCCTTAAGAATTTTGTAAGTTTCTATAAGATCCCCTCTCAATCTCCTAAATTCTAGAGAGTATAAACCAAGTCTATCCAGTCTTTCTTCATAAGACAGTCCTGACATCCCAGGAATCAGTCTGGTGAACCTTCTCTGCACTCCCTCTATGGCAATAATGTCCTTCCTCAGATTTGGAGACCAAAACTGTACGCAATACTCCAGGTGTGGTCTCACCAAGACCCTGTACAACTGCAGTAGAACCTCCCTGCTCCTATACTCAAATCCTCTTGCTATGAAAGCCAACATACCATTCGCTTTCTTTACTGCCTGCTGCACCTGCATGCCTACCTTCAATGACTGGTGTACCATGACACCCAGGTCTCGCTGCATCACCCACTTTCCCAATCGGCCACCATTGAGATAATAATCTGCTTTCCCGTTTTTGCCACCAAAATGGATAACCTCACATTTATAATGGATAACCTCACATTTATAATGGATAACCTCACATTTAGATGTTGGAATCGTGAGCAATACACAAAGCACTGAAGGGACTCAACGGGTCGGGTGGCATCTGCGAAGGGAACGTACAGGTGACGTTTCAGGTTGGGACTCTTCTTCGGATGGATTGGCCTCCTTGACAGGATACCTGCCAGAATTCTTAACTGAAGAGGGGGTTCAATGGGTCAGGCAGCGAACATAGGGAGAGAAACTAGAGCAATTGTTTCAGGTTGATAACTGATAAGTTGCATACAATTAAGTTTGTTGGTCTGAAACCTTAGCCTACACTGTCAGTTTAATTTAGTTTAGTATAGAGATACTACAAGAAACAGGCCCTTTGGCCCACCAAGCCCATGCCGACCATCAATCTCCCGTTCACACTTGTTCTGTGTTATCTCACTTTCCAACCACTCCTTATATACGAGGAGCAATTTTACAGAGGCCAATAAACCCGCATGTCTTTGGGACGTAGGGAAACTGAAGCACCCGGAGGAATCCTATGTGATCACAGGGAGAAAGTGCAAACTCAAGTCAAGTCAAGTTTATTTGTCACATACACATATGAGATGTGCAGTGAAATGAAAGTGGCAATGCTCGTGGACTTTTGTGCAAAAGACAAACAACAAAACAACCAAACAAATTATAAACACAATCATAACACACATATTCTTTTACATAATAAATAATGGAAGGAAAAACGTTCTGTAGAGTTAGTCCCTGGTGAGATAGGCGTTTACAGTCCGAATTGCCTCTGGGAAGAAACTCCTTCTCAACCTCTCCGTTCTCACCGCATGGCAGCGGAGGCGTTTGCCTCCGCACACACACACACACACACACACAGAGCATCCGAGATTTGGATCAAACCCGGGTCTCTGACATGGACGGGAAAGGCTTAGAGGGAAATGGGCCAAAGCAGGTGGGACTAGCACAGATGGGACATCTTCATTGGCATGGGCAAGATGGACTGAATGGTCTGTTTCTGTGCTGTATAATTTAGTTAATTATTGTCATGTGTATTGTTACGTGCCGTGATAAGCCATTTTTATTGCGTGCTATCCAGTCAGCCAAAAACCAATGTATGGTCAGGTATGACACTATGACCTTGGCTCTATGACTTTGGCGCTGTGAGGCAGCAGCTTTACTAGCTGTGCCACTGTGCCGACCTCCCATTTGAAAATGAATTGTAAATGAAGTTACATTTTTTTCTCCTTCTATCAGTTTCCAGAGCTGTTTTTTTATTTGGGCACATCACACTGACCTCTCAACAATAGTCCCATAGAAAACTCTTCACGTTGATTTCCTCACGGGGCAACTCAACTGACATTCATTGAAATGCCAAGGCACGCTGGAGGTTGCACGCTGACACATTTGATACCCTGGCCCCATCCCATCAACTCCTTCACTACTGAGCCCAGCATTGAAACAGAATCACCCTGGGCCACAGAGACAGAGAGAGCTGGATACATAACAAAACCCCATTCATTTTAATAGGGTCACAAGCAATCAAAAATGCTATTACTTGAGCTATTTATGTGCCTTTTTTTAAAAAGCAATATCTTTATGATAAATTCATTTTTGACAGATTAAGTTATTTCCCAGTCATTTTTAAATTGTACTTTAATTATTTCTGTGTTTTAAGCTTTCGAGTATATTGCGCATAAAATCACAAAGGGATTTGATAGGGTTAAGGTGCAGAGTGTTTTACCCAGAATAGGGAATTCAAGAACCAGATGACTTAGGTTTAAGGTGAGAGGTGAAAGATTTAATAGGAACCTGAGGGGCAACTTTTTTACTCAGAGGGTGGTGGGTGTATGGACGGAGTTGCCAGAGGAGCTAGTTGAGGCAGGACTATAACAACACTTAAAAGACACTTGGACTAGTACATAGATATGATAGGTTATGGGATATGGGCCAAATGCGGGCAAATGGAACTAGCGTAAATGGGGCATGTTGGGACGAAGGGCCTGTTCTGTGCTGTATGACTTTATGACTCTCTATGACTCTATTTCAATTGTTCATTCAGGATATGTATATTTGGAACAATTTAAATCGACTTAAACCATCGGGCATTTAACAAACCTTCACTTAGATCTAGTTTCTCTCTCCATGTTGCTGCCTGATACACTGAACCTCGGTCTTCAGTTAAGAATTCTGGCAGATGTGCCAACAAAGAGGCCATCAGTCTGAAGAAGGGTCCTAACCTGAAACAGTGTCTGTCCATTCCCTCCATTGATGCTGCCTGACTGTGGCATAGTTGCTGCCCACAGCGCCCAAGACCCTGGTTCGATTCTGACTGTGGGTACTGTCTGTACAGAGTTTGTGTGTTCTTCCTGTGACCATGTGGGTTTTCTCTGAGTGCTCCGGTTTCCGCCCACACTCTCAAGACGTGCAGATGTGTAGGTTAGTTGGCTTCTGTAAATGTTCCCGAGTGTGTAGGATACAACTAGTGTACGGGGTGATCGCTGGGTCAGGTGGGATGGTATGATGTGGATGGATTGACGTCGTCAACATAATTTCTCTGCAAAGATGTTTTCTGCAATTGCTGAGGATTAATGATCCGATTTACAAGCTGCTAGTTCCACCGGGTATGGAATTTTCTTGGAATCGTGTGTGCACCGCTGTTTATTTCGATGGATATGAAGTATATATACGTGCCAAAATAGTTCCAAACCTCCAAAATTGGACATATAAATTTCTGAATGTGCTCCAGCATAAAAAATGGTGATGATTGGATGAACCTATGATGACCGTTTGACAGCACTGGACTTTACAAGGATGGGGGGGGGGGGGGGGGGGGGGGGGGGGGGGGGGGGGGGGGGGGGTAGGATCTCATTGAAGTGTATCGAATAATCTAGGACCAGAGGGCACAATCTCAGAATAAAAGGACTTACCTTTGGAATGGATACGGATGAATTTTTTTAGCCAGAGGGTGGTGAATCTGTAGAATTCATTGCAACAGATGGCTGTGGAGGCCAAGTCATTGGGTATTTTTAAAGTGGAGATTGACATGTTCTTGATTAGTAAGGGGTGTTGTCAGAGGTTATGGGGAGAAGGCAGGAGAATGAGGTTATGAGGGAAAGATAGATCAGCCATAATTGAATGGCAGAGAAGATTCTATACATTTTAAACTTGATACATGCAGCTTGGAAACAGGCCCTTCGGCCCACCAAGTCCGTGCGGAGAGCAATCACCTCATACACTAAAACTATCCTACACGTTAGATAAAAATTAGAATTTTTACAGAAGCCAATTAACCTGAAAACCTGTTCATCTTTGGAGTGTGGGAGGGAACTGGAGCACCCGGAGAAAATCCATGCGTTCAAGGGATAATGTACAAAATTCGTACAGACAACACGCATAGTTAGGATTGAACCCGAATCTCTGGCGTTGTAAGGCGTCAACTCTACCGCTGCGCCAGAGTGCCGCCCGTATTGCGCCAAGTGGCCTAATTCTGCTACTATGACATAAAATTGTCATAGCGTTGAGTTCACAAATTACTTGCTGACATTTTAACATCCTACAACAAGCTTATTTATTCTTCCCACATTCCCAGCAACGTATCCAGATCCTACTGCACACTAGTGCCAAATTACACTGGCTAATTAAACCATCAACCCCCAGTACTTTGGGATGTGGGAGGAAACCACGGCGACCAGAGAAATCCCACACGGTCACGGGGAAAACGCGCAGATGGCACCAGGCATCAGGATCGAACTGGGGTCACTGTTGCTGTGAGGCAGCGACTCTACCAGCTGTGCCTCTGTGCCACCCCTCATCTCCATAATTTTCCTAAGGGCCCATCTGGGATGGGCATCGTGCCTATCCTGGCAGCCTGACAATTTGCAAATGCTTTTTTGGAAACCATTACTTCTATAAGCGAGTTCGGTATTCTGAAAAATGCAATGAATCATGGGATTTGTCAAAGGTCAATCGTGATAAAGAAAAATCGAACAAAGCACTATAGAAACCGTGAGTAAATTTTCGGTCCGATTATTTTGCCTTTTTGGAAGCTTATATTGGTTATGGGTGACTTAAAAATTATGACAATATCACACTGGATGGTTTTCAGCGGTGGAAAGTCGAAGCTTTGAAGCAATTTTTAGCAGACAGGTGATTGAAAAAAACGGGAAGAAAAGCTGAACTCGCTGCTCCTGCTTATGCTGCAGCGCTCATGAAGAAGCCTGTGCTGCCGACTTCAGGTGAAGAAAAATGTAGTCATTTTGATCAGTATAAAGAACTCCTGAACTAGAAGATGGGTGGCTTGAAGAATTGAAAGGAATAAACTGCTGGCCTCCCACATCCATTGCCCAGCTGTCAAATCATCTTGCCAGTTATCATGAGGCTAACCAGCCATCTACTTCACTGAAGTCTCGCCTGATTAGTGACTACAAAGAAGGCAATCGTGATAAAGAAAACGATACATATAAGGTAACGATACATACAAGGTAAAATATTAAAAGATAAACAACTAAAATAAATATCACGAAAATAGCACGCATAAACACCCAACGCTGCACCAAAAAATCCCAGAGTATCATAAAGGACATTTCTCACCCCGGACACTCCCTGTTTGAACTGTTGCCGTCAGGCAGACGGTACAGATCTACAAGGACAAGGACGCACAGACTAAAAAACAGTTTTTACCCCACTGCTATAAAAGCACTAAATGTAGCTGCCAAGGAACGCAGGGGCGAGACATACTAAGGGACTGTGGTACACTGTGAAATCGACAGAAGGATGGAGGGTTGGGTGTTTATGCGTGCTATTTTCGTGATATTTATTTTAGTTGTTTATCTTTTAATATTTTACCTTGTATGTATCGTTAGCTTTTAGAAATGTTTGAATGGTGCACTGACTGGCTGACATTTTAAAATTTCGTTGTACATGGTTCATGTTACAATGACAATAAAGAAACTATTCTATTCTATTCGCAAGGCCAATAGCTACTTTGATGCTAGATGACTCCATCGGGTGGCACCACAGCTGTTAGTCCTATCACCCTTTTTGTGATTTTTAGTGTGTCTAAATGTATGTTTTAAATGTTTCTTAGTATGTCTTATGTAGGGGGTGATGGGGGGGAAATAGGGAGAAACCGTTTCTCAGTCACTTACCTGGACCGAGATGCGTCTTTTCTCCGCCACTCCCCCTCCCCCCCCCCCCCCCCCCCCCCCCCCCCCCCCCCCCGTCGTGTCCTACTAACTGGGTTGATGTGGCCTTTCCTACCAGAGCTTCAGCAGCGGGGTGGAATTTCCATCACAGAGCAGGACGATGCTTGCCGAGGATCACAGTGTTGGAACTCCAGAGTATTGGGCTTGCTGACTTTAACACCGTGGAGCTGTGGAGGTTTGCAGAGCTTCTAGCTGTGGGCGGCAATGACTTTAACATCGCCGAGGCCTGGGATCTTTTGCCGGGGATCACCAGTGTTGGAGCTCCACCCAGCTCGGCCTGTGGACTTCGGCAGCCACGGTCTCTGGGAACATTACCATCTGGTTCGGGAATTGCTCTGCCAAGGACAAGAAGGCTCTGCAGAGAGTAGTGCGTTCGGCCGAACGCACTATGGGAACTTCACTCACCCCCCTGCAGGAACTATACAACAGGAGGTGCAACTCCAGAGCAAACAAAATCATGAGAGACCTCTTCCACCCCTGCAACGGACTGTTCCAGCCGCTACGGTCAGGCAAACGACTCCGTTGCCATGCGGTGAGAACGGAGAGGTTGAGAAGGAGTTTCTTCCCAGAGGCAATTCGGACTGTAAACGCCTTTCTCACCAGGGACTAACTGTACAGAACGTTTTTCCTTCTATTATTTATTATGTAAAATAATATGTGTGTTATGATTGTGTTTATAATTTGTTTGGATGTTTTGTTGTTCCGCGAGCATTGCCACTTTCATTTCACTGCACATCTCGTATGTGTATGTGACAAATAAACTTGACTTGACTTGACTTGACTTGGTAGGAAGCGACTGATTCAGAATCTCCAAGCCGCGAGTGTGTTCTGATCCCTTCCGACACCGGAGTTTCGGTCATCCTGGTGAGAGGGTCTGTACATCGGACCGTCCGAAGCGGCAACTGCGGAGGAACAAAGAGGAGCAGTGACTGTACTATATTGCCTTCCATCACAGTGGGAAACGTTGATTCCGCTGTGGTGGACATTTATGTTAAACTCTATCGTGTATTGTGTTCTTTTTATTTGTATGGCAACTCAAATTTAACTGCATCAATTAGTGCATGTGACAATCAATGTGAGCTTGAACTTGAAAAAATGTTTTCTTTCATCCCATCTTTGATGATTCGCCAATGTGTTTTTTGAAAGCAGACTGCACACCTTCTGAAAGAGTACGCCAAACCCCCCCGTAAGCCATGGGTGTGCATTGAGAAGTCATCTGGGATTATTTACTCTGCTTGCTGTAGCTGCTTGTCAGGTAAATTGAAACACTTACTTCTTCATTCACTGGTTGTGGGGTCGGTCATATTATTTTTATTGCCATGTTGGGGTATTGTGTGCATCACATCTAACCATTTCACTTTAACATTTTCCAATACCTTTCAGGCTTGGTTCAACCTGTAATCATGTGGCTGCTATTCTCTTCAAACTTGATTATGCTTATCAAAGAGGATGGACATCTAAAGCGTGTACCTCGCGACCATGTACGTGGAACCTTTTCCGGGGTGAAGCGGCCCTGAATGAAATGCTGGAAGGAAAACGCATTTGTAATATGGACAGGCGGAAGCCTTGCTACAGAGATGGAGGTACATGCATGTAGTTCATCAATACAAATATTTTCTGTTTTAAAGATTAATGCTCTTTAACAGTGCTTATGACAATGGTACAACTATTTGTTTAAGTTTATAATGCAAATTATACCAGTAGAACTTGATTTTGTTGTTTCATTACCCTGGAAAGAAAACCAAGTATTCTGATCACTATTTCAGACCCACTTTTTAATTGTGTAATGTTGTATTGTTGATGTCAACATTAAAGTATTAGAAATTTGAAAAATGTTTGTACATTAATGTATATTGCTGACTGTTGTGAGATAAATGAAACTTTCACTACTTGTAATTAACTTAACTTTATTTAAGCTTTAAGCAACTTATTTCTGCAATACACAAACTCAGAAACGTCTGGCAAACATGGCTGATTCTGCAGGCTTTTCCCGCCTGAAATACTTTGCACATGCACACACTCCCGAAATGTCCTGCGCATGCGCACTCCAGAAATGTCCTGCGCATGCACACACACTAGAAGAGCTCCGCACATGCGCACATGCGCCCACTTCATTGACGTTTGTAAATTGATCATAACAGTGTTATTGTTTAAGTGTTACTGCTTTACTTTACACACAGGATCTCAGGGAATGATTAACGCTCCGTTGCGACGGCGTTTCAGCCAACAGCGAAATCTGCACCCCCACATGTTGATGGAATTATCAAAGATCTAAATGCATCAGTGACAAAGTGTTTCTCAGTACTTGATATCAATGCCTCTGCATGAGTATGCTGTTCAGGAGGACTTCAATGTCACGTGCACCATGGAAGTGGAAACGTCTAAGCATAATTCGCTATTGCTACCCAAACTGGCTGGAGAGTGCACCTCTGTTACTGAGCTCCTACACAAGCTGACTGCATACACTCAGGAAGAAGCAACATTTCTCCAAGAATGTACAATTGGCCAAAACAAGAACCCTATGTGGCACAAGCAACGTAAAGGACACATCACAGTGTCAAATATTCATGGGGTCTTGACGAGGATGAGGTATTTCCTAAAGAGCGATCAAACTGACCTCGACACAAGCGCGCTTGTAAAGCGTGTCATGGGCTACGATAAGCCGAGTGAACACTTACCTGCACTAGTGCACAGACGGCAGCACGAAGACGAATCAAGAGCCATGTTTGTGCAAGCATTAAATGAACTAGGACATAAAGACGTAACAGTTGAAGAATGAGGACTGTTTGTCTGCAGAGACAAACCCTTCATGGGCTCAAGCCCGGATGGTATTGTGACATGCACCTGTTGTGGCAGTGGGCCCTTAGAAATCAAATGTCCTATAAGTGCATATGGCCAAATGCAACAGCAAATAATTTGAAATGCTTTGTCTGAAAGCGATAATGGGCAGATGAAGCTCAAGAAGACACACGTGTACTATACACAAATACAAATGGAAATGGCTACGACGTTGAGTAAGTGGTGCGACTATTTTTATATACACGTGTTACAACAGTTCACCGTACTTGGAGAGGATCAAGTTTGATGGTGAAATGTGGAGCAAAATAATCAAATCGACATCATGGTTCTGCTACAATCACCTCGCTCCTCAGCTGGTTGCAGGCATATAAATGCAATACATCAGCCACAATGGAGGAAAGTAATAAGGAACGAGTTAACTTGATGCTTATGGTATTTACCATACACTTTAATGTTGTAAACTTGAAACAAAGTCTACACAATTTTGTTCTTTTGAAATGAAACTCGACATAAGAGTGCATATGTGTGACTACTTCTAAACATATACATGTAACTTTATGGCTAATGTACACATAACTTCTGTACATTTACTGATTGAGTTCTGGATTTCAGTTCACATCAAATCTGGTTGAACATAAAGTTGAATTCTGATCTCATTTACACACTAATGGATGCTGCGCAGATGGTTAAAATATCAACCTGTTGGGCAACATTAGTTTTCGTTGCTGTCACCCACTTTTTTCTTTTATTTGAGGGTTTTCCATCTTTGCGAGGGAGTGCACATGGGGACATTGGGGATAACAAATAACCAAGATTCAGGACCGGGTCTGGATTGAGCATAGTTGGCTCGCCGACCACAAAGTGCTTAGAGCACACGCGGCTGTTGCCTTTGGGGTCAGGCTGCCAATTCTTGCCTTTCCTTCCTTTCGGTTGACCAGTTCGGACCAATGCAACCGGGCTGCTACTCTTTGTCGGAATGGGAAGAGTTTGAAGGGAGGTGGGCAGAAACAGTTCCCGTTGCAATTTTACAGTTGTGGCTGTCACACACATTCTGCATCCACTTAGTCAGGTGATACATGCTGTTCCCACAGTCCAACAATGCACAATAATTATAATAATAATAAATACTTTATTGATCCCCTCAGGGAAATTCAGATGTCCAGAAGCCCCCAACCAACAAACCCACAGATTCAAAACGAACGCAGACAGGTCTGCCACCGGTCTGTAGTCGTTGATCTCGGTCGGCCGCCCTGCTTTGGGAACCGGCACGAGACATGATGTTTTCCACAGACCTGGTACCCTCCCTGACTGGAGGCTCAGGTTGAAAATGGTCTGGAGCGGCTCCGCCAGCTGAGCCGCACAGTCTTTTAGTAGCCTGGGACATACACCATCAGGGCCAGCTGCTTTACCAGGGCGCAACCTCCTCAGCGCATGCGCATGGCTCAGCCCAGTAACATATAAAATAAAATAAATAACAAAGTCAATCATATGTTAATTCAAATAGGGTCCTGTAAGCATGTCCATTACATACCAGAACAAGTTACAATGCAAAAGAAAATGGTGCAAGTATATTGAAATAATTTATACAATCACAAGATTATAACAGAAAATTAGAATTACAAATACTGAGTAAACCATCCAATGTTATGTTATGAATTAGGACATTCGGCCCATCGAGTCTGCTATGCCATTCGACCATGGCTGATCTATTTTTCCCACAAAGGGTAGTGGGTGTATGGAACAAGCTGCCAGAGGAGGTAGCTGAGGCAGTACTATCACAACGTTGAAGAAACATTTCAACAGCTACATGGATAGGATCGGTTTGGAGGGATATGCGGAAAATGCAGGCAGATGGGACTAGTGTAAATGGGTCGGTGTGGGCAAGTTGGGTCGAAGGGCCAGTTTCCTAGCTGTATGATTTTATGACTCTATTTCCCAATGACACAGAGGACACAATTCTACCCATCACATCTATGCTGGTTCAGAGGAATCCCAATCCCTCACTAATTCTCGCTGACACGTCGTCCATCCATGTTCTCCAGAGATGCTGTCTGACCCGCTGAGTTCCTCCAGATCTTACTCAAGATTCCAGTATCCACAGTTCCATATGATTAAAGAATGGATCTACTGGACTTATATTCATTAGAATTTAGAAGGATAAGAGGGGATCTTATGGAAAGATATTACATTCTTAAGGGATTGGACAGGCTAGATGCAGGAAAAAATGTTCCCCATGTTGGGGGAGTCCAGATCCAGGGGTCATAGTTTAAGAATAAGGGGAAAGCCATTTAGTACTTAGATGAGGAAAAACGTTTTCACCCAGAGAGTTGTGAATCTGTTGAATTCTCTGCCACAGAGCGCAGTGGAGGCTAATTCACTGGATGTTTTCAAGAGAGAGTTAGATAGAGCTCTTAAAGATAGCGGAGTCAGGGGATTATGTGGAAGCAGGAACAGGGCATTGATTTTGGAAGATCAGCCATGATCATATTGAATGGCGGTGCTGGCTCAAAGGGCCAAATGGCCTACTCCTGCACCTATTTTCTATGTTTCTATTTCAGTATGCCAGAGGTTGAGGGGTGATCTGATAGAAGTATAAAAAACAATGAAAGGCACAAATAGGGTAGACACAGAACCATTTTCCCAGGGTGGAAATGTCCAAGACAAGAATGCACGAGAGAGGCAAAGTTTAAAGTTAGAGAGGGAAAGTTTGCAGGAAACGTGCATGGAAAGTTGTTTTGCAGAGGGTGGTGGGTGCCTGAAAAACACTGCCAGGGATGGTAGTGGAGGCAGATATGATAATAGCATCATAAGTCTTTTAGAAAAGCATATGAATATATAGGGAATTAGGAATATGGATCACGTGCAGGCACAAGTGATCAATTTCATTTGGTATCATGTTCAGCACAAGTTCCTGTGCTGTGTTGTTCTACGCTCCCTCCATAATGGGCCAAAAAGCTTCATTTTGATCTCTGCCAATTCCAGTGCCAATATAAATCATAGAGCTTTCCTTTATGGTCAAATGTAAACAGTGGAAGAGCTTAAATAACATCGTTGCAGGGTTAACATTTCAGATTGATGAAAGTATTTTTCTCTCTCTCTGAGTGTTGCTTATCCCACTGATTTTTTCCTAGTGCTTTCTCTTTTTATTTCAGAGCCCTTAATATTTTGCTTTTGTCGTAAACCCTACATCTCAGCAGATTACAGGTTTGTTTTTGCTCTGCCAGATGCTCAATAATTGCTTTAATTAGTGTTTTCAATGCTTTATGGTAATAAATAGAAGACATGTTTCGACAACCAATGGAAATTTAATTAATGTTAATTATATGCAAGAATTAGGATTATCAGCCTTCTATCATTAAAAGGTAATCAGGCAATGGCGTATTTCCAGCTGATTTCATTTTTTATTTTAGTCTAGGTTTGATTTTTTTTAGACATGGCTTGGAATAAGCAGCTCGGTCCACCGAGTCTATGCCAGCCATCGATCACCTGTTCACACTAGTTCTATTTTATCACAGATAATGGCATGGGAGGCACAGTGGCACAGCAGTAGAGTTACTGCCTTACAGCATTAGACCCCCGAGTTAATAAGGGGAGGGATTTCATGCCAGCGGGCCTCATGGGTGGCAATGGTCTAGGATAAAATTGCGATTTGGGAAACAGTATTGAATGTTTGTTTTGCGTCCGAAAAAGTTGGCTTAATTTTTTGCACGATTCCTGTATTGTATATATTTATTTTACTTGAATAAAGTCTATTTTTTAATTTTTAAAAAAAGAAACCCGGGTTCGATCCTGACTACGGGCGTTGTCTGTACAGAGTTTGTACGTTCTCCCTATGACCTCGTGGGTTTTCTTCAGATGCTCCAGTTAAAATCCTCCCACATTCCAAAGACGCACAGGTTTGCAGGTTAATTGTCCTTGGCTTATAGGATAGTGCCCGTGTATGTGTGCGGGATGATGCTGGTCAGTGTGGACACAGTGGGCCAAAGCACCTATTTCTGTACTGTATCTCTAAAGTCTAGAATCTATAAGGGAATGGAATAGGTTGTTCGGCCAACAGAATACATGCCAACCATCAATTATCTGTGCTCACTAGTTTATTATCCCAGAGAAAAACATATAGTGATGGAGTAACTCAGCTGGTGTGCTAGCATCTCTGGAGAACATGGATAGATAACGTTTTACGCTGAGACCTTTCTTATCTTCCACTCCCTACACATTAGGAGCAATTTACAGATGGACAATTAACCTACAAACCTGCACGTTTTGGGGATATGGGAGGAAACCAGAGCACGTGGAAAAAACCCACACTGTCACAGGGAGAAGATACAAACTCTGTACAGACAGAGCCTGAGGTCAGGATCGAACCTGGGCCTCTGGCACTGCGAAGCAGCAACTCTACCAGCTACATCACCTGGTTTACATTAAAACAAGAGGCCAGAAAAGTTCTTATCAAATGTTATCAATTGAATCCCTCAAGAAAAATAACCTTCAATGCTGCTTATGACATTTGCTTCAAATAATTTATCTCCAGTAGGTCAAAAAAAAAAATATATATTACAGAACAAACAATCCCATAAATTAATTCAAGCTGTTAACATGTGAATTCACTTTAAGTTAACATCTTATATCAGCTACAGTTTGCAAGCTTGTATCCCGGCATGCTCATTAATCCTTTTAAAATATCCTTTCATCTTGTAGTCAACGACTGTGGTTTTTATCTCCGTGGTTCTTAAATACGATTTCCCCTTCCTATGAGTTACTGGCTAGAATCTAATCAATACATTCGGACGTTTTTCTTGTGGAAAAAAAGGCTGACTTGACTTTTAGACTTTTGCCTTTAGAGATACAGCGCGGTATCAGATCCCTCGGTCCACCGTACCGACCAGCGATAAACCCGTACACCAACACTATCCTACACACTAGGGCCAATTTACAATTTCATCGAAGCCAATTAACCTACTAACCTGTACGTCGTTGGAGTGTGGGAGGAAACCAGCACACCCGGAGAAAATCCACGAGATCACAGGGAGAACATATAAACTCCGTACAGGATGGAACCAGGGTCTCTGGCACTGTAAGGCAGCAGCTCTACCTCTGCGTCACTGTGCCGATCGCATCTTGTGTAAGTTGTGGATCTTGCACTATCAGCCTCTTTCCACCCCTGCGGCCTCTGACCTCTTTCTTCGTCACTTCCACGGTCCCTTGATCTCTGTCTCTGATTCTCTGGGGGTCACTGGGCTGTCTCTTGGTCACTCTCGGAGTTGTCAATATATCGTCGTCGAACCCAAATCCTTTGCCCATCACGGCTGCATAAAACCCATCAAAAGGGCCAATGAACTGCAGAGCATCAAGAGAATAGAGTCATACAGGACGGAAACAGGCCCTTCGGCCCGACTCGTCCCATGCCAACCAAGATGCCCCATATATGCTAGCCCCATTTGCCTGCATTTGGCCCATATCACTCAAAGTTTTCCCGCAACTTGTTTTTTACTCTGCATGGGTGAACCACAAGTTGGCATCTGTTCAAGGTATATAGATGGAGGCAGGTGAGATTGCAGGTGCTGGAGTTTGGAGTGATAAACAAGTTGCTGGAGGAACTCAACACAATTTTGACTGGAGTCCAAGGCTCAGGGTGGCATGGTGGCGCCGCTGGTAGGGTTGCTGCCTTACAGCGCCACAGACCCCGGTTCGATCCTGTCCTCAGACGCTGTCTGTGTGGAATATGCACGTTCTCGCTGTGATTCCCACGGATGGGATTCCACCCCTCCTAAAAATGTGTGGATGCTCCGGTGCGGAAGTCCTCTATGGTTGGCCTAGACATGGGCTGAAATGCTACATCTCAAACTAAACTTTAGCCAGTTGAGTTCTCAAGGTTTTCAAAATTTGTAGAATAAGTTACCTCTGCAGTAATTTCAAGACTAGAATCTATTCGGTGAATTCTGTCTGAAGGAGGGTCCTGATCTGAAATGTCACCTAGCCATGTTCTCCAAGGATGCTGCCTGATCTACTGAGTTACTCCAGCACTTTGTGTCATTTTTTGGTGAATTCTGGTGCTTAGAGGATAGAATAAGAGATACCTGCATTGCATTAAGGGCTATTCAAATGATTTATCCATAGAGTAGCAGATTCCCTGGAATGAGATGAAGGCTGAAATCTAATATGTGTAAGAATGAACTGCAGATGCTAGTTTAAACTGTAGACACAAAAAGCTGAAGTAACTCAGTGGGACAGACAGAAACTCTGGAGAGAAGGAATGGGTGATTAGACCCTTCTTCAGACTCCTAATAGTCGGGTCTGTTAGATTATATATCAAACGTAATAGAAGCATATAAATCACAGATCAATCTAGGCATGGTATCATATGGTTCTGATAAAGAATAATGGATACATGGGAATGAATTAAAGGCTGGGATCCTGACAAGGATTTGGAAAGGGATATATGTTGGCAATTGGCATGCTGTTGATTCATCGGGTTTACAAATTCCAATGACATTTAAGCCCACATTTGGACTATGGCGTACAGTTTTGGTCACCCTGCTATGGGAAGTAACTCATTAAGCTGGAAAGAATGCAGAAAAGATGCAGACCACAAGGTCATAAGACATAGGAGTGGAATTATGTCCTTTGGACCATTGATTCTGCTCTGCCATTCAATCATGGCTGAAAGTAATCACCTGTACATTAGCACATTCCTACATACTAGTGACAATTACCAAATTTTTACCAATGCCAATTAATCTACAAACCTTTACAATTTGAGTGTGGATGAAAACCGGAGCACCAGGAGGAAACACATGTGGTCACAGGGAGAATGTACAAACACCGTACAGACAGCCCCCGCAGATCAGGATGGAGCCCGGGTCTCTGGTGCTACTAGACAGCAACTCTCGAGTGAAATTCTTTATCTCACAAACAGTCCAGTAGAGTATTGCCACACCCCCTATCCCCGTTATGCAAATGTGCAGACATATTCTATGGAGCCCATATGCACGAGGCACTACTTTATGGTGCCATTTTCAAAGACCATCCGCTAGTTCTCATGAGCAGTGTCTGTTCCAGGCAAGTCCAAGTCTGTTGCAGCCCTCCAGTCATCTCCTTCCTTGGACCATCCTCCTCCTTCCTCCCTCCTTCCAAGTGGACTAGTTAGAGTATATGAAGCCAGGATACAATTCTCTGTGTAAAGTCCCTGAGCTCAGCCTACTGCACTGCAAGTGAAAGTTATCTAAACTGATTCTAAACCAGTGGAGAAAATGCATCCTGATTTATTGTGCTTTGTGTCCATCCAGTGGCCAATCTTGGATGTGCATCTTAGTGCCACACTAGAATTTAACACTAAATCCATCACTGATTTTCCAGCAACTAGTGGTCCAGCACCTTCTTTAATCCAGACGCAATCTTGACCTCATTGGGACTTCCCTGCACCTCCGGCCTGGCCAGATTTGGTAGGTCCGTTCCCATTAAAAATACCCAATGACTTGGCCTTCCAGTTATCTGTGGCAATGATTTCCACAGATTCACCACCCTAAGACCAAAGTAATTCTTCCTCATCTTCTTTCTAAAGGTATGTCCTCTTATTCTGAGATCTGAGAAGGTCGAGACCTTTCTTTAGACTGGATAGGTGATGTTTCGGGTCAGGCCTTTGGTTCAGGCATGGTCTAACGAAGGGTCTCAAGCCAAAATGTCACCTCTCCATGTTCTCCAGCGATACTGCCTGACCCGCTGTGTTACTCCAGCACTTTGTGTCTTTTCTCAGGCTTATCATCACCAGGACGACATGGAACATACTGGGGGCCTTCACTCACGTGTCACTCTGGTTGCCAGGGGCAGCTGCCTTTTTCTGATTCCGATCTTTTAATAAAACAAAAGATGTGAGCCAAGATTAGGAACCGCTGGAGCAAATATTTTAATTCTGTGTGAACAGCCCTCCGTGAGAAGAAATGAACAGATTAGCGGTGCTGAACCCGTAATCCTGGTGAGGAACTCAAAAACATGAGTTTGAATCCCGCCACGGCCACTATGGGAGTTTAAATTTAATTAATTTGGCATAACACAAATGTATTGGGGAAACATCAGCCTTCAGTATTGTTGTGAAGAGGCACCTTTAAAAATTGATATTGTCCTGGGTGAACAGTCAAGGGATTGTGGCCAGCAAATTCAGGTTTGTCCTAGTTCATATGTTCAAAATTTCATAAGTTTTAGGAGCAGAGTTAGGCCATTCGGCCCACTCCGCCATTCAATCATGGCTGCTCTATCTTTCCCTCTCAACCCCATTCTCCTGTCACCTTCCAATAACCCCTGACACACGTACTAATCAAGAACTGAATCCCAAACTAATCTTTGAAGTGACTCTGCAAGTTACCCAGCTGATGGGTAAATGGAGGTGGGCATTAAGTGCCAGCTTTGCAAGTAATTAAAGCAAAAAGTAATGGAAACACTCTGTAGGGTCAGGCAGCACCTGTGGAAAAAGAAACGATTCAGATCCAAACCATTCATCAGGATGTGGCATGAGAGAAAGGCCTGTATCAAGACTTTAGTGATACAGCGCAGAAATAAGTTCATACGTTCTAGGGACAGAATTGTGCCTTTTCGACTCACCAAGTCCATGCTGACCAGTGATCACCCCGTAAACTGGAACCGACGTACAGATAAGGGGCAATTTACAGTTTTACCGAAGCTAATTAATCTGCAAAGCTAGGATAGACACAAAATGCTGGAGTAACTCAGCGGGACAGGCAGCATCTCTGGAGAGAAGGAATGGGTGACGTTTTGGTTCGAGACGTTTCTTCAGTCTGAAGAAGGGTCTCAACCTGAAACGTCACCCATTCCTTCTCTCCAGAGATGCTGCCTGCCCCGCTGAGTTACTCCAGCATTTTGTGTCTGGCTCCAATTTAAACCAGCATCTGCAGTTCTTTCCTACACAACCTACAAACCTGTACCTCTTTGAAGGAAAGCGGAGCACCCAGGAAAAACCCACACGATCATGGGGATAACGCACAAAATCCGTACATACAACACCTGTAGTCACGGTCAAACCCAGGTCTTTGGTGCTGTAAGGCAGCAACTCTACCACTGCGTCTTGAATTCACTGCCACATGTTCATCTCAGGATGAATGGGCTGTAATCATGTGGACATTGTATCCCTGCTTCATGTTAGGGCCTGTGTTTTTTTTTTAAATTAAATTCATTGCATCGGCCACAGTCAGTCCCATTTCCATCCAGGTAAACTGAAGCAGCGTTATTCTATTTACAAGTCCTGTAAATAACTGGGTGTTGCTAGGGAGACAGGTACATTTATCACAAATGATGTATCTTCAAGTGCAGCAAGCAGCGACACTGTTTAGACAGCAGACTGGTACACAGCATTAAAGGGATCCTTCCCAATGGGACTTACACCATAGGACCATAGCCCTGCAGTCTGCATGCTATCTCCCACAGCCAGATAGAGTTTGTTATGCCTACATATAGTTCAATTACATGATTAAATTATACATCCTGAAGACGTGACGGGGCCCGCCTGAAGAGCGTTGGTCGGTGGGAATGGGAACCCGCCCGAATGCTCGTTGCAATGTGTAAAAAGAGTAAAGATACTATTATAATTTTGCTACATGTCATTGTGGTATATATCATGTCTAGATTGGTGAATATGTTTGGTTTGTGACTTTATTTGAAGCGGTAATAATATGTGAATGCTTCATTGAGCAAAATTCCGACTGGTAGCTACGCACTTCGTCCGAGCACATTATCACACGCGCCATGCAAGACGTCATAAATGATCACCTAAACTGTCATTTGGCAACTTAAAAAGCTGCCTAGATTGCCCGGCTGGAAACAGAGATAAAAAGTTAAGTGAGAGCTCTGCTTGCCCGTGGCTCCATCGGTTGGCAGTTGTCCAACCTTTGGACCTTCATTCACCGCTGACACTCACCACCCCTCCTTCTCATGACCGATTATCAGTTCATGAGCTGGATGGAGTGCCGGGCTTTGCACACGACGTTCTGCACAAAGTCCGGCGCCCTGGGCCAAAACTCCTCAGCTGACCCGCCGGCTGGGCTTTGTCTGCAGTCCAGCACCCGGGCCAACTCATCATTCAGCCAGCCATGGCCGAGTCGGTCAACAAATTGCCGTCGGGAATCTGTCCCTTATTTTGACCTTTTGTCTCTTATCTGGGAGCGAGAAAGGTGGCAACCTTAATAATATATGCACAAATAATTTAATTGCGCGGCAAATAGAACACTATCGATGTTGCCTATTGATTGCCACAGATACCTGGATACCGTGACATTCTTTGTTTTTGGACACAAAGAGCCACTATGTATTTGGAGCCAACAAAGTTACAAAGTACTGATTAGAGTCACGTTGGTTCCTTCATCCCCCATCACTCAGCCCCGCCGGGTCCCACTTTGTTCTCAGCAGAGCGGCCCTTCCTCCCCTCTCCGCGGCGCTCCTTGGCCGCTCTTGCCAGAGAGGGGAGAGAAAGAGAGGAAGGGAAGGGAAAGGAGAGAAGAGGGGAGGGAGAAGGGAGAGGCGAAAAGAGGAAGGGAAGGAAGAAAGAGAGAGGAGGGGAAGGGAGAAGGGGAGAGAGGAGGAGAGAGAAGGGAAGAGGAAGAGGAGAGGGGAGAAGGCGAAAGGGAAGAAATGAACAGGGAAAGACAGAAAGGGGAGAGAAAGAAAGAGGCAAGAAGGGAAAGGGGGGAGGAAGAGGGAAGGGAGGGGAAGGGGAGGAGGGAAAAGGGAGAAAGGGAAAGAGAGGGGGGAGGGGAGGGAGAAAGAGGAGAGGAGAGAGAAAGAAGAGAGAGGGAGAAGAAAGAAAGGAGAGGAGAGAGAAGAGAAGGAAGGAGGGAGGGAAGAAAGAGAGAAGAAAAAGAAGAGGGGAGAAAAGGAATAGAGAAGAAGGAGAGAAGGGAAGAGGACGGGAGGGGAGAGGGAGAGGGAGGGGAGGAAGGGAAAAGAGGAGAGGAGAAGAGGGAAGAAGGAGAAGGAGAAGGAGAAGAGGAAGGGGAAGGGAAAGGGGAGAAGGAAAGGAAAGGGAAGAAAGGAGGAAGAGGAGAGAAGGAGGAGAGGGAGGAGAGAGAGGAGAGGGAAGAGAAAGAAGAGGTCTGGGAGAGAGAAGGGGAAGAGAAGGAAGGGGGAAGAGAGAGGGGGGAGGGGGGAGGGAGAAGGAGGAGAAAGGGGAGAACAGAGGAGAGAAGAGAGAAGAAAGGGAGAAAAGGGAAGGGAAGGGGAGAAGAGGGGAGAGGGGAGAAGGAGAAGGAGGGAGAGAGAGAGAAGAGGAAGAAGGGGAGAAAAGAGAAAAGAGAGGGGGAGGGGAGGGGGAAAGGGAAAGGAGAAGACCCAAGAGAGGCAAGAGAGAAGAAAGGGGGGAGGAGAGGGGAGGAGGAGGGGAGAAGAGGGAAGGGAGAGGAAAAAGAGGAAAGGGGGAGGAAAAGAGGAAGAAGAGGGGAAAGAGGAAAGAGGGGGAGAGAGAGGAGAGGAGAGAGGAGGAAGAAGGGAGGGGGGAAAAGGGAGGGGGGGAGGGGAGGGGAGAGAGAAGGAGGGGGAAAAGAGGGGAAAAGGGGAGAAAGAGGAGAAGGGAAAGAGAGGAAGGAGGAAAAGAACAGGGAGGAGAGAGGAAGAGAGGGGAGGAGAGGAGGGGAGGAGAGGGGAAGGGAGAGAAGAGGGGAAGGGAAGGAGACAAGGAGGAGGGGGGAGAGGGGGGGAAGAGAGAGGGGAAGGAGAGAAGGGAGAAGAGAAGACAGGAGAAAAAGAGGAGAGGGAAAAGAAGGAGAGGAGGAGAAAGGAAAGGAAAAGGAAAGAGGAGAGAAGGGGGGAAGAGGAAAGAGAGGAGGGGGAGGAAGAAGAAAAGAGGGGGGGAAAGAAGAAAGGAAGAAAGAGAAGGAGAGGAAGGAGAGAGGAGGAGAGAGGGAAGGAGAGAAGAAAGAAAGAGAAGAGAGGAGGGAAGAGAAGAGAAGGAAGGAAAAGGGAGAAGGGGGGAGGAAAGAGGGAGAGAGAAGAGAAAGGAGGAGAGAGGAGAAGAAAAGAGAGAGGGAGGAGAAGAGAGAGAGGAAGAAGAAAGAAGGAAGGGAAGAAGGGAAGGAGGGTAGAGGAGGAAGGGGAAGAAGAGAGAGAGGAGGAGGAGAGGGGAGGAGGGGAGAGGAAAGGAGAGAGAGGAGGGGAAAGGAGAGAGAGGGAGAGAGAAGGGAGAGAGGGGGGAGAGAGGAGGGGAGGAGAGGGAGAGGAGAGGGAGAGAAGAAGAGAGAAGAAGAGGGGGAGGGAGGGAGAGGAGTCGAGAGAAGGGAGAAGAGAGAAGAGGAGAAAGAGAGGGAAAAAAGGAGAGAGAGGAGGGAGGGGAGGGGGGAAGAGAGGAGGGGAGAGGAGGAGGAGAGGAGGAGGAGGGGGAAGAGAGAGAGAGAGAGGAGAGGGGGGAGAAGAGAGAAGAAGGAGAGAGGAAAGGGGAGAGAGAGGGAGAGAGGAGAAGGAGAGGGAGAAAGAAGGAAGAGAGGAGAAGAGAGAAGGAGGAGAAGAGAAAGAGGAGAGGAAGAAGAGGAAAGGAGAGGAGAGGGGAGAGGAGAGAGGAGGGAGAGAGAAGGAGGAGAGGAGAAGAGAGGAGAAGAGGGGGAGGAAGAAGAGAGGGAGAGGAAGGGGAGAGGGAAGGGAAGGCAGAAGGAGAGGGGAGGAGAAAGGGAAAGAGAGAGAGAGGAGAGAGGGGAAGAGAGAAAGGGGGAGAGGGGGAGGGAGAGACAGAGAGAGAGGGAGAGAGAAGAGGAGAGGAGAGAAGGGGGGAGAGGAGGAGAGGAGAGGAGAGGAGGGAGAGAGGAGAGAAGGAGAGGGAGAGGAAAGGAGAAAAAGAGAGTGGAGAGAGAGAGGAGAAGGAGAGAGAGAGGAGAGAGAGAGAAGAGAGGGGAAGCAGAGAAGGAGAGGGAGAGAAGAGAGGAGAGAGCAGAGGAGAGAGAAAGAAGAGGGAGGGAGAGAGAGAGGAGAGGGAGAGAGGAAGAGGGAGGAGAGAGAGAGAAGGAAAGAGAGGAAGAGAGAGAGGGAAGAGAGAGGAGGAGAGGAAGAGAAGGGGGAGAGGAGAGAGAGAGAGAAGGGGAGGGCGAGAAAGAGAGGGACAGAGGAGGGAAGAAGAGGGAGAGAGGGAGAGAAGAGAGGGAGAGGAGGAGAGAGGAGAGAAAGGGAGAAGAGAGGAGAGGAGGAAGAAGAGAAGGAAGGAGAGAGAGAGAGAGGAGAAAGAGGGGGAGAGAGAAGAGAAGAGAAGAGAGAGAGGAGAGGAGAAGAAGAGGAGAGAAGAGGGAGGAGAGAAGAGAAGAAGAGAGAGAGAGAGAGAGAGAGGAGGGAGAGGAGAGAGAGAGGGAGAAGAAAGAGGGGAGAGAGAGAGGAGGGGAGAGAGAGAAAAAGAGGGCAAGAGAGAAGGAAGAGGAGAGAAGAGAAGGGAGGAGAGGGAGAGAAAGAAGAGAAAAGAAGAGGAAAGAGAGGAGAGGAAGAGGAGAGAGGGAGAGAGGAGAGAGAAAGAAAAGAGAAGGGGAGAAAGAAAGGAGAGGAGAAAAGAGAGAGGAGAGAGGAGAGAGAGGAGAAGGGGAAGAGAGGGGAGGAGAGAGAGGAGGAGAAAGAGAGGGAAAAAGAAGAGAGGAGGGAAGGAGGAAGAAAAGGGAGGAGGAAAGAGAGGGGAGAGAGGGGGAGAGAGAGAGGAGAGAGAGACGGGAAGAGAGAGAGGGGGAGAGACGGGAAGAGAGAGGGGTAGAGAGAGGCGTAAGGCAAGAGAGGGAAGGGGAGAAGAGAGGGAAAGAGAGGAGAAAAGAGAGAAAGGAGAGAGAAAGGAGGAGAGGGGAGGAGAGGGGAGGAGATGGGAGAAGAGGGGAGGAGAAGGGAGAAGAGGGGAGAGAAGGAGAGGAGAAAGGGGAAGGAGAGAGGGGGGGAAAAAGGAGAGGGGAAGGAGGAAAAAGAGAGAAAAGAAAGAGAGAAAGAGAGGGAGAAAAAAGGAGGGGAGGAAGGGGAGAAGAGAAGAGAGGGGAGGGAGAGAGAAGAAGAAAGGAAAGAAGAGAGGAAGAGAAGAGAGAGAGAGACTAGAGAAGAGAAGAGGAGAGGGAGGAGGAGAAGGAAAAGGAGCAGAAGAGAGAGAGGAGAGGAAGGAGAGAGAGGAGAAGAAAGAGGAAGAGGGAGGAGAGGAAAGGAAAGAAGAGAGAGTGAGGGATAGGACTTAGGAAGGTGAGTGTGTGAGTAAGAGAAAAAGAGAAGTGAAAGACAAAGACCAAGTGTGCGGTGGGGAAGAGAGGGAGGGAGAGAAAAAAAAAGAAAGAGGCGTGGGTGAAGTGGGGAAAGAGGGGAAAAGATGGAAAAGAGGTGGGGGAAAAAAGTAGGGCTGAAAGTGGGTGAAAGAGTGTGTGTGGCCAGTGGGTGAAAGGAGAGAGTGGAAGGTTAGGTGTGAGGTGTGAGAATGAGAATGGGAGAAAGAGAAAAGTGGAGAAAGATCGAAAGAAAGAAAGGAAAGAGAATTGTGGGAAGGGGTGTGAAAGTGTGGAAAAGGTGTGTTTGTGTGAAATTGAAAACCAATGTTGTAATGAAATGTTCCCATCAATCATATTCCCAGATCCCTCACATGGTTTTACTCCACCCCACAGGCCTTTCCACCCACTGACCCCACTATTTAATTGGCTCATTCACTCTCCAACAATCCTCAGCTTAATTTGGGGAAAAAGGATTAATATAAAAAGGAAAGGCAGCGGAGTGATGTGCGTACGTGTGCAAGTACGTATGTGAGTGTGCGTGTTTGTGTGTACGTGTGCATATGTGCGTGTGTATGTATGTGAGTATGAGCGCATGTGGGTACGTATGCGAGTGCATGCGTGTGTATGTGTGTGCATGTGCGTGTGTGTGGACATGTGTTTGTGTGTGTATATGTGTACGTGTGTGAATGCGTGTACATGAGTACATGTACATATGCGTGTGCGTATGTGAATGTTTATGTGCGCATGTGTGTGTGCGCCTACGTGTGTGTCTGTGTACATGTGTGAATGTGCGTGTGTGCATGCGTGGGTGTGCATGCGTGGGTGTGCATGCGTGGGTGTGCATGCGTGGGTGTGCAAGTTTCTGTGTCTATGCAGTGACTACAATTATTAGATAAGATTCCTGACAGACTCCTCTGTGTCTTTACCCTATCTATTCCTCTCATGGTCTTTTACACCTCTTTAAGATCATCCCTCGTCCTCCTGCAATCCAAGGAATAAAGTCCTAACCTGCCTAGTCTCTCCCTATAGCTCAGGCCCTCAGGCTTCGCAATAGATTCTGCCTGATCGCTAAGTTCCTACAACATTTTGTTTTGCTTATGATTATAGCATCTGCAATTCATGATGTCTCTAAAAGAAAGATATGTAGGCTTCCGCCAGACAAGAATTATCTTTTAATGTTTTATGAAATCACAATAAGTTCAACCAACCTCCTAACGGTAAATATCCGATTATCACGATGTTGCATTATTGGCTCATGTCCAACTAATGCATCCAAAGGTTTTAATGGATTTTGTTCACATTATCTTCCACTTGAAATTGATATCTAATCAACCACTAGCATGGATGAGAGAGGCTTGAACAATATTCATCACACAGCAGCCTGCCTGAACGACAGCTCTTGCACGGTTCCACACTTCCACACTTCATTCACACATGCATGGTTTGGAAACAGCTCCATCCAAGACAGCAAGAAATTGCAGCCAATTGTCAACGCAGCCCAGACCATCACACAAACCAATCTCCCTTCCATTGACTCCATTTACACCTCACTCTGCCTCGGCAAGGCCAGCAGCATAATCAAGGACGAGTTGCACCTTGGCCACTCCCTCTTCTGCACACTCCCATCAGGCTAAAGGTATAGAAGTGTGAAAAGGCACACCTCCAGATTCAGGGATAGTTTCTTCCCAGCTGGTATCAGGCAACTGAACCATCCTACTGCCAGTTCAGTTGGTAGAGAGCAGACCGAAACTACTATCTACCTCATTCCAGCTCATTGGTCTAATGACTATTGGAAACCATTAGTTGTTATTCACGTTATTCCCTTTACCATGTATCTGTACACCGTGGATGGCTCGAGTGTAATCATGCATTGTCTTTCCACTGACTGTTAGCACGCAACAAAATCATTTCACTGTACCTCGCATCACAGCCTGTTCAAATTGGAGGAACCACTTCATTCAGTAACAATCAGTACAGGAGCACCTCAAGGCTGCATGCTCAGCCCCCTGTTTTACTCACTCTATAATACACAATAAAACACACTTGACTCTTGGTGCAGGATTCCCAAAATGTTAACTTGCAAGTCGAATCAGTATTAAGGAAGGCAAATGCAATGAGCGTATTCATTTTGAGAGGACTATAATATTTTTTAAAAAAGGGATGTAATACTGAGGCTTTATCAGGCACTGGTCTGACCACATTTGTGATGAATAATGTGATGACTTTGACTTTGGAGTTTTGTGAGCATTTAGCCTCAGAATAAAAGGACATATCTGAATAGTGAAAAGCCTGGATAGAGTGAATGTGGAGAGGATGTTTCCACTAGTGGGATGGTCTAAGACCAGAGGCCACAGCCTCAGAATTAAAGGATGTACCTTTCGAAAGGAGATGAGGAGGTATTTCTTTAGTCAGAGGGTGGTGAATCTGTGGAATTTATTGCCACAAACAGCTGTGAAGGCCAAGGCAATGGATATTTTTAAGATGGAGATTGACAGATTCTTGATTAGTAAGGGTGCCAGTGGTTATGGGGTGAAGGCAGGAGAATGGGGTTGAGAGGGAAAGATAGATCAACCATGATTGGACTTGATAGTAAACTTGATGGGCCAAATAGCCTAATTCTGCTCCTAGAACTTCTGAACTTATTTAACTTGATCAACCCAGTTTCTTCAATCGACCTGGTGTTGGGAGATTGAAAAGGTGGTAGGAAGAAGGAATACTGGTTTTCTGTTTGCCAGGAGAAAACTCAATTCAATGTATATCTTCAACATATAAGAAATAGGGCAAACTGCAAGGAAGTGTTGAATTTGCTGTGAGACTAATTTTTATCGCTCAAAATGGTATTATAGCATCAATCCTTGATAATGCATCCTCTTGTCGAAACAAGCAATTGCTGATACTGGTTAATACACAAAAGAACACAAAATGCTGGAGAGCATGGATAGGTGTTGTTTTGGGTTGGAACCCTTCTTCAGATTCTTTTCTCTGTCTGAAGAAGGGTGCCAACCCAAAATGTTACCTATCCATGTTCTCCAGGGATGCTGCCTGACCTGCTGAGTTACTGCAGCATTTTGTATCCATCTTCGGTGTGAACCAGCATCTGCGGTACCTTCCTACACATTTTGTCTTCTCCAAAGATGCTGCCTGGCCCGCTGAGTTACTTCAGCACTTTGTGTCCTCTAAAGCATTCTCTTCTTAATAATTCTGAGCTTGATATCATAAGAAGACATGTTCTTCTTAATAATTCCAAACAATATCATAAGAAGACTTATCATAAGAAGACTCAGTATGGTATGGCAACTGCTCTGTCTCCAACCGGAAGGCATTGCAGAGGGTGGTGAAAATTGCCCAACGCATCACCGGTTCCTCGCTCCTCTCCATTGAGTCTGTCCAAAGCAAGCGCTGTCTGCGGAGGGCGCTCAGCATCGCCAAGGACTGCTCTCACCCCAACCATGGACTGTTTACCCTCCTACCATCCGGGAGGCGCTACAGGTCTCTCCGTTGCCGAACCAGCAGGTCGAGGAACAGCTTCTTCCCGGCGGCTGTCACTCTACTCAACAACGTACCTCGGTGACTGCCAATCACCACCCCCCCCGGACACT
Source organism: Leucoraja erinaceus (assembly GCF_028641065.1). NCBI lineage: Eukaryota > Metazoa > Chordata > Chondrichthyes > Rajiformes > Rajidae > Leucoraja > Leucoraja erinaceus. Next base: position 22,500,660 of record NC_073390.1, on the reverse strand, counting down.
TATTATTATTTATTCAAATCATTTGCTATGTCGCTCTTCCAGGGAGATGCTAAATGCATTTCGTTGTCTCTGTACTGTACACTGACAATGACAATTAAAATTGAATCTGAATCTGAATCTGAATCTTATGCTGCCATTTGGGAAGGAATCGTTGGCTATCTGGTAGTCGTAGCTCGTGACTCCTGTCCCCTTCCCCGTTCCCGTGCAGTGGTACAGCAGGCGTTGGAGATCAGATCCCCACCGCTCATTCCATCCCTGCACTCAGGGTCCATGGCTGGGGGCAGCATTGGGTTGTTCTGTCCCAGGGGCACTGCCCCACCACACACGGTTCCTCATCTTTACCCCCAAACCACTGCTGCCACATTCGCTGAGGCCCCTTTCACTTAAACTAGGGCTGGCAACCAAAGAAATGCCAGGAATCGTACATGCTGAGGCCACAGTGGAAGGGGTAACAGTTGTGTCCAATTAGCTGTTCAATGCATCTGCGCCTCATCAGCCCGACTACTTATAAACCAAGGCTACAGCGGCGAAGGGGGAGAGAGAGGGGGCAAAGAGGGAAAGGAGAAAAAGAGGGATAGAAAGGGATAGAGGAAGGGAGAAAGGAGGGAGGGAAGAGAATGAAAGGGATTTCTTTTTAAAGGGAGAAAAAGGAAGAGAAAGCCTCGGGCTCGGAAGCAGCCTGAACCCGCCAGCACCTCCTCTTATGCCAGAGTCAGCTGCTGGGTCGACGAGAGACTGCGCCCCCTTGTGGACCCGGACCTTCCCGCCACTAGTGTCCTTCATGATAAATAAACCACGTCACGTACGTTCACCCTACAGCAAGTGCCAGTGTGGCCATTCTCAACCTGGCCACATCCCCAATGGCACAGTTCACCCTGGGCTACCAGTCTGAGGAAGAGTCCCGGCCCAAAACGTCACCTATCCATGTTCTCCAGAGATGCTGCCTGACCTGCTGAGTCACTGCAGCACTTTGCGTCCTGTTATGTAAACCAGCACCTGCGGTTCCTTGTTTTGAAAATTACCATTCAGATTGAATCTATTCGTAGCAAAGTGTCAGTTTGACATTCGTGTTACTAACATTGCACTTCTTTGGCTGCTGAAGCAGTCGGGGACTCTAGGGCCCTGCAGAAACATGTGACAATCCTGTTATCACTGCTCTCTAGTGATTGAGTGGCATTATATAATGTATTTTGCACAGAATGGCATCCAGCATTAACAGCTGAAACAAGAGTGGTGTTTATCATTTGCTTTGCAAATACAGTGGATGGTGTAAAAATATCTTGGCAAAAACATCAAATCTGCTTTGTAGTAGAAACCTCGTGCTCCTTTACCCCTTCCCTTCCACCCATATCCCTTTCTCTGGATTTACACCACTCCTCTTTGCTCCTCTTCTTATCTCACAGCCTTTTGGTTTTTTTTAAAAATCTTTGTCTACCCATCTGACAATCAACCCCCCTCACCTGTATCCACCTATCACTTAAATAAAGATTTGAAGTGCTGGAGTAACTCAGCAGGTCAGGCAGCATCTCTGGAGAATATGGATAGGTGAGGTTTTGGGTTGGGACCCCGCTTCTTTCCGATGCTAAACGTCACCTATCCATGTTCTCCAGTGATGCTACCTGATCAGCTGTGTTACTCCAGCTATTTGTGGGTTTTTTTTAAAGCCAGCAATCACACCTTGTTTCTCCACCTCTCACTTGCCAGGCTTTGTCCCGTCCCCACCTCCCTTCCAGCTTTCTTCCCCCATACTACAATTAATCTGAGGAAAGGTCCTGATCCAAAACAACACTTTTCCATGTTAACAAGAGATGCTGCCTGACCTAATGTATTTGAACTGTTGTTATTATACCTGCCTCAACTACTTCCTCTGGCAGTTTGTTCCATATACCCTCTGCCGCCTGTGTGAAATACCTACCCCCTCTCCTCATCATCTCAACTGGCAAGAAGGGCAGGAATAACGGACACATTTGAACAGACAGAGTTCCCCTCCAATACACACACCATAGAACCATACAGCATTGAAAAATGCTCTTTGGCACTATAGCGACCAACATGCCCCATCAACACTAGTCCCAAAACCTACGTTTGGCCCATATCCCTCTAAACCTGTCCTATCCACGTATCTGTCCAAATGTTTCTAAAATGTTATGGTACCACCTGCCTCAACTGAGTATAGGAGCAGGGAGGTTCTACTGCAGTTGTACAGGGTCTTGGTGAGACCACATCTGGAGTATTGCGTACATTTTTGGTCTCCAAATCTGAGGAAGGACATTATTGCCATAGAGGGAGTGCAGAGAAGGTTCACCAGACTGATTCCTGGGATGTCAGGACTGTCTTATGAAGAAAGACTGGATAGACTTGGTTTATACTCTCTAGAATTTAGGAGATTGAGAGGGGATCTTATAGAAACTTACAAAATTCTTAAGGGGTTGGACAGGCTAGATGCAGGAAGATTGTTCCCGATGTTGGGGAAGTCCAGGACAAGGGGTCACAGCTTAAGGATAAGGGGGGAATCCTTTAAAACCGAGATGAGAAAAACTTTTTTCACACAGAGAGTGGTGAATCTCTGGAACTCTCTGCCACAGAGGGTAGTTGAGGCCAGTTCATTGGCTATATTTAAGAGGGAGTTAGATGTGGCCCTTGCAGCTAAGGGGATCAGGGGGTATGGAGAGAAGGCAGGTACGGGATACTGAGTTGGATGATCAGCCATGATCATATTGTATGGCGGTGCAGGCTCGAAGGGCCGAATGGCCTACTCCTGCACCTAATTTCTATGTTTCTATGTTTCTAACTACCTCCTCTGGCAGCTCGTTCCATACCCTCACCACCCTTTGTGTAAATAAGGTTACCCTTCAGGTTCCTATTAAATCTTCCTCCCCTCACCTTAAACCTATGTCCTCTGATTCTCGATTCTCCTCTTCTGGGCAAAAGACTCTGTGTTTACCAGAACTATTGATTTTGTACACCTCTACAAGATCACTCATCATTCTCCTGCTCCAAGGAATAGAGTCTCAGCCTACTCAATCAATCCCTATGGCTCAGGCCATCAAGTTCTGGCTATGTCCTTGTAAATTTTCTTTGCTTCCTTTTCAGTTTGACAACATCTTTCTTATAACGCAGTGACCAGGATTGAACACAATACTCTAAATGTGGCCTCTAAATACTCTGTGTGATCCTGTTTGAAACAAAATACACGTTTGATCCTGACTACAGATGCTGTCTGTTTGGAGTTTGTATGTTCTCCCTGTGACTGCGTGGGTTTTTTACAGGTGCTCCGGATTCCTCCCACGCTGGTTCGTTTGTTAATTGGCATCTGTAAATTGTAAACTGTCCCTAGTGTGTAGGATAGTTCTTGTGAACGGGGGTGACCACTGGTCTGCACGGACTCCAATTACCACAGTTATCACAATTTGCTTAACAATAAAAATTGCCCAATTAAACCAACAAGCTTTTGTTAGACGTTGTCAAATTATCATAAACTCACCAAACAGTGACCGTAATATCATTTGTTATTTACTGTAATACTCTTTGCCTGATTTTGCGGCCTGAATTTGTAATGAATATTGCCCATTTATGTGATGGCCGGTGTCTATTTATCCCGATTAATTTTATGAAAATTGATACCCAGTTTCTTTAGCCTGCTTTGAGTGGAATGATGGTCAATAATCCCCCTCTGCTTGAGAAATAGCAGGCAGTGGGAAATGAAGCCAATGTCTGCTATCTTTAAATTGGATAGGAGGAAAAGATGCCATGGTAAATGATGACCTATTGTAAGACTATCGGCTTTAGATTGAGAGCATTAGTCACCGAGGGATGTTAATTCTACTGAACCTGGGTGAACGTGAAGTTGAAATTCTCCTAATCTGTAAAATTCTCATCAATTTGAGTCGCTCCTGATTTTTAACCCAGTCACAACCAACACGTTTCCGAAATGATCCTAGTTTGATATTCTCAGTGTATTTTTAATATACAGGGACGAGCTTAAAGGGCCTGTCCCACTTAGGCGATTTTTTTTAGGCAACTACAGGCGACTAGGCTGTTGCCACATGGTTGCCGTGGTGTTGCCTGTATGGTCGTGAGTTGTCTTCTCGGGTACACAATGAATCGTAGCATTATTCTGGTCGCTGCTAGATTTTCAACATGTTGAACATCAGAATCAGACTCAGAATCAGAATTCTTTATTGTCATTGCATGTGTCATATACAACGAGATTACTGCGTCTCTCCATTTAAAAGAACTTCAAACATTCACATACTCATACTTTTTACACTCCCTCCCTCCCCAAACCCACCCATGGATTCACATTTACATAAATTAACACTGTCTCCCACCCCCCTCCTTCCCCATAACCCGCTCCCGAGACAGAGTTCAGTTCCAAGATTGCTGATGGGTAAAAGCTGTTCTTGAGTCTGGCAGTGCGTGACTTTAGCGACCTGTACCTTTTTCCTGAGGGCAGCAGTGTGAAAAGGTGGTGACAAGGATGTGCAATGTCTTTCACAATATTACAGGTCCTGCTGTGGCCTCTGGAGTGGTAAATGTCCTCCAGAGGGGGCAGGGGGAGTCCAATGATACCCTGGGCAGTTTTTATCACCCTCTGGAGAGCTGCTCTGTCAGCTGCTGAACAGTTCCCAAACCAGGCAGTTATGCAGTAAGTCAGCATGCTTTCTACCGAACAGCGGTAGAAAGACTCCAACATTTGCTGAATTCGGTGAATTCCATTGTCGTATACGCCGACAGTCGCCTAAAAAAATCGCCTAAATGGGACAAGCCCATAATAATGTCACTGAGCATAGAATCACACAGCATGGAAATAGCCCCTTCGGCCCATCATGTCTGTGCTGAACATCAGTCGTCCGTGTATCCTACACTGATTCTACTTTTGTTCTCCCAAGAACCAGAGGACATGGGTTTAAGGTGAAAGGTTGCCGCGGCCATGGAACTGGAAGGCTCAGCGGACCGTGGTACTGGGAGATGTTGGACACGAGGAGCAAGGGCTAGAAGGAGGGTGAATCAGGGTCATGCCTCCGGCACCTTCAAGATCAGCTACAGGAGTTGCCCCCGGGACACCAAAATTGCTGGGCGAGGAGAGGGACGTCGATTCACGGACCGATCCCGACAAAGGCAATGGCGGAAGGCCCTGCGGGAGCCTGGGGCGTATCGGGATTGGGAATCGCGCTAGACCGAGCTAGCGGATGGACCGGTCTTTGGAAATGGCAACAAAATATGGCGGTGCCCGCATGTACAAATGTGCAAAAATAATTTCACTGCTCAGTTGCACAAGTGACAAATAAAGCCCCTATGAACCATTGCAAGATTCAATAGGAACCTGAGGGGCAATGTTTTTATACGAAGTGTGGTGGGTGTAGGGAATGGCCTGCCAGAGGAGGAAGCTGAGGCTGGTACTATCACTATGTTTTATAAACATTTGGACAGTACCTGGATAGGATCAGTTTTGAGGTATATGGGCCAAATGGAGGCAGGTTGGACTAGTGTAGATGGGGCATCTTGGTCAGCGTGGGCAAATTGGGCCGAAGGGCCGATTTCCACACTGTATGACTCAAGAACTGCAATGGTTCAAGAAGACAGTCCACCATCACATTATAACGGGCAATCAGGAATAGGCAATTAAATGCTGGCACAGCCTTCAAAGCCCACACCCCTTGAATGAAATAAAGTAAACTTAACACGTCTTCAGTCACAACCATTATATCACACGGTATTCTTCAGTATCTGCAGACCTCCCACATTATTACCCACGGGTAGTTAGGGCGGCACAATGGTGCAGCAGTAGACCAGAGACCCTTGTTCGATCCTGACTACGGGTGCTATCTGTAAGGAGTTCATATGTTCTCCCTGTGACCGTGTGTGTTCTCTCCGGGTGCTCCTGTTTCCTCCCACACTCCAACGATGTACAGGTTTGCAGATAATTTGGCTTCAGTAAAATTGTAAATTGTTCCTAGTGTGTGACAGTGCTAGTGTACCGGCGAACACTAGTTGGATCAGTTTCCACGCTGTACCTCTAAAGTCTAAAAAGTCTAAAGTCTGATCCATAGTTGCTGCCTTGTTTCTCTATCCTCTAATGGCCAATTAATGCAGATAAAGCCTTGTTTCCAAGTATCAGGTTTCTTCAATAAAGACAGGCAGAGTCTGCCAGAGCACTTTACCAGGATATACAATTGCATGGATCATTACATCAGGGACAAATCATTTGGTTTAACTGCTTGGTGCAAGTGTTACAGTTAAGCCCTCTTCTCTTGTTGCTTTATACTTTGGTCAGAGTGTGGCCACAATCCATTAAGCTTATGCTACCTTTCTATGAGAACCATACACTAATGCTGGTTATTTCCCCATAACCACGCAGGGAAAAGTCTCCTGATCTCTCAGTCCTGAATATCCAACTCTTTATGTTGTATCATTTCAAGCTGTCAGTATGCCAAAAAACTGCAGATGTTGAAATCTTGAGCAAAACACAGAGTGCTGGAGGAACTTGGCGGGTCAGGCAGGATCTGTGGAGAACATGGGTCCCTTCTGCAGCTTGGAAAATAGTTTGGTTGTAATGATAATGTTGAGTTGTGGAGTTGTAGTCAATAAATAGGAGTCTGCCATTGGTTTCCTAGTTATCTATTCATTCTAGCAATTAGTGTAGGCCCAATGGGATGGACCTGTCGTGGTGGTAGGCAGATTGCAGTGGACCATGGCTGGCTGAGAGGCCTGAGTTAATGTATACCATCTCCAACCTCTCAAACCACTTCGTGATGGGGGATGTCAGACCCACTAGACTGTATTTCTTCAGGCACATTATCTTGTTTAACTTTGGAACCAGGATGATAGTGGTCTTACACAGCCCAGACCATCACGCAAACCAACCTTCCTTCCATTGACCCATCTAGACTTCAAGCTGCCTCGGCAAGTCCATCAGTGTGATCAAGGACCAGTCTCACCCCTTTACTCCTCCCCCATCACGCAAGAGGTACAGAAGTGTGAAAATGCATACCTCCAGGTTTAGGGACAGTTTCTTCCCGACTGTCATTAGGCAACTGAACAGTCCTCTCACCAGCTAGAAATCGGCCCTGATATCCCATCTACTTCTTTGGGGACCTTTATTTGACTTTATCTTGCACTAAATGTCATAACCTTTCTCCTGCAACTGTACACTGTGAACTGTACCTTGGTACAAGTGACAACAATAAACTAAACTAAAACTAAGCGAAGAGTGCGGAGGGCTGTTGTGGAGTGAGTGAAGAATTGAGGATGACTTTGGGGGTAGGTGAGGTGGACCTGTGCAGGAAGGTGGGGAGGAGGTTAGTGTCAGCGTTAGGATCATATGATAGGAATGAAAGAATATGGGGAGAACAAGTATAATTCCGATTGTTGTGTGAGGGTATGGTCAAGTGTGAGGTTAAAACATAGAACAGTACAGCACAGGAACAGGCACTTTGGCCCACAATATCTGTACCAAACATGATGCCAAGATAAACTGATCTCCTCTGTCTGCATGTCCCTCCATTTCCTGCATATCCATGTGCCTATCTAAAAGCCTATCATATCTATCAACTATCATATCTGCCTATCTCACCAGGGACTAACTATACTCAACGTTTTTCCTTCCATTATTTATTATGTAAAGGTATATGTGTGTTATGATTGTGTTTATAGTTTGTTTGGTTGTTTATCTTTTTGCACAAAAGTCCGCGAGCATTGCCACTTTCATTTCACTGCACATCTCGTATGTGTATGTGACAAATAAACTTGACTTGACTTGACTTGACGTGAACCACCGCAGGCAGCGTGTTCCGGGCACCCATCACCCTCTGCATAAAAAACTTACCCTGCACATCTTTAAACCTTTCCACTCTCACATTAAAGTTAAGCACTCTAGTTCCGTTGAGGGACGTAGCATGGAAACAGTGAGTCCACGCTGACCAACGATCACCTGTTCACACTATGTTATCCCACTTTTTCATCCACTCTTAGGCATTAGAGACAGTTTATGGAGGCCAATTAACCTATAAGCACATCTTTGGGATGTGGGAGGAAACCAGAGCACCCGGAGGAAACCCATGCCATCGCAAGGAGAACGTGGAAACCCTTGAAACTGGCAGCACACAAAGTCGGGATGAAACCCGGATCACAAGTGCTACCAGCTGTGCCGTCCTTGACATTTCCATCCTGGGCAAAAGGTTTTGACTGCCTACTCTATCCGTGCCTCATAATTTTACTACTTCTCTCTGGTCTCCTCTCAACCTCCGGCATTACAGAGAAAATTATCAAAACATTTGTCCAACCTCTCATTGTAACTAATACCCTCCATAGAAGAAGGGTCCTGACTTGAAAGAACGCTTTCCCATGTTCTCTAGTGATGCTGCCTGAACTGCTGAGTTACTTCGGCACTTCGTGCATTATTTGTATGCCAACATCAGCAATTCTTTGCAAACCTCTTCTGCAGCCTCACTCACTCTGAGTAAATTTGGGGGCAGTGAGATAGGATGGTGTAAGGTGGGGTGGGAGAGAAGTGGAGAAATGGCAGGTGTTTTGTTTAGTTTAGTTTACATTAGATTATTATTGTCACTTAGTGCCACTTATGCTGAGGTACAGTCAAAAAATTTTTACTGCATGCTCTCCGATCAGCCTTACATGATTACAATCAAGCTGTCCACAGTGTACAAAAACAGGATAAAAGGCATAACGTTTAATGCAAGATAAAGTCCGAATAAAGATAGTTTGAAGGTCACCAGTGAGGTAGATGGTGGGTCAGAACCGCGCTCTAGTTGGTGAGAGGACGGTTCAGTTGCCTGATAACAGCTGGGAAGAAACTGTCCCTGAATCTGGACGTGTGCGTTTACACACTTATGTACATCTTGCCTGATGGGAGAGGGGAGAAGAGGGGATGGAGGCTGGTCCTTGATTACGCTTGTGGTATCGCCGAGGCAAGTCATGTAATCTGGCTAGAATCGAGATAAAACTTCAATTGAAAGCAGAGTCCTCAGGCAGCTTGTGTGAAGAGAGCAGTGCGGCTTCAGAGCTCTACGTCACTGCTGCTCCACAGACATCACTCTGACGCACAAGGGCTTTCATGAATCCACCACATCACTGATTAATATTTGAGTGTTTTCCCCAACCCGCCTGACCCTCTCTCCGACACAGCAGCAGGTTTAGGTTTAATATTATTGATGTCACGTGCACTGTAGTACGGTGAACAGCTTTGCTTTGCGTGCTGTCCAATCAGATCAGATTCCCAGGGGAAACCCACACGGTCACAGGGAGAAAGGGCAAACTCCACACAAATAGCACCCGAGGTCAGGATCGCACCCGGGTCTCTGGCGCTGTGAGGCAGCAGCTCTACTAGCAGCGCCTCTGTGCCGCCCTTCAACGTACTTCTACGAAACATCCCTACATACTCTCCTCTGCTCGAAGTGAAAATAGCATCAAATAGCTGCAGCTTAATCAAACTCCAAGGGCGGCACAGTGGCACAGCAGTAGAGTTGCTGCCTTATAGCGCCAGAGACCTGGGTTCGATCCTGATTGCGGGTGCTGTCTGTACAGGGTTTGTATGTTTCCCCTGCGACTCCTTGGGTTTTCTCCGGGTGCTCCGGTTTCCTCCCACACTCCAAAGACGTGCGAGTTTGTAAGTTGTCTGGCTTTTGCAAATTGTGTATGGTGTGACCACTCGGCCCACTGAGCTAGCACTGACCAGCGGTGACCCCGTGCACGATCCTACACACTAGGGTCCATTTACAGCTTTACCAAAACCGTTTAACATTCAAACATGTACGTCTTTGAACTGTGGGAGGGAACCGGAGCACCTGGAGCAAACCCACACCATCACAGTGTGTTCCCACGCTGCATCTCTCTAAAGTCTAAAGTCAATCAACGTCTCCTCACAATTTAACATTTCCCACCACAGCCAAACCACATTGTACATCTGATGAACATTGTATCCATTTGCGAAGCCACTAATGGGAATAGTTCATTGCAATGATCTGCCACATCATTTAGATTCATTTCTGCTGCTAATCACACTGAGCAATTCCACAGAGACCTCTTAATATCTCCTCTGATCAAATCACCCGGCAGGCTCTCAGCACAATAAAAACGTGGCCTCGACAAGAGATAAATGTTTATCCACAGCACAACTTTTATTCAGAGACAGGATATAAGGTTGCAGCCAAGGTTATCTTTTATTTCCCATTCATGAATGGCCTTCAGTAGGCGAGTTTTTAAAAATTGAAATAAAGCATGGAAACAGGCCCTTCGGCCCAGCGAGACCTTTATAAGGATTATTGTAGGATTAGTAGAAATGGGTGTTTTGTTTAGTTAAGAGATACAGCATGGAAACAGGCCCTTCAGCCCACTGAGTCCATGTCAACCAACGATAGTCGGTTACACTAGTTCCCATGTTATCCCACTTTCTCATTGAGGCAATTTGCAGAGGGCCAATTAACCTTCAGACCCGCATCTTTGGGATATGGAAGGAAACCGGAACACCCAGAAAACCCCACACAGTCACGGGGGAACGTGCAGGATCTACACTGACAGCACCCGAGGTCAGGACTGAACCCGGGTTCCAGCGCTGTGGGGTAGCAGCTCTACCGGCTGTGTGGTGTCAGCTGCAATCTTGAAGCACTGCCCACAACTCATCCTCCCCCCCCCCCCCCCCCCCCCCCCCCCCCCCCCCCCCCCCCCCCCCCCCCCCCCCCCCCCGCCAGAGTTAGATAAGGAGAATCCAAGACTTGAGTCCAGCATAGTGCTTCACAGCTAGTTTAATTTAGTTTAGATATATACAGCATGGAAACAGGCCCTTCGGCCTACCAAGACCGCACTGACCAGCGATCACCCCATACACTAGTTCTGCACAATAGGGACAATTTACAAAAGCTAATACAAACCTGCATACCTTTGGGATATGGGAGGAAACAGGAGCACCCGGTGAAACTCCACACGGTCACAGGGAGAACGTGCAAACTCCGCACAGTCAGCACCCTTAGTCGTGATTGAACCCAGGTCTCTGGCACTGTAAGGCAGCAACTCTACTGCTGTGCCACTGTGCCGAGTTGTTACGGCACAGAAGGAGGCCATTTATCCCATCATGTCTCTGCCAGCCCTCAGCAGAGCAACTCGTTCCCATTCCTCCTCTCTTTTCCAAAACCATACAATTCACCTTATCTCAAAGATAGACACAAAATGCTGGAGTAACTCAGCAGGTCAGGCAGCATCTCTGGAGAAAAAGGATGGGTGACGTTTTTGGTTGGGGACCTTTCTTCAGATACGACCCGAAACATCACCCATCCTTTTTCTCCGGAGATGCTGCCTGACCCACTGAGTTACACCAGCACTTTGTAACTATCTTCGGTACATACCAGCATCTGCATTTCCTTTCTACACATCCTATCTCAAGTCCTTTTCCAATGATTGATTCCGTCTCCATCCAACCTAGAGCTGGGAATTCCAGATCAAACTGATCCAAGTACCAAGACTTCAACATCCCAGTGGATTCTTTGGATGACTCTGATTAGATCTACACAGCACTCAAGTCATATGGTCCAGCTACTGCCAGTTGAAATCTCTGGACGTTTTTTACAGGGGGGGAAATGGCAAAGACCATGAGGGCACAGCTTTAACTTGGGGGGAACAAAGTTTGAAGAAGATGTGCGGGGCACATAGAGGGTGATGCGTGCCTGGAATACACTGGTGTTGGAGGCAGATGCGATAGTGATGTTTAAGAAGCTGTTAGAAAAGCACATGGCTATGCAGGGAATGGAGGGATATGGATCACGTGCGGGCAGAAGAGATTAGTTCAACTTGCCATTACATCCAACACTGACATTGTGGGCCGAAAGGCCTGTCCCAGTGCTGTGCTATTCCATATTCCATGTTCCGCGTTTAACGTTCTATGCTCTATGTTCTTGTTTGCGGAGCTTGTGCTAAATCAAAGTGGCTTTGGTTCATCTGTTTAGTATTCAGTTGGTTGACTTACAGGAAGACAATACATTTCAGAGTAATATTTCAGATCAATCATGAGGATAACAATCAAAACACATTAGAGAAGCTAATTTATTTATTAGCATACATACGCCATATTGCCAGGCATTGTTTGGATGAGATCCAAACCAAGCGACACAAATACTAAATAGTCAAACAATATGATATTGCAGATGTTGAAAATCTGAAAGAAAAGCAGTAAGTGCTGGAAATATTTGTCAGGCTAAACTGGAAATGCCAGCTCTCTTTCTCCCTTCACAGTTGCTGCCTGACCTGCTGAATATTTCTACCATTTTCCATTTTGATGCGATATTTAATAGCTACCAGAATTAGGAATGATACTACAGTTGTATTAGATCTTGGCGAGGCCCTGTTATAGGAGAGATGTCATGCTGGAAAGGGTGCAGAGGAGATCTACGAGGATGTTGCCAGGACTCGAGAGCCTGAGGTTGAACCGGCTAGGACTTTATTCCTTGGAAGGCAGGAGGATGAGGGGTGATCTTATAGAGGTGTACAAGATCACATGAGGAATAGATGGGATCGATGCACAGAGTCTTTTGCCTAGGGTAGGGAATCAAGAACCAGAGGACATAGGTTTAAGGAGAGCAGGGAAAGATTTAATAAGAACCTGAGGGGTAACTTTTTTACACAAAGGACGGTGGGTATATGGAACAAACTGCCAGAAGGGATAGTTGAGGAGGGCACATTCATAACATTCAAGGGACATTTAGACAGGTACATGGATAGGCCAGATTTAGAGGGATAGGGGCAAAGAGAGGACAGTTGGAACTAGTGTAGATGGGGCACGTTGGCCAGTGTGGGCGAGTTGGGCCAAACGCTCTGTTTCCATGCTGCATGACTATTATTGTGGTTATGTTACATCCACCCTGCAGGTTGAGGTGTCGGCAGAGTGGGCCGCTGGAGGCTCGTAAAACAGCCTGAGGAACGGGGAGGCCAAATGCCACTGGAGGTCCCACAGAGGCTGTATGAGCGCGTGGATCAGGCGCAACCTGCAGTGGCACGGAGTGGCAGTAGAGGGCATCAACGGCATTGCCAGGCCAGGCTGATCCTTGCACCACTGACCCAGTGCTGCCGCCAGAATAATGCCAAGGTAAGCCGCCATGTTTTTATGCACTTTATACTTGAAAGCACCAAATTGGCTCCAGAAAAGTGGCAACTCTTTGCCTACTGTCTCAGAAATGTTTTTCTGTTTTTAACATTACAATCATTTACCTCTTTTACTAAGTGTGCTTGTGCCTATGTATAGTATGATTTTGAATGCAAAACAACATATTCACTACATCTAGCTGCACGTGACAAGAAAGTAACTATTGAACAAGTTCCAATCCCACCAAGATATTATAGAAATTGATTTTTTTAAACTTTAGTTTAGAGATACTGCGTGGAAACAAGCCCTTCGGCCCACCGAGTCCACAGTGTCCATCGATCACCCATTCACACTTCTTTCTATATTATCCCAGTTTTACTTCCTACACACTAGGGGCAATTTACAGGTGCATATTAAGCTACAAACCTGAACGTTGAAATGTGGAAGAAAACCGGACCACCTGGAGAAAACCCACACCGTCACAGTGAGAATGTACAAACGCCGTACAGACAAGATCCGTAGTCAGGATCAAACCCGGATACAGGCGCTGGAAGTAGCAACTCTACCGCTGCGCTACTGTGCTTAACTTAATTAAATAAAAATATTGTAAAAAGTAATGACCATGAACCTTAGTGCATTGTTGTAAAAAACCTTGTTTGTTAATGCTGTTTCATGAATCAAATTTGCTTTCCTTCCCTTGTCTGGTTTATATGCGATACGCAGTAAGTAACTGACTGGCCCAAATGATTCATCTTCCCTTTCAGCTGAGATGCTGCTGGAACCTACTTTAGGCAGGTGTGCGCTGATGGATGTTATCTTTCAAAAACACGTAAACTATTAATATTATTTCCTGGTTTACGTCATACAAAGAGAGAGTTGCAATGAATTTAAATAAACCCCACTCTTGCATCATTTCCATCACAGTGACAACGTACACAAGTGATATATTGATGGCACTGTGATGAAGCAATACTTCTGCACCAAACTTGTTTGATTGAAACATTTACGCTCACAAGAGAGTATCAAGAAAAACATTATCTTAATCCATAAGTAAAGATAACATTTTCTCTGATACTGTCTTCTGAGCAAGGGCAGTACAGTGGCACAGCTGGTAGAGCTGCTGCCTCAGAACGCCAGAGCCCCTGGTTCGATTAGATCTAGGATGTGGAGTTTGCACATTTTCCCTATGGCCTCGTGGGTTTCCTCCCGCATAGAAACATAGAGACATAGAAAATAGGTGCAGGAGTAGGCCATTCGGCCCTTCGAGCCTGCACCGCCATTCAATATGATCATGGCTGATCATCCAACTCAGTATCCTGTACCTGCCTTCTCTCCATACCCCCTGATACCTTTAGCCACAAGGGCCACATCTAACTCCCCCTTAAATATAGCCAATGAACTGGCCTCAACTACCTTCTGTGGCAGAGAATTTCAGAGATTCACCACTCTCTGGGTGAAAAATGTTTTTCTCATCCCAGTCCTAAAAGATTTCCCCCTTATCCTTAAACTGTGACCCCTTGTCCAGGACTTCCCAAAGATGTGCGGGTTAGTAGGTTAATTGGTTCTCTGCAAAATTCCCATTAATGTGTAGGGAGTAGATACGAAAGTGGGATAACATAGAATTAGATTGAACGGGTGACCAATGGTCACCAGTTCCCACTAGTTCACACGAGTTCTATGCTATTCCACTTTCTCATCCACTCCCTACATACTGGAGCCAAATTTACAGAGGGTCAATGAATCTATAAACCAGTATGTCTTTGGAATGTGGAAAGAAACCGGAGCACCCGGAGGAAACCTAAGCAGTCACAGTGAGACGTGCAATCTCCACAAACACAATGACCGAGGTTTGGATCAAACCCAAGTCTCTGGAGCTGTGAGACAGTGGCTCCTCCACTACCCCACTGTGTTGCCACTTACTTGAAGGCTCCAGAATACTGAAGCAAATGAATCATTAACTGTACGTTAACAGTTGGTAGTTTCCAGGTTATTATTTCCATGTGCAATTAAACCCTCTTGATTCACTTTAAATAAGTTTGTACCAATTTTGTTTCCTCTTAATCCTACATTTGCATTGCAAACTTTATTTCACGCTCTGTCAAACATTTCGCCTGTTCCTTAGAAACTGCGCCTTCACTTTTCTTTCCTGAATTACCACTGTATAGCATTTGACATTATTTAATGGTTTAATTAATTAATATTTCTCCATTATCTTATTTCATGTACCCTGCTTCTGATTAATCTCTTTGCAAACTTTGTGCATGTCACCACACAGGAGACCAATTAAGCACTAGGATTATTAACACACAGTCAGGTTAGTATCCAGTGGACTGTGATTGATTTGTATCTATATAGCCTCTGCTTCACCTTATTAATGCTCTGTCAACCTCATAGTTTCTAGGTGAACACATTGTGATGAAATAGCATGGATCCGATGAGCCAAATGGTCACCATTTGTGTTATTGCAATAATGTATCAATGGACTTCTATGCCTGGCATCTAAAAGAAAACCAAAAGGATGTAGAGAAGGTTTGTTGGAAATTTGATCACGAGATGGTTGGTGGAAATTAATTATTCTCCTCAGAGCTGAGAAAGTTGAAAAGGCATTTAATAGAGGTGATCAAAATGAGGAAGCATTTTGATGGGATATGTATGAAGCAAGAGGTCACAAATTGAAGGAAATTTGGCAAAGGATAGTGTGTTACAATCTCTACCTTCTGCCTGAAAGGATGGTAGAGGTGGATTCAGTTGTGATATTCAAGCGGGAATTGGATAAATGATTGAAGTAAAGTCAACTGCCAGGTTCTGGGGAATGTGTAGGGGAGACCTTTGTAGTGGGCCTTCAAAGAGGCATCGTTCTCCACAGTAGTCTGATTTAACGATCTCTATGCTTCTCCTTTCATCTCAGATTTCTTGCCTGTATAAGGATGCATGCCATATTTATGTTTCGGTTTATTATTGTCAAATGTATCGAGGTACAGAGAAAAGTTTTGTTTTGCATGCTAAATGAACAGATCACATATATCATACATACATAGGGCGGCATCATGGCACAGTGGTAGAGTTGCCTGTTTGCGTGCTGTATCTCCAGTCTAAAGTAAAGACTTCAACAGTGGACGATGGGTGCTGTCTGCTTTAGAGTTTGTACGTTCTACCTGTGACTGCATGAGCCTCCTCCGGATGCTTCGGTTTCCTCCCACATTCCAAAGACGTGCAGCTTTGGTTGTAAGTTGTGCGTCGAGAAGGCGGCGCGGCTCTGGCCAGCAGCGGCCTCTGCAGCCTGTCCGCGTTTTTATTATTTTTGTCTGTGTTTTTATGTAGTGTTTGTTATTTTATGTTGGGGTGTGGGGGGGGGTGGGGGTGGGGTGTGGGAAACTTTTTGAATCTCTCCCTGCACTGGAGACCCGACCTTTTCTCGTCGGGTCTCAGTCGTCGTTGAGGCCGCAACGAGGAGCGGCCTCCAACAGGAAGAGACCGGGGACTCAGGTGTCGACTCACCGTTGCCGTCGCGGAGCTGGCCGAGTCCGGAGCGGTGGAGGAGCGCTGCTGCCGCTGCTGCTGCTGCTGCTGCTGCCGGAGAGTCGGAGGCTCTCTACAGGTCTGTGGACGACGGCGCCGGGAGCCCACGGCTCCCTGGGGGGAGACTGCTTTTCGGGGCTTCTGCGGCGGCGACTTCTCCCGCCCGTGTTGCGGGGTCGAAGAGCTCCTGGAGCGGGGCCTGACACCACTGCCCCGCGCGGCTGGAATGGCCGCGGACTCTGCGAGCGCACACCGGGGGCTCCAACATCAAGACCCGGTGTGCGACCTCACACCACCCGGCGTGGCTTTAATGGCCGCGGGACAATCGCCATCGCCAGCCGGGGGCTATGACTTTGACTCTGACATCGGGGGGGAGGAGAGTGCAGTGGAGAGAGAAGTTTATTTGGCCTTCCATCACAGCTATGTGATGGATGTTTATGTTAAATGTAATTATGTTGTGTCTGGGGTCTATTTGTGTGTAATGTATGGCTGCAGAAACGGCATTTCGTTTGGACCTCCAGGGGTCCAAATGACAATTAAATTGACTCTTGACTCTTGACTCTTGACTCTTGAAGTTGTCCTTGGTAGTGCTAGTGTATGGGTACTCAGTGGGTCAAAGGGCCTGTTTCCATGCTGTATTTCTAAACTAAACTAAATAGATACAATCAGTTCAAACTCATATAAGAAGAGCAAAGGGGAAGATACAGAGTGTAATATATAGTTTAGTTTCGATATACAGCATGGAAACAGGCCCTTTGGTTCACTGAATCCACACCGACCATCGATCTCCATTTCAAACTAGGTCCATATTATGCCACTTTCTCGTCCGCTCCCGATACACGAGGGACAATTTACAGAGGGCAATTAAACTACAAATCTGCATATCTTTCGGATGTGGGAGGAAACCGGAGCACCCAGAGGAAAGCCACTTGGTCATAAGAAGAATGTGCAAACTCCACACAGACAGCAGCCGAGGTCTCCGAAGCTGTGAGACAGCTGCTCTGCTGCCCCCTTAAGCATTGCTGCTCAGGGCATTGTAGCGATCAGTTCCTGAGACAAAGTCCAATGTCCTCAATGGGGTAGAGGTGAATCGAACAGCACCCTAGCTTAGGACCATTTAGAAGCCTGAATATTGAAACACTTCACATTCGCTGTGAGTTGTGCAACCTGAAAATCAATAGGTTTCATACATTTCCGTGTAATGTTCCCACTGAACCAATGGTATCACACACCACGCAGCCCTTTGATAAATGTTTCAAGGGGCGGCACCCGGGTTCGATCCTGATGACGGGTGCTTTCTGTATGGAGTTTGTACATTCTCCCCGTGACCTGTGTGAGTTTACTCCATGCTCTCCAGTTTCCTCCCACACTCCAAAGACGTCCAGGTTCGTTGATTAATTGCCTTTAGTAATTTGTAAATTGTCCCTCGTGTGTACGACAGTGCTAGTGTAAGTGGTGATTGCTGGTCGGTGCTGCCCACTGGGCTGAAGCCCCTGTTTGTGTGCAGTATCTCTAAAGTCTAAAGTGAAGATTTCAACAGGAATGGTATAATTTCATGCACTCCAAAAAAGTATGTTTTTATGATCATCGATATTTGGTTTTAGTGCATCCATAAAATGGAAAAAAAGTCCCCAAGCCACGTACACAACACTTAGACAACACTGCCAGAGGCACATTAACAATTATTTCCATTATGAAAGGGACTACATAATGAAAGCACCTTTGCAAGCCCATTGAAACGAGGACATTTTCTGAGCCATGTGAAACCATTGATATTTGGTAGGTGGCTAAAGGATACGTATAGACTTAGGCTCAAAGAATAACTCCACTGTTCTTCAGAATGGCTCTGAATATTTTATGTTCATAAGATGGCATGGTGGCGTAGCAGTTGAGTTGCAGCCTTATAGAGCTAGAGCCCCGGTTCTATCCTGACTACGGGTGCTGTCCGTACTCTGTGTCTCTCTGTGTCTGCGTGGGTTTATCCTGGGTGCTCCGATTTCCTCCCACAAAGGTGTACAGTGTTGTAGATTAATTGGCTTCGATACAATTGTAAATTGTCCCTGGCATATAGGACCGTGCTGATGTACAAGGATTGCTGATTGGCACAGACCCGGTGGGCCGAAGGTCCTGTTTCTGCCCTGATTCGCCAAACTAGATAAACTAATAGGGGCGGAATTAGGGCATTTGGCCCATCAAGTCTACACCACAATTTAACCATGGCTGATCTATCTTTCCTTCTCAACCCCATTCTCCAGCCTTCTCCACATTTACATTTGTTTCAGTGGAATTGAAGCCTAGCAAGGTACAGTTAGAAGCTTCGTTTTGCATGCTATGCCGACGGATCAGATGTACTATACGTAGATAAAATCAGCTCAAACTCAAGCACAATGAATAGAGCAAAGGGGAAGATGCAGAGTACAGAATATAGTTCTCAGCATTGTATCGCATCAGTTCCAAAGACAAAGTTCAATGTCTGAAGTGGGGTAGAGGTGAATCGGACAGTCCCCCAGCTTATGGAAGGACCATTCTGAAGCCTGATAACAGAGGGGAAGTAGCTGTTCCTGAGTCTGGTGGTTCATCCTTGCAAACATCTGTACCTCTTCCCGACGGGTGCAGGGAGAAGAAGGAATGACCGGGGTGAGATGAGTCTTTGTTTATGTTGGCTGCTTATCCAAGGCAGCATGAAATGTAGATGGAATCAATGGTGGGGAATCTGTTCTGTGTGATGAACTGGGCTACATCTACAGCTGTGGTGGTCCACGACTTGGGATTGTTGACCAAAAGCTAGCAGCAACCCAACAGTTTGCTTGCATGGTGCATCTGTATTAGTTGTGCAACATGACCAATTTGCAGTCCGATGGAAGTCCTCAGGCCCGATGGCAGTTGGATGTGGTTGGTCCACGACAGTTTGGAGCTGTTCCACCAATGCAACGTCACCACAACCCCACAGAGATTCAGTCCCCTCATCTGTTTAGTGCCATACCACACAGAGATTCAAACAAGGTAGTGCCAACCACCAAAACAAGGTAAACCATAAGAAGAATTAAGTCTTACAGCCCATCGAGTTTACTTCGCCATTCAATCATGCGTGATCTATTTTTCCCTCTCAGCCCCATTCTCTTGCCTTCTCCAGTAACCTTTGACACTCTTACTAATCAAGAACCGCTTTAAAAATACCCAATGACTTGACCTCCACGGACGTCAGTGGCAATGAATTCCACAGATTCACCACCCTCTGGCTAAAGAAATCCCTCGTCATGTCCATTCTATAGGTATGACCTTTTGTTTTGAGGCCATGGCCTCTGGTCCTAGACTCTCCCACTACTGGAAACATCCTATGCACATCGTCTAGATCCAGGCCTTTCATTTTCTGGCACGTTACAATCAGAGCCCCCTTCTACAGGACATCAATTAGAGCTACAATGTGGATCACACTCTCTCAGCAGTGAATATCCATAAATTAATTGAAGTTAGTTGAAGTATGTTACTAGTGTCCTTCTGGTAATTTTAACACACTCTAAGAGATTGCATGCAATCATTAACACTTGCCCGGTTTCTTTGTGCCAACATTGTGCAAATAATAGGTGGATACAGATATGGGTGGCATAGTGGTGCAGTTGGGCAGCACAATAGTTGCAATAGTTGCTGCCTTACAGCGCCAGAGACCCCGGTTCAAACCTGTCTATGGTTGCTGTCTGTACGGAGTTTGGACATTCTCCTTGTGACCGTGTGGCTTTTCTCCGGGTGCTCTGGTTTCCTCCCACATACCAAAGACGTGCGGGTTTGTAGATTAATTGACTTCTGTAAATAATCCCTAGCGTGTAGGGTAGTGCTAATGTACGGGGTAATTGCTGTTCGGCATGGACCCGGTGGGCCGAAGGGCCTGTTTTCACGCTGTATCTCTAAAGTAAAATCTAAAGTCTAACATTAACACACTCCCAGGGACAGCACACAAACATGAACCCACATCCAAAGGCTTCACACAAACATTAACACACTCCCAGACACTGCATGATGATATTTAAATACAGCTAGAATCTGCAAACTGCTACAGCCACTCTCACAGGGACAACATCTAAACACTAAATCATTCCAAGAAGCCTCTGCCAAGATGAACAATTAAAACATAGGCGCTTTAGTGTGCATGCAATATTCATGAAAGTTAAAGTAAAATAACCAGAACCTAGCAATAAGAATAAAATTAGGGGGGTAAATGGACAGGCACATGTACTGTACATGCAGGGAGTGGAGGGATATGGATCACATGCAGGCAGAGGAAATTAGTTTAGTTTGGTTTATTACTGTCGTGTGTACAGAGGTACGGTGAAAGCTATTTTTCTTTCATGCTATGCAGTGGGTAGAAAGATTATTCATTTTAACAATCAAGCCATCCACAGTATACATTTAAAGATAAAGGGAATAAAGTTCAGTAGGGGGAATGGACAGATGACGTTTTGGGTCGGGTTCCTTCATCAGACTGAAAGAGTCTTTAGACTTTAATGACTTTAGAGATACAGTGTGGAAATTGTCTCTCAGTTCACCAAGTCTGTGCCTGCCGAACCTAGATCACCCCGTACACTAGCACTATGCTACAAAAAAAGTTTTCACCATATGGCAGTACATGTGACAGTATTAAATTAAATTAAACTAAACTAAACTAAACTAAACTAAACTAAACTAAACTAAACTAAACTAAACTAAACTAAACTAAACTTAACTAAACTAATCTTCACGGTGAGACCAAGCGGAGGTTGGGCGATCGTTTCGCCGAACACCTCCGCTCGGTCCGCAATAACCAAGCTGACCTCCTGGTGGCTCAGCACTTCAACTCCCCCTCCCACTCCGTCTCTGACCTCTCTGTCCTGGGTCTCCTCCATGGCCACAGCGAGCAGCGCCGGAAATTGGAGGAACAGCACCTCATATTCCGCTTGGGGAGTCTGCATCCTGGGGGCATGAACATCGAATTCTCCCAATTTTGTTAGTCCTTGCTATCTCCTCCCCTTCCTCAGTCCCCCTGCTGTCTCCTCCCATTCCCCAGCCTTCGGGCTCCTCCTCCTTTTTCCTTTCTTGTCCCCGCCCCCCCCCCCGATCAGTCTGAAGAAGGGTTTCGGCCCGAAACGTTGCCTATTTCCTTCGCTCCATAGATGCTGCTGAACCCGCTGAGTTTCTCCAGCTTTTTTGTGTACCTTTAATCTTCACTGCTTGCAGGTTCCACATTCTAAAATGCACGAACAAATTAATGGAGTAGGAATTATAAAGGCAGATTGCTGATATCCATGCTTATTGTCTGTGACTGTTATCTCAGATCAGACTCCAAGCTTCCAATACACAGCTGCACATGTGACAGACTTGCACGGGCAAAGCAATCGTCTTCCCACTGTGATGATAGACATGTATCTCTGATTTTCAGCACGTCAGATGGCTTTGATGTAAGGGTTTTTATATTGAAAGTTCATTCCTTTCTTTCGAGATATCAAGGTTGCTCTCAGCTTGCAGTTATTGTCAAAACACAATAAGATCTGCAGAAATATTTCCAAACAAACGCAGAGGGAAAGGGAATTGGCTGCCATGTCACTAATGTTCAGTGCTCACATGGTGTGTATTTTGCAGTAAAATTGTACTTCCATGACGGTGCCCTCCACAGTGAGATTAAATAATTAAAAATGTAATAACTGTAAATATATTTAATGTGAAGGGGGAAAGATTTTATAAGAATCTGATAGGCATATTTTTCATAGGGTGCTGGGTGAATGGAACGAGCTGATGGAGCAGGTTATCACATTGTTTAAGAAGCAATTAGACAGATACATGGATAGGACAGGTTTAGTGGGATATGGGCCAAATGCAGACAGGTGGGAGTACTGCAGATGGAACGTATTGGTTGTTGTTGGCAAGTTGGGCTTAAAGGCTTGTGTTTCCATGCTGTATGCCTCTATGACTAGCTGCCTTCAGAATGACACTGAGCATTGCCACATTTGTGCCAGGTTTACAGTGATGAGATGAGGCTTATCTAAATGTATGCATGGAT
Organism: Leucoraja erinaceus; assembly: GCF_028641065.1. NCBI lineage: Eukaryota > Metazoa > Chordata > Chondrichthyes > Rajiformes > Rajidae > Leucoraja > Leucoraja erinaceus. The sequence continues at coordinate 22,478,026 of NC_073390.1, read as the reverse complement.
TGAAACAGAGTATACAGATAAGTACAAGATAAGGAAAGGTTTAGCGGCCTGTAGTCCAAAGAGGGGCGATATGACTAGTGTAGATGAGGCAACTTGGGTTGAGTTGCTGCTTTACAGCACCAGACACCCGGGTTCAATACTGATTAAGAGGGCTGCCTTTGTGGAGTTTGTATGTTTTCTCTGTGACAGCATGGGTTTTCTCTGGGTGCTCCAGTTTTCACCTACATTTGAAAAATGAGCAGGTTTGTATTTGGCTTTGGTAAAAATTATAAATTGTCCCTAGTGTGTAGGATAGTGCTGATGTAGTGGGTGGGTGATCACAGCATGAACTTAGGTTAATTGGCTTCTGTAAATTGTTCCCAGTGTGTAGGAGAGAACTTGTGTACATTGGTGATTATTGATCAGTGTGGACTCAGTGGGTTGAAGGGCCTGTTTCCATGCTGTATCTCTAAACCCAAAATGGCCTTAATGTGGTTTATGGTTACTGGTGGTGAGAAAAGATGGCTAGTTCTTTCACAACTTTACAAACATTCATAGAAACATAGAAACATAGAAAGTAGGTGCAGGAGTAGGCCATTCGGCCCTTCGAGCCTGCGCCGCCATTCAATATGATCATGGCTTCCAGAGTATTTATAACCAGTGTGACGGGTGACACAATGGCTCTGCTGGTAAAGATGCTACTTCCCAGTGCCAGAGACCCGGGTTCAATCATGACCTCAGGTGCTGTGTGTGGAGTTTGCACGTTGTCCCTGTGACAATAGACAATGGACTATAGGTGCAGGAGTAGGCCATTCAGCCCTTCGAGCCTGCACCGCCACTCAGTGTGATCATGGCTGATCATCCCCAATCAGTGCCCGTTCCTGCCTTCTCACCATATCCCCTGACTCCGCCATCATTAAGAGCCCTATCTAGCTCTCTCTTGAAAGTATCCAGAGAACTGGCCTCCACCGCCCTCTGAGGCAGAAATCCAGGTCCTTCATCATGCTGGTGGCCTTGCCGAGGCAGCGTGAAATGTAGATGGAGTCAATGGAAAGAAGGTTGGCTTGTGTGATGTTCTGGGCTACGTCCACAACTCTTTACAACTCTAGTTTTGGCTGGAACTGTTCCGAAACCATGCAGTGAAAGTAACTCAAACTGGGCGCTGCGTTAAACTATCTGTCTGGATTTGGTGCTCCAATCTATGGATCATGAATCGATGTCTTCCTGATTCCATGGCAAAAGTACAAGCAATTCTTCCAAAGTCGAAGGACTGATTTTATTTTTCATGTAAAAATAAGCCGGCATGTTGGCGCACCAGTAGATTGTCTACCTTACAGCACCAGAGACCCGGGTTCGATCCTGAGTACGGGTGCTGTCTGTACGACATTTATACGTTCTCCCTGTGACTGCTTGGGATTTCTCCAGGTGCTCCGGTTTCCTCCCACACTGCAAAGATGTACAAGTTGGTAGGTTGATTAACTTCTGTAAATTTTCACCAATGTGTAGAATAGAGATAGTGTACGGGTGATAGGTGTTTGGCATGGACTCAGTGGCCTAAAAGGCATGTTTCCACGCTGTATCTCTAAAAAGAAAACCCCAAAAAACATATCGTTAAGCTTGGATTACCAGCAAAGAAAACGTGACACAGATTTTAGTTTTAACATACATTTTCAATGCACGTTGGCCTCCTATTTCACACTGTTTGGCTGCACTTGCTGTGCCCTTGTAGTTAATCACACAATCCCATGGCAGTGTTCATGGGCAGATATTGGCATCATTGCCTCTCTACTTCCGAACATATCCCTCTCCGATTCTTTCTTCCTCATATCTCTTTACATTCTATCCCGTGCTTAGGTCTGCTCAGTGGCACAGGCTGTAGAGCTTCTACACCTCCAGCCAGGCTCACTGTGAACTTCCTCCTGGTACTCAGGTTTCCTCCCACAACACAAGTGCAGACAGATTGGCAGGTTAATTTGCCCCTAGTGTGTGGGAGAATTATAACATCTGGAGGAGGAGTTGGCACAAAACTGGGGAGAATGGTTCAATGACTCTTTATTTTCACGTATGCATTGCACAGTGAAATTCTTTTTGTGTCGCCTACACAGGCACAGGTTGCCATATTTTAGCGCAAATAGTGGAACTGGTGACCCATGGATTGGAATGGACTTCATTGGTCAAGAGACCTCTTTCCATGACTCGATAATAAAAAGCAGCATCCAAAGTCGCAAATGCTTTGGGAATAATAACCATTACACTTAATGAATAAATGTATAATATATCAAAGGCACAATATATTTAACATTTTCCTCAAATGAGATGCAAATTTCTGTTGTGTATTGTTAGTAATTCTAGTTCTGCCATGCCTTGCTGATTGGTTCTGAATAAAACAACAATCAATTAATGTAAATCTAGTAACGACATATTACCAATCATAAAAGACCTGGCAATAAAATAAAAGGATGAGAATTTCAATGAAAACCCTTTCCCCTTCCCGACTCTCTTCCTCTTCTATTCTTTCCTCAGGCTTCACATTTGATGGCTCTTTTCTCATTGTCTTCTTATCTCATTAACGTTTGTGTTTTCAACACTGGCCTTTGTCCAACCATGTGCCAAACTATATCCCCCCCCTTCACCTATATCCATCCATCACTTGCCAGGCCCCGCCTTCATGGCCCCATCACTTCCTGCCCCCACCTCTATTCCAGCTTTCTCTTTCCTCCCCAGGACGATCCATCTTTGTGTCTATCTGTAGTTTCCTGTGAATAAACACAAAATGCTGGATATTTCAGGTTGAGACCCTTCTTCAGACTCTAGTCTGAAGAAGGGTCTCGACCCAATACGTCACCTATTCCTTTTCTCCAGAGATGCTGCATAACCCCCTGAGTTATTCCAACTTTTGGTGTCTATCTTTGGTGTAAACCAGCATCCGCAGTTCCTTCCTTCACATGCAGTTCCTCGTTTAAGCTTAGGTTGGGCATCAGTGGAGCTCTGTCAAACACAGAAGTTAAGGCGGGAGGGTAATCCAGTGACATGCAAATGGAGGTTTAAGATTCATATCTTTGCTGTAACCAGAATGATTGTGAAATCCACAATCTGAGTTTGGTGTGTCCAGGCTAGAGAACACTGCATCCTGGGCATGGTATGCAGGGCAATTTGGAAGAGCTACAAGTGAATTATTGCTTCACGTAGAAGGAGCAGTTGGGTCCTGGAAAAGAAATATATCAGGATTAGGAATGGTGACCCTACCTTTGCACAGTCAAAGTGAGTTATCTAATGTACATGAAGCCTCTCCATGTACTATGCACTGAAATGTCCTGTCGTATCCGCCCCAATATATTTTCACCAATCATCATCACTAAAACAGATCCACCTTGTCAATGTCATCTTGCTTTATGTGACTTTATTAAGTTTAGAGATACAGCAGCACGGTGGCACAGCGCCAGGGACATGGGTTGGAACCTGACCACGGGTGCAGTCTGTTCGGTGTTTGTATATTCTCCGCGTGACCGCGTGGGTTTTCTCCGGTTTTCAACCCTCACTCCAAAGATGTGCAGGTTTGTAGGTTAATTGGCTTCAGTAAAATTGCAAATTGTCCCTAGAGTGCAGGATAGTGTTAATCAGTGGCGGACTGGCCAGGGTGTCAGCTTGCCCGATGGCAAGTGGGCCTCTGATGAAGTGATAGCAAGTGATGGCAAGTGGGCCTCTGATGAAGTGATAGCAAGTGATGGCAAGTGGGTCCCTGTTAAATGATTGCAAGTGATAGCAAGTGGGCCCCTGTTAAATGATAGCATTGTAGTTGTGGGTGGGCCCCCTTTGTCTCCTGGCAACTAATATTTTTAGACCCAGTCCGCCACTGGTGTTAGTGTACGGGGATTGCTGGCCAGTCAGCAAGGACCAGTGGCCAAAGGGATTGTTTCTGCACACAATCTCTAAAGCCTAAAGTATAGTCCAAAGCAGTGCTTCTTAAACTATTTCAGTGTCATTCTTTATCACATTATTGAGTCTTTATCACAAAATTTTATTCACCCTCGACTAAATTTTCTTATGGTTGTTTTTGGTAATTTTCATCATATTCTCCCTTGTGTATAATTTATATGTAATTTATTTTGTCACATGAACAAAATACATAAATTGACTCATTTCTTAAGTGTTTATTTTATTTGACTTTTTGAACATCTTAAAAATCTGTGAAGAAAACTAGGAGTGAAAATAAAAGTTTAATTACCACTGGGGTTGGAAAATCATTCTATTAGAATGATAAAGAAAACATTCCAACGTCTAAACACTGGGCTTCAGGCCCATCCTACCCTTTCGGGCTAGTTGACCTGATCCACACTGCCTCTAAGTTCGAGATTCAATCCTGACCTCGGGTGCTGTCTATGTGGAGTTTGCACGTTCTACGTGTGACCCTGTGGGTTTTCTTCTGGCGCTCCAGTTTTCTCCCACGTCCACAAAACATTACGTTGGCGGTGCACTACAAAATGCACCTGGTACTCAAGTGAGTTGTAGAATGTGGTAGGAAGGTGGGGAGAATTCAATAGGATTAGTGTGGGGTTGGCGTGCTTGGGCGCGGACTTGATGGCTGTATAGAGCGCCAGAGTGTGCCGCCTGTATGCCTATTTCTCTGTGCTATATGCTTATGGAGGACGCTGTATTTTTTCCTTTCTTTTCCACAGGCTTTCAGCTCACAATACTACCATTTAATAACGCGAGCGTGTATCGCCCCAGAAGCAATTACCACATGGTAGTCTGCGCTGCATAAATGAATGGGCAATTTGCACCTGGGTTCTCGAAGCTGTCCCTTTGATCACCAGAGTTCTTTGAAAATCAAGTCTGATGTGAATGTAACCCCGCTTCCCACTGCCGATCGTTCGCGGCGACAGTCGGCACGAAGAAGATGCAGATTGGTAGTAACTTTGTACAGACACGTGCAATGGTCAACGAGGGATTTTGATTTCCTAGTTATAGATTGTATGTAGAGCAGGCAATGACGCAACTTTGGCGCGTCAGATCTCTGCCAGACCCACTCCCAGTCAATGCAAACGTGCTTTATGTGGAGCCGTTATTAATCGGGTACATACTGTACATTCTCTCTCTCTCTCCCTCGCTCCCCTTTCCACCCTCCCTCTCTCTCCCCATCTATCTATCTATCTATCTATCTATCTATCTATCTATCTATCTATCTATCTATCTATCTATCTATCTATCTATCTATCTATCTATCTATCTATCTATCTATCTATCTATCTATCTATCTCTTTCTCATTCTCGGCGACTTTAGCTTTTATTTTAAATAATAAGAAGTGTTATGCTGGTGGATATCTAATTCATCAGCCGAGAGACGGGGAGCAGTAGAGAGAACTGTTCACAGGGGATAAACGCGTTCACTCCAAACTCAATCGCAGGACAAAGCAAGTAAGAGCAGCATCGCGATTCAGCACCGCGGGTGGAGGACAGCGTGCGGCGTTTCAGCACCACGAGTGGAGGACAGCGACCTGCGATTCAACGCCTCGGGACTGCTACTCAGCGGGGCCTTCATCCAGAGCAGGTTGAGGGGGGACATGAGAAGCGGTTGAGGTGTGGGGGAACTGCTTTCAATTCAGATATAACTCTCCGGATCCGGGAGGAGGGAGGGGAGAGAGGAGGGGAGAGACCATGTCTGGCAGCCCTGTAACGTGGCTCATGAACATGACCCACTGGGTCGGCGGTGACCCTGGAATGAGTGGCCCCACAGCGGGCTCTCCAGCCGCAGGTAGACCGCCGAATCTCTTCGCCTTCTGCCTCACCCTCATCTCCACCCTCCTGATTCTCCTGGGAAGCGTCTACTCACTGGTTTGCCTGTACAGGACGAGGAACAAGACTCCCCTGGTGATGATCGTGGCCTCGCTCTCCGCGGACGATCTCCTCTACGTGGTGGCTTTGACCGTGTTCGCAGCCGTCCAGTGGGCGAGCGAGTCGGCGGCCAACTCCGTTTGCCCCGCCGCGGCCGTCCTCTACTTCCTACACGGGGTCTCCATCGCTCTCAAGTCTTCACTGATTGTCATCTATAACTATTTCACCACCAGACTCACCGGTCTTTGCAAAGGGGGGCGGGCACATGTCCCCATCCCCTGGATCTTGGCGACTATCTGGACCTTCAGCCTGTTAACGTGCCTGTTGCCAGTATTCGGATGGGGCTCCTACATCCCGACGCCCTGGGGATGCCTTCCCGACCACAGGAGCTCCTATGTGGCCTTTCTCTTCGGTTTATACTCCATGTGCTTCGTTGTCCTCATTGGCTTTTCCGTCCCTCTCGTCTACAAACTGCTCTGTTCCGACTGGCAACATCAGGGACCCTTTTCTCCCAATTACCACGAGGTGGCTACGGTCAGCAAAGTCTCCTTCTCGGAGGACCCGGCGGACAGGACTTTAACGACCGGTGGGAACTGGGGCAATGGTGTCCATAGTCGCCCCGAGGCCTCCCATTCACCGCCCTGCCTCAGCGAGAGCTTTGGGTCCACGAACCAAGCCGTAATTGTTGCTCAGAAACGTTTTGCCTTGATTTTAGCCATGAGTAAGATTGTACTGTGGCTGCCTCTGATGGTATGTATCTGATATCTCTCTAGACTTTATCGTGTCTTCAGTTCCCATCCATGGTGCCCCAGAGCCTTGTTTCTGCAATCCCAATTCTATCATGCGGGTTTACACCTTAGTTTAGTTTAGAGATACAACGCGGAAACAGGCCCGCGTCGAACAGCGATCACCCCGTTCACTAACATTTTACCGAAGCTAATTAGCCTACAAACCTGTACGACTTTGGAGTGTGGAAGGAAACAGGAGCACCCAGAGAGAACCCACGCGGACAGAGAGCACCAGAGATCGGGATCGAACCCGGGTATCTGGCGCTGTTAGGCAGCAGCTCTAACTTCTGCGCCACAGAGTTGCCCCCCATAATATATCGATGGCCACCGCCCGCTAAGTCTGGAGATCTGTATCTGGAATAGGGCGAATTCAACAACTTGCACAGTAACTGAACCATACCCCCCCCCCCCCCCCCCCCCCCCCCCCCGCGCCACTAGGCTGTATCTATTATATTTTACAGACACATTATTCCCCTCATGATGTTATACACTTCCATGAGATCACCCCTCAACCTCCAGCCACGGATTGTTTAAGTTATGCATTTATTAACTTGCTGCCCAAAGCTGGTGAGACATATACATTTTGACAGCCAGCATCTGCAGTACTTTTTTTTATGATGAGACATATACCGTTCGGGGCAAGCTGAGGATTATTAAGCCGCCGTTTCTCAGCAGTGTTAAAACGCAATTTCGGTGCAATGCATTGATTCAGAGCCGCTTTGTTTCTGCACTGCACATGGAAAGTAACCCTGTTACATAAAGACACTCAGAGACCAATAAACATCTCCAAGTTTGTAAAAATTCAAGGTTTTGCGAAAACGTAGAGAAAGCTCCGAAAGTCGTCATTCGCACCATTGTGTCTGAGCTGATTCTATTCATGAGCTTGTCATTGATTTCCCTCTGCCTCGGCGCCTCCCTCACATCCCTGGCAATTGCTTCCTTTCATCCAATTCCCCTTTGAAAGTCATGACAGTATTTCCTTCCATCATGAAAGGAATAGATCGGGTGGACGCACAGAGACTCTTGCTCAGAGTGGGGGAATCGAGAACCGGAGGACATAGGTTTAAGGTGTGGAGGCTAAACGCAGGAAAGTGGGACATGTATATGGGGGCATGTTAGTCGCTGTGGGCAAGATGGGCGAAGGGCCTGTTTCCCCGCTGTTTGATTCTATGTCTGTATTAATCTATCACACTCTCTCGAGCAAGCAACAACCGGTTGCATAAAAAATATTTTAGAAGCGAAGCACTGCAGATGCTCGTTTACGCCCAAGATAGACACAAAGTGTTGGAGAAACTCAGCAGGCCTGGCAGGCAGCAAATCTGGACAACATGTGTAGGTGATGTTTCGGTTTGGGACCCTTCTTCTGAAACGACCAGGGCCCGCAACACCTGCCCTCAGGCATGGTGGTTCGCTGATAGGCATATTGTTGGCTAGGGAAGGTGTGATCTCAAGAGATACTTTGTTGTAAACTGTGGGATGACCAGTGTGGAGGAAGGGGGCAAGGGGGGAAGTTGGTAGAATTAACTTAAAATTAAATCATTTTAAAATATTAATTCTTTTTGCCAATTTTCTTAAACTGACTCCTTTCTTGACACACCCCTTCTGCCATTGAAAAAAAATAGCTCTTTATTTAAACCTGTGTAACCACCAATATCAAATCTCTCGTTGATCTTGAGATATGAGGAACTGCTGATACTGGTGTACCTTCACCAAAGGGTTGACTTTCCCCTAACTACCTCTGTCCAATAATGAACTCAACTACAACAGACGTCTACCTGGTGAATTGTAGGGAATTGGCACGACTTACTTGACATTCTTTACAACACCTTTGGCTCCATTGGTCTTCATTAGCAACCTTACCAATGTGGATCTCCAAGTCTCTCTGTCCCTCCAACCCTTTAAAACTTAGACCATAATAAACCACAAAATGCTGGAGTAACTCTGTGGGTCAGGCAGCATCTCTGAAGAACATGGATATGTGATGTTTCTGGGCAGGGTCCTTCTAACGTATGAATTAATCCAGCACTTTGTATTGTTTTGGGGGAAAACCAGCACCATGAAACCATTATATTTACCTGTCATATACTATCTTCTTTCTTTCATTGTAATTCTCTTTACAATTGGGGAAATTGTCCTCCCCCCCCCCCACCCCCAACAAAGTCCAAAATGTCTTCTAAGATAGAAAACTGTTTTTGATTTATCACGACAAGGGGATGCAAGGAACTGCAGATGCTGCATTATACAAAAGATAGATACAAAGTGCTGGAGTAACTCAGCGGCTCAGGCAGCATCTCTGGAGAAAAAGGATGGGTGACTATTCGGATCGGAACCCTTCTTCAGACTGATTGTGATGGAAAGAGAATGCTGGAAGAGAGGGGAAGCCACCTCCAGTCTGAAGAAGGGTCTCACCCATCTTTTTTCTCCAGTGATGCTGCCTGATCCGCTGAGTTACTCCAGGATTTTGTCTATCTTTTGTATAAAGCAGCATCTGCAGTTCCTCCCTGTACAAGGTACGTATCCCTGCTGGGTTTGACATGTGCTCTAGTTTCAAGGATTGATGGGCCCGCCGCCAGTAGTGTGTTTACATTCTCATTTCACTGTCCCCCTGTGCTCCACAGATACGACTGCTCGTCAATCATATCACCGAACACGAGGACGAGTCCTTCGAGATTCTTGGGTACTTCCTGACCTTACTGGCAGCCGCTATAACTCCGCTGTTTGTGCTGTCGGAACGGTGGATACATCTGCCGTGTGGTTGCTTCATCAACTGCAGCAAGAATGTGTACTCGGTTGCTGCAAAGCCGGCTAAAGGTGAGAAACACAAAGAGAACAAATTAATAAAACCATCTATCATGCAGTACAGAAAGTGAAGGGGGGGGAGGGGGGGGGAGAATGGGGGGGAGAGGAGGGGGGGGGGGGGGAAGAGGGGGGGGGAGAGGGGGGGGGGGAGAAGAGGGGGGGGGAGAAGGGGGGGGGGGGAGAGAAGGGGGGGAGAGAAGGGGTGGAGAGGGGGGGGGGGTAGAAAATTTTAAGAAGTATAATAAAGTTTAGCGGCTATTTAACCTACCGGTTGGTGTTCCCTGGTCCTGAAAACTGCAATGAGCCAATCAAAATGCCTGGTCAGTGACGGAGATTGCCTACGGCTGCCCTCGACTGCCTGTAACTACATAGCGACCCCGCTCCACTGCACTACAAGTTAAAAAGAACCATGCTGACCCAATTTTACTTGCGGAAAATTATTTAACATGCTGAAAAAATTTCCGTGGCCTAGCTGAATCCGTGAGTGTGCAGGAACTTCCCTCGAGCATGAAGGAGAGTTCCAGTGACCTCATACGACCTCCTAGGACCTCGTGTCGACCATGCAGCGAGTTTGAGTCGAGGGCAAACTCTTCTGAACCCGCAGATTAGGTCGCCGCAGTGGGACAGCCCCTTAACTGATTCATCTACAAAATACTCTTAACAAAGGACAGTTTCCCCCCAAAGAGGACTATTTTAAAAGAGACTGGTTGAATGTATCTGATGGTACATAGCAAATAATGGCAACCTTTACCCTTTTAATTTAATGCAGGCTTTCAAACTGGAGAGTCATCAGATCAATAATATTTATTAATTAGATTGATACAAATTCAACTTATGAAATTGGTACTTAACGTTAAATGATAATGATCTCTTTGGAAATTTATGACCCAAGCCACCATCCAAATAACCTAAATGAAATGCACAGTGCTAGAGCTGCTTGCCTCACAGCGCCAGAGACCCGCGTTCAATCCTGACCTTGGATGGCGTTTGTATGAAGATTATACATTCTCCATGTGACCGCGTGGGGTTTCCTCCAGGTGCCTCGGTTTCCTCCCACAGTCCAAAGACTTTGTAAGTTAATTGGCTTCTGTAAATTGTCCCTGGTGTGTAGGATTGAACTAGTGTACGGGTGATAGCGTGTACAGAATGGAATAACGTAGAACATATAACATGGAGCACCTGTCGATATGAGTTTGGTGGGCCGAATGGCCTGTTTACAAGCTCAAACACCGCTCTGCACTTCCTTGAACACGACTAAACAGTGCAGTTGTGAATCTGGGTGAAACTTGTTTACCCGGAGAATTAATTGACTGTGGAAATCACTGCCAAGGAATCAGTTTGAGATGAACAGTATGGGTGCAGTTTAGAGGAACCCAGAGAATACAAGGTGTGGCGACAGTTATGATGCCAGATCAGAGATGATGATTACACAGGCGCTTGCAGTAAGGTGAACTCACACGGTCAACTTTATATCCACCATTGACCAACAGTGAAGGTCCAGGTCCGTACAGGGGAGTAGTCCTCTGTCATCACTGCCGAGGCACAATTAATAACTGGGTCTTTCTCTCATTCTTTTCCTCACTCTCTCCCCCCCCTTCCTACCCCCCCCCCCTCTCCCATTCCACCCCACCTCCCCTTTCCCATCATCCCCCCCCCCCCTTCCCCCCTCCCTTTCACGTTCATAAATTATAGGAGTATAATTAGGCCATTCGGCCCATCGGGTCTACTCCGTCATGCAACCACGGCTGCTCTCTGCATCCTAATCCCATTTTTCTCCTCATAACCCTTGACACCTGTTTCAATCAAGAATGTGTCTATCTCTGCCTTAAAAATATCCACTGCCTTGGCCTCCACAGCCCTCTGTGGCAATGTTCAACAGATTAACTACCCTCTGACTAAAGACCCCCTTTCCCTCCCTTTACCCTGCCCCTTCCCCTTCCTTTCCCCTTCCTTACCCATCCCATCCTTCCTCTACCTTTCCCTCCCTCCCTTCCCTCCCCCTTCCCTTTCCCTCCCTTCTCCCTTCACCCCTTCCCTTGACCCCACTTTCCTTTCCTCCCTTTCCCCTCTTCACTCCTTTCCCTCCCTCCCTGCCCCTCCCCTTCCAATTCCCTTCACCTTCCACCCTCCCCCCGTGCCAAGGATCAGATGACCCAATCACCATTAATCGGACCGAGCTGTGGCTTGTTTGCCTGTTGTCTCTGTCTACCCCAGAGTGCTGGCGTTCTCAAGCAGCCAGGCATTGTTTGTGGTGCTGATTGTAGGCTTCCTCTGGTGCAGATCGGAGTGGCACTAAGGGAGAATCTGTCATCTCAGAGGGAAAAGGGGATAACAGTACAATGTGGGATCTACATTAAAGGACATTCCATTAGAATGAGGAGATGAGGAGGAATTTCTTTAGCCAGAAGGTGGTGAATTTGTGGAATTCATTGCCACAGGCTGCTGTGGAGGCCAAGTCAATGGCGGTCACGGTGGCACAGCGGTAGAGTTGCTGCCTTACAGCAAAATGCAGTGCCAGAGACCTGGGTTTGATCCCGACTACAGGTGCTGTCTGTATGGAGTTTTCACGTTCTCCCCGTGATCTGCGTGGGTTTTCTCTGAGATCTTCGGTTTCCTCCCACACTCCAAAAACGTACAGGTTAAATGTAGGTTAAATAGCTTGATTAATTGGCTTGATAAAAATGTAAAATTGTCCAAGTTGACGATTTGCAGAGTACTGTCCTGCCGACTACAACATTCAGAAGGTTCAGAAGGTTCAATGGATATTTTTAAGGTGGAGATTGATACATTTTTGATGTAATGGTGGCAGGGTTTATGGGGAGAAAGCAGGGGAATGGGGTTGAGACGGAAAGATAGATCAGCCATGATTGAATGATAGAGTAGACTTGATCGGCTGAATAGCCTAATTCTGCTTCTTGAACTTATGAACCTATGAACACAATGAACCAACAGGACTAAGTGGCACATTTTTGTGAGATATGTTCTCTGCAATTGTAGATAATTAGCTTTTCTCCAGTTTTTCACGACGTTGAACCTTTTGATATTTATGGCTAATGGAAGGTTAAAGGCAGATCTCCGAATGGAAGGCTAATGCTAAAGTAGTTGAGCTGTGTGGCTGAGCATGCCAGCAAACAGAGGGATCATTTAACTGCTCTGTGCAAGCATGTTCTATCTCCATCTATTTGCGTACATCACACACCTTGAGCTGCCATCCTAACCTGGAAAGAAACAAGCAACTGCTGATGCTGGTTTACATAAAAGACACAAAGTGCTGGAGTAACTCCATAGGTTTAAGGTGAGGCGGAAAAGAATTAATAGTAACCTGAGGGGTAACATTTTCCACACGATGGGTGGTCGGTGTATGGAACAAGCTGCCAGAGGAGGTAGTTCTGGCAAGTACTATTGCAACGTTAAAAAAAACCCATTTAGACAGGTACATGGATAGGATAGGTTTCGAGGGATATGGGCCAAATGCAGGCAGGTGGGACTAGTGTAGATGGGACATGTTGGTCGGTCTGGACAAGTTGGGCTGAAGGGCTTGTTTTCATGGTGTATGACTCTATGACTCTATAACTCAATGGATTAGACACATCTCTGGAGGATAAGGATAGTTGATGTTTCGGATCAGAACCCTTCTTCAGTCTGCAGAAGGTTCCTGACCTGAAACAGCGGCTGTCCATTCACTCCACGGATGTTGCCTGACTCATTCATAAGCTCATCAGTTCTAGGAGCAGAATTAGGCAGAATTAGGCCATTCAGCCCATTGAGTCTACTCCGTCACTCATTTAAGGTTGATCCACCTTTCCCTCTCAACCCCATTCTCCTGCCTTCTCCCCATAACCCCTGACACCCTTACTAATCAAGATTCCGCCTTAAAAATATCCATTGACTTGGTCTCCACAGTCGTCTGTGGCATTGAATTCCACAAATTCACCACCCTCTGACTAAAGAAATTCCTCCTCAGCTCCTTTCTAAAGGTACGTCCTTTAATTCTGAGGCTGTGGCCTCGGGTCTTAGACCATCCCAGTAGTGGAAACATCCTCTCCACATTCACTCTATCCAGGCTTTTCACTATTCAGTAGGTTGAGTTATTCCAGCACTTTGTGTTCTAACCTTTGGTGGAATTAGCAAGCTTAAGATCTTGCCTATTCTTGTTTTCACATCTTGGATGGAAGAATACTGGAGGAGCTCACCCCTTTATGGTATGTGCACAGATTCCATCAATGCAGTTTCTGAATAGATTAAACAGATAATAATCGTATCTCTGAGATGTAAAGGCCATCCCATATAAATCCATTTACGTAAAAGCTGCACAGTTACATACAATTTCCTTTGAAGTGGGCACATTATCAGCAGAGAATTGCTTTGACAAGAAATATTATATTCACAGCTGTGGGGCTGACGAGGTAATGAGCAAACATCAAACTCATCACTGACAAATGAAATATCCATCACTTGAGAGCAAATCCTTTTTCTGCTTTTGATTATTTCAAATTGAACCAAAAAAAAAATCATAAAAGCTTGTTTTTCACCCCCAAAAAATGTAGAGACGCAATCTCATACGATTCTGACTAGAACAAAGCTGTACCAATGAAGCATCAGTGGAAATATGAAACAGGCATAGTGCCACAGCTAGAAGACCCCTGCATGATTCAAAAGCACTTGGAGAGAAATGTCTCTCTGATTATAAGGGCATGGCTTTAAATTGAGAGGGGATGTGCAGGGCAAGTCTCTACGTAGAGGGTGGTGGGTGCTTGGAACAAGCTGCCGGGGTGGTGGCGGAGGCTGATAGGATAGTGTCATTTAAGAGGTTTTTAGATCACCTGCAGGCAGATGAGATTAGTTTATCTCGTCATCATGTTCAGCACAGATTTTGTTGGCCAAAGAGCCTGTCCCTGTGCTGTACTGTTCTATTTCTGTTACCGCTACCATACAGCTCCAACAGCCCAGTTTAATAGTAAGATTAAACGAGTACTTACCAGTACGAAGTTTGATCTGTATTTTATGAGGAGTTACGATGAGGGATTACGTGAAGAACCCACCCAGCGCGCAGGCGCGGCATACTTCCAAGCAGCGGTGTGGAATCACAGATAGACACTAGTTGAAGTAAAGATAGTAAAGACCAACGAGACATTAGTCCGAATTTGATCTATATAATGAGGGTGGGAGCGGAGGGCACGTAATCCCTCATCGTAACTCCTCATAAAATACAGATCAAACTTCGTACTGGTAAGTACTCGTTTAATCTTACTATTTTACTTCGGAGTCACGTGAGTGACTACGTGAAGACTTCAAAGGTCTGTGATTTCAAACCGTGTAACAGTTATATCACTCACTGCCGAAAGATCATCGAGGGAGGAAGTGGTATCTAAAGACCAACAAGTTTGTTTAGTTATAAAATAAATGTTTATTAACTATAACAAAAAATAGCTCCCATGGGCTTTAAATCATAACTTTGCGGTTTCTAAAATGCTATCCGCAAAGACGTCCTGTTCCATCAGCGGTTTTCTGTAGAATCTTTGGAATGTCGATTCCCTTGACCATCCCGCTGCTCTGAGGATGTGGTCTAGGGGAACCTGCATCCTATCCGCCGCTGAGGTGGACGCTGCCCTGGTTGAATGGGATTTAAAAACATCTGTGTTAATCCCTGCCATGTTGAGGACCTGTTTCAACCATCTGGATAATGTCTGGCTGGTAACCCGTCCAAAAGGCTTTCTGTGGCTAACCCATAAGGCTTTCTCTCTCCCTCTAAGCGTTTGGGTAGTGTCTAAATAATGATGAAGGTGGGTCACCACACACAGCCTAGGTTCTGGAGGGTAAGCCCGGAAGATCAACGGGGAGTTTGATGTACCTGGTCTACTTTGTTTTACCAACCCCGGCATGGTGAAAGTAATGGTATCTGGGGTGGTCACCATGTAGTTCAGATTTAGCTGATGGAGCGACTGAACCCTTTGAGCTGAGACAAGCGCCATGAGCATAAGGGTCTTATAAGTGGACTGTTCCAGGCTCAGGGATCCCACCGGAGGCCAACCTCGAAGGTGTGTCAGAACTACACTCACATCCCACATGTGGGTGTATCTAGGTGTAGGGGGTTTGGTGTTAAAGATCCCCTTAAGGAGTCTGATGACCAGAGGGTGGGATCCCACACTATGCTGTCCTATCGGCATGAGGTATGCGGACAGTGCGCTCCGAGCTGTATTGATGGCACTGTAGCTCATCTTGAGGTCATGGTGCAGGTGGGCCAGTAACTCCAGCACATCCGAGATCGAAGCCGTCTTGTAGGATGTCCCTGCTTCCAGACAGTACTGTTCCCATTTCCTGATGTAGGTCAGGTACTGTTTTTTGGTGGAAACTCGCAGGGATGCCGACATGGTGGTGATTGTTCTCTCTGATAACCCCAATCCCCGGTAAGGTCTGTTCAAAATCTGGAAACCAGGAGTTTCAATTTTTGGTGGCATGGATGGCTAATGCCAGTTACCGGGTGAGTCAATAATTGGGGGTGGCTATGAAGGACCATAGGTGTCTCTACCACCATGTCGTGGAACATTGGGAACCATGGTTGGGTAGGCCAGTCGGGCACGACCAGAATGCCAGAGGCTGAGTCTGCCTGAATTTTCTGGAGTACCCGACTGATGAGGCAGAAGGGAGGGAAAGCATAGAAAAAGAAATTTCCCCAATCCAGCGTGAAGGCATCTACCGCTGCTGCCTCTGGGTCTGGTTCCCAAGCCACATACATGGGTAGTTGGTGATTTAACCTAGACGCAAACAAATCTATATCTGGCGTACCATATTGCTTGACAATTTTAGCAAATAATTTTGGGTCCAACATCCATTCGATGTTGTCGTTGAATTTTCGTGACCTGGTGTCCGCCACTAAATTTAGCTTGCCTGGTAAATAGGCAGCTGATAGCCAAATATGTCTCTCGACACACCATTGCCAGATTATAGCAGTTAATTTGTCGCATGATACTGATTTTATGCCACCCATGTGCTGGATATAAGATACTGCCGTAGTGTTGTCGATCATAATCCTAACATGCACGTGCCGCATATCAGATGCATATGCTTTTAGCCCATAAAAGGCGGCGAGCATTTCCAAAAAGTTAATGCCCAGTGATTGTAGTAGCGATGCCTCTGAGTTAGTCCATCTGCCACCTGTGCTGTCTATGGAGTTAGTAGCTCCCCAGCCTAAAGCACTGGCATCCGTTGCAATGGTTATGTTAGGATTGGTTACGGCGATAGGACTGTGACTGTGCCAAATATTATCAACCCACCACTGAAGTTCTGATTTGGCTTCAGCGGGTAAATCCATTTTGCGATCATAATGCCCCCTATTAAGGCGTAATGCATGAGTCCTTGCTCTTTGTAGATTTTGATAATGCAAGGGCCCATGTTGGGCAGCCGGGAATGCTGCTACTATAGAGCCAATAACTCTGGCTACATGCCGTATTCTAGGTTGCGGTGTAGCAATTAAATGGTTACAAGCTTCGATGAGTGAAACTGTTTTGTCTCTGGGCAGAGTGACAGTCATGTGAATAGTGTCAATAGTGAAGCCTAGGTAATCCATGTTAGTAGTAGGCTCCAATATTGATTTATCTGGGTGAAGGATGAAACCCAAAGTTTCAAGGAGTTGTTTAGTGGCTAACACTCCTGCGACAGTTTGTTCCCGTGTTCTTCCTAATATGAGAACATCGTCCAGATAGGCCACGACTAAATGTTTTAGTTCTCTCAATTTCTTCATGGCCACTTTAAGAATTTTCGTAAATAGTCTGGGAGCTGTCGTTAACCCATTGGGCAAGGCTCGGTACTGCCATAGCTGGCCCATCCAGATAAATTTCAGATATTTATAATAATCTTTATGAATGGGTACCAAATAGTAAGCATCTTTGATATCTATGCTTGCCATGTAGTATCCCTTGGAGATCAGTTGTCTGGCAGTGACAAATGTCTCCATTTTGAAATGTTGATACTCAACAGACTGATTAAGTGACGTCAGATCAATAATAATGCGACGTCCACCATCTTTTTTGGTTTTGAGAAAAATATTTGATACAAATTCTTGCGGCTCGTGTGTGGTCATTTCTATGATGCCTTTAGCCACGAGCCGATCAAGTTCAGCTTGTCCTTCTACCTTCTCAACTGCCGAGGGAAGGAACACCCTTTGGGGCATGTGCTGAACTGGCGGTTCTACGCCTGGTTTGAACTCAATTTTGTATCCACTAATACTGTTGAGTATAAACTTATTGTTAGTAAGGGAGCACCAAACATGCTTGAAGAACCTCAAACGTCCTCCTGTTAATACTACACCCTTTGTCTGTGTATGTTGACAGGAACCAGACCCACCTACCTCCATGTTTACTTGTGGGGTCGTTTTCGGTGGGTCTGGCCCAAGGTTGTCCGTGTTGGTGCTGCGGTGGGGCGGCGCATCTTCCCACGGCTCCGCCCTGGGCCCCGCTCTAAAAAAGAGCTCTGGGGGTAGTGGGAGGCGGTCACCAGGCTTTCACCAGCTCGGTATCTGCTGGTGGCTGCCGAGGCGTGCGGCCAACTGGGTGTCTTCACCCTGCTCGGTCCTGGCCCTGCCCTCATGAGGCCTACTGGTTTTGCCGCCTCTTCCAACTCCTTCAGCCTTTTGGCCAGATCTGCACCAAATAGCAGCGCCTCTCGTTCGGGCGCTGGAGCTTTGCAGAGGCCGGCATATGTTGGGTTGAGGGCAGGCCTGATGTTGTCCCGCCGTAGGCTATTTAGCTCATAGGTGGTGCTGCACATCAGTGCGAGGGCATCCTGCTGGGGTATGGTCAGGTCTTCATTCCCAACGGACCGAGCAAAGGCGGTGACGGCTGCTGAGTGGAGCTTCAGGACTCGCTGCATCTTGACTTCCTGAGCCCTGATTTGCTGCCCCAGCTGGTTCCAGATCTGCCCATTGACCGTTTTGACCCTCAGCGCCTCGCAATTCTCTGGCGCTGTGTAATTGTCAAGGGCCTGCTGGACGGCCTTGTCCTGCAGCGGGTTGTTGGACAGCCTGTTTATGGTGGCCGCCATTCTGGGTGGTAATACCATCCCAGTCGTTGGGGGCGCTGCATATCGGCCCACTACACCCAGTAGCTCTTCTTCTGGCACGCCCGGCATGCTGATGGTGTCCTCCGCCTGCCCTTGGGATAGGCCAGCCCAGTCCTGGCCTCCCTTACTGCCCTCGAACATAGAGGGTACAGAAGGGTGTGGAGAGGAGGAGGCCAAAGCCCGTCCTCCTGGGAGATGCCGCATCTCCTCGTTAATCATTCGCTCTAGGAGCTGCCTCATGCAGCTGATCCGAGCGTCTCCCCTTTTCGGTGGGGGAGAGTGTTCCCGTTCCTCCGATTCATCGGAGGACACCGGCCGGTCGGTCTTATGAGTCGCCTTCCTCCCTGTGCGGGGCGTTGAAATCTGCAGCACTGGGGGCGGCTCGGTGTCGGGTGAGCGGGAGCGTTGAAAAGGCTCCTCCGCTGCGAGAGGCTGCCGTCCAGCTATGGACCCGTCCTCGGGTGGAGTTGGGCAGGCAGTCCTCCTGGCTGGTCGCTTTCGAGAGGCCATAATTCTCCCTGGAGCGACTCTGTAACAAAAAAGGCACTTACCTGAGGTCTTGTCTTTATGCTGCAGCTGGAGAGCCTGGCTCCAGCTGCTGCCGCTGTTGCACTGCTGACGTAATGCCGCGCCTGCGCGCTGGGTGGGTTCTTCACGTAGTCACTCACGTGACTCCGAAGTAAAATCCTGAGCTTGATTGCTGTCTGTGTGGAGTTCGCCATGTTCATTTCTTTGACCACGTGGGTTTTCCTCTGGGTGCTCTGGTTTCCTCCCACATCCCAGAGCTGTGCAGGTTGGTAGCTAACTTGTTTCCTGTCAATTGCCCCAAGTGTTGGGGTGAGCAATGGGAGGAATCAGTGAGAAGCTGATAGGCACGTGACATAGAGTAGGGTAAGTGAGGAGGGAATAGATAGGGTAGCAGAAGGAACCGGCATGGACTCTTAACCTCCTTCTACGCTGTAAGGAAATTTAATAAAATAAACGGGATTAAAAATCACAAACGAGGATTGAGAACTGTTGGAATATTGATATTCATTCGAAGAATAGAATGCGTTAAAAGCACATGATGGGGACGGTAATCGGGGTTGTGCAGCATAAGGAAGATGGGTGGAGGCAGGAGAACAACTTTAACATAATTGCTGACTGGCCAGGTTGGGAGACTGGCTTTACACTGCAAATTTGCCCAGCTGCTTCCTTGCTAGAATATGGATGAATTTTGACAGGCAGATTAACTATCGAGTGCAACACACAATCTCGGTCTTCATCCGTAGAGCCTAGCAATCAATAATTACATTCAGCATAGGCCGCCCAGTGAACTAGTGACCTACGAAGCATGTACAGAGGTTCGCTGTGGCTTTTGTCTTAACTCTGCAATTTTGTTTTTCTTATTGGCTCAAAATGTGTAGCTAGGATTAGGTTTATTACTGTCACGTGTAGCGAGGTACAGTGAAAAGCATTGACCTTTTTTCATGGTGGAAATGTCAAAGACTGGAGGACATAGCATTAAAGTGGGAGGGGCAAAATTGAAAGGAGATTTGCGAGGCAAGTCTTTTACATAGACGGTGGTGAGTGCCTTGAACGTGCTGCCAGGGGTTGCGGTGGAGGCAGATATAGTGCCGTTTAAGAAGCTTTTCGATAAGCACATGGATATGCAGAGATTGGAGGGATATGGATCATGTGCAGGCAGAGGGGATTTGAACTTTGCATCATGTTCACATAGACATTGTGGGTCAAAGGGCTTGTTCCTGCACCTTATTGTTCTATATTCTATATTCAGTGGTTAGACAATAGACAATAGGTACAGGAGTAGGCCATTTGCCCCTTCGAGCCAGCATGTTCGCTGGGAGAGACATCACGTTTTGTTTAATTTGGTTTCGAGATACAGCATGAAAACAAACCATTCGGCCCACCGAGTCCACGCCAACCAATGGTCACCCATACACTAGTTCTATCCTAAACACTAGGGCCGATTTACACAAGCCAATTAACCTACAAACCTGCACATCTTTGGAATGTGGGTGGAAACTGGAACTCCTGGAAAAAACCCACATGGTCACAGTGAATGTGAATTCCGTACAGGCAGCAACCAAGGTCATGATCGAATTCTGTTCACAGGCGCTACTTTCCCCAAACTCCACTGTGCTGCCCCCCTACATCAACTCTACGTCGATCCTGTCAAACCCCATCCGAGTCTTGAATTTTTTCAACTCTTTGTTAATTACTTTTAGAACTGAAAAAATTAAAATACATCTTACTTTGCCTCTCTGTGCTTATTTTGCCCCCCATTCTGGTAATCAAATATTCTCTCTCCTTTTGTTTCACTCTAATTTGCGTTTGATATTTGATTTGGCTTGGATTTGTAATTATTTCAGAAATTACAGATTCTTTTCTCAACATCTTCATTGGGCAGTGATGTCGATTTTTGCTTTGACCTTAACAAAGGTCCCAGTATGCTCTTCACCCTTGTCGTGCTAACGTGCCCAACTGTATAGAAGATAAACATCTCCTGGTCCTCACCACCAACTGTCTGATATGAGCAAAATCTGGGTCATAGATTTGATGAACACCGTGACCTAGTTTAGAGTTATTAAATATGAATGTGGCACATTTCTGTGTCAAAGAAGTATGGAATCTTTATTGTTATGACATGGAACATGTTACCCCCTTGCAATGTGTATTGATGTTCGTTCCAATATCAATATCAGTTTATGCCACGTGGTGCAGGAGCCTCACGCAATTGAACCACGCAATTCCCTCATGTAAGCCTACAATTTGTTATTGTCCTCTCAGTTTATCGCAGTGACACAGATGGTAGAGCTGCTGTCTCACAGCGCCAGAGACCCAGGTTCAATCCAGACCTCAGGTGCTGTCGGTGTGCAGTTTGCACATTCTCCCTGTGGACCACATGGGTTTCCTTTGGGTGCTCTGGCTTCCCCTCAAATCCCGAAGACAGGTCGGTCTTTAGGTCAGTTAGCCTGACTTCGGTGGTTGGTTAGAGTCAATTATAAACGATGAGGTTACGCAGTACTTGGAAGATCATGATAAAACAAGCCAAAGTCAGCATGGCTTAGTGAAGGGAAGATCTTGCCTGACAAATCTTTTGGAGTTCTTTGAGGAAGTTAATAGCAGTACAGAAGTGGCTGTGGATATTGTTTATCTAGATTTTCAGGCCTTCGATAAGGTGCCGCACGTCAGGCTGCTGGGGAAGATGAGGGCCCATGGTATTAATGTGAAGATACTGGCATGGACAGCGGGTTGGCTGGATGGCAGAAGGGAAAGAGTTGCAATAAAAGCACTTTTTCTGGTTGGCTGCCAGTGACTCATTGAATTCTACAAGGGTCGGTGTTGGGGCCGCCACTCGTCACGATGTATATTAATGATTTGGATAAGGGGATTGAAGGCTTTGTGGCCAAGTTTGCAGATGATGTTAAGATAGGTGATGGGGCAGGCAGTGTAGAGGAAGCAGAAGGATTTGGACAGGTTAGGAGAGTGGGCAGTGAAGTGGCAGATGAAATTCAATATAGCAAAGTGCATTTTGGTAATAAGAATAAAGGCGTAGATTATTTTCTAAATGGAGAGAAAATCCAGAAATCGGAGGTGCAAAGGAACTTGGGAGTGCTGGTGCAGGACTCCCAAAAAGTTAATTTGCAAGTTGAATCAGTAGTAAGGGAAAATTCAATGCTTGCATTTATATCAAGAAGACTGGAATCCAAAAAGAGAGATATAATGCTGAGGCTCTATAAGGCGCTGGCCAGGCCACATTTGGAGTACTGTGAGAAGATTTGGGCCCAATATTTAAGGAAGGATGTGCTGGCTCTAGAGAGGGTTCAGAGGAGGTTTACAAGAATGATTCCAGGAAGGAGTGGGTTAAATATGATGAGCGTTTGACAACCCTGGGCCTCTACTCGCTCAAGTTTAGAAGGTTGAGGGAGGACCTCATTGAATCTTACAGAATAATGAAAGGCATAGATAGAGTGGATGTGGAAAGGATGTTTTCACTGGTGGGAGAGTCTTGGACCAGAGGTCATGACGAGCCTCAGAATTAAAGGGCGCTCTTTTTGAAAGGTGAGGAGGTACTTCTTTAGTCAGAGGGTAATTAATCTGTGGAACTCATTGTCACAGAAGGCTGTGGAGGCCGTCAATGGATATTTTTAAGGCAGAGATAGACAAATTCTTGATTAGAATGGGTGTCAAGGGTTATGGGGAGAGGCAGGAAAATGGAATTAGCAGGCAGAGATCAGCCATGATTGAATGGATAGACTTTGTTTCGGGTCAGAATGGATCAGTCTGAAGAAGGATCCCAACCTGAAACGTCACCTGTCCATTTCCTCCATAGATGCTGCTTGACCTGCTGAGTTACACTAGCAATTTGTGTTTTTCTCAAGAGTTGACAGTGTTTAATTGTCACATTTACTGTTAATGAAACAATGAAATTCATATTTATTATTTATAATTTCTTACCTTCCAAAATTGAAAGGATTTGTTTGGTTTAGTTTAGAGATACTGTGGGGAAACATGAATGAATAGGTTTCTTGGTCAAGTATATTCACATACAAGGAATTTACCTTGGTGCTCCACCTACAAGTGACAACATGACATACAGTAACAGTTAGGAATGACACATAAAACATTAAACATTAATAATAAAACATTATCCATTAAACATTATCGATTAAAAATACCAGAGCGAAAGGAGGCTACAGATTGTTGGTTATTGAGTAGAGCTACTACTCGTGGTTTTTATGTCTAGCTGTGGCAGCTTTGACAGTCCGGAGTTGCCTTCCAGATGGAAGTGATTCAAAGAGTTTGTGGCCGGGGTCAGAGGGGTCAGAGGGGTCAACCATGCTCTTCAGCCAACAGGGTGCACACTGACCAACAATCACCTGTAAACTGGTTATAGCCTACACACTAGGGATAATTTATAGAAGCCAATGAACATACAAACCTGCACGTCTTTAGGATGTAGGAGGAAACTAGAGAACCCGAGGGAAACCCTTGCAGTCACAGGAAAATATTCAAACTCCATACAGACAGCACCCATAGACAGGATTAAACCCGGGTTTCTGGCGCTGTAAGGCAGCAACTCTACTATTGTACCACTGTGCCGTCCCTTAATCTCCTATCAACAGAATATGTATGGACCTCATGCATTTAAAAAAAAGTCAAGAAATGCCATTAATAAATTGGTTTCCAAAATGAAACCCCATTACACTCCCTCTGTCAATGCTTGAAAAACCCAAGAAGGCTATTTCATGTTATTTTGGATCTCTATCAGAAAAAGCTGAGAAAATGCTTTCATTGAAAACAAAATTTAAAGTTGCTTAAATAATTGTTACCTCGGCCCGTCCTGAAAATTACCATGAACATACAGCTTACGTTTTATTCCCTAGGAGCTGGTTGCCCTTATTGGATTAGCTTTAAAAAATCATCAGTCATTCATAATTTAGTGATTACACTTTCCAAAATTGATTCATGAGGTAAAGAGCAACTCGTCATGGACTGAAAGCTTTCATAGGATTGTAAATTCTGCCCTTTTCCTCCTTAGTTTTGAATAGTCATGCATTAACGCATGGTTTCATATGCGATGGAATTTTTTAAATATTGAGAGAAGAGGTGATACAGGAAATGTGAAATGAAAGCAGAAACATTTGGAAATAGACAATAGACAATAGGTGCAGGAGTAGGCCATTCGGCCCTTTGAGCCATTCATTGTGATCATGGCTGATCATCCACAATCAGTACCCCATTCCTGCCTTCTCCCCATATCCCTTGACTCAGTTATCTTTAAGAGCTCTATCTAACTCTCTCTTCAAAGCATCCAGATAATTGGCCTCCACTACCTTCTCAAGCAGAGAATACCACAGATTCACAACTCTCCGGGTGAAAAAGCTTTTCCTCATCTCTGTTCTAAATGGCCTACCCCTTAATCTTAAACTGTGACCCCTGGTTCTGGATTCCCTCAACATTGGAAACATGTTTCCTGCCTCTAACGTGACCAATAATCTTATATGTTTCAAGAGCAGCAAATTGACCAAGAAAATGTACCAGAAGGAACTGCAGATGCTGGTTTAAACCAAAGACACACACAAAATGCTGGAGTAACTCAGAGGGACAGGCAGCATCTCTGGAGATAAGGAATGGATGACGTTTCGGTTAGGGTCTGATGAAGGGTCTGAACCCGAAATGTCACTCATTCCTTCTCTCCAAAGTTGCTACCTGCCCCACTGTGTTACTTCAGCATTTTGTGTCTATCTTAAGAATTGTCCCTAGTGTGTAGGATTAAACTGGTCTAAGGGTGATCAATAGCCAGTGTGGACTCGGTGGGCCGAAGGGCCTGTTTCCAGGCTGTATCTCTGGAGTAAAGTAAAACTAAAGTAAAATGTGCTGCTTTGTTCACTCTTATAGAGCCTTACACCCAAAACATTAGCACTAATAATCTTTCTGCTCTCGATACCCACTGGATTTGCAACATTTTCTACGCTAGTTTAATAAAACCTGCAACTATCCCAGGCATTAATTCCCTGCAAGAAAATTCCACTTATCATTGAATAATGATGAGTTTTATAACTATCATGTTATATTCCCTTGAGATGTTCTTCCCTGTGATCACTCATAGATATTCATTATAATTTTAATAATTTGCCGCTGTGTTTAATATTGTGCATCTGAGAGGTTTTCATAAGGAAGCCAAGTGAAAATTATTTCCAGTAGTGTTAAAAGCAGGAACTGCTTATTAAAATAACAAAAGTGCAAAAAAAATACATAGCATTTATTTATTTAGTATATAGTATTTATTTAGTATATAGTATTTATTTAGCATATAGTAACCCATTCATAACCTCAACAAAATCAAAGGTACTAACAATTAATGTGCTTCTTACAGGAAGTCACCACTACAATTTCTGGAATATGCCCACCAAATTAGAAACAGGTTCAGTAAACAGCACTGTGATAATGAGTAGTTATCCTTAACTTGTTCCCATATAATATTTAGCATCTGTCTCAGAAAGTAGAAAGAGCTTTGTTTGAATGTCCCATAGAACATCGAACAGTACAGCTCTGGACAATGTCCTGCTGCCCACAATGTCCCAAACATGATGCCAAGATAAACCTATCTCATCAGCCTCGACATCTGATCCATATCTTTCCATTTCCTGCATATCCATGTGGTTATATAAAAGGCTCTTAAATACCACAATTGTAGCTGCCTTGACCACCGCCTCTGTCAGCATATTCCAGGCACTCACCACTCTTTGTGTAAAAAAACTTGTCACAGACACATTTAAACTTTGCCCATTTCAGCTTGAAACTATGCTTGACCCTCTAGTATTTGAAATGTCCACTCTGGTAATAAGGTTCAAACTGTCTACCCTATCTATGCTTCTCATCATTTTATATAATACCATCAGGCCTCCCCTCTTCTAGAGAAAACAATCCAAGTTTGCCAACTCAAACTAATCTCTTCTGCCTGTGTCATTCGATTCATCTTGTAATGGTATACAATTTCCAACAGGTTTCAATCCTTACTTGTGGGCTTTAATCATGTTTATTTTATTACATTTCCATACAGCATAGAATATGGCCATGAGTCTATGCCAGTTCCGTCAACCCCATCTATTTCCTCCTCACTTAACCTACTGTCTGTCACATGCTTCTTACTTATTCTCCCATCGCTCATCCCAACACGAGGGGCAATTGACAATAAATAATTAACCTACAACCCACACGTTTTTGGGGTGTGGGAGGAAACCAGAACACTCAGAGGAAACCCACATGGTTACAAGAAGAAAATGCAAACTCCACAGAGACAGCACTCGTAGTCAGGATCGACTGGGTAGCTGGAACTGTGTGGCAGCAATCACAGAAATCGAGCAGTGCAGCACAGGAACAGGCTCTTCAGCCCATAATGTCCGTGCTAAACACGATGCCAAGATAAACATTTCCTTTGCCTGCACATGATCCATATCCCCCCTCATTCCCTCCATATGCCTATCTAAAAGACGATTAAACACCACTATCTGCCTCCATCACCACTTGGTAACATGTTCCGGGCGCCCACTCCACTCTGTGTATAAAACATGCCCTGAATGGTTTTAAATTTTGCTATAAATAATTTTTCCATATATTTTACCCTATCAGACTGAAGAAGGGTCCCAACCCGAAACATCGCCTATCCATTTTCTCCACAGATGCTGCCTGACCCGCTTAGTTACTCCAGCATTTTGTGTCATTCGTTAAACTTCGTCCTTCTCATTTAAAACTATGCCCTGCACGCAATGACATTTCCATCCTGGGAAAAAGGTTCTGACTGTCCACCCCATTTATACCTTTCAGAATTTTATCTGACCTGCTGAGTTATTCCAACATTTTGTGTCTATCTTTAAACTTTGCTCCTCTCACCTTAAAGTTATGCCCTCTAGTCTCTAGACATTTCCATCCTAGGATAAAGGTTCTGACTGTCAACCATATTTATGCTTTTCAGAATTTTATATGCTCCATGTCACGTCTACCGTCTTCTTGAGAAAACAATCCAAGTTGCTCCAACCTCTCCCTGCAGCAAATACCCACTAATCAAGCCAGCATTCAGGTTAACCTCTTCTGCATCATTTCCATATCCTTGTGGACAATGGCTCTTATAACACTGCAGTCAAACCACAATACATATCTGAGTGTCTTAGAGT
The DNA here is from genome assembly GCF_028641065.1 of Leucoraja erinaceus. NCBI lineage: Eukaryota > Metazoa > Chordata > Chondrichthyes > Rajiformes > Rajidae > Leucoraja > Leucoraja erinaceus. The sequence continues at coordinate 22,450,890 of NC_073390.1, read as the reverse complement.
CATAGTGTGGAAACAGGCCCTTTGGCCCAACTTGCCCACACCCACCAACATGCTCCATCTGCACTTGTCCCACCTGCCAGTGTTTGGCCCATATCCCTCTCAACCTACCCTATCCATGTACCTCTCTAATTGTTTCTTAAATATAGCAATAGTTCTTGCCTCAATTTCCACCTCCGACAGCTCTTTCCCATACACCCATCACCCTTTGTGTGAAAAAGTTACTCTTCAGATTCCTGTTAAATCTTTACCCATTCACCTTAAACCTATGTCCTCTGGTTCTTGATTCCACTTCTCTGGGGAAGAGACTCAACCTGCATCTACCTGATCTATTCCTTTCATGAATTTATACACCTTTGTCTGGTCACCCCTCACCTTCCTGCGCTCCAAGGAATAAAGTCCCAGCCTGCGCAACCTCTTCCTCTAGCTCAGACCCTCGAATCCTGGCAACATGCACACTGGCAACATGTTATCCTGGTTAAAGTACTTCCATCCCAAGAGAACATTCCGAGGACTTCAGTCTTTTTGTTAGAGGCAAGGACACTCCAAATTGAGCTGCAGCTGTCAGCTTGGTGTAATGCATTACATAGCAAATGTTTCTTAATCTGTTGTTGCCATTGTGCTGGGGCTGATATTGACCTTCTGATTTTGTGCTCCGACCATCAGATTAACATTGCCGGCTTTGTAACTGTGTTATGTATGTAGCATGACTAGCTCAGTTCTACCATTGGATTTCTGTGCAGCATCCCAGATGCAGGGTGTATTGGAGTGCAAGGACTCATCTTCATTTACATTTATTCAGAAGGAAAGAAGAATCCAAACCCCGATATTAACTGAATCTGAATTTTGATTATAAAGAGATATTGCACAAAGCTGGTTTGCACTCTAGAATATAAATAGGTAAAATATAGAACATAGAATAGTACAATGCAGAGAACAGGCCCTTTGGCCCACAATGTATGTGCTGAACATGATGCCAATATAAACTAATTATCCCTGCCTGCATGCGATCCATGTTCCTCTGTTCCCTACATATCCATGTGCCTATTTAAAAGCCTCTTAAACACTCTTATCGTATCTCCCTCTACTTTCCTCTTAAAGCTATGCCCTCTAGTCTTTGAACAAGGTACTAAGTGTCTACGCTATCTATGCTTCTTATAATTGTATTTAGTTCTGTCAGGTCTCTCCTCTTCTAGAAAAAGCAATCCAAGTTTGACAAGTCAAACTAAACTCTTCTGCCTGCACATCATCCATACCCCGTCCATTCCCAAATGCCGATCCAAAAAGCCTCTTGAACACCACTGCCCTATCTGCCTCCATCACCATCCCGGGCAGCATGTTCCAGGCTCCCATAACCTTCTGTGTAAAAACCTTCTGTCAAACAAAGAACCATTGAACCATTTATCTTGCCACACTTTCACCTTAATGGAACACCCTCTTGTGTTTGACTTTCCATCCTCACAAAACGTTTCTGACTGTCTATCCTCTCTATGCCTCTCATCATTTTATATACTTCTATCAAGGTTACGTCATCTCCCCTTAAATTCTGAAGTTCCAGAGAAAACAATCCAAGTCAGTCCAATCTCTCCTCATAGTTAATAATATCTAATCCAGGCAGCATTGTGGTTGAAAAAGGTGGTGTAATTAAAGTATCTCAAGATATTAAAGGGACATGATATGCCATGTTTTTCATGTTCATTAGTTACAAGAGCAGAGTTAGGCCATTCGGTCCATCAGGTTTAGTCCACCATTCGATCATGGCTGATCGATCTTTCCCTCTCAACCCCATTCTCCTGCCTTCTCCCCATAACCCCGGACACCCTCACTAATATAAGTTCATAAGTTAGAGGATCCGAAAAGCTCAATCATGCGGGTGCTGGAGTCATGAAATAAAAACATTGATTGGAGATCACAGCATGAAAAGTGCCACCTTTCATCAGATGAAGGTAATTTCTTCTTTGACTGAAGCAATGTGACTCATTGGGTATTTCCTGCATTTCTTGTCAAGATTGAGGTTGCTAAACTTTTCCCCAAGAATTTGAAGGTATAATTTGGAACTGAATTGCCAACAGTAATTGATCCTTGCTCAACTGTAAAGTTTAACAATTTTCTAAAGGTTTTATTTTGTTGGCTAGAAATAAGATCTGACAGGATCTCATATAATAACAAAACTGGCTACAGGAGCTAAATAATTTCTCCTTGCTTTCATCTTATAGGAATTCATATGTGTATGGTGGTGCAGTGGGCACAGCTGGTAGAGCTGCTGCCTCATAGTGCCAGGGATCCGGGTTCGATCCTGATCTCAGGTGGTGTCTGTGTAGAGTGTGGTTGTTCTCCCTTTGATAATGTGGATTTCCTCCAGGTTCTCTGGTTTTCCTCCCACATCCCAAAGGTTGCGAGTTTGTAGGTTAATTGACCCTCTGTAAAGTGTCAGGAGTAAATGAGAAAGTGGGATGCTGTAGAACTAGCAGGAATGGATATCGATGGTTGGCATGGACTCAGTGGGCCGAACGGCCTGTTTCCATGGTCAATCAATCAATCAATCAATCAATAATACAATCTATCATTCAACAAATCAATCAATCAATCAATCAATCAATCAATCGATCGATCAATCGATCAATCAATGATCAACCCAAACATACAATTTTTTTTCCAAAAACGACATAGAGTTGTACAGCATGGAAACAGTTCCTTCAGCCATATTTTTCAATGCCAACCAAGATGTCTATTTGAATCAGCCCCATTTGTCTGCCTTTGGTTCAAATCCCTCTAAATCTCTCTATCCATATACCCGTATAAATAATTAGTACAGAGAACAGTATAACACAGGAACAGACACCTTGACCCTCAATATCAGTGCCGAACATGATGTTATTGAAATGTAGAATTAAAAAACAGCAAAATTCCTGAAGAAGGGTGTGGATCTGTAATGTTGTCTGTACATGTTCTCCAGAGATGCTGCCTGACCCTCTGAGTTACTACAGCATTTTGTGTCTCTCCATGGTGCCAAGTTAAACTAATCTCCCCTGTCTATACGTGATCCATTTCCCACCATTACTTGCATATCCATGAGCCTATCTAAAAGTCTCTTGAATGTCACCTGGGTATTGTCTTGTTTTCCAGGTAAACGTAAGGACTTTGAATTCAACCTGTCATTGCAACAAAGCTATGGGATTTACAAGATCTCGCAAGAATGTAACTGCACTGGCCAGGAAAGTAAATCTCTGTCCCACCACAACCTTGTCGAACATCCATCCGGCTGCTGTAAGTTTCTTCCTGGTCGGAACCAGGAGATGGTTTGCGAAGCACCAGCGGAAATCAGCACCACGGCCCCGTTGGACAGTTCCCCACGGACGAATCCACACAAAGATAACACAAGCCAGGACAAGAACACGGGACAATCGCTTTCTGGCTCCCCGGACGGTGCAGAAGACAAACTAACGCAGGAGGAAGGGCGTAAACCAGAACTCGTGGACTGGGAGTGGTATCGTAGTAAATCAGAAAGGACTCCAAGACAGGTGAGTGTATTGGGAAACAAATATAAATGCAGACCAGTAATCTCTGTGCAGTGAAATACAATTCCCAAGAGTTGGCAAAAGTGGAGCTGAAAGATTTGGAAAAATCCTTGTCAACTTTGTCATAGAATCACACAGCATGGACACATGCCACTCAGCCCAACTTGTCCATGCGGACCAGGATCCTTCACCTAAACTAGTCCCAATCAATCAATCAATTTATGATATACCCAAACGTTCAAGTAATTGTTCCAAAATTGTGTGACCGGGTTTTTTCCCCCATAAAGTTATAGTTATATACAGCATGGAACAGCTTGGTGAACATATGGCAATGGGGAAAGAACGGGAGATTGAAACTGATCCACTAGGGGTTAGTATGGAGTCAATGGGATGAATGGCTCCTCTGTGAAAGTGCAGGAAGGCTCCAGGGAGCATGATGGGTTATCCAAATGTCTGGTCCAATTGGCCAGATATAATACATAGAAAATAGGTGAAGGTGTAGGCCATTCGGCCCTTCGAGCCTGCACCGCCATTCAATATGATCATGGCTGATCACCCAACTCAGTATCCTGTACCTTCCCTCTCTCCATACCCCGATCCCTTTAGCCACAAGGGCCACATCTAACTCCCTCTTAAATATAGCCAATGAACTGGCCTCAACTACCTTCTGTGGCAGGGAGCTCCAGAGCTTCACCACTCTGTGTGAAAAATGATTTTCTCATGTCGGTCCTAAAGGATTTCCCCTTTATCCTTAAACTGTGACCCCTTGTCCTGGACTTCCCCAACATCGGGAACAATCTTCCTGCATCTAGCCTGTCCAACCCCTTAAGAATTTTGTAAGTTTCTATAAGATCCCCCCTCAATCTTCTAAATTCTAGCAAGTACAAGCCGAGTATATCCAGTCTTTCTTCATATGAAAGTCATAATGAATTGTGGATGCTGGAATCTTGCGCAAATCACAAAGTGCTGGGTATCCCAGCGGCTCAGGCAGCATCTGTGGAGGGAATGGATAGGAGAAAAAGAGTGCAGGGAAATGCTGATGAGGTAGAACATTGGCCATGAGTGAGTTTCAAGGGCTGAATGACTGTAATTCTGTTCCTTTTTTCTGATGCTCATGTTTTTGTTCTGGCCTCCAGAAACCCAGTGCATGGAAACAGGGCCTTCATTCTTATTTGTCAATGGCAATCAAGATGTCGATTTGTAGTCCATCCCATTTGGCTGTGTTTGGCCCCTATCCCTCTAAATCTGTCATATCAACGTACCTGTCCGAATGTTATTTACTTTCCCGAATAAGCAAGTTATATTTAAGTTTATTCGGATTTGATATTTTTTATCGGTAAAAGAATATAAGTGTCAATATCTCTTGCCACAAATAGATTCAGGCGGAATGTTTATATCATCATTTACCAGAACTCATGCAATCCAGCAACTGTAAGTAAAGATCTAAGATGTTGTCAGTAACGCTCAGATTTTATTTTGTTTCTGAATTAAAGCTCTGCCCAATGAACACAGTGAATTAGGGAAGTTCAGATTAATTGACTTAAAGTCACTTTCCTCTTCTATTACATTTGGTATGTCTCCAATGACTTTGAACTTTAGACTTTAGGGATACAATGCAGAAACGAACATTTCGGCCCACCAAGTCCATGCCAACAAGCAATCACCCTGCACACCATCCTACACACCTGGGACAATTTTACAACTTTACCCAAGCCAATTAACCTGCAAACCTCCAAGTCTTTGGAGTGTGGGAGGAAACCAGAGCACCTAGAGAAAACCCATGTGGTCACAGGGAGAATGTGAAAAAACTCCATACTGACAGCACCCATAGTCAGGATCGAACCCGGGTCTTTGGCACTGTAAGGCAGCAAATCTACCGCAGTGCCGCCCAAACACTAACTTCTGACTTCTAACTTCTGCAGTTGAACGGTACAAAGCGGTTCACGGTCAAGTTGCATCAAAGAACACCGTGGCCCAAGAGTACAAGAAATCGCAGAGTTGTTGATGCAGCCCAGTCCATCACATTAGACTAAACTCCCCATCATTGACTCCATCTATACCTCATGCTGCCTTGGAAAAGCAGCCAACATAATCAAAGACTTGTCTCAACCTGGTTATTCCTTTTTCTCCCTGGTCCCATTAGGCAGAAGTTACAGAAGCTTGAAAGCACACCACCACAATCAGGAACAGCTTCTCCCCCTCTGTTATCAGACTTCTGAACGGTCCTTCCATAAGCTAGGGTACCGTCTGATTCATGTGTTGTGTTTATGTGGAGTATTATCTGACCTAATTGGATAGCATGCAGAACAAAGCTTTTCACTGTACCATAGTACACGTGACAATATTTAACTTAAACCTAGCCCTAAATCTACTTCTAACAGGATTATATAGTCAAGTCAAGTCATTTTTATTTATATAGCACATTTATAAAACAACTCTCGTTGACCAAAGTGCTTTACACTGGTAGAGGTACTAACGTTATACAACAGTGGTTCATAGATTGAGTAATACCTAAATACATACATAGAGCCCTCCCTCAGAGGATGTCAAGAAACGCTTGAGAGTAAAGATGAGTTTTAAGTCTCGACTTAAAAGAGTCGATGGAGGGGGCAGTTCTGATGGGAAGAGGGATGCTGTTCCACAGTCTATGAGCTGCAATCGCAAAGGCACGGTCGCCCCTGAGCTTATTCCTAGACCGCGGGATGTTCAGTAACCCCAAGTCGGCCTATCTGAGGGACCTGGAGGTGGTGTGGTGGGTAAGCAGACTTTTGATGTAGGTGGGGGCAAGCCCGTTAAGGGCTTTGTAAACATAAAGAAGGATCTCGAAATTTATTCGGAACCGCACAGGGAGCCAGTGGGGAGAGGCCAGAATCGGGATGATGTGGTCCCTTTTTCGGGTGCCCGTCAGTAATCTCGCTGCGGCGTTTTGGACCAGTTGCAGGCGGGACAGGGAAGATTGGCTGTTGCCAGTGTAAAGGGAGTTGCAGTAATCGAGGCGGGAGGAGATAAACGTGTGGATAATCTTTTTGAGGTTGTCAAACTGAAGGAATTGTGTTATTTTAGCTCTCGTCTGAAGCTGGAAGAATCTAGCTTTTACCATATAAGGCTTTTAAATGTGTTTCTGTCATTGCTTGCATACCCTTACTTTTTAATAATTCTGAAAATTCAAATGGATAGAAACAGCTAAAATTAGACATTGATTGTGCCTGTCAAATGACAATGCGATAACACAAATCAAATTCTATCAAGCTTATTTATATTTAAAGAAATAGACAATAGTTTGAATTTGAATGATGCTTTTCGTGACTGTCTTCAAAGCGCTTCACATCTAAGCCAATTGCTTTTGATATGTTCTCATTGTTGTAACATTGGAGTTAAGAGTACAGAGAGATTTGTTCGAGATGCACAAGATGTCAGACTTAGTTGATTGAGAGAATGCGTTCCCTGCAAAGGAACAAGGGGAAATGTCAGGCATTTATTTTTCACTCAGAGAGCAGTTTGGATCTGGAGTTCATGGGCTGTAAGGGTGTCTTCAAAAAAGTATTTGATAGGCATGTGGCAATGGAGAAAGAGCGGGAAAATTGAAACAGACGGCACTGCTCTACTAGGGGTTACTATGGAGTCAGTGGGATGAATGGCTCCTTCTGCGGAAGTGCATCAGGAAGTTATCCAAACTTCAAGACTATTAAAAGTGAGACCCAATGAACTGCAGATGTTGGAATCTTGAGCAAAATACAAAGTGCAGTGGTAACGCAGTGGGTCAGGAAGCATCTATGGAGGGAACGGTTAGGATACAAAGAGTAGTCCTGAACCAAAACATTGCCTCCCCAGAGATTCTGCTTGACCCGACAAGCTACTCAAGCAGGGTATGTGTGTGTGTATGTGTGTGATTGGTGCCAATCAGATCCAGAAAAAGAAATAAAGATAAGGAAAGAGCTGATGGATTCAAAGGAAGGCAGAGAGAGAAGCAAGAGATATCGAGGGAAGGAAAAAAAGAACAGTTCTAGAAGATTTAAAGATTTCCTGAAGGAATTTATAACCTGTATAATCTAGAATCCACACCCTCAGTACAAAAACAAATGACTGGAGGGACTCAGCATGTCAGGCAGCATCTGTGGAAGGTAAGGGACAAACACTGTCTTGAGTTGGAACCCTTCTTCAGAGATTGATTGTGTATTTACCTCCACAGTTAAACATCGCGATATTGAGTCAACTACCTTCTCCGGCAGCTCGTTCCATATACCCACCACCCTTTGTGTGAAAAAAATTACCCCTCTAGTTCCTATTAAATCTTTCCCCCCATTACCTTAAACCTATATCCTCTGATTCTTGATTCCCCTACTCTGGGCAAGAAATTCTGTGTATTTACCCAATCAGAGACCAATTGGCTTGAAAATCTGCATGTCTTTTGGATTTGTGAGGAAACCAGAGGACCTGGCGAAAACGTAGAACGCAGTCAGAGGAGAACGTAGGCAATGTCACTTGCGGTCCGTAGATTGCTGGTCAAGTTCTTAATTCATTTTCCCACTGATTCATGGCCATGTGTTTGTAAGGTCAGCAACAAAAATACTGGGTAATTTAAATAATCCTTGAAACATCTCATCCATGTTGAAACAAAATGGCGACACGGGTGGCAGAATAGCCAGGATGTTTCAAGGGCCTGAATGTTCATAATTCTGCTCCTGTTTCTGATGCTCGTGTTCCTGTTCTTGCCTCCAGAAACCCAGTGCGCTGTCGATCCCCGTGTGCGCCTTCCAAGGAATGGTGTCGCTGCACGCGCCCTCAACTGGCAAGACCCTCTCGCTGTCCACGTACGAGATCAGCGGCGATGGGCGGAAGATCACTCCGCTGGCCAAGAAGGTGGAGGTTTACCGCTCCAAGAGCGTGGGCCACGAGCCGAGCAGCGAGGACTCACCGGGCAGCTTGGCCGACACCAACGTCAAGATCCACCTGGAGGTGCTGGAGATCTGCGAGAACGAGGAGGTGTTGGATACGGTCTCCATCGTCAGCAACATCAGCCAGTCCTCTGCCCATGCCCGCTCGCCTTCCCTGCGCTACTCCCGCCGCGAGAACCGCTTCGTCTCCGTGGACCTGACGGAGTCGGCCTCCTACTCCCTGCTCATCCCCACCAACCGCTCCGGCAGCGACATAAGCATCTCCATCCCCGACACGGTGGAAGCTCACCGGCGGAACAGCCACAAGCAACACCAGGACAGGTCCGGCTACCAGGAAGAGATCCAGCTCCTCAACGAGGCTTACAGGAGGCAGGAGGAAGCATCGAAAAACTGCTGACCCATGCAGGGACCAGTATTAGTTTAGTTTAGTTTTGGAGATACAGTGTGGAAACAGGCCCTACAGCCACCAAGTCCATGCTGACCAGCGATCACCCAGGTGCAGCAATAGAGTTGCTGCCTTACAGCGGGTTCAATCCTCACTACGAGTGCTGTCTATACGGAGTTTTAAGTTCTCCCTGTGACCACATGAGTTTTCTCCGGGGGCTCCAGTTTCCTCCCACACTCCAAAGATGTACAGGTTTGTGGGCTAATTAGCTTGGTGAAATTGTAAATTGTCTTCAGTGTGTGTAGGCTAGTGTTAGTATGCGGGGATCGCTGGTCGGCACGCTCTCGATGGGCTGAAGGGCCTGTTTCTGCGCTGCATCTCTAAACTAAACTAAACAAAAACAAAACTGAGTTTAGTTGAGTTTCGTTTAATTTAGTTTAGGTTAGAGATGCTGCGTGGAAACAGGTTAGAGATGCTGCGTGGAAACAGGCCATTTGGCCCACTGAGTCCACACTAATCAGTGGTCATCCCTACACTAGTTCTACACTAGTTCTATCCTACATATTGTCATTGAGTCATAGATCATACAGCATGGAAACCGGCCCTTCAGCCCAACTGGCCCAGGCTGACCAACATGCCTCATCTACACTGGTCCTACCTGCCCGCACTTAGCCATAACTGGGGTGTCAAACTACCGGCCCGTGGCTGGCATCCGGCCCGCTGTCAAACGGACAAGATGGCGGCGCTGAGCTCCCGTTGGCCTCGGACTGGCTGACTGACTTTGTGCGTGCACAACTGATTCGGCCCGCATGAAGTCGCATTTTGCCCAATCCGGCCCGTGACCTAAAATGAGTTTGACACCCCTCCTCTAAAACTATCCTGTCCATGTACCTATCCAAATATCTCTTAAACCTAATGATACTACCTCCCTCAACTGTATCTCTGAACTAAACTGAACTGTATGTTCTGATACCCCCTCTGCAAATATAAGTGTTTCCTGACACTTTGGTTCCATTAAACCTGGCCCCTTAGTCTACTCTTCCCAATCAATGGAAAACATTCTCTCTCAACACTCAATTTCGGCTTCACCTTCCAGATTCTAGGAAATGTGACAATTTACTGTATCAGACACCAGACCTGCAAGAGTTAATTAATGATAGATCACACAAACCAGTGGCAAAATGAAACAGACTAGGCACAAAAGCATTAAATTGTCACTGCCATACCTTCCAAAGCCAATACATTCTACATAGACCTGCACATAATCCATATCCCTGCCTGGAACTGCTCCAGGTGTAAACAGGGCTTGACATAGTGTTTCCATCTGATGAAATTCATTATTCAAACTTTAAAGGCCAACTTGCCATTCAACCTTTGGGTTATCCACCAACTGGTATTCTTGGGTTTAGAGGAATGAGAGGGGTCCTCATTCAAACATGAGAGTTGGAGAGGTGCTTTCGGCATGGAAGAGTAGGGCTGAATGGCCTGTTTCAACGCTGTACAATTCTATTAATCTAATAATTCTCAGTTATCAAATTATTGACTTTCTTTCAAGATAAATAAAACTAAGCTAATGTATTTTATTTAGTACTCACATTATATACAGAGTTCAGGGCTTCCAATTTGGAAAGAGTCTGCAATCATGTTCAAACATGCCTGTTTTTTCAATAGAAATTTCATTTTGGTTTAATATTTTTTTGCTCAAACAGATTTGTATTTTGAAAACTTTAATGTTACATTAAATCTGTTCCTTAGTATGTTTGAGAGTGGTGTCACCTGATAATTCCTGAAAATAGCTTCACCGTAAAATCAGATCACAGCTGTCTTGCAGCACTAGAATTCGATCCTCCTCTCTGGTGCTGTCTGTGTGAAGTTTGCATGGTCTCCCTGTGACCACGTGGGTTTTCACTGGGTGCTCCAGTTTCCTCCCATATCTCCAAAACGTGTGGCTTGGTAGGTTGCTGCAAATTGTCCCTCTTGAATATGGAAAAGAGATGATTGGAATATGGGTTGAATAAAATGGGGTTAGCATCGGATTAGAGTAAAAGTGTACTTAGCCTGTTTCCATTCTGAAAGACTCTATGGTATCGATGATTATTGCCTGCAGTCACTTTTATCTTAAATAATGGAAAAGGAGTAAAAATGACCACTTCATTGGTCTCATTTTCTGCAGGCTCACTTTCTTAACAAGATAATTTTTAATGTTTAATAGCTTTTGCAGCTTGCAAATACAATACACTCCATTACTGAAAACATCATTAATGGGGCGGCACAATGCGTAGTGATATAGCTGCTGCCTTGTAGTGCCAGAGACGCAGGTTCAATCCTGGCCAAGGGTGCTGTCTGTAAGCAGTTTGTACATTTTTCCTAAGACCGTGTGGGTTTTCTCCGGGTGTTCCGGTTTCCTCCCACACTCCAAAGACGTTTTTAGATTAATTGGCTTCAGTAAAAATTGTAAATTGTACCTAGTGTGTAGGATAGTGTTAGTGTACGGGGTGATTGCTGGTTGGCGCAGACTTGTTGGGCCAAAGGGCCTGTTTCTGCGCTGTACCTGTAAACTATACTAAATCTTACGAACCTCGTCAAAGAACTTCTTGTGTCTGGGATTCTCCTGTATGAACATGGGTGTTAAAAAAGCAAGAGTTAGGTAGGATGGGTAGAAGAGAAAACTAAATGTGTAACTCAAAATGAAATGAAAATTGGAGGGGAGGCAATCACAAAAGAACAGCCAAAGAATCATTGGTTGGAATCCCTTCCCGAGTGCGGTGAGAAATCGCTAACAAAGTTTGTTTTTTCTCATTAATCAATGACTAACATAGAACAGTCCAGCGTAGGAATGGGCCTTACAGCCCATAATGTTTGTGCCGAACATGATGCCCAGTTAAACTGATCTCATCTGCCTGTACATGATCCATATCCCTCTATTCTTCACACTTCCATGTGCCTATCTAAAAGCCTCTTAAACGCCACCATCGTTTCTGCCTTCACCACCACTCTTGGCAATATATTCCAGGACCCCGTCACTCTCTTGTGTAAAAAAACTTTCCCCCTCTCAACTTTACCCACCCTGGATAAAAGGTTCTGACTATCTACCCTATCTCTACCTCTCAGGATCTCCCCTCAACCTCTGATATTGCAGAGAAAACAAACCAAGTTCCCACCATGGGGAAAAAGGGGTTCTGGCTATCTCGACTTCTGACTGACTTTAATGGAATCAATGATAATTTGGAAGATCATAGGGTAGAAGACATCGGAGCAGAATTAGACCATTCGACCCATCAAGTCTGCTCTAGCATTCAACCATGGCTGATCTATTTTTCTCTGAACCACATTCTCCTGCCTTCTCTTTGTAACTTTTGACATCTTTGCTAAGGGGGGCACTGAGAACTACTAAATTGACATTTGATAAATAATCTTGCTTCAATCTTTGATACCAATTATACTGTCCAAGTTGTACATATTCTTTCCATAATTTAAGCTGCATTAAAAGAAAATCTATGGGTACAGTCCTTGCCATTCAGTGAATCTCTGGCTGTTGTGTTGTGAGTTGCCATTTGATTTAGCTTGGTGTTCATTTAAAATTTGTACAGGCCTGTATTTTACACTTTGTGTCATTCATTTGTAAGCTCGGTTGGCCTGCTGCTGTTTTGATGACTTAAAATGTACAAAATAAAATAAAACATTTGAGTTTTCTCCTTTGTAATTTGTTTTTATATATCACTATCAATGTTGCTCACCATGGAATTCTGATAAAGCTCGCTTCTTAAAAACAGACAAAACACAATAGGTTAAGGTGAACCAAACAAGCTCCCAAGGAGGAATTGAGTGGAAATTAATTCAGCACAAGATCGGTTGGGCAGGTGGACTGAGGAATGGTTGATGAAATTTAATATGAAGAAATGAGAGGCGTTACATTTTGGGATCCCTAACATGGGCAGAACCTATGCAGTGAATGGTGGGGCTGTGGGGAGTGTTGTAGAGCAGAGGGATCTAGAAGTGCTGGTACATAGTTCCTTGAAAATAGCGTCGCAGGTAGATAGTGTAGATAAACCATTGTATTCTTACTCCGTCGGGTGCCCATAGAGACTGTTGATCAGTCACTGTATTCTTAGTCCATGTCGGGAGTTCGTGGAGACCGTTCCTGGATCAGGTGCTGGCGGGCGGCACTGGGTCTGGAGGCAGGGGCTTGATCTGCAGCTTGGTTACCTCGTGGTTATTAAAACTGAATTTGAAGTTAAACAACTTGTTATTTTCACAACTTCATACAGATAGGGTGGTCAAAAGGCCTTTGGCACATTGGCCTTTATCAGTCAGATTTTGGGTGGGTGATATTGCAGTCAAACAAGACATTGGTGAGGCCACGTTTAGGGTATTGTGTTCAGTTTTGAGCACCATGTTATCAGAAAGATGTTGTCCGGCTGGAAAGGGTTCAGGGAAGATTTTACGAGGATGGTGCCAGGACTCAAGGGCCTGAGCTAAAGGGAGTGGTTGAGCAGGCTATAAAACTATTCCTTGGAGCGTAGGATGAGGGGTGATCTTATAGAAGTGTACAAAATCGTGAAAGGAATAGATTGGGTAAAAGCAGAGTAGGGGAATCGAGAACCAGAGACATAGGTTTAAGGTGAAGGGGGTAAGATTTAATAGGAACCTGAGGGGTAACCTTTTTACACAAAGGGTGGAACAAGCAGCCAGAGGGGGTAGTTGAGGCAGGTACTATCAAGAGAGAGATTCAAGAGACATTTATTGTCACATGCACCAATTGGTACAGTGAACTTTTGGGTCACCATACAGCCATACAAATAAAAGAACATTTAAGAAAGATTAACATGGATAGAATAGCTTTAGAGGGCTATGGACCAAATGCAGGCAGGTGGGACTAGTGTAGATGGGACGTTGTTCGGCATAGGCAGGTTGGGCCGATGGATCTGTTTCCATGCTGTATGACTTCATGACTCTAATAAAGAGAACTGGAATTTAAATGTTCAATGGTTTAACAGTGGAATTGCTGAACATGAGGTATTGCACAGTGAAATTATTTTTGCATATTTACAAAACAAGCATGCGCTGTTTTTCCACCATTTCCTAAATCCAAGTTTCAGTCCGCCTGCGCACCTGGTCTACTGGAGCAGCTCTCGATCCAGGCAATCCCTAGGCTTTTGAAGGGCCTCCCTCTATCGCCCGGGACCGGCTTGACCCGCAAACCTCTGTAGGTTTATTTACAGAGGACAATTAACCTACAAACCTGCACGTCTTTGGGACGTGGAAGGAAACTGGAGCATCAAGAGGAAACCCATGAGCTCACAGGGAGAACATGCAAACTCCACACAGTCAGCACTATATCGATCTGTGCTGTGGTTATTCTCACAGAGAGATTGGTGCAATGTCTCTATTGGTCTGTGCTGAGATTATCCTTGTTGTAACATCCATCCCTTGCTGGTATGTACTGGGATTATTCTTGCTGCAGACTCCATCCTATTCCTGTTAGTCCCAACTGGGATCATTTTTACTGTAGGATCCATCCAATGCTCCCTGCTGGCATTATTCCTGTAGTGATATCTATCCACATCTTCCTGCTGGGAGAATTCCTGCAAAAGGTATGGTGCAATGTCTCTGCTAGTTTCTACTGGGATTATTCCTCTGGAGAGACTGACCCATGGCTCCCTGCTGGTCTGTGCTGGAATTATTCCTGCAGAGATTGGTGCCCGTGGGATTGTTCCTGCAGAGAGACTGACCCAGTGGTCCCTGCTGGTTTGTACTGGGATTATTCCTGCAGCGAGACTGATCCAGTCTTCCTTGGTGTCTACTGGAATTATTCCTGCTGAAGGATCCATCCAGTGCTGGTTTCTAATGGAATGATTCACGAGAGGCTGATCTAGTGCTCTCTGCTGGTTTCTACTGGGATTATTCCTGCAGAGACATTGATCCAGTGCTCCCTGACTGGATGGTGACGTCAGGCAGAACTGTCTGTGACGCCATTGAGCCGCGCCGGCCGGTTGTGACGCCATCGGGCGGCGCCGGGTGCAGCGGGCGGACGGACGGACGGCGGGTGGAGGCGACGGCGGGTCCGGGCCGGGTGGAGGCGACGATGAGTTCGAGTTACCGCAGGGACTGGCGCGGCGGCGGCGGCGGCGGCGGAGGTGGTGGAGGAGGAGGAGGCTCCTCGTCAGCGGCCGCCGGCGGCTGGGACAGCTCGGGTCCCGGGGCCGGGCCTGGCGGGGGTCGGGGCCGGCACCCTGGACACCTGAAGGGCAAGGACATCGGCCTGTGGTACGCCAAGCGGCAGGGCAACAGGAGCAAGGAGCTGGAGCGCAATGAGGTGAGCGGGGGGTGGGGAGAGGATGTGGGGCCAGGAGCTGAGGCTCAAGCGGGACAGGAGCTGGGGGGCAAGGAGGTGAGGAGGAGGGGGGGGGGGGGTGGAGAGGAGGAGGGATAGGGTGAAGGAAGTGAGTGGGGAGTAGAGTGGGCAGGGGAAGAAAGTGGCGAGGGGTTCGGGGCCTGTGGGGAATGGTTGGGGCGGAGGGGAAGGGAACGGAGAGGATGGGGGCATGGAGCAGGAGTACAAGAACTAGGTGAGAGGGGAAGAAAGAAGGTGAGATGGCGGGATGAGTGTGATGGAGATAGAGTTGGGGCATGGGGGGGGGGGGGAGTGTTGGGCGAGGAGCAATGACATGAGGAGGTGGGGAGGGCAGTGGATGGGGTGGCAGAGAGCAGGACTGCAAAGTGGTCGGGGTGGGGAGAGTGGAGGGTGTGGGGCAAAGAGGTATGGGGGTGACTATGAAATGGGCAAGGAGGAGGAGCATAAATGAGGTCAGGTGTGGAAAGGGGCTGCAGAGGAGGGTGGCGGAATAGAGGTGAGGAGGAAAACGGGATGGAAGGCAAGTGAGAGCAGGGGAAATAGGGGCGAGTGGGGCAAGGAGGTGAGAGGGAGGGGTTGAGTGTGGATGGTATGGTTAGGAAGCTGGGGATGGAGGTTGGAGAGGGAGAGGGTAGTGGGAAGATGAGTGAGTGATGGTAATCAGGAGGCTGGGTGTGGGTTGGCAGGAGGCGTAGGGTCTGTTGGGGTTCATGCAGACAGGTGGGACTGAGGGAGGGTGGGGCTTTGAGGGGTGGTGGTAAATTTGGGGTACCATGGAAGAATGGGGAGGGGTGAGGGAGAAGGCATGCTGGGGGCTTTATTTGTTGTTGTGGGGAGGGGGAATAAGTGAGAGCTAGGGGTTACTACGGAGCTACGGAGAATTTTGGAGGGGTGGTGAGTGAGTGGGTAGGATGTTGGGGTGGGGTGGGGGGGGATAAAGAGGATGTGGTTCCAAGGAACATTATGAGATGGGGTGGGGTGTGTGTGTGGTTGGGATGCTGGGGGAGGATTTGAAGGCTGTGAGGGAGGGTGGGAGTGGGCAAGGGAAGGGTATGTTTTCCATCATGTAGCACCTCATCAGTAACTTCCGACCTTGTCTTCAATGGTATGCTGGGGATATAGCTCCACAGACCCCACAAGCAGATTATTTGGACTGTGGAATGTTACACGCAACACTCTCAAAAGCATTGACGTACAGAGGGGTCGTGACGTCCACATCCATAACTCCTTCAAAGTGGCAACACAAGTAGATGGAGTGGTAAAGTAGGCATACGATATACTTGCCCTCAATGGTTGCGGCATTGAATATAAGAGTCAATAAGTCATCATGTAATTTCATACGACTTTGGTGAGGCCGCATTTGAAGTATTGCATGCCGTTCTGGTCGCCCCATTACAGGAAGGACGCAGAGGCTTTTGAAATGGTGCAGAGGAGGTTTGCCAGAAAGATGCCAGGATTAGGGGGTTTTAGCTACAGGTAGAAGTTGGATTAACTCAGGTTGTTTTCTCTAGAACATCGGAATTGCAGGGAGACTTGATCGAAGTATATAAAATTACTAGACCAAGTGCAGACCCGTTGGGTCTGTTCCCCCAACGTGCGGTTGTGGGGGGGGAGGCGGCATGCAGCGTCACACACTAACTATCTCCCCCACACTCACGCTAATTACCCACCCTTAATATTATATTTATATTATTAATTTGCTCCTTTTACCCCATAACCACCCTATCTACTGACGCATAGCCCCCAATGTGCTGGCACAGCTGGGGGGGGGGGGGGGGGTTAGAGAGTGAGGGCCGAGAGAGAAGGGGCAGAGAGAGAGACAGAGACAGAGACACAGAGAGAGGGGCTAGAGGGGTGGAGAGGAGGAGTAGAGGGAGGGTGGGTGAGGGGGGAAAGGGGGGGGAGGAGAGAGAGGGTGAGAGTGAGGGGGAGAGCGAGGGGGGTGAGGGAGAGAGGTGGGGAGCAGGGAGGGTGGAGGGAAGAGGGTAGGCCTATTTTGCCTTCAAAGCTGGGCCTCCCCCTCTGAAAGAGAAGGAGGATTAATATAAAAGTAAATGGCAGCAAGGCAGATGAAGGGACGAAAAGGTTGCAGAATCAGCAGGCCAGGAAATCTCTGTGGATAGAATGAAAGCAGTTGTGACCTTTGGGGATTGAACACTGGTGGGGGAGATGTCTTTGGTCTCTTGTCTCAATTGTCTGTGATTATCAGACTGTGCCGACACAGACCTTGGTACAGGCAGTACAACAATACGATGGAATTGTACAGAAGCTTAACAAGAATCAAGAGTAACAGAAATGATCTGCAGATGCTGATTTGCACTGAAGATGACACAAAATGCTGGGGTAACTCAGCGGTTCAGGCAGCATCTCTTACAGAAAATAGACAGGTGGTGTTTTGGGTCAGGACTTTTCTTCAGGTGCTAGAATCGGGAGTAGAAAGGAACTGCAGATGCTGGTTTATACCGAAGATAGACATAGAGTTCTGAAGTAACACAGTGGGTCAGGCAGCATCTTTGGAGGAAGAGAATGAATGACTGTTTGGGTCGGGACCCTTCTTCAGGCAGCAAGTAGAGGGGAGGGAACTGGAGGTTCTGGCTTTTTCTTGCCGCCAGTATCAATATCAGACCATAAATGCTTCACTCCAAGGAGACACAGTGATGCAGGGGTAGAGCTGCTGCCTTACAGCACCAGAGATCCAATTTCTATCGTGACTCCAGGAGCTGTCTGCACGGAGTTTGTACGTTCTCCCTGTGATCTTGTAATCTTTAAAGAGGAGATGAAATCGGTTGCATGTTGATTGGAGACATGACAGAAGATAAAGAAATGGCAAATTTACAAACTGTACCACGTAACTATAACCAACTAGAGAGCGGTCCTGACCTATCAACGGACTATCTTTAATTGGACTTTATTGAACTTTATCTTGCACTAAACCTCATTTAATTTAGCCTATATCTGTACACTGTGGACGTCCTGATTGTGATCATGTATAATCTTTTCGCTGACTGGATAGCATGCAACAAAATAGCTTTTCATTAGCTATAGTAGAATTAGGCCATTCGGCCCATCAAGTGTACTCTGCAATTCAATCATGGCCGATCGATCTTTCACTTTTCACTGTACCTCGGTACACATGACAATAATGAACTAAACTGAAACTATACGGTTCCCTAAAAATGTGATGATTGCTTTTTAAAAAAAAGTTCACTTTTAAATAACATTGAAATTAATTGTAAGTTAAGAGAGTCCTGCCGTTGAAAATATTGTCTGGAACAAGAATTAGAAAATGTAATTTCTGTAATTGGACTGTGGTTCTGTGAAAAGGCGAATGTAACATTTTAAATGCTTGAGACAGTAGATTTTTAAATTAGATCCAGAAATTCATGATTTTCAAATGGCAGCACTCAGAGTAACAATCGAGGTTGAAGTGGTTACGCAATTGAGATTTGGAAGCTATTTTTTAATGATGAACAAATATTGGATACATTCTGATTTTTTCTGATCTCTTAAGACCCTCTCTTTTCCCACCCAATTTTAAACTAAAACAAACCATTTCTTATTTTACAAAGACCAATTTTAAACTAAAATTGTTTGTTTTCCTCAATTGAATGATTCATGACATAATTGAAAGAGGGAAGAATTTTGCCATTAACTGCAGCAAACCAAAACCTTCAATTTTTCATTTACAGTTATACATTTTCTATGCAATCCCCAGAGTGACACTTCTGCTAATTAGCTCTTTGGGTCTGCCCCATCATTCAGTATGATCTTGGCTGAGATAAAAAGGAACTATAGTTGTGGAATCTTGAACAAAACACCAAGTGCTGCAGCAACTCAAGGGGTTAGGCAGCATCTGTGGAGGACATGGATAGGTGACGTTTTGTGTTGGAATCCTTCTTCAGACTCATTTTTGTACCAATTCCAGTCCTTTTCAACTCTAGCTTTTGTCACTTATTCCATCCATCTGTCTGAAGAAGGGTCCCGGCCCGAAACATTACCTATCCATAGTCAATGAGTCTTACGGTGTGGAAACAGGCCCCTTGGCCCAACTTGCCCCAACTTGCCCACACCAACCAACATGTCCCATCTACACTTGTCCCACCTGCCCGCGTTAGGCTTACATCCCTCTAAACCTGTCCTGTCCATGTACCTGTCTAAATGTTTCTTAAAACATGGCGATGGTACGTGCCTCAACTACCTCCTCTGGCACCGTTTCATACACCCACCACTCTTTGTGTGAAAGAAATCCATGTCCTTCAGAAATGCTGCCTGACCCACTGATTTCCTTTTGTATACACCAGCTTCTGCAGTTCCTTGTTTCTACACTTTGTGTTTTGATCCTGGCTGATTTGCTCCAGGGCTCAACCACTCTTCTGTGTCATGTTTTCCACAGTCCCAATGCCGTGACCTGTAAATAATTTGTCTATATCTTGAAATGCCTCTAGGGATCTAGACTCTACAATCAACTGGGGTAGGGAATTCCAGAGGCTCACTCCCATCTGCATGAAGAAATTCCTAACACAACCGTTAAACACCTAGTAACGAGCGGTGGCGCCATAGAGTGTGGCAGCCTCGCCTGCAGCTGTTAGTTTTTTCATTCCTTAAAAAAAAGTTAATTTGTTGAAAGTTTTGTTTTGGAGGCCTTATAGTTTTTTTTATGCGGGGGATGGGGAAAGGGGGAAACCGTTTTTCAAGTCCCTACCTGGGCGTGGATGCGTCCTTCGTCCAAGCCGCATCTTCGCCCTCTCCTCGCGGCCTACCACCTAGATTGGCGCCGCCTTTCCTTCTGGAGACCGCCCAGAGCTTCAAGCTGCAGTGGAGCGGGCGATGCCTTACCCGGGTCGCCGTGTGGAGCTCTGGAGTGCTGTGACTTGCGACTTCAGCATCGTGGAGCTGTGGGGTCTGCGGAACGTGCAGCCGTGGCGGCGCTGACTTTATACACCGCGGAGCCTGGGATCTTTTGCCGAGATCGCCAATGTTGGAGCTCCGACCAGCACGGAAACAGTCCCTTCAACCCAACATGCCCACACCGACCAACATGTTCCATCTACACTAGTCCTATATGCCAACTGAAGGCCATCCACTAGAGCTGGTGCACCATCTGTGTTTATTTTTAATTAATGCTTGTTTTTTTAACTGATATTTAAGCAATGATTTCTAAAAGAATGAATATATTCATGATTTATTTTTCATCAGAGGGCAGTTGTGCAGATGGATGAAGCTCGAGAGGAACATATCACCCGATTACTCAACTCTGTCCAGACACGGAGCGACTACAAAGAACAACGCCCCTCCGTGTCAGCCGACTCAAGCAGAAACTGGAGGTAGGGACGCCAGGAATCTGGAGCAAAACAAACTGCTGGAGGAACTTAGCGGGTCAGGCAATATCTGTGATGGAAGTTTCGCTTCGGGACCCTTATGTGACATAGTTCCGCAGGTGATAGAGCTGCTGCCTCACAGCACTAGAGACCTGGGTTTGATTCTAACCTTGCGTCTGATCCTGCCCTCGGGTGCTGTCTGTGATGAGTTTGCACGTTCTCCCTGTGACCGTGTGTGTTTTCTCTAGGTGGTCTGGTTTCCTTCCACATCCCAAAGACGTGGGGGTTTGTAGATTAATTGGCTTCTGTAAATTGCCCGTGGTGTGTAGGGAGTGAACGTGAAAGTGGGATAATATAGAACAAATGTGAACGGGTGATTGATGGTCAGCGTGGACTCTATGGGCCGAGGGGGCTGGTTCAATGTTGCAACTCTAAACCCTTGTTTAGTCTGACAATTTCCTCCACTGATGTTGCCTGACCTGCTGACTTCCTCCCGCAGTTTGTGAAGGACTTTGAGATAATTTGGGCAGCTTTTCTCTTGAGCAATGTTCCTCTGAACTAATATTTCTCAACCTGTGGCCCAGGCAGCACACTGTTGTGGACCAAGTGCCATGTTTATTTAAAGTAGTAAAAGTTACCTATCCCCACATCCCTACAGATTGTTAGAATGGAGCTACAGAGTAGTTAACATTGTAGTGTCCTATTTTAGGTAACTTCTAACAACCCCCCCCCCCCCCCCCCCCCCCCCTCTCCGTTGTGCCCCACCTGTGCTCTCACCCAATTTTCACCCTCCCCTCCCAATTCCATCTACATTCTGGCTTCACAATTTCCAACTCTTCAATCCTTTTGTCTTGCACCCATTAAAAAAAAAATATTTGCCTATCAACCTCACCCATGTGCCTGTGTTCACCTTTTAACCTGCCAAGCTTTTTCCTACCCCTTCTCTCTTTTAGCTTTCTTACCCCACACCCTCACAATCAGTCTGAAGAAGGGTTGTAACTCAAAACGCCACCTATCCATGTTCTCCAGAGATGCTGCGTGACCCGCTGAGTTACTCCAGCAGTTGTGGAATCTTGACCAAAACACCAAGTGCTGCAGCAACTCAAGGGGTTAGGCAGCAACTGTGGAGGACATGTAAAGGTGACGTTTTGTGTTGAGATCCTTCTTCAGACTCATCTTTGTACCAATGCCAGTCCTTTTCAACTCTAGCTTTTGTTACTTATTCCATCCATCTGCCGACCAACCCCCCCCCCCCCCCCCCCGGAAAACTTATCAATAGCTGGGCTTTGTCCCGCTTTTCAAGCTTTCTTCTACATTCAGTCTGAAGAAGGGTCCCGGCTCGAAACATTGCCTATCCATTCCTCTCACAGATGTTGCCTGGCCCTCTGAGATACTCCAGCACTGTCCCGACCCAAAACATCACCCACCCATAGTTATAGAGTCTTAAGGTGTGGAAACAGGCCCAACTGGCCCACACTGCTGAGTTACTCCAGCACTTTTTTTTTGTAAACCAGCATCTACAGGTGCTTGTTTCTAAATTCTAGGGAAATAACTTTTAGGTAATAAACAAAATTGTCATTCTAAAATGAGTGTCAACCCAGATTTACGTGAGCAGTCCAAGGATTCTGTTTTTTTTAGTATGCTTGGAAGGCATTTCAATGTAGAAATGAAGTATGGCTGAATATAGATTTGCATTGCTGTTGGCGAACATAAATATTTTCAAAGTAGAAATGGTTGCATGCAGTGAATGGGAAGTAAGTTGGTTGCAGGCCTTGCATATAAACACTTGAGATCTGCAAGAGTGTCCCACCATAGCAAGTAGAGTCGAGAGTCATACAGCATGGAAACAGGCCCTTCAGGCCAAATCATCCACATCGACCAAGATGTCCCTTGAAAGCTAGTCTTATTTCTATTGACGCCATCTACACTTAAGGGTTGAGGGTCCAGAGGAGGTTTACAAGAATTATCCCAGGAACCAGGGGCCACAGTTTAAGAATAAAGAGTAAGCCATTTAGAACGGAGATGAGGAAACACTTTTTCTCACAGATTCTCTGCCTCAGAGGGCGGTGGAGGCAGGTTCCCTGGATGCTTTCAAGAGAGAGCTAGATGGGGCTCATAAAAATAGTGGAGTCAGGGGATATGGGGAGAAGGCAGGAACAGGGTACTGATTGGGGATGATCAACCATGATCACATTGAATGGCGCTGCTGGCTCGAAGGGCCAAATGGCCTACTCCTGCACCTATTGTCTATTGAATGAATGATGCTCCTATCATGAATGAAACTCCTTTCACATGACTTTACTGGACTTAATCTTGTTCTTCCCTTTATCTATATCTACATTGTGGGCGATTCAATTGTAATTGTGTATAGTCTTACAGCTGTCCGGATAGCATGCAACAAAAAGCTTTTCACTGTATCTGGCTACACATTACAATAAACTAAACTAAAATCTAAATTCATATCACTCGAGACCTAAGACTTAACCCATTCCACAGATTCACAACGCTCTGACATGAAATTCCTCCTTATCTTTCTAAAGGTAAGTCCTTTAATTCTGAAGCTATGTCCTTTGGTTCTCGACTCTCCCACTAATGGAAACATCCTATCCACATCCTCTCTATCCAGGCCTAAATGGTACTAGCTGAAGAAAACCTTGGTTGACCTGGATGAGTTGGGACAGTTTCTGTGACTCTTAATTCGGGTGGTTGAATCTGCTAGTTTTCTTCCTTTGTTTTGGTTCTAGTGTGAATAAAGTAGATTAACTGATTATCTGTATTGCTGCTCTCTGTAGCCAGATTCTATTGTTATTAATGGTTATTTCATTCTTTTCTGGACATAATTGTCCATTCCCATTCATAGAAGTTCAAGTTCTTCCACTTCCACTTCCACTCCCATGTCCATCAACAAAGAAGTTAAACCGGAGACTAACGCTGACCTGGAATACCTCTTTGAAGCCATTGCTCAGGATGTCTTCTTGGATGAGGAGCTGAAGGAAGACCTTGTGAAGAAGTCAACCAGTTCAAGATACCTGGAGATGAAGGTATTGCTCTTGAGACTTGTGCCAAGATGTCAAGAATGAATAGAGAGTGGCACAGCATTAGAGTTGCCAGAGACCAGGGGTCGACTACGGGTGCTGTCTGTACGGAGTTTGTACATAGTTCGGGGAATTATCAGGGAATAGGCCCCATATCTGAGGAAGAACAGGCTGGCTTTGGAGGGGGTCCAGAGGAGGTTTATGCAAATTATCTCAGGAATGATTGGGTTAACATATGACGAGCGTTTGATGATACTTAGCTTGTACTCACTGGAGTTTAGAAGGATGAGATGGCACCTCATTGAAACTTACCGATTAGTGAAAGGCCTGGATAGAATGGATGTGGAAAGGAGGTTTCCTCTGTTGGGAGAGTCTAGCAACAGAGGTCATAGCTTCAGCATAAAAGGACGCACCTTTAGAAAGGAAGAGAGGAGAATTTCTTTAGTCAATCTGTGGAATTCATTGCCACAGATGGCTGTGGAGGCGGTCAATGGATATTTTTATGGTGGAGATTGTCAAATTCTTGATCAGTACTGGTGTCGAGGGTTATGGGGAGAAGGCAGGAGAATGGGGTTGAGGGAAAGATATCAGCCATGATTGAATGGGAAAGTAGACGTGATGGGTTGAATGGCCTAATCTGCTCCTATAACTGATAAACATGAATATTTTAAAGGAGGAACGAGAGATAAAGATGACAGTTGTAGAACTAAGTGTTGAGGTACCTGAAGGAATGGTTACCATTGATTGCAGAAAGTAATCATTGATGCACAAGAAATGTGTAGTAGAGAATTAGTTGCATTTATATCTCAAACAAATTTCATTTGTTGCCCCACAGGAGGCAGGAAGTCATGATGTAGCTTTATAGAGCTTTGGTTAGGCCGCATTTGAAGTATTGCTTACAGTTCTGGTCGCTGCATTGCAGGAAGTGTCTGGAGAGAGTGCAGCAGGGGTTTACCAGAATGATGCCTGGATATTAGCTACAGGGAGAGGTTGGACAGACCAAAGTCTGTCCAACCTCTACCTGTAGCTAATATCCAGGCATCCTGATTGTTTTCTCTGAAATGCCAGACGTTTAGGGGAGATCCAATAGAAGTATATAAAATTGAGAGGCATGGATAGGATAGACAGTCAGAAATGTTTTCTCTAAGATGAAAATATCAAATACTAGAACGCATAGCTTTATGATGTGGGGCAGAGTTTGAAGGAGATGTGCAGGGCACGTTTCTTTACATAGAAGGCAGTGGATGCCTGGAAAACGCTGCCAGGGGTGGTGGGGGAGGCAGATACAATAGTGGCATTTAAGAGACTTTTGGATAGACCCATGGATATGCAGTGGGTGGAGGGATATGGATTATGTGCGTTTATGGGCCAAATGGCCTGTTCTTGTGCTGCACTGTTCTGAGTTCAATGTTGACCTGAGTGTTAACAGTGTTGCTTTCCATGGACGTTGCCTGACCTACTGTGTGTTTCCTGAACATTTTGTCTGTTTCAGCATTAGCCGTTTTTTGAATTTGCTTATTTTTACAATGCTTCTATTCAAACATCAATTTCTTATTGATATAACTAAATGCATAAAATTAGTCTCAATTTTTACTTAAACCAATGGAATGTATTTTAAACATTAACAATTATATTGTGTGTTGTATTAATCTTTTTTATTCTCTTTTTATTTTCTCAGAAATTTCGGGAAAAACTCCCCTCCTACTCCATGAAGCGTGTAAGTGACTTTTAAAAAACAAATAATGAAATTATATAGAAAAGTTAAACTGCCTTCAGTGTTTGGAGAGTGGGAATTATGTATCAATGACTTTTAAAACAATGGCCAGAAGCCCTATCCTAATATTCCAGGGACAGTAAAGGATGATTTTGCTGTAATTGTAAAACAATGCAGAGATATACAAAACGCAAAGTACTGAAGGAACTCAGCTGGTCAGGCTGTATATGTGGAGGGAATGGACAAACAACGTTTCGGTTGGGACCATTCCTCAGTCTGAAGACCCAAATCAATTCCCCTCCCCCCACACAGATTCTGATTGACTCGTTGAGTTCCTCCAGCACTTTGTTTTTGCACTTGCAGTTTCTTCTCTCTGCTGAGATATACTAGCTGGATTATTTCTGGAAGTACATAGGAGGATGTTGATAACTTTTTATTCACGTGGTAAATTTTGGATTTAAAAATAATGAGTGTTTAAAAATCTGTATTCAACCAAAATCTGAAGAAACACAAGATGAGATGGGTGTTGCAAATGAATAGGTTGCACTGCATGAAGACACGAGTCTAAAGAAGGATCCCAATCCAAAACATCGTCTGTCCGTTTATCTGCACTGATGCTGTCTGACCCGCTGAGTTCTCAGTTCTTTGTGTTTGCTCAAACTTCACTCCACGTTTAGCTGGAGCTTGTTTCCAGTTTGTAATGTGCATTTAGTGACAATGCTGAGGGAAGCTCCCTGCCCCCTGTGAATACATTAATGGTTCAATGCTGCTTTATTTGTCACATCTGCAACCGCACCATAAAAATCAATTTGCATATTTACATATGCGGGTGCCCCCCTGTTTAGGCACCGTTTCCAAAGTCCCACGGGAGCGGCGCCCGATCCCGGTAAGCCCCAGGTCCTGCAGGGCCACTCTCCGTCACCTTCGATCGGATCGGCCCGAGAACTCTGCATTACTGTGTATGGTGTTCAGTGTACCATGTAAATATGCTGCTGCAAGTAAGGATGTCATTGTTCTGTTGTTGGTACATACGACAGTTAAACGCTCCTGACCCTTGACTCTTGCTCATGGGATAGGTATTTGATGGTGGCTGCTGCCAAAACTAAGACCAGTTGCTCGAAAAAAAACTACAAACTTCATTTCTCAATGGAATTTAGCTATTAGCAGATTTCTGCTGATCGCAGCGATAACAAATTGTCCCTGTCCCATCGATCAGTGCAGAGCTGTGACCACATTAATGAAAATGTCACTCAGCAGGTCGTTCTAAAGAGGCTGCAGTATCAGCAGGCTTTCTGGATTTGACTGTGCATGGATAAATGGGTGAATTAATAATATCTTTGCATCGGCCACTAACTCTTCCAGTTAGAACAACTGATTTTGCTTGTTAAGTTCTCCTTTTACATTTAATCTGTTGTTCCAAGGGCTGGATTTCATAATCAAACAAAGGACCACGTTATAATTATATTGAGGGATAGAACCCCGGGTTTGATCCTGACCTCGGGTGCTGTCTGTATGGAGTTTGCACGTTTTCCCTGTGATGGCATGGGTATCCTCCAGGTACTTCGGTTTCTTCCCACATTCCATAGACAGCTGGCGTGTAGGTTAATTGGCCTCCGTAAAATTGCCCCTATCTTTAATCGGCCTTCACTGGACTTTATCTTGCACTAAATGTTAATCCCTTCATCCTGTATCTATCTGTACCGTATGGACGGCTCGATTATAATCATTTATTGTCTTTCAGCTGAATGGAGAGCACGCTGCAAAATACATTTTCTCTGTACTTTGGTACATGAAACAATAAACTAAACTAAGGGGTGGATAACAAGTGGGTTAACATAAAACTGGTGTGAATTGGTGGGTGATGGCTTGCACAAATGTCAGTAGCCAGAACTGTTGCTCCCAGAAGAGCTAGGTGAGGGATGAATATTAGCTGGGACATCCTGGGGTGCCTGGATATTTTATCTTCATCTATTGTTTTTTTTAATTGACAACAGCACCTCCATTAGTTCAGTCTGTGCCAATCAGCCTGACTGGGATCTTTGAAGTGGCATCTGATGCTGCAGTTCTTTTGACAATGTTTTTGTACAAAAAATCAGGAGAGGCATAGATGAGGTAGACAGTCAGAGACTTTCCCAGGGTGGAAATGTCCAACACTAGAGAGCATAGCTACTCGGTCAGAGGGGTAAAGTTTTAATGGTGATGCGTGGGGAAGTTTTTTTACAGTGTGGTGGGGACCTGGAACAATCTGCCAGGGGTGATGGTGGAGGCAGATACGATAATGGTGTTTGTCTTTAATATGCAGAGAATAGAGGAATATGGATCATGCACACACAGATAAGATCAGTTTAACTTTGCATCAGATTTGGCACAAACATTGTGGGCTAAACGGCCCATTCTTGTGCTGAATTGACCTGTATTCTATGTATAGTAGCAGTAATATTGAGCTACAGCTGAGTCAAGAGATAGGAATGAAACAGCTAAATCTCTATGTAATAAAAAACCTTGCCCCACACATCTCCATTAAACTTTCCTCCTTTCATCTTATAGCTATGCCCTCTAGTGTTGGACATTTCCACCATGAGGAAAAACACTCTGACTATCTACCCTATCTATGCCCCTCAGAATTTTATATACAAAGTGGGAATTAAATGGAATTAAAAGTAGAAAGCAAAGGTCAGTGGCCAATATGATGCAACATTTTTCCTCATATTGTGATAGGAACATTGACATCTCAGCACGATAATATCTCAGGTGTAAACTTTTACTGACCTTTTTTGCAAAACTGCATTGCAGGAACTGGTCGACCTGATCAAAGCGAACCAGGTGGTTGTCATCAGTGGAGAAACGGGTTGTGGGAAAACCACGCAGGTGACCCAGTTCATTCTGGACGACTACATCGAGAGAGGAGTGGGCTCTCTGTGCAGGGTTATATGCACCCAGCCTCGTCGGATCAGCGCCATCTCTGTAAGTCCCTTTACCTTGCGATTCCTTGGTGCAGTGGTTGCTGCCTTACAGTGCCAGAGAGCCGGTTTCGATCGTGACTACGGGGGCTGTCTGTGCGGAGTTTGCACATTCTCCCCGTGATCGGCGTAGGTTTTCTCTTGGTGCTCCTCCCACGCTCTGAAGATGTACAGGTTTGTAGGTTAATTGGCTTTGGTAAAATTGTAAATTGCCCCAAGTGTGTATAGGATAGTGCTGGTGTTCGGGGATTGCTCATCAGGGTGGACTCGATGGACCGAAGGGCCTGTTTCCGCACTGTATCTCTAAAATTAAAATTGCCACTGGGTAAAATATTGTGACACAAAGCAAGTGTAATAATTCTCAGGTGAAGAACTCTGAAGAATCAAGGATAAATGCCCTTTGCAGCCGTCGGCTCCATCAATGTCGTCCCTCCCCTCGGCCGGCCACCTTCAACATTCTTGTCCTCGGGGGGGGGGGGGGCGCCTGGGGAATTGGTCATGTTGGTTTACAAAAAAAAACACAAAATACTGGAGCAACTTAGTGGGTCAGGGAACATTTCTGGAGATCATGGATACGTGGCGTTTTGGGTTGGGGACCTTCTTCGGACTCATTCTTCTTGATATGTACAAGGTTCTAAGGAACTTGCCAGGAGATGTTGAAATAGTTTTTGTGGAGTATGAGAATTATCAGGCATTGTTTCAGAATAAAGAAAGATGGGGTAAAGAAGAATTACTTCTGAGGTTGATTCTTCGGAGTTCTTCACCTCTGAGAATCAGTCTGAAAAAGAGTCCCAACCTGAAATGTCACCTATCTATTTTCTCCAGAGATGCTGCTTGACCCGCTGAGTTACTCCAGAATGTTGTGTCTATGATATAAACCAGCATCTGCAGTTCCTTCCTAAACAGATTATTGAGGAAATGCTGCAGGATAATGAAAACATGCAGCCGCAAGTAGATTTTTAAAAGACTTGCCAAATCTGTTTAAAGTTAATCCGTTTTATGAAGTAGTAATGCTTCAGTTCAATGTTTTTGTGCTTTTAACTATTCATGTGGGTTCTGGAACAAGTATCTAAACTGGGGGGGGGAGAGAGAAAATCAGCTTGGCTATCCTAGAGTGCAGTATGTTCTGTAACATCTTTAATCATTTACGGATGAAAGAGATGGTGAGCTTTCAAATATCTAACATTCTGTACTCTCATCACCAGCTTCACTTCACGCTGGCCGCCAACATAATCAAGGACAAGTCCCACCGCGGGCACTCCGCTTTCTCCCACTTCTCATCAGGCAAGAGCTGCAGAAGTATGAAAACGCATACGTTCTAGGAGTAGAATTCGGCCGTTCGGTCCATCAAGGCTACTCCGCCGTTCAATCATGGCTGATGTATCTTTCCCTCTCAACCCAATTCCCCTGATAGGCAGCAGATGTTGGGAGTTAATTGCATCCAAGAGAACAAATACTTGTTGGTCAACGGGCATGGAACAAAAGTTGGTAAACAGGATGGTGTCAGGTGGCTCAGAGCCGCAGCGGTAGCGTTGTTGCTTTACAGCGCCAAAGACCCGGGATTGATCCTGACAACGGGTGCTGTTTGTACGTTCTTTCTGTGACTGTGTGGATTTTTTCCGGGTGCTCCGGTTTCCTCCCACATTCCAGAGACGTACAGGTTTGTAGGTTAATTGATTTTGGTGTGTTGGATAGTGTTAGTGTGATCGCTGATTGGCGCAGTCTCAGTGGTTAGAAGGGCCTGTTTTCCGCGCTGTATCTCTAAAGTCTAATAGATTTGATGTACAGATGGCCCAGTGTCGCACTGAATGGCCTGCTACTAATGTTGATCATTGTTGCACCTTCAGATCGCTGAGAGAGTGGCGTCAGAAAGAGCAGAGGCCTGTGGCGATGGAAACAGTACTGGCTACCAGATCCGGTTACAGAGGTCAGTATCAGCTGCTTCTAGTCTTTTGCAGAGAGACACAAGGAACTGCATGTGCTGAAATCTTGAGCAAAACGCAAAGTGCTGGAGTAACAGCTAGACAGGCAATATCTGTAGAGGGAATGGATGGGTAGTGTTTTGGGTCGGGATTGAATAAAGATCCCGACCCAAAAGGGAGCCTATCCATTCTCTATCAGAAGAGAGTGTGTGTGAAGGAACTGCAGATGCTGGTTTAAATCAAAGATAGCCTTAAAATGATGGTAGACAAATTGCTGGAGAAACTCAGCGGGTGAGGTAGCATCTATGGAGCGAAGGAAATAGGCGACGTTTCTGGTCGAGACCCTTCTTCACTTAAAATGCTGGAGTAACTCAGTGGGACTGGCTGCATCTCTGGAGAGAAGGAAGGAATATCTGAAGAAGTTAGCTGATGAGCAGTGTTTCTGATGGGCAGGTGCTATAGACCTGCACGGGAAGGTAGACACTCCGCATGAGTCTTGGGCAGATGGGGCCCGTCAGCCTGGGAAGGCAGTCCATCTAGGACAGGGAAAACTCTGATTTATAACATCCACTGCCTTGGGCCATATCCAGTCATGGAAAAGGCTCCAGGAGTAAACCTCAAGAAATTCTGGAGCCCCGAAGGCAGTTCGTCGTTGTCTGCAACCTCGTCCTGGTAGCTCCTGCGACGCCGCTGGTGCCAAACTATAATGGCCCTGCTGTTCCTTTGGATCGATCAGTGATGTGGAGAGGGGGCGGGGGGCGAGCTGCATGGGCAACAGCCTGTCCTCCGTATGACATAGCCCAGGCTTGCACCTGCAAACCAGAATGCATCACTCATGGTCAGTCATGACTGAGGGGGCCTAGTACAAGTGTTTCTGTCATGTCTTAAGTGAAATCAGTAACTGTTTACCGTGCCTTGAATGTCTTACAATTCTGGTTCATCTGGTTCCTTTGATGTTTTATGGACTGTTTGATATGTTCAAAGGAAAACGACAAATGGGATGGATTGGACCCAAAGATGTTAGAGCAGAGCAAGATGGGTTACTCTCACGCAAATGTGTAGCACGCTCGTGGGCAGATTCATGGGTGATTATAGGACCCATTTTAGCGACCAGTCCCCGCCATCTTGTTCCGCCATCTTGCTTCTGGCCAAAGATCGTATCTTTGTTTCCGCCAAAGATCTTAGAGCAGCTCTAAGATCTTTGGTTTCTGCAGCGGGGAGAGGGGGTGCGCTGCCCGGGGCAGCAGGGAGAGGGAGTGTGGGACCCGGGGCAGCGGGGAGAGGGAGTGTGGGGCCCGGGGCAGCGGGGAGAGGGAGTGTGGGGCCCGGGGCAGCGGGGAGAGGAGTGTGGGGCTCGGGGCAGCGGGGAGAGGTAGTGCGCGGCCCTGGGGAGAGAGGAGAGGGAGTGTGGGGCCCGGGGCAGCGGGGAGAGGGAGTGTGGGGCCCGGAGCAGCGGGGAGAGGGGGGCCCGGGGCAGCGGGGAGAGGGAGTGTGGGGAGAGTGCGGGGCAGCGGGGAGAGGGAGTGTGGGGCCCGGGGCAGCGGGGAGGAGGGGCCCGGGGAGAGGAAGTGTACGGCCGCGGGGGAAGGAGGGGGGGGCCGGGGGAGAGGGGGGGGGGGGGCATGGCCCGGGGCGGGGGGGGGGGGGGGGGGGGCCCGGGAGAGGGAGAGAGGGAGGGTGGGATAAGGCCTAGTGTGTGTGAAGTTGCGGGGAGGTTTACAATGTTTCTTATTTAATGTCCCTTGTCTAGTCTGAAATAAAGTTCATCATTGGATCAGAAGAAATATAATTGTGTTATATGATTATATACATTTATATCACATTCATGTATGTGTGTTTATAAACATTTTATTCTTTAACAAGAATTAACAGAATTATGAACTAACAGAATTATGAATCTAACCCTACATCACACACAAAAACATCCCCCGCAATGTCAATTACCCTGCGAGTCGGGTCGGTTCCGGTTACTATAAAATCAACTCAAACACTGCTCGTGAGCCATTTAAAAAGAAATGATTTAAAAAACATTAAAAAAAGACAATTACCAGGGTCAAATTTTATTCTTGACATGAACTGACAGAATTATGAATCTAACCCTATATCACACACGCAAACTGTTGCCCCGCAACATTGATTACACTGTTCAGGTCGAGTCAGGTAGGGGGAAAATGCCCAGGATCCCCTCCGTAGCGTACTACACGTCAGCCCATTGTATTTCGCAGGAGTAGCCCATGTTGCTCTGCTCTAAGATCTTTGATTGGACCTGTACAAAATTCCCTTGCACCCATTTTCGTGATTGCAGCAGTGTTTAATGTTTTAGTGAACCCCCCCCCCCCCTCTCCCGCCAAGAATGTTTGAGTAAAACACAAAGTGCTGGAAGAACTTAGCAGGTCATGCAGCATTTGTGGGAGCTAATGTACAGAATATGTTTCAGGCTCTGGGTCCTTTCGTCTGGTGGTCTGTCCATTCCCTCCATAGATGGAGACATGAGGAATTGCAGATGCTTGCATTTTGAGTAAAACATACTGCTGGAGGAACTCAGTGAGTCAGAGAGCATCTACGGAGGGTAAAACATGAAGTGCTGACTAACACAGCGGGTTAGGCAGCATCTCTCGAGGACACGGATTGACGACTTTTTGGTCTTCAGACTCCGAAGAAGTCTCCCCAGAAATTTTGCCGATCCATGTCCTCCAAAGGTGCTGCCTGACCCAATGAGTTCTCCAGTACTTTTTGTTTTACACAGGATTTGAGCATCTGCAGTCCTTTGTGTCCTCAGGATATTTGCATCAAGCTTTTCACAACCTCGGAAGTCCCGAAACACTTATCACCAAAGATCTTATAGCAAAGCTTTGCTATAAGATCTTTGCTTATCACCTTGGGACAAAGACAGGGTAGTAATGTAAGAAGCTTAAAATACAGTGAACACTCAAAACACAATCTAATTGTTGCCAGATAAACCGCACGCTGCTTTTTTGATAGATATTGTCATAAACCAGGAATTGTAATGATAATGTTTTAAAATAATTTCTGTTCAACCTTGCACCTTGTATCAATTTAAATGTAGAGATTCTTTGATTCTGAATGCTTGCTTCTCGTGAGCAGCACATATTTGCCTTTCACTCTTCTTCCTGTGCCACATCACACCTTTTTACAGAGCTATATTTGATCCTTTTTAGTCCTCCAAGCTGTCACTAACACCTTCTCAATTCAATTGTATAAATTGGAGTTAAAATTGTTCCACGCACTAAATAGCTAATAGTGTGCATCACTTCAGTGAATTTTGAACAGTTTAAATAAGATTAATTGCATTGGCTTCATGTTGTGAAGGCATGTTATATTTGTCTTGTTTCTTCAGCTGCTTCTGCCAGTACCATAGATAGGCACATAATGCTGAAGTAACTCAGCGGGCCAGACAGCATCTCTGGAGAAAAGTAATTGGTGACGCTTCGGGTCGAGTCCCTTCCTCATATTTGGTTTATTGATCTTGAGTTAGCTAACTGGGCTCTGGGCATGCATACATAAATATCCATAAATTCCTAAGTCATAGGAGCAGATATAGGCCATTCGGCCCATCAAATGTACTCCGCTATTCAATCATGGCTGATCTATCTTTCCGTCTCAACCCTATTCTCCTGCCTTCTCTCCAAAATCCTTGACACCCTTGTTAATCAAGTATCTGTAATCTCTGCCTTAAAAATACCCAATGTCTTGGCCTCCACCGCCATCTGTAGCAATTAATTTACCCAGAAAACAAAACTGTATATATTGCAAACAATGTGATAAAAGGACATAATTTTTAGGCCGTCTTTTTTTATTTCAGGACTTTACGCATGCTTTGCAACAAACGAAGTAGCCTTTTTTAAAGTGTAGTAACTGGTAATTTTGTTTGATAATGCCTCAGGGAAATATACTTTGTTAAAACCACTATTCATATACAGGTTGCTGTTATAATTATTGGAAATGCCACAGAAGGTGCGGTATAATGGCGCAGCTGGCAGAACCGCTGCCTCACAGTGCTAGAGACGGTGCAATCCTGACCTCGAATGCTTCCTGTGCGGAGTTTGCATGTTCTCCATGTGACCACGTTGGTTTCCTCCGGGTGCTCTGGTTTCCCCCCAAATCCCAAAGATGTGCAGGTTTCTAGGTTAATCAGCTTCTGTGAATTTCAACTAGTGTGTAGGAAGTGGATGAGAATGTGGGATAACATAAAACTAATGTGATCGGATGATCAATGGTCAGTTGACTCAGTGGGCTGAAGGGCCTATTTCTGTGCTGTATTTTACCCAGCGTAGATGAATCAAGAACCAGAGGGTATCATTTTAAGGTGAGGCAGGAAAGATTTAACAGGAAACTGGGGGACAACTTTTTTACACAAATGGTAGGTATGGCAACGAGTTGACAGAGGAGGCAGTTGAAGCAGGTACAATTGCAATGTTTAAAAAAACATTTAGTCAGGTGCATGGCTAGGATAGGGAAGATTTAGAGGGATATGGAGCAAATGCAGGCAGGTGGGACTGGTTTAGATGGGGCATGTTGGTCAGCCTGTTTCCTACGACTCTAGTCCCATTTGCCTGTATTTGGCTCGCATCCCTCCAAACCGTTCTAATCCGTGTATTTGTCTATGTTTCTTCTGGCAGCTCGTTCCAGATACCAACCATTTGCTGAATGAAAAACTTGCCCCTTGGGTTCCTATTAAATCTTTTCTGTCTCATCTTAAAACTATGTCCTCTGATTCTAAATTCCCATATACCGTGAAATAATTATTATTCCCCTCATGATTTTATACACCTCTAAAAGATCACTGCTTAACTCCAAGGAATAAAGTCCCAGCTTGTTTAACTACTCCTTCTAGCTCATGCCTTAAGTCCTGGTAAGATCCTCATAAATCTTCTCTGCACTCTTTCCAGCTTAATGACATCTCTTTTTAACTTAATGGCAGCTTTATGGTTTTATTCATGATAAAATAATATATACAAAACGAAAAAATGCAAAAAGCATTTCACACAATCTCAGTATCTATACATTCTATAGTGTTGTACTCAATAGTGTTCGCATCTGTCTTTAAACAAAGCACTTTTATCACTCGTGCTATCCACTTGGCAACTATTATAATTGGAGAGGTTGGTGAGCTGCACTGCAGTTACTAGTTCAGGCCTTCCCTTGATCCAAGTCCTCACCCATTGAAGTTCAAGCAATTGTGCAACCCAGATCATCACACAAATCAGCCTCCCTTCCATTGCCTCCACCTACACATCATGCTGCCTCGGCATGGTCACCAACATAACCAAGGGCCAATCTCAGCCCAGCCACTCCCTCTTCTCCTCTCTCCCATCAGGCAAGAGGTACAGAAGTATGAAAACGCATACCTCCAGATTCAGGGAATTTCTTCACAGCTGTTATCAGGCAACTGAACTGTCTTCTCACCAGCTTGAGAGCGGTCCTGGCCTCCCATCTACCTCATGGGAGACCTTCGAACTGTCATTGGACTTTATTGGACTTTAACTTGCAATAAATGTTTTACTCTTTACCCTGTGGATGGCTTGATTGTAATCATGTATATTCTTTGACTTCATACCATGTAGCAAAACGTTTTTCACTGTACCTTGGTACACTTTACAATAATAAACCAAACAAAACGTGTTCATCTTAACTACAGCTACATATTAGTGATGATAAAAGTGGGTGGTTTTGCAGATAGTGAAGATGGTTGTGAAAAATTGCTGCAGCATCTTGTTGTGTTGGGCATGTGGGCTGAGGAACCGTTGATAGAAGTTAATGCAGAAAAATGTGAGGTGCTCTATTTTGGGAAGTCGAACCTGGACAGGACTTACACAGTGAATGGTAGGACTCTGGGTAGTGTTGTCGAGCAGAGGGATCTAGAAGTGCAGGTGCATTGTTCCCTGAAGGTAGAGTAGCAGGTAGATCGGGTGGTCAAAAAGGCTTTTGGCACATTGGCCTTCTTCAGCCAGAGTAATAATGAGTATAGAAGTTGGGGGGTTATGTTGCAGTTGTATAAGATGTTGGTGAGGCCACATTTAGAGTATTGTGTTCAGTTCTGGGCATCGTGTTATAGGAAAGATGTTGTCAAGCTGGAAAGGGTGCAGAGAATATTTCCGAGGATGTTGCCAGAACTAGAAGGTCTGAGTTGTTGGCAGAGGTTGAGTAGGCTGGGACTCTATTCCTTAGAGCGCAGGAGGATGAAGGGTGATCTTATAGAGGTGTATAAGATCATGAGAGGAATGGATTGGGAATGCACAGTCTCTTGCCCAGAGTAGGTGAATCGAGGACCAGAGAACATAGGTTTAAGGTGAAGGGGAAAATACTTTTTCACAAAGGGTGGTGGATGTATGGAGGCAACGTTTATCCCAACATTTAAGAAACAGACAGGTGTATGGATAGGGCAGGTTTGGAAGGATATGGCCCAAATGCTGGCAGGTGGGACTAGTGTAGCTGGGGCATGTAGGCTGGCGTGGGCAAGTGGGCCCTTAGGGCCTGTTTCCACAGTGTTACACTGTGACTCTATGACTCTGCTGCCAATTGATTGGTTTGTATAAAAATGATATATGAAACTTTGTTAAATCTGTCAATCGTTCTTTGCTATTAAACTAGCCTTAATTTATTTCCCTGCCCCATAATCCTCCAAATTGACAGTTCCATCATCCCTCATTTGCTTCACTCTGCTATTGGTAACCATGACTTCAATTGATTAAGCCTTGAGTTCCCTGACTAACGCTGTTCCCCTTTAAAATTCTGCTTGCGACTTTCCTTAATTGGGAAGCTTGTCGTAATATCTCCCCCTTTGACTTTAGTTTAGTGTAGAGATATCGTGCGGAATCAGACACTGCGGCCCACCGAGTCCGCACCGACCAGCGATCTCCGCATAGTAACACTATCCTACACATACACGGGACAATTTACACTTATACCAAACCAATTTACTACTAAAAATGCCTGTACGTCTTTGGATTTTAAACATCTTTCCTGTCTTGAAGCCTCTGAAGTATTCTGGGATATCTTATTCATTAAAGGCATTAAATAATTATGCATTGGCATTCCTAGTTTACTGCCATTTGTGTAGTGTTTTGGGGAATTTGAAATAACATTAAAGGGAATATATACATGCCTAGAGTATTGAATGCCTAGTTCTGAGCAACATGGTTTATAATTGGCTGGCTGGAGCGTAATATTTTGCTGTTCTGCTAATTTTGATACTCTTCATGCTTTACAGTCGCATCCCACGCAAACAAGGCTCCATTTTGTATTGCACCACTGGAATTATTCTCCAGTGGCTCCAATCGGACACGTAAGTACACATTTAATTGGTAAATTGCTGCACATTTTCGTATATTCAATTGAATTCCATTGCAAGAAAATAAAGTCGCAAATGCTCTCAACTTGGCACGTTTCAATTTTTTTTCTCCAAACTCTGGTCTTGTTAACAGATTTAAAAATCTCTTTCCAGTCTTTTGTCTACCATCAGTCACCTTGTTCTGGATGAAGTTCACGAGAGGAGCTTACAGTCGGACATACTGATGACCATTGTGAAGGACATTCTGACTTTCAGATCGGATTTAAAAGTGATACTAATGAGCGCAACTCTAAATGCTGAACAATTTTCAGAGTACTTCGGTGAGTGGAATAGAGAAACTCCAGTGGAACCTCAGCCTGTTGGATTGCTGTCTACTGCTAGCACTGTCACCTAATTAGTGTGGTGGGTGTATGGCATGCAGCAGTCCAGCGAACACCCAGCAAAGCCAAATATATCAAAGTGGTGGTTTAACTCAATGGGCAGGCAGCATCTGTGCTGGATAGGATGGATATGTGACATTTTAGGTTGGAAGCCTTCTTCAGTTTGAAGAATGGTCCTGAACAAAAGGACACAAATGTGCTAGAGTTACTCAGCGGGCCAAGCAGCATCTCTGGAGAACATGGATATGTGATGTTTTGGGTCAGGACCCTTCTTCAGACTAGGACAGCGTAGCCATCTAGTTTGACTAACATTGAAATTACCCAGTCATCTCCATTCTGGATACCTTCTTGCCGTGTGCAAGACTTTCTGTTTAGGAACCCCCTGCAACTGGTATGGGATTCACTGCATGCATCAGCATTCTCAGACTTATGTTTCTGACATGGAAAAAATGACAGTTTCTAGGCGTAACTTGCATAACATGGGAACTGCCTGTGTTAATGTCTGGGTACAATTAAATTTACAAAATAGAATAGTCAATGGTAATTCAACTTTTGCACTTGGAATCCTGGCCATCGTTGTAATGGGTAGTTGTTGACTTTGAGATCTTGGCATAAAAGTTCATGGATATTCCACTGTAATTATAGACACGGCTCACTTGAGTTTAACATTCGCTAGCCTTTATTGCTGTTCTCATGTAACCCGACCCAAATCATTTAAGCATCAGAGTATCATTCAGAAACATATTCAATGGTGACAGTTTTGAGGAATATACTCCAACATGAAGAGTTCTCGGTAACATTAGAGGCAATGGAATTGAGATACAAGGAACTGCAGGTGCTGGCTTACAGAGAAAGGATACGCAGTACTGGAGTAACTCCATGGGTCAGGCAGCATCTCTAGAGAACAAGATTGGTCAGTCTAAAGACCAGAAATGTTACCTATTAATGCTCTTCTGAGTTGCTGCCTGGCCAGCTGATTTATTCTGGCACTTTATGTCTTTTTAGAGGCAGTGTACCTTTGCAACTAATTGTTACAGTGGGTAAATATTTTGTTCATAATTATTATTTGCTATGTTTTCCTGCAGGCAGCTGTCCCATGCAGCACATCCCAGGATTTACCTTCCCAGTGAAAGAATACATTTTGGAGGATGTAATTGAATTGCTTCAGTAAGTCACTTTGTCAATGGTCTGCTAGACTTTTGAAGTAATTGTAATGAGATGTGCACAGAATGTTTTGTACCCTTTGCCAAGCATAGACATTTATATTCATCGAAAAGAATGGAATGGAATTTATAGAAGAGCACAGTTTTGGCATGGGCCCTTCGGCCCACGATGTTTGTGCTGACCCTGATGCCGAGTTCATCTGATCTCAGCTGCTTGTACATGTCCACACCTCTCTATTCCCTGCACTTCCAAGTGCTTATCTAATAGCCTCTCTTAAACACCACCATCATTTCTGCCTCTGCCCCTACCCCTGGCAATGCGTTCAAAGTTCCCACCACACTATAGAAAAAACTTGCCCCGGACATCCCCATTCCCCCCCCCCCCCCCCCCCCCCCCCCCCCCCCCCCCCCCTTCAGCTTGTAACTATGCCTTCCGGTGTTAAACATTTTCACCCTGGGATAAGGGTTCTGACTGTCTGCCATATCCATGCTTCTCATAATTGTAGGATCATACAGCGTGAAAACAGGCCCTTCGGCCCAACTTGCCCACTCCGACCAAAATGCCCTATTTGCACTAGTCCCACCTGCCTGCGTTTGGCCCACATCCCTCTAATCCTTTCCTATCCATGCACCTGTCTAAATGTTTCTAAAATTTTGCGTTAGTACCTGCCGCAACAACCTCCTCTGGCAGCTCGTTCCATACACCTTACCTATATAAAAAAAAACAGTTACCCCTCAGGTTCCTATTAAATCTATTCCCCTCTCATTTTAATCCTATGTCCTCTGATTCTTGATTCCCCTACTCTGGGTAAGAGACTCTGCATTTACCCAATCTATTCCTATCATTTATATACTTCTAACAAGTCTCCCCTCAACCTATGATACATTGAGCAGTTGTTTTTAAAGTCTGCTGAAAATCAGTATGGGGAGATTATGATAAAAATGTAATTCAGTCTCGGCTCGTATTAATATTTGTGTATTTGCATTTCGCATCAGCTACAGTCCGCAAAACCAAGAAATTCGAAGACCGTCCTCCAAGAGAAGGTTCATGCAAGGCTGCATGATTCGACCGGAGAAAGAACGGGTGGAAGAGGAATATCAGGAGCAGTGGCCTGCATACGTGAGAGAGTTGCAAGGAAGGTGCGTTATAGTACCAGAGACATTTGCAGGATTCAATGGAATTTTAAAACAAACCAGTGGAAGCTCGAAGCACTCAGACCCAGAAGCAACTATGGAGAGAGAGAAACAGTTTACTTTGCAAGTAGGTGACTTTTCATCAGAACTGGCCATACATTGGCGCAGCTGGCTCACAGCTCCAGAGACCTGGGTTCGACCCTGACCTTGGATGCTGTCAGTGTGGAGTTTGCATATCCTCCCTGTGGCCACATGGGTTTCTTCCAGGTGCTCCGGTTTCCTTCTTCATTCCAATGTTGTTCAGGTTTGTAGGTTAATTGAGCCCCTCGTGTGTAGGGAGTGGATGAGAAAGTGGGATAACATAGACCTAGTATGAACGGGTGATCGATGTTCAACGTGGACTCGGTGGGCCGATGGGCATGTTTCCATGCTGTATCGTTCAATCAATTCCAGAAGTACATTTATTGAGCATGATGTGACAATTAAACTGACTTCCTTTCATCTTTCCATTCCTCTAGGTATTCTGACAGTACAATCGAGACCTTGGAAATTCTGCATGATGATGATAAAATAGATCTTAATCTGATTGTAGCTCTTATAAGGCACATTGTTCTCTCTGATGAGGTAAGGTGTTTATTTTAATTAACATATGTATAACATTTTTGAAACGTATTTAGTTTAAAAGTGCACGATGCGTCAGAGTAAAGTATTGATCGACAATTTGCCTTGAAATGTTGTATAATTGGGTATTTTTAAACTCTCTTCAGCGTCAAATCACTCCAATTCCTAGTTTTATTTTTGGCACATACATCAACTACCGAGAAGGGATCATTACTTTTAAGTGCCTTGCAAACCAGCTGTTCTTTAAGATGTTCTTGAGTTTTTATTTGATGTCGTTTTCTCTCTCACAAGGCATTTTAAGAGATCTACAAACCTTATGGTTATCTTTGCTTTGATTCCCAATCTAATGTGTTTGCTTGTTTGTTTAGTTAAGTTTAGAGATGCGGCGTGCAAACAGGCCCTTCGGCCCAGCGAGTTCACGCTGGCCATCGATCACATGTTCACACTAGTTCTACGTTATCCCAATTTCTCATGCACTCCTTACACTCTGGGGGCAATTTATAATGACAATTGACACGACTTTGAGATGTGGGTGGAAACTGGTGCAAGCCACCTCAGTCACAAACTGCAGAATGTGCAGACAGCACGTGAGG
Organism: Leucoraja erinaceus; assembly: GCF_028641065.1. NCBI lineage: Eukaryota > Metazoa > Chordata > Chondrichthyes > Rajiformes > Rajidae > Leucoraja > Leucoraja erinaceus. The sequence continues at coordinate 22,409,588 of NC_073390.1, read as the reverse complement.
TCAGGATTTCACCCGGGTCTCTGACGCTGTGAGGCAGCAGCTCAACCAGCTGCACCACTGCCATGTATAGTTCCCCAGTACCAAGGATCTTCAGCCAATTACTCGGCCTGTATAATTAGGTGGGTTTAATTACATTCAATCCTTTAAGATCTCAGAACATTTGGAGCTATGGCGGTGTTCACATTTATTTCAGTCGCAGAGTTGCAACACAAGTTTTTAATATCCACGATCTATTTCAATAATGTTTAATTTTTGTGCTCTTGTCAAACGGGTTGAGAGGGAAAAATAGATTAGCCATGATTGATGGTGGAGTAGACTAAATTGGGCCGAATGGCCTAATTCGGGTCTTATAGTCTTATTTGCCTTGTCTATTCTCAAGTCAATAGAGGGCGACACAGCGATTGAGTTGTTGCCTTACAGCGCCAGAAACTCAGGTTTGATCCTGACTATGGTAATTGTCTGTATAGAGTTTACACATTCTCCCTGTGACTATGTGGGTTTTCTCTGGGTGCTTCGGTTTCCTCCCAAACTCCAGATGTACAGGTTTGTAGGTTAATTGGTTTCTGTAAATTATAAATTTGTGTGTGTGGGTCCCTAGTGTGTCGGATAGTGTTGGTATATGGGGTGATTGCTCGTCGGCATGGGCCGAAGGGCCTGTTTCCATGCTTTATCTCTATATTAATTGAAAGTTCAATTTTAGGTCCTGACCCAAAACGTCACCCATTCTTTTTCTCCAGAGATGCTGCCTGACCTGCTGAGTTACTCCAGCGCTTTATGTCAATCTTCAGCAAAATTCAATAATCTAATCGTGTTTTCTTGAAATGAACCTTTCCTGCAGTTATTTAAATAAATCCTGCGTTTACACCAAAAGGCTTTTGGAATGGGGAAACGCGTGCACTTTGATTTCTACCCATATCTTCCGTGAAATAATCACGCAGTAGTTAGCTTAATAACCTATCTATGCCATTTAATAAGATGCTTGAACAATTTATACCTGTTACAAGGGTGATCTCTTAAACTCTGCAGCATTAGTTATATATGGGGCTTCAAGGTCTGTTAGTGATTAAAGAGCAATTGAGGTCTAGCCAAATGCCCTCAGACAGCAAAGTCATACCATATTAATCATCTTATGGTGTTTCAGTGGAGGAAGCTAAGCAAAATGCTAAAGAATTATGATGTTCTCTTTGTGAATCATGTCCCTTTTTCTACTCAAAATGTTAGTTTAGTTTAGAGATACTACGTGGAAACAAGCCCTTCGATCAACCGAGTCCACGCTGACCAGTGATTGCTGTACACTAGCAGTATTACATTAGGGACAATTTACAATTTTTACCAAAGCCAATTAACCTACAAGTCTGCAAGTCTTTGGAGTGTGGGAGGAAAGCAGAGCACCCAGGTCATGGGGAGTACGTACGCACTCTGTACGGCCAGCACCCGTAGTCAGGATCGAACCTGGATCTATGGCACTTTAATGCAGCAACTCTACCACTGCCCCGCAGTGCCGCCCCTTGGTTGCTACGATGGACATTGAACAAAGAATTAGAGATCAGGTGGTAGGACATCATCAAGGTAATGCTGGTGTAGGAAAAAATATTTATTCACCTATTAAATCCCAACTTTCTTCTGTTCTAATATATTTCACATTAGTTTTTAATGTTTTGCCAGATGCCAGTAAGTCATTATGCAAGTTTGTATTGGTGCAATTTAAGAATGTATCAAAGCTAATTAGCGCAGCGTTTCTAATGGAATGGGTGAGTGTTTTATTTATTCCATAAATATTCTGGAAGGGCTACATGTCTTAATCGTGGGCATTTGTGAGTGGTTCCAAACAGTAAATCAGCAGTTTTATGATGACAATGCCTATTAAAACTAGCCCAGCTTTCATCTGTCCTAATATCTGATGCACATGGGTTTTTTAATTTTAATGTGCCAGATTACTAGTTTAAGTCATTGGTCAAGGTTTGTATTTAACATCTTTTAGAATGTATCACCAATGGTACTGACTGCAGTGACGTTTGGATTATAACCTGTTTTGCAGGATGGGCCATTTTGGTGTTCCTTCCTGGCTGGGACAATATCAGCACCTTGAACGACCTTCTAACTGCACAAACCATGTTTAAATCAGGTAACAGTGATTATAGCATTCTTTGCGGTGGGGTTTTGGTGAAAGCATGATCTTAATGATATGGATATTACCTAAGGGCAGCATGGTGGCACACCGGTAGACTTACTGCTTTACAGTGCCAGAGATCTGTGTTCAAACCAGTGGGTGCTGTCTGTACAGATTTTGTACATTCTCCTGTGACCAGCTTGGGTTTTCTCTAGGAGCTCCTTTTTCTTCCCACACACTCCAATGATGTACAGGTTTGTAGGCTAATTGGTTTGGTATAATGGTAAAATTGTAAAATCTTTCCCTCTGAGTTGGGTTTGCGTTTAGGTTATTGTCGTGTGTACTGAGGTACAGTGAAAAACTTTTGTTGCGTGTTATCCAGTCGGCAGAAAGACAATACAATCTCATTTCTCCTGCCTTCTTCCCACAACACTTACTCCCTTACTAATCAAGAATCTGAATCTGAATACTTGAAACATGGCTTTTACTTCTGTTCCCAACAATGCAGGAAGGACATTTTATACACTAGAGAGGAAGCAGAGAACATTTTACAAGGGCATTGTCACGATTGGAGAGGTTTTGTTCAGAATAAATAAAAGCACAATATGTCAGAGATTCTCAGCAAGTCAACCAGTATCTGTACCAGAATTGCCATTGACTTGAAACAAACTATTTCTTTCTTTACAGATGCTGCCTGACTTGCTGTGTGGTGTCAACACTTTCTTGCTTTATTTTAAATTTAAGGGTTTGGTCAACAAATTGGAGGGTATTTCAGGGAAAATGTTTTCATTCTATACAGTATGTCATGAGGGTTTAGTTTTGTTTAGAAATATGGCTCGGAAACAGGCCCACCATGCAGACCAGCGATCCCTGCACACGAGCACTATCCTACACACTTGGGACAATTTCCAATATTACCAAACCAATTAACCTACAATCCTGTACCCCTTTGGAGTGTGGGAGGAAACCGGAACACCTAAGAGAAAACCTGACCAAGTCACAGGGAGAATATACAGACTCTGTACAGACAGCACCTGTAGTCGGATTGAACCCAGGTCTCTGGCAGTGTATGGCAACAACTCTATCACTGTGCTACCTCCTGGCGGGTCTGGAACTCATTCCTTGAATTGATTTATGGAGAAGCAAACGCTCGATGGCGCAGCTAGTAGAACTCCGCGACGTCAGATTCCTCAGATCAACCCTGACGATGGGTGCTGTGTGTGTGGGGAGTTTGCGTGTTCCCTCTGTGATCATGTGGGCTTCTTTCGGGTGCGCTGGTCTCGTCCCATGTCATAAAGATGTGCGGTTTGGTGGGTTAATTGACTGATTGCTGTAAAATGCCCTTAGTGGGTCGTCAGCAGTAGAATCTATGAGGTATGAGCGGTAATGTGGCGAGAATCAAAAATGGGATTGATGTAGGATTTTTGAAAATGGTTTGATGGCAGGATGGGTTTGACGGGTGGTTTTCATGCTTTAGATATATAACATTTACCATTTTCATTTGGGTCTTATTTTCATTGTACCTTGGTACACCTGACAATAAACTTTAACCCATATGGCATGTTGAGAGCTGGATTGAGAAACTTTTTTTTAAGTCCAAAGGAGAACCCTGTTCTCCAGAGATGCTGGCTCACCCGCTGAGTTACTCCAGCAATTTGTGTTTTCTTTAAATAAACCAGAATCTGCAATTCCTTGCTTCGACAACAGTGCTATTTTTCCAGTTGTTGATGCGAGAAAACAAATGGCATCTTTCTTTACACAGGAATGTGGAAGCCAAGTCAGTGGCTATGTTAAAAGTGGAGATTGACAGATTCTTGATTACTACGGTGGCAAGGGTTATACGGCGAAGACAGGAGAATGGGGTTGTGAAAGAAAGATAGATTAGCCATGATTTAATGGCGGAGTAGACGAGGGGCCAAATGGCTTAATTCTGCTCTTGTGAACTTACAAATTCATGATTCTTTGACAGCAGAGTTTTTGAGCATTAGAAAATAATGTTATTATTCTAGTTCTGGATGAAATGCCACCCGGATTTTTAGACTGGTGCTATAAATCTTAACAACACTAAAGCTGCCCTGGTGCTTTCACAGAATAAAATTGCTCTCCACATGGTTGAATGAAATGTAATATTGCAGAGTGCATCTATTTCCAAAGAACTATCCATTTCATTATTGGAACAAGATTAGTCTTCCATTATTTCTGGTGAGGTGGTGCATTTCCACACTCAGTTATGTAGGTTTTTACTGAAATTTGGGACCTAAGACTAGCTTTGCATACAGAGCAGACACATTGGATAAATCTCACTTAACAAGTGGTGTGAAGTTATATGGAGCCAAAATGTGTGGGTGGACTTCAGTCGCAAGTCAACAATGGATGATGCAACCAAGTTAAACCTTTAAACTTTGGAGGTACAGTGTGGGAATGGGCCCTTTGGCCCACCGAGTTCGCGCCAACCATCGATCACCCCTACACATACTAGGTACAACTTTACAACCTTCTGGTGCTAATTAACCTACAAAACCTGCACGTCTTTGTAGCTTGGGAGGAAACCGGAGCACCCGAAAAAAACCCACCTGGTCACAGGGAGAACTTGCAAACTCCGTACAGACAGCACCCATCGTCAGGATTGAACTTTGATCTCTGGTGCTACCATTCTTTCACTGTGCCACACTATTAATTAATAATGGTGTGTTAAGGATAGTAAGTTATGAGAAGTAATAGCATTCCTTTACCAATGAACATTAAAAAGCAACAAATACCAGGAGGAAGCTTTCTGGCCCTTCAGTTTGCTTTGCTTCTCAGTATCATTGTGTAAAGTGAATATTTAAATAATTGCAGATGCTGGCAATAGAGAGAAATAGCATGGAAACAGACCCAATGGAGTCTGAAGTAGGGTTTCGGCCCGAAATATTGCCTATTTCCTTCGCTCCATAGATGCTGCCTCACCCGCTGAGTTTCTCCAGCACTTTTGTCTACCCCCAATGAAATCCACACTGACCATCAACCACTTATTTACGCTAATCTGTATTGTAATCACTTTCCCCCAGATTCTACCCCTTGCCTACACATATGGGGAAAATTTACAACAGCCAATTAACCTGCCAACTTGCATGCCTTTGGGATGTGGGGAGGGGGTGGGTGGGAACTGGAGCACCCAGAGGAATCGCACGTAGTCGCAGGGAGAATGTGAAATTTCCACAGTAACACCACCCAAGGTCAGGGTTGAACCCCGGCCTCTGGTGCTGTGAGGCAGCGGCTCTACCAGCTGTGCCACTGTAAATAGCTTGTTCTAAGCTCCCCCCCCCCAGTCTAGTTTCAGTCAAAAATCACTGAATCAAGCACTTGCGCATCTAAACTTTATTTTGACAAAACGCAATTACAGTTCCAACTACTGTACCTGACCACCGCGGGTTCGATCCTCGTATCTGCCTGATCAAGCCCTCTAGGCCTCGCTGAAACAGAGACACTCCAGAAGGTCACGCAGTCCCAAGCGCTCTCCCAGAAGATCGACGCAGGACCCAATAATACAGTGGCTAACGCATTGTATTTAAACAGTGTTTGTCAGAGGAAACGAACATTGCAACATGTGCCCTAATATGCAAGAAAACCAGATATGGCTCAATATTTAATCCAATCAACATCCAGCAATGTAAAGCTTTGCAACATTATTTACAATGTGTATGTCCGGTTTGCATTCATCCAATCCATTCTATGCATTTTGCACCTAATTGTCAGGGTCTGCAGATGTTCCCATTCTCTTCCTGCAGCTCTGATCTAGGCTCTAGACAAACTGGCACCATTCTGCAGCTTGTCCCCTTTCCACAGAAAGCACTTTTAAATTGACCAAACGGCCTAGCAGCCCCGAAGCCTTTACTCAATTTTAGTGTCCTAGCCTCTCCAATTTGGCCAGGATTAACACCGCGACTGTAATGATTGATAACTGAGGAGAAATTATTACAGACCACATTTTCCATATCTTCTTGGAATTGTGATTTGCTTCCAGAAAATTTGTGTAGGTGTTGGAGGTCATGTGGAATTGGACTAAAATTCCTATTTCACATGCAAGGACCTGCATTATATCTCCAACTTCCAGTTTCCAGTTGCCTGATGCCAGTTTTTATTAAGAGGCTCCTGTGTGGCAGATCCGATGAAATATATTCTGGTGCTGCAGGGTGGTTCAAGGTGCATGGTTTGCTTTCCCTGACATATGGTTCCTTTATTATTGCGTGTACCAAGGTAGAGTGAGCTTTTGCTAAATTACAGATTATTGCCATACATACAGTACGTACAATCCCCAGTTAAGCACATAATGCAAAGAAACAGCCCACTGAGTCCATATGCAAGGGTCACCAGATGTTGGCGCCATTTTCCAAGTCCCAGCTGGCCATAAAGGCCCGTTGCAGCCGTCGCCTCCATCCAGTCCTTCCGTAAACCGTCATCCCTCTCCTCACCCGGCCATCTTCATCCTTCGAACCCCAGGGGGCGCCTCCCGCAGCTGACCTTGAAGGCGAGGCAGGTAGGACCACCAGTTCTTCCTATCGCTGCTTGTCCAGCATCCGCCACTATCACAGACTCCCTTCACCTCGTCTCTGGTTGATGGCCTTTGAGGGCGAGGAGGGGCAGGGCTCGGCAGTTTCCTACTCCTGACTCCGCAGTGGGTTAACGTGCACTAATCAGACATGTAAAGGTCTCAATGTTTCATTAAAATGCATCTGGCAAATTTTGCTCTCCATCTGTCTGGTTCTGTGTGTGGTTTATGAATTAGATGCATCTCGTAATGGGGTAATTCCATGCTGTTCAACAACTTCATTGCCTGGTCTCTCATTTTCCGAAAATTATTCTGGCAATATGGTTAATTGATAAAAATACATATGATGGTCCTGAACACATTATCAGTGATGTAACCTGGGGTCATTGGGTGTTTCGGGTCTTTCAACATCAGACACCCTCACCCAGGCGACCCAGCCGTGGTTGATCAGACTATGACGTGTTCAGGTGGCATTCGCTCCACCCCATGGGCCTCCTCTCCTGATCCAGAGCCATCTCGAGGCCTTCTCCGCTGCCTCTGTGGTGTTCTTGATGGCTCTTCTCCTCTCCCTTCCGGGTGTTCCCAGCACACTCAAGACTTTGTGGAGCGATTGCCCTGCAAAACCTCTGCAGTCAACCTCGATGGGCATACACCTCGCCTTCCAGTCCTGCTTACGGCAGTCTATGACCAGCTCTTCGTACTTTCTCATCTTCCTCTCGTGGGCCTCCTCCAGGGTGCCAATAGAACAGTCAGAATAAATGGACGTACCTTTAGAATGGAGGTGAGGAATTTCTTCAGCCAGAGGATGGCGAATCTGTGGAATTCATTTACACAGATGGCTGTGTAGGCCATTGGGTACTTTTAAAGCCGAGATTGACAGATTCTTGATTAGTAAGGTTGTGACAAGGGTTATGGGGAGAAGGCAGGAGAATGGGGTTGAGATTGAAAAATAGATCAGCCATGATCGAATGGTGGAGCAGATTTGATGGGCTGAATGGCCTAATTCTGTTCCTATATTTTATGGTTTTCTAGAACAGTACATCTCAGCAGTATCCCAATGAATGGCATTCTGATTCTTGCAGTTGTCATAGTGCTACGGTTTTAGCCCAAAATGCCAGGATTTTCAATAAGAATTGGTTTTTAATTTGTTCTTTATTATCCTGCAGATCGTTTTGTGATCATTCCTCTACACTCTCTCATGCCTTCGGTGAATCAGACCGAGGTAGGGTAAATTTATTATTACATAACTTTGTTATACCTAAACACTTGTTTTGAGGTTTTAGTAATGATTACTTTGTCTTCAGCTATTAGTTCTCAATTTCTCAGTTAAAGTAATCATTTGAAGTTGTCCCCACTTAAAAGTAGACTCTCAATGCTGGTTTATACAAAAGGTAGACAGAAAATGCTGGAGTAATTCAGCAGGTCAAGCAGAGGTCTGGAGAAAATGGATGGGTGACGCTTGACATCTGAGGTCATCTGTTGCTGGCCCTGATTTATCTTGGTCTTTTCTCGCCTCCAGTTCTTCACAACACCCCACCACCCCCCACCTCTACTTTCAGTCTGAAGAAGGGTCCCAACCTGAAACCTCACTAATCCTTTTGCTCCAGAGATGCTGCCTGATCAGCTAAGTTACTCCGGCATATTTTGTCTATCTTTGGTACTATGTTTACATATTCTGTTGAGCTGCTGCAAATAAAGCCCCTGTCCCACGATGTGAGTTTACCCAAGAGCTCTCCCGAGTTTAAAAAAAAATCAAACTCGTGGTACTTCATCACGAGTATTTTTTTCACTCTTGGAAATTTTTCACACTGTTGAAAAACTTTGTGAGTTTCCACGTTTCCTGAGTACCTGCCGTTAGCATTACGAGCTGCTACGAGACATCCACGAGCTCCGACGTTCCTGCTACGTACTTGCCACGAGTTTGATTATTTTTTTTAACTCCGTAGAGTTCTTGGGTAAACTTGCATCGTGGGACAGGGCCTTAAGAATTGTCAGGATGTATGGCAATAAAGTACTGTTGACACTGTTGTCTGGAATCATTGGCATTAATATTAATGAGAGAATAGTGGTGCTTTGAGTGTTTCATACAAATAGACTGCAATTTTTGCTCTGCTTCGTGGGTACGTTAGCTGTGATATCTTACTGTGGACTTGTGGAAATGTGAGGGGCAGAATAAACCATGCCTGTTTTTATGTGTAAGAAGAAACTGCAGATGCTGGTTTAAACCAAAGATGGACACAAAAAGCTGGAGTAACTCAGCGGGACAGGCAGCATGTCTGGAGAGAAAGAATGGGTGATGTTTTGGGTCAAGACCCTTCTTCAGACTGGTTACGGATAAGGGAAATGCGATATGTGGACGGTGATGTGGAGAGATAAAGAACAATGAATGAAAGATATGCAAAAAAGTGACAATTATAAAGGAAACAGGCCACTGCAAGCTGTTTGTAGGGTGAAAATTAGATGCTAGTATAAAATTGTGTGGGGGAGGGATAGAGAGAGAAGGAATGTCAGGGTTATCTGAAGTGAGAGAAATATGAGATGCTGTTCCTCCAATTTGCATTTAGCCTCACCCTGACAATGGAGGAGACCGAGGACAGAAAGGTCTGTGTAGGAATGGGAAAGAAAAGTGTCCAGCAACCGGGTATTATTATTGTTGTCGATTTTGGACTGTGGTTTCCTCCCATAGTTCAAAGACGTACGGGGTTGTAGGTTAATTGGCTTTGGTTAAAAAAATAATGAATTTGTCCCTAGTGTGTAGGATAGAACTAGTGTATTAGTGTGGTGATCGTTGGTCGGTACGGACTTGGTGGCCCGAAAGGTCTGTTTCCACGCTTTATCTCTCAAATTATAGCAAAAATCATTGTGTGCTCATTCTGTCAATCAACAAGCAACCCTAAGAGACACTTGAATCTTGAGCAAAAACACAAAGTGCTGGAGGAACTCAGCGGGTCAGGCAGCAGCTGGGGAGGGAAATGGGCAGATGAACGTTTCGGGTCAGGTACCTACTTCAGAATGTTAGGAGTAGGGAGGGGGGAGAAAGCTGGGGTTTGGACAAAGCCTGGTAAGTCATTCTAAAAAAGAGTCTCGACCCGAAACAACACCTGTTCATTCCCTCCCCAGATGCTGCTTGACCTGGTGAATTCCCCCAGCATTTTGTGTAGTGCTTAAGAAAAGGATTATTTTCAGTATATCGAAGGGAAATGCAAAAGAAAAACAATGTGGTAACCTTATCTATAAACAGCGGGATAAGGGTCCAGAAATATGCATTAATGTTTGCATTTATAATTGAAGCATAGCTCTGTAAGTGACAAAGTTTGCAGATTGTTGTTTTGCTAGACTCTGGATAAACTGGGACACCTTAAAAGGCATATTTATCGGACATTAATGAGATATTTGGGTAACTATAACATTTGCCACAAATATGATTAGATTGACATCTTCTGATTTCAAGCTTTTACAGGGAAAGTGATGGAAGCCGTGAATCCTATTTCTGATTCAATTTATGTTACATTTAAATGACATGCTGTCAGAGGATAATGATTTATCTATTAGAGATGTAGGATTGGTATAATTTAGATTGGTTATATTTGCAGGTTTTCAAGAGGCCACCTCCAGGAGTTCGTAAAATTGTAATTGCCACTAACATTGCAGAGACAAGGTAATGGACACATCACTCTTATAGTGGGAGAAATGTTCTTCAAATAACTCTGTACAAAATGCTTTTGCTAGGACTTAAATAAGTCCTCAACAAGTCTAAAAATGTCCTCCTTTGTGCGACCTCCCATCATTTTGTTTATTCCTCAAAGATTTTCATCTAGTGAAATATCTTGATTTCCCTCCTGACTTTTTAAAATAAATGTATTTGAGAACTACTCCTTACGTTTAGGTGTATTATTATTGCCTGGTGCTCCTATGTACAGTGAAAAGCTTTATTTTGCACAATAATATATATGTACAATCAAGTCAAAGTCAAAGTACAATATGTAGAGCAAAGGGAAAGATAGAATGCAGAATTAGTTCTCAGCATAACTGTTCCAGAGATAAAGCCCAACACTTGCTTTTGGGTAGGTTGGATTCGAGTTATATCCTAGTTTAAGTCAAACACAAGATCTTGAGGTATCTAAAGACCATATTTCATCTTGTGGGAGAATCCACAACTGGGGATGACTATTTAAAATAAGGTTGTCTATTTAAAAATGTGCCAGGGGTTATGGGGAGAAAGCAGGAAAACAGGGTTGAGAATGATTGTATGACGGACTGGACTTGATGGGCCGAATGGCCTAATTCTGCTCCTGTAACCTATGTTCTTCCAAAAATTCAGGAGGATTTTTTCAGTCCTTGGAAAAAATTCTCTGTTTTTTAATTCTGAGGATTGAGTGCTTTTGGAACTCTTTCCCAAAAAGCAATGTGTTTTAAGGCAGAGTTATGTGGATTATTCTGGGCAGTGGGCAGGTGCTACAGACCTGCACGGTAAGGTAGACGCTCCCTCCCCCACGAGTCACGGACGGATGGTGCTCGTCAGCCTGGGAAGGCAGTCCATCTAGGAGAGTGAAAAGGTGTTTAAGAAGGAACTGCAGATGCTGGAAAATCGAATGTACACAAAAATGCTGGAGAAATTCAGCGGGTGCAGCAGCATCTATGGAGCGAGGGAAATAGGCAACGTTTCGGGCCAAAGCGTCTGAAGAAGGGTTTTGGCCTGAAACGTTGCCTATTTCCCTTGATCCATAGATGCTGCTGCACCCGCTGAGTTTCTCCAGCATTTTTGTGTACCTAGGAGAGTGAAAACTGATTTAAAACCTCCACTGCCTTGTGGCCATATCCAGTCATGGAAAAGGCTCCTGGAGTAAACCTCAAGAAAATCCGGAGTCGGAGCCCCTAAGGCAGTTTGTCGTTGTCTACAACCTTGCTCTGGCAATTCCTGCGACGGCGCTGGTGCCAAACTGTAACGGCCCTGCTGTTCCTTTGGATCGATCAGTGACGTGGAGAGGGGGGACGTGCTGCATGGGCAACAGCCTGTCCTCCATATAACATCGCCCAGGCTTGCATCCGACCAGGGTGCTTCACCCATGGTCAGTCATGACCGAAGGGGAGCCTACTACTACTATGGATCATTGCCAAAAAATGGAATGGATGGGATAGGCAGTGATGTGGAGTTGGAGACACAAGAATCTACAGCTGCTGGAATCTTGACCAAAACACAAAGTGCTAGAGGAACTCAGCGTGTCAGGCAGCATCTGCGGTGGGAATGGACAGCGACGTTTTGGGTCGTGAAGTTGACAATCATTTAATTGAACGGCAGGCAGGTGGAGCAGCTAAATAGCCAACATATGCTCGAAATTAATTTGTATGTAAGTGAAGATCATTCTCCTTGCTTACGAAGTATAGAACAGCTATACCATGGGGTCATCAACCCTAACTAAAAGGGTGTGATTGGAGAGTGCAACAGAAGGTGGTTATTAAATCCTTGAGTTTAAGAAGGAACTGCAGAGGCTGGAAAATCGAAGGTACACAAAAATGCTGGAGAAACTCAGAAGGCTTTCGGCCCGAAACGTTGCCTATTTCCTTCGCTCCATAGATGCTGCTGCACCCACTGAGTTTCTCCAGCATTTTTGTGTACCTCATTAATCCTTGAGAATTGAATGGATCAGTCCTGCTTTGAATGATTGAACAAATAAAGCAGAAGGCATTGACTCAATATTCAGAATACCGTCCTTGAAATTTTAAACTGTCTACCATTCTTGGAGGACATTGATTAAAAGATCATACTACTATTTCAAAGATGAACTTGCATTTATATCAAATCACTCATATCCTTGGGTCACGCCAGCCTTAGTCCAAGCATGGGCGAGAGACCTGCATTCCAGAGAAGTGGTGATAATGATTGGCCTTGATTTTAAGGCACCATTTAATTGAATATTGCTTCAAGGAGCCCCAGTAAAGTAGAAGAGGATGCTTGAATGGTTGCAGTCACGTTTGGCTCCAAGGAAGATGCTTGTGGTTAGTAGAGGTCAATGAGCACAGCCCTAGGATGTGACTGTATTTCATCAGGGCAATGTCCTTGGTCCAACCATCAATTGCATCATCATGGACCTCCTTTCCATCAGATGAGAAGTTCACGTCATAAGAGTAGATGTAGGTCTTCGGTCCATTGAGTCTATTTTGCCATTCAATCATGACTTCTCTGTCTTTCCCTCTCAACCTTATTCCCCTGCCTTCTCCCCATAACTTTTGACTCCCTTACTAATCAAGAATCTATCACTCTGCCTTAAAAAGACACAATGACTTGGCCTCCACAGCATCTGTGGCAATGAATTCCACATTCACCACTCTCCGACTAAAGAAATTCCTCCTCAATTCCTTTCTAAAGGTATGTCCTTTTATTCTGAGGCTATGCCTTCTGGACCCAGACTCTGCCACCAGTAGAAACATCCTCTCCACATCCACTCTATCCAGGTCTATCACCATTCGTAGAGGTGCTTGTTGATAATTGCATAATATTCATTTCCATTCATTTTTCCTCAGCATGTGAGCCATTCCATGTGTACGGGCTGGTATATGGCAATGGTTCAATGGATTCTTTATTATCACGTACCAAGGTACAGTGAAATGTTTAATTTGCATATGTTCAGCAGGACTATCACCGTACATAAGTGCAATCCCCCAATTACTTCAGAATGTTCAGAACAGCCCAGTGATTCCATATGCAAGAGGTACCATTTTGCAGTCAAATAATCTTCATTCATAAAAGTGGCAAGGTGCCACCATCTGATTCATCAGAGAGTCAAAACACCTACCCATCACATCCAAAGGGATTACCCATCTGTGAATTCCCCAACAGTGATGTCTTTGGGTCACCATTGTCAAATATGAACCTGCCAGATAAATACCATGGCTTCAGCAACAAGTCATAGAAACATAGAAAATAGGTGCAGGAGGAGGCCATTCGGCCCTTCGAGCCAACACCGCCCATTCATTGTGACCAATCCATAACCCGTGCCTGCCTTCTCCCCATATCCCTTGAATTATCCCTTGATATCATCTTCTGAATCGCCAGAGACTTTCCATAATTTACAAGGCACCACTTGAGAACACAATGGAATGGTTTGTACTTGCTTGGATAATTGGAGCTCCAGCAACTCTCGGGGAAACGCAATGCCATTGAGGACTAAGTGACTCACTTGACAAACAGCCCATCAACCACCCTGGACATTTGTTGCACCCTGCCTCCTCTGGCAGCTCATTCCATATACCCACCACAGTAAAAAAAATAAAAAAATCACCCCTCAAGTTCCTATTTAATCTTTCCCCTCCTTATTTTTTCCCCTTTTCCCCTTTTTACTCTGAGAGGCTGAGAAACATCTGAGATTAGCTTGGACAAGAAATGTTCTGGACATTGCCCTGTAAACTTGCATTCCAGAAGTACCTGTACCTCCAATCAAGTTCCTGCAGCACAGCCAAATATTAGCGGTTGCCCATAAACATGGGAAATCTGCCCAGATCCTCAATAAACTTCACTAATCCAATCAGACTAATTACTTTCATCAGTGAATTCTCAGTCATCAGTTAAATAAAAAGTGTTCTCAGGCATTACTAATCAATAAACTGTTTAGAGGTTCACTTTCGACAGTAAATTCCAGACATTATATTGATTGATTGAAAGATACCGCGTGGAAACGGGCCCTTTGGCCAACCGGCCAATAATCATCCGTTCACACTAGTTCTATGTTCATGTGATAGGAGCAGAATTAGGCCATTCGGCCCATCAAGTCTACTCCGCCATTCAATCATGGCTGATCTATCTCTCCCTCATAACCCCATTCTCCTGCCTTCACCCCATAACAAATGACATCTGTACTAATCAAAAATCATTTATAGTTTTGTTTATTATTGTCACATGTACTGACGTACAGTGAAAGGCTATCTGCTGCTTGCTATCCAGTGAGTGAAAAGACTATATATGATTACAATAAAGCCATCCACAATATAAAGGATACGCAATACACACGATGAAGGGTATAATGTTTTGTGAAAGATAAAGTTCAATAAAGTTTGATTAATAATGGTTCAAAGTTCTCCATTGAGGTAGATGGGAGTTCAAGACCCCTCTCGAACTGGTGAGAGGACAGTTCAACCCAGAATTCGCATGGTATAAATTTCAATTTCATTGTTAAAACCACTCTAGTTTTTGGTCTCCACCAGTCCATCTTCAGCCTGAGAGTGTGACCTGTCCAGGAACTCTTGGAGAATAACGTTTTGTTTTTGCTTTGTCTAAAATCTGGCACCAATCCCGAACTCCACGAACATTCAAATACTTTTTTTTTCCATTTAAATCTGCGCCCATTAGCTTGTTCAGGTCTACTAAAATCTTTAGAAATGATTGGTGTATACCTGTGTGCTGGCAGAGTGTCGCTAGAGTATGAATGCACAGATCATTACCAGATTTCCTTTGGTAGGGACGATGATTATTTGAGTCAAAGTTACACAGTGTGGCAACAGGCTCTTTGGCCTTCATATACTTGCCGACCAAGGTGTCTATCTGAGTGAGTCCCATTTACCTTTGTTTGGCCTGTATTCCTCTAAACTTCCAGATACATGTACATGTGTAAATGCCTTTTTAAACATCATGTATCCACCTCTACCACTTCCTCTGGCAACTTCTTCCACATGATGATGAGGGGGGATCTTATAGAAACATATACAATGGTAGGACGACAGATAGCACAATGGGCTAAGAGTTCGGCTGGCGACCGGAAGGTAGCCGGTTCAAATCCCGCTTGGAGTGCATACTGTCCTTGGGCAAGACACTTCACCCACCTTTGCCTGTAATGAAATGTTACGGCGGCAGGCGCGGGCACACCGCGACGCCCTGTGTCTCCCTTTCAAGGGAGATGCTAAAAATGCATTTCGTTGTCTCTGTACTGTACACTGACAATGACAATAAATTGAATAATTTTTTTTCATTTCATTTCATTTCATTTCAATGATAAAAGGACTGGACAAGCTAGATGCAGTAAAAATGTTCCCCAATGTTGGGCGGGTCCAGAACCCGGGGCCACGGTCTTAGAATAAAGGGGAGGCCATTGAAAACTTTTTCACCCAGAGAGTTGTGAATTAGTAGAATTCCCTGCCACAGAAGGCAGTGGAGGCCAAATCACTGGATGGATTTAAGAGATAGTTAGATACAGCTCTAGGGGCTGGTGGAATCAAGGGATATGGAGAGAAGGCAGGCAAGGGTTATTGATTGGGGATGATCAGCCATGATCACAATGAATGGTGGTGCTGGCTCGAAGGGCCAAATGGCCTCCTCCTGGACCTATTTTCTATGTTACCGACCTCTGCATGGAAAAAGTTGCCCTTCGGGTCTTCTTTAAATCTTTCCCTTCTCATCTTAAATCTATGCACTCTATTTTTGCACTCCTCTAACCTGGGAAAAATGCCATGACCATTCCCATCGTATTTATGCTTCTTGTGATTTTATAAACTGCCATAAAGTCATCCCTTAGTCTCTTATGCTCCAGGGAAAAAGGCCACAACATATCTGATGTCTCCTTATAATTCAAACTTTCCAGTCCTAGTAACATCCTTTTATATCTCTTCCTTTTATATCTCTTCTGCATTCTGTCCATCTGCATGGCATCCTTTCTATACCTTGATAACCAGAACTGCGCCCGGTACTCCCGGAACTGTGGCCTCACTAGCATTCCCAACAACACCCTTGTTTTACAAACCAAAATGTAGCATTTTGTACTTTAGTTTAGAAATACAATGCCGACCCAGCCATCACTAACCAACGTTCACCCATTCACACAAGTTCTATCCTACAGATTTGGTACAATGTTACAGAAACCAGTTAACCTACAAACCTGCACATCTTTGGAATGTAGGAGAAAACCGGAGCTGCCGGAGGAAACCCACTTTCCTAATTCTTGTTCCTGTTGTAATCTTAAGTAATCTTCACTGTTCACTACACACAAATTTTGGTGTCATCTGCAAATTTACCAACCATGCTGTGCAACAGAATACTATTGGGTCCTATGTTTTTTATGCTACTTTTAAAAACAGCTCGATACTGCCACACTTACCACTGATCAGAATGTAAAGTTTGGTAGGCTGCAGATTTTGAGCTGCTGAATATGAAAATCCACCTAATAATAATAATAATCAAAATACTTTTCATTTCCATAAATAGTATATGCCCTGTATTTGCTTCTTTTAGTGTTGAATCTGCTTTTCAACACTCACAGTGCATTCAAAAACCATCATAACTCAGCGTGTTTAAAATATCACCATTGGGATGTTTAAAATTTAAAACCAGATACAATAAATCATTTCATTTGCAGGTGACTGCCATCCTAGGATGTGAGTAGAACTGTCGTTTATTGATTGCTACTCGACAGCTGCTTATAACATCAGCCAGCAGACTCTTAAAATCTGTAAATAAGACAGCATAAAAACTGCATCTTCTCATATTTAAGCCTTTGTAGCTTTATAATGTCATTATAAACAAGCCATCAGTGGTATTTCAATTCTCTTAATAGCTATGTAGTTTCATGGTCATTTAAAGCAAATGCTTGAGAACTGACGTATTCTGTCTTCCCCTTTGTTCGTGAGCTACAGTGCCCTCCATAATGTTTGGGACAAAGACCCATCATGTATTTATTTGCCTCTGTGCTCCACAAATTGAGATTTGTAATAGAAAAAAATACATGTGGTTAAAGTGCACCATGTCAGATTTTATTAAAGGGCATTTTTATACATTTTGGTTTCACCATGTAGAAATTATAGCAGTGTTTATACATAGTCCCCCCCCCCCCCCATTTCAGGGCACCATAATGTTTGGGACACAGCAATGTCATGTAAAGGAAAGCAGTCTTGTTTAGTATTTTGTTGCATATATTTTGCATGTAATGATTGCTTGAAGTCTGCGATTCATGGACATTACAGGTTGCTGGGTGTCTTCTCTGGTGATGCTCTGCCAGGCCTGTATTGGAGCCACTTTAGCTTATGCTTGTTTTGGGGGCTAGTCCCCTTCAGTTTTCTCTTCAGCATATAAAAGGCAGCTCAATTGGGTTCAGATCGGGCAATTGACATGGCCACTCAAGAATTTACCATTTTTTAGCTTTGACAAGCTCCTTTGTTGATTTAGCAGTATGTTTGGGATCATTGTCTTGCTGTAGAATGAACCGCCGGTAGTATGAGCAGATTGTATGTGTCTATACACTTCAGAATTCATTATGCTACTAACATCAGCAGTTGTATCATCAATGAAGCTAAGTGAGCCAGTACACAGATGACGTGGTTTGCTTTGGATCTTGGGCAGTTCCTTCTCTCCTTCATACTTTGCTCTTGCCATCACTCTGATATGTTAATCTTCTTGTCTTCTGTCCACAAGACCTTTTTTCCAGAACTGTGGTTGCTCTTAAGTACTTCTTGGTAAACTGTAACCTTGCCATCCTATTTATGTAGCTAACCAGTGGTTTGCATCTTGCAGTGGAGCCTCTGTATTTCTGTTCATGAAGTCTTCTGTGGACAGTGGCCATTGACAAATCCACGCCCGACTCCTGAGGAGTGTTTCTGATCTGTCGGACAGGTGTTTGGTGTTTTTTCTTTATTACAGAGAGAATTCTTCTGTCATCAGCTGTGGAGGTCTTCCTTGCCCTGAAAAGGGGGGACTATGTGTAAACACAGATGTCATTTCTACATGGTGAAACCAAAATGTATAAAAATACCCTTTTATAAAATCTGACATTGTGCACTTTAACCACATGTGATTTTTTTTTCTTTTCCAAATCTCAACTTGTGGAGTACAGATGCAAATAAATAAATGATGGGTCTTTGTCCCAAACATTATGGAGTGTATATTCTGCACTATCTTTCCCTTTGCTCTACCTATTGTAATTGAGTTTGACTCTATTGTATTTATGTATAGTATATCTGATCTGTTTAGTTAGCACATAAAACAAAGTATCTCAGGGTACAGATTCTTTCAGGGTAACAGACCTGCCAGCAACCACCTATAAGGTAACACTCCATTGCTGGATCCTACCAGACTCGGGAACAGCTTCTTCCCCTCTGGTTTCAACCATCTGAATGGTTCTTCCATAAGCTAGGGTGGTGTCCAATTCACCTCTACCCCATTGTGGACATTGGACTGTGTCTATGGAACTGTTACGCTACAATGTTGAGAACCATATTCTGTACTCTGTATCTCGAGGTATCCCTATTGATCAATCTAATGTACTTGAGTTTGACGATTGCACTTATGTGTAGTATTATCTGATCTGATAGCATGCAAAACAAAACTTTTCACCGTACCTCGATACACGTAACAATAACAAATCTCAACCTAAATTTTGTACGCCTAGATTGTTGTTCTGATTGACGTTTACCTTTGCTGTAGGGCAGTGTGACCATTTCAATTTGGGCATTCAGTGATGACAGAAATCCCTTTGATCAAAGGGTGCTCTAAACCTGAAAATCTGGCTCCCAAAACCCATTGAGGCTGTGTCAGTATAAAATATTATCACTGTGATTTTGGTGAATCGTTCCCATGTGTTGCCTGCCCAGATACAGGGAAGAATCGAGATTGGTAAATGAATCTCATTTACAGGCATGTGGAAAGTGTTTTATATTTTATATGAACATTGATAGGTTGGAATCGCTATGACAAAACCTCTCATGGATTGTAAAATGATTGTGTAACAAATCAAGTTAATCAAGAATGGAACAACACATCCAAATCTGATCAATTCTTTTCTCCCCGATTGCCTATCCATCTACCCTATAATTGCACTTGTGTTTAGGACACACACAACCACATCACGGTTTGAAGGAATGCAATTGTGTCAGATAAAGGGTATTTTCTAGTTCTAAAACACAAATGGATTCCCTTTTAACCTTCAACAAACCTGTATATCTGCAGGGTTATCAGAGAAATGTTGACACAGGTACTGTGGATGCTGGCTCACAAATAGACCCAAAGTGTTGGAGTCCCACCCAAAGCATCACCTATCCAAGTTCTCAAGAGATGCTGCCTGTCTCGCTGAGTTACTCTAGCACTTTGTGTCTTTTTTTGAACGAGAAATGGGTGTGCATCCAGGTGAGGCACAGGGAAGAGAGGGGGGAAAAAAGGGAAGGGGTGTTTGTTAGTTGGTTATTTAAAATTGGAGATTTCAATGTTCATACCGAAGACAGACACAATGTACTGGAGTAACTCAGGGGTCAGGCAGCATCTCTGGAGAAAAAGAATTGGTGATGTTTCAGGTCAGAACCCTTCAGACTGAAAGTAGAGGTGAAGAAACTAGAGGTAGGAAATGTTCATGCCTTTGGGTTGTAAGATATCTAAGCGGAATACGAGGTGCTGTTTCTCCAGTTTGTGTGTAGCTTCACGCTGGCAATGGAGGATGCCCAAGGCAAAAAGGTGAGTATGGGAAGAGGAATTAAAATGGTTAGCAAGTGGGAGATGCAGCAGGCCTTGGCGGGCCAAGCGCAAGTGTTCGGCCAAACAGTTGCCTGGTTTACTCTTGGTCTCTCTGATGTACAGGAGGCCATATCGGGAGCACTGAATACAGTATGTGACACTATGATCTTTCATGTAAGCACTGGTGCGACAAGATTTTTTTTTTTAAACCCACTGTAAAAAATTGGTCAAAAACTTTTGTCTTCCAGTATCACCATAGATGATGTGGTCCACGTGATAGATGGAGGAAAGATAAAAGAGACTCACTTCGACACCCAAAACAACATCAGCACAATGGCAGCAGAGTGGGTCAGCAAAGCTAATGCCAAGCAAAGGAAGGGTCGAGCTGGAAGGTAAAGTGGACTTCTCCAAGTCAGCTTGTGTTAAATAAATTACTGCATCAATGCACTCTTTCAGTGCATACATGTGGAATTAAATCCCATTTTGAGTCATAGAGTCATACAGCACGGGAAAAGGCCATTCGGCCCAACTCATCAGTGCCGATCAAGATGCCCCGTCTAAGCTATTCCATTTGCTCCCGTTTTTCCCTTTCCCTCTCACCTTTTCCTAATCGGGTACCTGTCCAAGTATCTTTCGGACATGGGTCAATTACCTCCTCTGGCAGCTCATTCCATATGCCCACTCCCCTCAGTGAAAAGGTTGTTCCTCAGGCTCATGTTGATTCTTTCCCCTCTCACCTTAACAAATGTCCTCTTGTTTTTTATTCCTCTACCCTGGGTGCAAGACACTGCATTCCCCCAACCCATTCCCCTCATGATTTTACACACCAGAATAACATCACCCCTCAGTGTCCTGCGCTCCAAGGAATAAAGTCCTACCCTTCCCAACCTCCCCCTATAACTCAGCCCCTCGCGTCTTAGCAACATACTCGTAAATCATCTCTGCATTCTTTCCAGTGTAATGACATTTTTTGTAGGTTAATTGGCTTCTGTAAATTCCCCTTTGTGTATAGGGAGTGGATGCGATAGTGTGAACGGGTGATCGATGGACAGTGTAGACTCGGTGGGCCAAAGGGCCTGTTTCCATACTATGTCTCTAAACTAAGGGGTTACTGTGTGAATAGCTGAGCTAGATGTTACAGAGGAAAACAGTCAAGGGAGTTCTCAGGTTGGCATGGATTCAATGGACTGAAGGGCCTGTTTCCATACTATATCTCTACACTAAACACTGGATACTTATATGTGTAATCCCAAGTGATGAATATGTGTATTAAAGACAACTAAATTGGAAAGTAATTCAATACATTTAATGTGCATTTCGACTAACTGGTTTGTCGATTTATATGTCAATGGTGTGTGAGCCCATAATAAAACGGGCTGTGTTGTATCGATCACGGTAGATTAAATCAGCTTGTGAAAGCTAACGGTTGAAAGAAAAATGATTGGAGACTGCGACGATATACAAAAGCAGCTATGTTCTGGGTTCATTGGATGATGTCATTTGTTTTATGTAATCAATAATGAAATGGAAGAAAATAAGACATGCCATATATACCCCACCATATGCAATAAAAAATGAGTCACTAAGTGTGCTTTACAATCAATTCCACTCCGTTGACCTTTTCTTGCCTAATTCCATTTATTTTTCTCACAAGTAATTTCCATTTCTCCCTTTGAAAATTGCTATTGAATCTGCTTCCACCTTTTCAGCTAACATGCTCAAGGCCACAGCAACTTGGTTTATGTATTTTTTTAAAAAGCTCATCTTCTTTATTATCCCTGTGACCACTTCCCGTTCTTGGAACTCGTAAAATTGAAAGCTGTCTGGCGCCTTGCGCTGAACTATTGTGGTCTTTTATTGAGGAATGTCTTCAGTGAAAACTAAACAGGAATGTGAATGAATGGAAATGCTATTTTGTATCTCAGTGCTTTATCGTGCTGTGCATTGAATCCCATCTCGATGGCCTTGAGTAGAGTGTGCTGCTGTTGCAGACAGCGCATAAAATGGCTTTTTTTACTGTTCCAGGCAGTTCAATAAACATTGTGTCATACACTTTGCCTTGTATAGTGGTGAAGGTGCGTCTGATGCTGCATGTTCATTCATCTTGTCGGTACTACAACAAAAATCACTCTGTCGTCTTTCAGGGTACAACCGGGCGCCTGTTACCACTTGTACAATGGATTGCGAGAGAGCCTTCTAGATGACTATCAGTTACCTGAAATCATGAGGACACCACTTGAAGAGCTTTGCCTGCAAATCAAGGTTAAAGATAATTGCTGTTTCTTCACCATTAACCTTCTCATTTTTAATTTTCAGCAAAATGAAAATATAATTCACTCTAACCTCACCAATTTTCTACTTACCTACTCTAATCTCACCCTCCTCAGTACACCAAGCGAGATCACACATTCCCTGGACAACAATTGGCCTAGCAGGGAACCACCCTGACTGAAGTCATCAGTTGCCAACCCTGATTTGTCCTGGCCTTTATCACTTCCCACCTTCCTAACGATATATAGGAGTCCACACAGAGAACAGTGGATGCAGTAGATGAGATAGATGCTGCTGACCCGCTGCGTTACTTCAGCTCTTTGTGTTTCTTGGGAATGCAAGTTACCTGTTTCCTCTCTTTCCCAGTTGTTTAACGGGATCCTGTACCTGGAATATCTGTATCTCTTTCCACAGATGCTGACTGTCCTGCTGAGTGTCTGGCATTTTCTGTTTTTATTTCAAATCACCAACATATGTTTTTTTCATTCATTTTTGTTTACGATTCGTTAAATGCTCTTTTCCTTTCATTGTAGATTTTGCACCTTGGTCAAATTGCCGAATTCCTGGGAAAGGCAATGCAGCCTCCATCAAAGGAAGCCATTAATCTGTCCGTGACCCACCTTAAAGAGTTGGTAAGTAATTAAATGGACAGGATGAATCACATCTGGCAACCCCTCCTACAGCTAACTGCACACGTATAGATCTGTCACAAATATTTTTTACCCCCTTTTGAAGTTTCTTGCTACAGCACAGAAGTAGTGCAGTGGAACCATAGTGGTGCTGTGGTAGAGTTGCTGCCTTACAGTGCTAAAGACCCAGGTTCAATCTCATTATGGGCGCTGTCTGTACGTAGTTTGCAGGTACTCCCTGTGACCACGGGTTCTCTCCGTGTGCTCCAATTTAATCCCACATTTCAAAGCCGTGCAGGTTTGTAGGTTCATTGGTTTCTGTAAATTGTTTCTGGTGTGGAACCAGTGTACGGGTGATCGCTGGCAGGCACGGATTCCATGGACTGAAAGGCCTGTTTCCACGCTGTATCTCGAAAACTGAAATTAAGCAGTATAGTGGTGGCACAAGGAACTGCAGATGCTGGGTTTGAGAGTAAAACACAAAGTGCTGGAGTAACTCAGCCGGACAGGTAGCATCTCTGGAGGACATGGAGCAGTGTCGATAGTCACACCCTTGCCTTTCAGTTGTAGAGTCATCCACCTGGAACTTTAACATGGAAGATTTTAGGACAAGAACAGGCCCTTCGACCCACAATATCTTTGCCCACCATGAAACCAAGACCAACTATTATCTGGCTGCACATAATCCACATCCCTCTATTCCCTGCATATCTATATGCCCATCCTAAAGTCTATTATACGCCACTATCGTATCTGCGTTCCAGGCCCTCTGTGTTAAAAAAAATCTTACCACCCACATCATCTTTAAACTTTGTCCCTCTCACCTTATAGCTATGCCCTCTCTCTTGTGCCCATTTGCAGGTGATTATGATCCCAATGGGCAAGTCTATGGATATGTAGAGCAAAGATTGCTTTTATTAACTTTCTCCCTCACCCCCCCCCCCCCCCTTTGTCCAGTATCATGTGGGGCTTATTTAAAGTTGTAAAATGTTAATTTTATTTTCAATTTTTTCAGAACGCCTTGGACAGGAATGAAGAGCTGACAGCACTCGGTGTCCATTTAGCCCGTCTGCCAGTTGAACCCCACATTGGGAAAATGATCCTGTTTGGGGCGTTGTTGTGCTGCTTGGATCCCGTCCTCACCATCGCCGCCAGTCTCAGCTTCAAGGATCCATTTGTAATCCCATTGGTAAAGTATCAAAGTTATTACAGGAATGATAGCCAGACTGAAACAGGACTGGCTTGCTCTTACGTGTTAAAGATCAAGGAGTGATCACACTGTAGTGTTTAAGCTTAATTAAATGATTAGATAGAAAGATAGTACTTTTAGAGGGGAGGAGAAGTCCAGAACAAAGGTTGTCGTATCAAGAACGAATGAACTGCTTGAATTCATTCTCAGATTAAAAGGACATACCTTTAATAAGGAGATGAAGGATTTCTTTAAACTGGGGGGTGGTGAATCTGTGGAATTTATTGCCACAGACTGCGGTGGGGACCGTCTTTGGGTATTTTTAAAGCGAAGATTGACGTGTTCTTGATTGATAAGGGGTCAAAGGATATGGGGAGAAGGCAGGAAAATGGGGTAGAGAGGGAAAGATAGATCAGCCATGATTCAATGGCGTAGATTTGATGGGCTGAATGGCCTAAATCTGCTCTTATGACATGAATGTGTGTGCATGCGCGCACACATACTTTTGACAGGCAACTCTATCACTGCGCCACTGTCTGCGATGACCATATTGAATGGTGGGGCAGGCTTGAATGGCCCACTCCTGCTCCTGCTCTTATTTCCTAATCTTCTTTCTTCAGAGATATAACCTTGGTAAATGGGCACTTTATGGGTGAAATGGTCCTTCACACAAAAGATAATAGAAGTTGAAGTCGAATTGTCTCAAAAAGCTATCGACAATAGGGCTTATTTGAAAATTCCAAAGCTGCTTAAATTTCATCCTTAGCCAAATCATTTAGAGTAAATAAGCTAAGACAGGCACATTGAATACTGGTCCTGCCAACCATGTTGTAGATGAGCTATGGAACAGGCTCAAGGAGGCAAATGGCTTCCTGCTCTTGGATGGACGTTGAATTTCTATGAAGCTACTTGAAGCAGACATGGGGCTACCATGTAGAAACAAGGAACTGCAGATGCTGGTTTACAGAGGAAAGATGCAAAGTGCTGGAGGAATTCAGTGGCTCAGGCAGGATTCCTGTAGAAGATGGATAGGTGACATTTTGGGTGGGATCCTTGCTTCTGTCTGATTGCTGGGGTTGGGGAAAGAAAGCTAGGAGAGCTAACATGTTTCTGAAACACGTAACCATACTAAGGCATTCGTACCTCTGAATATTTTGTCTTGGTTTCCTTCAGATCAGCTACTCGTTCCCTAGGGTTTATTCATATACTACTCTCAGGAAATTGAACAGAAAGAACTGTTGACCAAATATCTTATCACTTGAGACATTAAATTACTTGTGCAGTGTGGTGTGGTTCATATAATTGAACTGGAGTGGGGAAGGTCACGTAAGCTATTTTCATAGGATCTTGTAGTTTGCTTTTTATTGAGGATGATCCTTCTTTCCTTAAATGAGATTGGTTGGGTCAGGAGGCTTGAAGTTGTTTGTATGACAAGTAAATGACTTTTGTCTAACCTTCCTGTTTCGGTGTCGGTGGCAGGGTAAAGAGAAAGTGGCAGATGCAAAACGTCGAGAGTTGTCCAAGCAAACCCGCAGCGACCATCTTACTGTCGTTAACGCGTTTAAGGTATGTATGACTTCAGATAAGCTGCAGTAGGAACACTAAAGGCTCTGTGTTGGAGTGCAGTGGAGAGATACGTTTATTTGGCCTCCATCACAGTTATGTGATGGATGTTTATGTTAAATGTAATTATGTTGTGTCTGGGGTCTATTTGTGTGTTATGTATGGCTGCAGAAACGGCATTTCGTTTGGACCTCCAGGGGTCCAAATGACAAATAAATTGATTCTGATTCTGATTCTGATTCTAGGAGCAGCAGGTCATTCAGTATCTTTAGACTTAGACTTAAGAGATACAGCACGGAAACGGGCCTTTTGGTCCACTACGTCCGAGCCAACCAGCGAGCGTGAATCTTCAGTTCCCATCCAGTGTCACATCTCGATAATCCAAATTAGATCACAAGGAGTTTACATCTGTTTGTGCACTTAATTTATTCACTTTTTATTATGAATGTTTAGTTTAGTTTAGAGATACAGTGTGGAAACAAGCCCTTCGGCCTACCGAGTTACTGAGCAGTGATCCCTGCACATTAACACTATCCTATACACACTAGGGACAATTTATATTAATACCAAGCCAATTAACTTACAACCTTGTACATCTTTGACAATGACGATAAACTCACTTGAACTTGAACTTGATCTTTGGAGTGTGGGAGGAAACCGAAGGTCTCGGAGAAAACACACGCAAGTCACGGGGAGAACGTGTAAACCCCATGAAGACAAGCTTTAAGACGTACAGCAGTTAGGATTGAAGATACAAGAAGCTGGAAACCTGGAAAGCGGGCCAAGCAGCATCTGTGGAGGGAATCTGAAGACAATTCTTCCCCTCCCTGTCCATTCCCTCCACTGATGTTGCTTGAGCAGTTTTTAGGATTTTTACAATTCTTTAGCATTATTTTACCCGGGGTATTTTTTTTCTGTTTTCTATTTCTATGTATGTGGCTCCCCCTTGTTTTCTAGTTTTCTCTTCCTCTGTCTCCCTGCATAGGGTTGAATCCCTGTTTGAGTTTAACTTTTTGTATGCTTATTTAAACTTGGTGAGCCGAGTTTCTGTTGAAGCACTCCTCCTCTTTAAGGAGTTTTCTGAAGGTGATGCAGTCAATGCTTGTGATGCCTTGTTTGATGTGTGCCTTTATTTCCAGGGCTGGGAAGAAGCTAAAAGACGGGGATTCAGATCGGAGCGGGATTACTGCTGGGAGAATTTCCTTTCACCAAACAATCTTCAGGTAAATGGATTCCTGAAATAATATAGAAATAAGGAACTGCAGATGCTGGTTAACGGAGTTGAGGTACAGAAATTGAACACCTAGATTTTACTTCGGAGTCACGTGAGTGACTACGTGAAGAACCCACCCAGCGCGCAGGCGCGGCATTACGTCAGCAGTGCAACAGCGGCAGCAGCTGGAGCCAGGCTCTCCAGCTGCAGCATAAAGACAAGACCTCAGGTAAGTGCCTTTTTTGTGTTACAGAGTCGCTCTAGGGAGAATCATGGCCTCTCGAAAGCGACCAGCCAGAAGGACTGCCTGCCCAACTCCACCCGAGGAGGGGTCCATAGCTGGGCGGCAGCCACTCGTAGCGGAGGAGCCATTTCAACGCTCCCGCTCACCCGACACCGAGCCGCCCCCTGTGCTGCAGATATCGACGCCCCGCTCAGGGAGGAAGGCTACTCACAAAACCGACCGGCCGGTGTCCTCCGATTCATCGGAGGAACGGGAACGCTCTCCACCACCGAAACGGGGAGACGCTCGCATCAGCTGCATGAGGCAGCTCCTAGAGCGAATGATCGATGAGGAGATGCAGGCTAGGCATCTCCCAGGAGGACGGGCTTTGGCCTCCTCCTCTCCACACCCTTCTGTACCCTCTTTGTTCGAGGGCAGTAAGGGAGGCCAGGACTGGGCTGGCCTATCCCAAGGGCAGGCGGAGGATAACATCAGTATGCCGGGCGTGCTAGAAGAAGAGCTACTGGGTGTAGTGGGCCGCTACGCAGCGCCCCCAACGACTGGGATGGTATTGCCACCCAGAATGGCGGCCAGCATTAACAGGCTGTCCAACAAGCCGCTGCAGGACAAGGTCGTCCAGCAGGCCCTTGACACGTACACAGCGCCAGAGAATTGCGAGGCGCTGCGGGTCAAAACGGTCAACGGGCAGATATGGAACCAGCTGGGGCAGCAGATCAGGGCTCAGGAAGTAAAGATGCAGCGGGTCCTGAAACTCCACTCAGCAGCCATCACCGCCTTTGCTCGGTCCATGGGGAACGAAGACCTAACCATACCCCAGCAGGATGCACTCGCATTGATGTGCAGCACCACTTATGAGCTCAATAGCCTACGGCGGGACAACATTAGGCCTGCCCTCAACCCGACATATGCAGGCCTCTGCAAAGCTCCAGCGCCCGAACGAGAGGCGCTGCTATTTGGTGCAGATTTGGCCAAAAAACTGAAGGAGTTGGAAGAGGCGGCCAAACCAGTAGGCCTCATGAGGGCAGGGCCAGGACCGAGCAGGGTGAAGACACCCAGTTGGCAGCACGCCTCGGCATCCACCAGCAGGTACCGAGCTGGTGAAAGCCTGGTGACCGCCTCCCACTACCCCCAGAGCTCTTTTTTAGAGCGGGGCCCAGGGCGGAGCCGTGGGAAGATGCGCCGCCCCACCGCAGCACCAACACGGACAACCTTGGGCCAAACCTACCGAAAACGGCCCCACAAATAAACATGGAGGTAGGTGGGTCTGGTTCCTGCCAACATACACAGACAATGGGTGCTGTATTAACAGGAGGACGTTTGAGGTTCTTCAAGCATGTTTGGTGCTCCTTAACTAACAAGTTTATACTCAACAGTATCAGTGGATACAAAATTGAATTCAAACCAGGCTTAGAACCTCCAGTTCAGCACATGCCCCAAAGGGTATTCCTTCCCTCAGCATTTGAGAAGGTAGAAGGACAAGCTGAACTAGATAGGCTCGTGGCTAAAGGCATCATAGAAATGACCACACACGAGCCGCACGAATTTGTATCAAATATTTTTCTTAAATCCAAGAAAGATGGTGGGTGTCGCATTATTATTGATTTGACGTCACTCAATCAGTCTGTTGAGTATCAACATTTCAAAATGGAGACATTTGTCACTGCCAGACAACTGATCTCCAAGGGATACTACATGGCAAGCATAGATATCAAGGATGCTTACTATTTAGTACCCATTCATAAAGATTATTACAAATATCTGAAATTTATCTGGATGGGCCAACTGTGGCAGTACAGAGCCTTGCCCAATGGTTTAACGACAGCTCCCAGATTATTTACAAAAATTCTCAAAGTGGCCATGAAAAAATTGAGAGAACAAAAACATTTAGTCGTGGCCTATCTGGACGATGTTCTCATATTGGGGAGAACAAGGGAACTAGCTGTCGCAGGAGTTTTAGCCACTAAACAACTCCTTGAAACTTTGGGATTCATCCTACACCCAGATAAATCAATATTGGAGCCTACTACTAACATGGATTACCTAGGCTTCACTATTGACACTATCCATATGACTGTCACTCTGCCTAGAAATAAAAAAGTTTCACTCATCGAAGCTTGTAACAATTTAATTGCTACACCGCAACCAAGGATACGGCACGTAGCCAGAGTTATTGGCTCCATAGTAGCAGCATTCCCGGCTGCCCAACATGGGCCCTTGCATTATCAAAATTTGCAAAGGGCAAGGACTCATGCACTACGTCTTAATAGAGGGCATTATGACCGCAAAATGGAGTTACCCACTGAAGCCAAATCAGAACTTCAGTGGTGGGTCGATAATATTTGGCACAGTTACAGTCCTATCGCCGTCACTAATCCTAACATAACCATTACAACGGATGCCAGTGCTTTAGGCTGGGGAGCTACTAACTCCATAGACAGCACAGGTGGCAGATGGACTAACTCAGAGGCATCGCTACTACAATCACTGGGCATTAACTTCTTGGAAATGCTCGCCGCCTTTTATGGGCTAAAAGCATATACATCTGATATGCGGCATGTGCATGTTAGGATTATGATTGACAACACTACGGCGGTATCTTATATCCAGCACATGGGTGGCATAAAATCAGTATCATGCGACAAATTAACTACTATAATCTGGCAATGGTGTGTCGAGAGACATATTTGGCTATCAGCTGCCTATCTACCAAGCAAGCTAAATTTAGTGACGGACACCAGGTCACGAAAATTCAATGACAACATCGAATGGATGTTGGACCCAAAACTATTTGCTAGAATTGTCAAGCAATATGGTACGCCAGATATAGATTTGTTTGCGTCTAGATTAAATCACCAACTACCCATGTATGTGGCTTGGGAACCAGACCCAGAGGCAGCAGCGGTAGATGCCTTCACGCTGGATTGGGGAAATTTCTTTTTCTATGCTTTCCCTCCCTTCTGCCTCATCAGTCGGGTACTCCAGAAAATTCAGGCAGACTCAGCCTCCGGCATTCTGGTCGTGCCCGACTGGCCTACCCAACCATGGTTCCCAATGTTCCACGACATGGTGGTAGAGACACCTATGGTCCTTCATAACCACCCCCAATTATTGACTCACCCGGTAACTGGCATTAGTCATCCATGCCACCAAAAATTGAACCTCCTGGTTTCCAGATTCTGAACAGACCTTACCGGGGATTGGGGTTATCAGAGAGAACAATCGCCACCATGTCGGCATCCCTGCGAGTTTCCTCCAAAAAACAGTACCTGACCTACATCAGGAAATGGGAACAGTACTGTCTGGAAGCAGGGACATCCTACAAGACGGCTTCGATCTCGGATGTGCTGGAGTTCCTGGCCCACCTGCACCATGACCTAAAGATGAGCTACAGTGCCATCAATACAGCTCGGAGCGCCCTGTCCGCATACCTTATGCCCATAGGACAGCATAGTGTGGGATCCCACCCTCTGGTTATCAAACTCCTTAAAGGGATCTATAACACCAAACCCCCTACACCTAGATACACCCATATGTGGGATGTGAGTGTAGTATTGACACACCTTCGAGGTTGGCCTCCGGTGGGATCCCTGAGCCTGGAACAGTCCACTTATGAGACCCTCATGCTCATGGCGCTTGTCTCAGCTCAAAGGGTTCAGTCGCTGCATCAGCTAAATCTGAACCACATGGTGACCACCCCAGATACCATTACTTTCACCATGCCGGGGTTGGTAAAACAGAGCAGACCAGGTACATCCAACTCCCCGTTGATCTTCCGGGCATACCCTCCAGAACCTAGGCTGTGTGTGGTGACCCACCTTCATCATTATTTAGACACTACCCAAACTCTTAGAGGGAGAGAAAAAGCCTTATGGGTCAGCCACAAAAAGCCTTTTGGACGGGTTACCAGCCAGACAATATCCAGATGGTTGAAACAGGTCCTTAACATGGCAGGGATTAACACAGATGTTTTTTAATCCCATTCAACCAGGGCAGCGTCCACCTCAGCGGCGGATAGGATGCAGGTTCCCCTAGACCACATCCTCAGAGCAGCGGGATGGTCTAGGGAATCGACTTTCCAAAAATTCTACAGGAAACCGCTGATGGAAAAGGACGTCTTTGCGGAAAGAATTTTAGAAACCGCAAACTTATAATTTAAAAGCCCAGGGGAGCTATTTTTGTTGTAGTTAATAAACATTTGTGTTTTTAAAACTAAACAAACTTGTTGGTCTTTAGATACCACTTCCTCCCTCGATGATCTTTCGGCAGTGAGTGATATAACTGTTACACGGTTTGAAATCACAGACCTTTGAAGTCTTCACGTAGTCACTCACGTGACTCCGAAGTAAAATAGTAAGATTAAACGAGTACTTACCAGTACGAAGTTTGATCTGTATTTTATGAGGAGTTACGATGAGGGATTACGTGCCCTCCGCTCCCACCCTCATTGTATAGATCAAACTCGGACTGATGTCTCATTGGTCTTTACTATCTTTACTTCAACTTGTGTCTATCTGTGATTCCACACCGCTGCTTGGAAGTATGCCGCGCCTGCGCGCTGGGTGGGTTCTTCACGTAATCCCTCATCGTAACTCCTCATAAAATACAGATCAAACTTCGTACTGGTAAGTACTCGTTTAATCTTACTATTAAATGCCGGTCAGTACAGGCGCTAGAGTAACTCAGCAGGTCAGGCAGCACGCCTGGATAACAAGGGTAGCTGATGTGGGTCAACACCCTTCCTCAGACTGATTGTGGTGGGGGAGAGAGAAGCATATTATATTGCCACTACCCTGCTTCATTTCAGGGCCTGTAAGGCCTACTCTACCACTGCGCCACCGTGTCACTCTAGTTTTAGACTCTTCTACCCTGGGAAAAAGACTGTGATCATCTACTTTGCACAAAGCACCTCATGATTTGATGAACCTCTTAAAGGTCACCCTTCAGCCTCTTTTAATCCAAAGAAAATAGCCCCCAGCCTGTTCAGTCTCTCCTTACAATGCAACCAATCAGTTCTAGCAACATCCTTGTTAATCTTTTCTGCAGCCTAATTATCAATGATAGTGGCAGTAAAAATGTCAAAGTTTGTCATCTTTACAGACTGCACCCGCAGTCAGGATCGAACCTGGGTCTCTGGCGCTGTAAGGCAAAAGAGACAAAATGAAGATTGTAGGTTGTCAGTATTGTGGGCGAGTTCACCATTGGAAAATTGTGATTCTGAAATGAATTGAAAAGTATTCTGAAATGAATTGAAGTGGTGATTGACCTTAACCTGTGGTTTATTGCATCCACATAGATGCTTCACAACATGAAAGGGCAGTTTGCTGAACACCTGCTGGTAGCTGGCTTTGTAAGCAGCAGGAATCCCAAAGAACCCAAGGCCAACATAAACTCAGGTAACGAACGTCAGGAGCCTCCGTCAAAATGTCAGCAGGGATCAAAGGATGTTGAATCTGGTCGGTGTGGGCAAGGTGGGCCGAAGGGCCTGTTTCCACACTATGTCTGCAACAAGGATGCAAGAAACTGCAGATGCTGGCTTACAAAAAAAGACACAGAGTGCTAAAGTAACTCAGCGAGTCAGGCAGTATCTCTGGAGGGCATGTATAGGTGGCGTTTCGGGTTGGGACCCCTCTTCAGACTGGAGGGAAAAAGCTGGAAGAGAAGAGAGACAGGACAAAGCCAGTCGAGTGATAGGTTATGTGTGTAGGAAGGAACTGCAGATGCTGGTTTACACCAAAGATAGACACAAACTGCTGAAGTAACTCCGGATCAGGCAGCATCTCTGGAGAAAAGGAATAGGTGACGTTTCGAGCCGAGATGTTTTGTCTGATGAAGGGTCTCGTCCCAAAATGCCACCTATTCCTTTTCTCCAGATGCTACCTGACCTGGAGTTACTCCAGCATTTTGTCTGTCTTGAGTGAACACAGGCAAGGGGGAGGGTGGTTGGTCGGCAGATGGTTGTACAGAGGCCAGAGATGAAAGGACAGAAGTTGCGAGACAACAGGATTGAGTAGTTGTGAGGCCAGTTGAAGAAATGTAGGTGGAGGAGAGACGTGGGTGTGAGTCCAGGTGGGCCACAGGGGAGGAGTGGTGGGGGTTGTTGCCTATTGCCTGTGATTCTCCTCTCCTGTCTCTCTGCCCTCTCCTCCTTTCACATGAATATATGTTTTATTTTGACAGACAACGAGAAGCTGATTAAAGCTGTGGTCTGTGCGGGCTTGTATCCCAAGGTGGCAAAAATCCGGCCGAGTTTCAGCAAGAAGCGGAAAATGTGAGAGAATTTTATTTTCTATTAATTTGGCTTAGTTTAGTTTTAGCGATAGTGTGGAAACAGGCCCTTTGGTCCACTGTGTTCCTGCCGATCAGTGATCGCCCGTACGTTACATCTATCCTACACATTAGGGACAATTTGCAATTTACAGCGGTCATTTAACCTACAAACCAGCGCTTCTTTGGGTTTGTGGGAGGAAACCGGAGCACCCAGGTAAAACGTATTCTCATAGGGAGAACGTACCAACTCCGTGCATACAGCATCCGTAGTAAGAATCGAACCTGGTCTCTGGCATTGTAGGGCAGCAACACCGCTGCGCCACTGTGCTGCCCACTGTGGCCTTTTTGATTTGCGCATGTTTATTTACTGTCCTTGAGATTATTTTCATGGGCTTCTGTGCATGCTTGTGAACATGCTTCTTTCCATTAAGCAAACAAACAAATGCGTGTACACACACACACACACACACACACACACACACACACACACACACACACACACACACACACACACACACACACACACACACACACACACACACACACACACACACACACACACACACACACACACACACACACACACACACACACACACACTCACTCACTCCAGATTTCTCTCCCAGGCCAGTTTGGTTATTAAAAAACAATCCATTGGAGGAACTCAGTGGGACAAACAGCATCCGTGGAGGCAAATTACAGAATTTAATATGAGCGGCAGATTAATGGTCAGTGTGTTCATTGTGTACCTCTAAACTAAATTGCAGGAAAGAAAGATACAAGTGCTGATTTTCAATGGATAGCCTCTTGCCCGTGTAACCTTGGTCTAGGGTTTAAATATAGATTGCAATGAGAACAATATGGCTCACGATACTTCAGTAGAGATTTCCTCAATGGCAGAGGTCTCTGTGTCCTTGTTTCTGGTGGGATCTCGCCGTCTCCACGGCTGCACTCTCATGGTCTTGTCGTGGTCGCTTACAGGGCAAAGGTCTTCACCAAGTCTGATGGCCGAGTGAACATTCATCCAAAGTCGGTGAATGCGGAGGAAGGGGATTTCCAGCAC
The DNA here is from genome assembly GCF_028641065.1 of Leucoraja erinaceus. Taxonomy (NCBI): domain Eukaryota; kingdom Metazoa; phylum Chordata; class Chondrichthyes; order Rajiformes; family Rajidae; genus Leucoraja; species Leucoraja erinaceus. The sequence goes on along the minus strand of NC_073390.1, from coordinate 22,375,091 downwards.
AGCTGGCTCATCTACCACCTGAAGATGCGTACAAGCAGTGTGAGTACTGGTGTGAGGCATCTGTGTGTAAGATGCATACAGTGAGTATTGGTTTGATAGTCATTGTTGTGTAAGATGCGTACAAGCCGTGTGAGGATCATTGGTGTATACGATGCGTACAGGCAGTGTGAATGTGTGTGTGTGAGAGTCATTGGTGTGTAAGATGCGTATAAGTATTGTTACCTGCCCAGCTTGCTACCTGTAGCCGCCGATGTTTCTGCTACCTTTGGTCACATAGAACAGTACAGCACAGGACCAGATCAAGGAGATTAGTTTATCTTGGCATCATGTTCAGCATGGACCTTCCTGTGCTGTACTGTTCTGTGTTCTAGAGCACTGCAGCACATGATCAGGCCCTTCAGCCCACAATGTCTTTGCCCAACCATGATGCCAAATTAAACTAAACCCTGCCTGCATGTGATACATAATGCTCTATTCCCAGAACATCCAGGTGTCAATCTAAAAGGTTCTTGAACGCCACTTTCATATCCGCCTTCACCCACCACACCTGGCGGCACATTCCAGGCACCCATTCGATGGAGTTCCACGAGTTACAGAGAGATTTATGCCAGTTGGAAGAGTGGGCTGAAAGATGGCAGATGGAGTTTAATGCTGATAAGTGTGAGGTGCTACATCTTGGCAGGACAAATCAAAATAGGACGTACATGGTAAATGGTAGGGAATTGAAGAATGCAGGTGAACAGAGGGATCTGGGAATAACTGCACAGTTCCCTGAAAGTGGAATCTCATGTAGATAGGGTGGTAAAGAAAGTTTTTGGTGTGCTGGCCTTTATAAATCAGAGCATTGAGTATAGAAGTTGGGATGTAATGTTAAAATTGTACAAGGCATTGGTGAGGCCAATTCTGGAGTATGGTGTACAATTTTGGTCGCCTAGCTATAGGAAGGATGTCAACAAAATAGAAAGAGTACAGAGGAGATTTACTAGAATGTTGCCTGGGTTTCAGCAACTAAGTTACAGAGAAAGGTTGAACAAGTTAGGGCTTTATTCTTTGGAGCGCAGAAGGTTAAGGGGGGGACTTGATAGAGGTCTTTAAAATGATGAGAGGGATAGACAGAGTTGACGTGGATAAGCTTTTCTCACTGAGAGTAGGGAAGATTCAAACAAGGGGACATGACTTGAGAATTAAGTGACAGAAGTTTAGGGGTAAAATGAGGGGGAACTTCTTTACTCAGAGAGGGGTGGCTGTGTGGAATGAGCTTCCATTGAAGGTGCTGGAGGCAGGTTCGTTTTTATCATTTAAAAATAAAATGGATAGTTATATGGACGGGAAAGGAATGGAGGGTTATGGTCTGAACGCAGGTGTATGGGACTAGGGGAGAATACGTGTTCGGCACGGACTAGAAGGGTCGAGATGGCCTGTTTCCGTGCTGTAATTGTTATATGGTTATTGCTGACTTGCTTGGTGTTTTGATTGCCTTACAGATCTACCTGTATGATTGCACTGAGGTGTCCCCGTACTCTCTCCTCTTCTTTGGAGGTGATATCTCGATAAAGAAAGAGCAGGACCAAGAAACCATTGCTGTCGATGAGTGGATTGTATTCCAGTCACCATCCCGAATAGCCCATTTAGTAAAGGTAAAAAAAAAAGTATTGCCAATGGATTGTAGTTCAAACCAAGGTAGATTGTTCATTAATGTTGTAGGTCTTGAAGTGTTAAGAATTGTGCTCATGTGGGGGAGGGTGGAGGGGGGGGGTCAACAACGTGGAAGTGTATGCGTGCAGTTAATGGGAAAGAGAGTGGAGGAAAGGTCATGTTTGGGGATGGGAACCAATGCAAGAAGACAGAGGGTCGTAAATGGAGGACAGAAGTAGAAGGGAGAAAAGAAAAACAAAGCTGAAAGCTTTGTGACTTAATGAGAGGAGCATTTGTAAAAAGGTGGATGAATTGAATGTGCAGTTAGTAGTTAGTGGATATGATATAGTTGGGATTACGGAGACATGATTCCAGGGTGACCAAGTCTGGGAGCTCAATATGCAGGGGGACTCAATATTCAGGAAGCATAGGCAGAAAGGAAGATGAGGTGGGGTCGCATTGCTGGTTAAAGAGTAGATTAATGCAATAGTAAGGAGAGACATGAGCTTGAAAGCTGTAGAATCTGTATGGGGAGGAGAACTGCAAAATAGCCAAGAGCAGAAAACGCTTGTTGGAATTGTATACAGACCACCAAATGGCAGTAGGGAGGTTGGGGATAGCATTAAACAGGAAATTAGGGGGAAAAGGTACAGCAGTTATTATGGGTGATTTTAATCTACATATAGATTGGGCCAACCAAATTGGTAACAACGCTGAAGAGGATGTTTTCCTGGAATGTATACGGGATTGTTTTCTAAGCCAATATGTAGAAGAACCAACTGGAGGGCAGGCTATCTTAGACTGGGTATTGTGTAAAGAGGAAGGATTAGTTAGTGATCCTGTTGTGTAAAGCCCCTTGGGCAACTGTGACCATAATATGGTGGAATTCAGCATTAGGATGGAGAGTGTCATGGTTAATTCAGAGACTAATGTCCTAAAATTAGTCCTGAAAAAGAAAGGAGACTTTGATGGTATGAGACGGGAAATGGCTGGGATAGGCTGGTAAATGGCACTTAAAGGGTTGATGGTGAATATGCAATGGCAAAGATTTAAGGATCGCATGGACAAACTACAAAAATTGTTCATCCCTGTCTGGCGAAAAAATAAAACGGCGAAGGCGGCTCAACCGTTGCTAACGAGGAAAATGAAGGATCGTGTTAAATCCAAGGAAGAGGCATATAAATTGGCCAGAGGAAGCAGCAAACCGGTGGACTGGGAGAAATTTAGAATTCAACAGAGGAGGACAAAGGGTTTAATTAAGAGGCGGAAAAAGGAGCATGAAAGAAAGCTTGCGGGGAATATAAAAACTAATTGTAAAAGCTTCTTTGTATATGTGAAGAGGAAAAGGTTAGTGGACAAATGTAGGTCCCTTACAGTCAGAAACAGGTGAATTTATAATGGGAAACAAAGAAATGGCAGACCAGTTAAACAAGTACTTCAGTTCTGTCTTCACTAAGGAAGACACAAGCAATCTCCCAGAAATACTAGGGGACTGGGGATCTAGTGGGAGGGAGGAACTGAAGGGCATCCACATTAGTCAGGAAATGGTGTTAGGTAAACTGTTAGGACTGAAGGCAGATCACCAGGGCCTGATGGTCTTCATCCCAGAGTACTTAAGAAAGTGGCCCTTGAAATCGTGGATGCATTGGTGATCATTTTCCAATGTTCTATAGACTCTGGGTCAGTTCCTGTGGACTGGAGGGTAGCTAATGTAACTCCACTTTTTAAGTCAGCATGGATTTATGAAGGGGAAATCATGCCTGACTAATCTTCTGGAATTTTTTGAGGATGGAGCAAATAGAATGGACAAAGGAGAGACAGTGGATATGGTGTATCTGGACTTTCTAAAAGCCTTTGACAAGGTCCCACACGAGATTAGTGTGCAACATTAGAGCACATGGTATTGAGGGTAGGGTATTGACATGGATAGACAACTGTTTGACCGACAGGAAGCAAAGAGTAGGAATTAACAGGTCATTTTCAGAATGGCAGGCAGTGACTAGTGGGGTGCCACAAGGCTCAGTGCTAGGACACCAGATATTTACAATATATATATTAACGATTAACATATAAAATTCTTAAGGGATTGAACAGGCTAGATGCAGGAAAAATGTTCCCCATGTTGGGGAAGTCCAGACCCAGGGGTCACAGTTTAAGAATAAGGGGTAGGCCATTTAAGACTGAAATGAGGAAAACCTTTTCTCCCAGAGTGTTGTGAATCCGTGGAATTCTCTGCCACAGAAGGCAGTGGAGGCCAATTCACTGCATGTTTTCAAGAGAGAGTTAGATTTAGCTCTTAGGGCTAACGGAATCAAGGGATATGGGGAAAAAGCAGGAACGGGGTACTGATTTTAGATGATCAGCCATGATCATATTGAATGGCGATACTGGCTCAAAGGGCCGAATGGCCTACTCCTGCACCTATTTTCTACGTTTCTATGTTTCTAATTAACATAGTTCATATTTATAATTTACTGTTGGGGTTCCAGAGATCATTTCCTGCACCTCAATACGAGTTCTAATTTGATTAACCTAAATTAATTGAAGGATTAACCAAGATGTTAATTTAATTTGTTATAGTCACGTGTACCAAGGTACAGCGAAAAGCTTTTTTGTTGCGTGCTATCCAGTCAGCGGAAAGACTACACATGAACAACGTACCTCGGTGACTGCCAATCACCACCCCCCCCCCCCCCCCGGACACTTATTATTATTTATTCAAATCGTTTGCTATGTCGCTCTTCAAGGGAGATGCTAAATGCATTTCGTTGTCTCTGTACTGTACACTGACAATGACAATTAAAATTGAATCTGAATCTGAATCTGACATGATTACAATCAAGCCATCCACAGTGTACAGATACACGATGAAGGGAATGACGTTTAGTGCAAGATAATGCCCAGTAAAGTCCGATTAAAGATAGTCCGAGGGTCTTCAATGAGGTAGATTGTAGGGTCAGGACTGCCCTCTAGTTGGTGAAAGGCCGGTTCGGTTGCCTGATAACAGCTGGGTAGAACTTGTACCTGGATCTGGAGGATTGCATTTTCACACTTCTGTACCTCTTGCTTGATGGGAGTGGGGAGAGGAGGGAAGGGCCGGGATTAAGTGACTGGGCTGTTGTAGCCTTGGGTTGTGAGACCCGTGCTCTGTACTCACAGTGAAGTCTGCCTCTCGTTATAGGACTTGAAAAAGGAACTTGATGCCCTTTTACAAGAGAAGATAAAGAAGCCCCGTCCTGTGGATTGGAACAACCGCTCGAAAGACTGTGCTGTCCTGTCAGCGATCATAGACTTGATAACCACGCAAGATAGCGCAAGCGCAAAGAACTACACGCCTCGATTCCAGAGCTACTGAAGCTGTGATCCCTGCGAATGGATGCTGGAGAGGCTGATCCTGAAACAGTGTTTCATATCTCGCAAGTGCTGAGATGTTTTGTGTCATTAACCCCTTTTTGTTGGCTATCTTGAAAAGATGTTTGGAAAAATATCCCCTGGAGACTGCGACGGCCAGAATGCATAGAATAAAATGCCTGGTGTGTTAAGAAGTGTAATTGCCTTCGAGTAGAGGTTAGGGCATTTTGAGATTCGGGAGGTTAGGTGAGAAGGTAGAGCGGTAGATCTCTTCACTAATTGTGTCTGAATATGTAGAGAAGGTGCAGAGCTTTTCCATTCCAATCAGAGTCTGAAAGCATTCCCCATCCCACCGGTTAGTCTTCACCTTTAGAATAAAACTAGTGGCTCTAACAACATCGAAACCAAGGCAAGGCTTAGTAGTGTGTGGGCTCATGTAGGGGCCCTGACCAAAAATCATAAACCCAGGACATTAACCCATTTGTACAGATGTCGGCAGGTTAGTTAATGTTGGACCATCTGTATCTCCATTGTTCTTTCATTTCCACATACATTTTTGTGAGATTAGATAATACAGAAATGGTTCAGCAGACTTGATTCCTCTGGTTTATTTATCACAGCAAGTTATTGCATGAAAAACATGGCGGCCGGTACTTTTTTCCTCCCCACCCTTAATAGACACTGTAATGCATTGGGCATGATGCTTCCAGTGCAATATCTCACATGCAAGGATTGCCTCCATTGTCTCCAGCAACCACCCGTGTACTATTGGGGAAAGTCCTCTGTGGGATCTCTCTCTTCTATAATATCTGTACTCCACCAATGGCAGACACTGCGGTGATGGGGTATTTTTTAACCTATTTAGCTGGTTAACCTGAAGGGAGTGGATGGATGGTTTTACACTCCATCATGTTTGACTTTAGTATGATTGGTGTGCGGCAAGGGTTAATTTAAGCCAACATTTGTTCGGTCTCATCAGCTGCCTGGTGAACAAAGGTTAAAGTTGCCACCTAAATCTGGGGGGAGTTGATGGACATGTGGTGCAAGTAAATAATGAAATATGGGATCGGTGTAGGGTATCATTTAATTACATATTTGATGGTCATCGAAGGCCCAAACGACCTTCCTCCATGCTTTATCACATTAACCTACCTAGTACGAATGGGCTCCATTTCAAATTGGTGACCCTCAATTGTTGGAATTAGACGTAGCCTATTTAACCCCTCAAATTTGTTTTACCATTCACCATATAATGGCTGATCTGTGATCCACATCTACCCACCCTTGTCCCTTATCCCTCATACATTTGGTTGTTCATAATCCACTGAATACCAATTGTAGGATCAGTGCAAGTCTGTAGAGAAGGGTTCCAAACACTGCATATTTCCCTCTTGAAAGACCAGCTCTGATTCTGAGACTGCCTTTGTCCCACATTCCCTTCTGATGTAAAACACAGTGCTGGAGGCATTCAGTGGGTCAGGCAGCATCTGTAGAGGGAATGGAAAGACGCTGTTTCAGGTCAGGATCCATCTTCAAATCGGTCCACTGAGTTCCTCCAACAGTGTTTTTGTTTAAAATTCTTGCATCTGCAGCTCCTTGTATTCCCCCCCCCCCTCCCCCCCCCTCACCGATGACAGTTTACATCTCTTGTCCCTGACTGTTTCCTTGATATCGTAAAATATGATTAAATTGTAATCGTAGTGGGCATGACACAGTCTTGTGTAATTTTGCAATTTAACTTGAATTTTAAGTCCATTTTTTTGTTGTTGCTTGGATTGGGATGTGGAGAGGTTAGTTTTATGTCTTAAAATTGCCTTCTGTTGCCATTGACTGCAGACATACTGTCCAGTCAAGATCGTGACTGTACCTAGTGTGTCAGTGTGCCAATATTGCACGAGTATGCCTCTACTACCCATTAGCACTTTGTCTTGTGGCATTTGAGCAGACCAGTTGCTGCGGTTGGTATGGTATAGACCCTGGGCTTGACGATCAGCCCTCTTGGGGCCTAACGCACAGACATTGTCATGATATTGAGGCATGAGGTCTTAGCCTGCTGTATAATGTGAGGGTTACGGATTGGAGTTGCTAGTAGATGTGTTCGAGAAGACATGTTCCCTCGCTTGCGGCCATTTTGGAAACCTAAGGCGAGCAGAGTTCTGGTGCTCTGGCAAAACAACAACCCCAGCAGCAGTGAACCAAGAACACAAGTCATTTTACAAAGTGCTGGAAAGTACATCAGCGGGTCAGGCAGCACCTCGGGAGAATGTGGATCAGCAATGATTCGGGTCGCACACTTCTTCAGACCTGAAGTATCGCCTATCCATGTCCTCCAGAGATGCTGCCCAACCTGCCCAGTTACTGCAGCACTTGTGGTTTTTTTGTGTCAACCAGCATCTGCCGTTCCTTGCATCCACAAAATTTCCGAACAACTCAGTGCACTTTGGCGGAACCTCTATGTACAAATTGGCTGTCGTACAATCCCTAATGCTGATAACTTTTACAAGATAAAGCGATTCAAGTATTTGGGATTGTTTCTGGAAAATTGGATGATTCTTATAAATGAACTGTCATTTAAGAACTTCCTCTAAGTGGATATGTTGAGCTAAATCGATTGGTTGCTCTGTGGTGGTTTTTCAAGCCTGATTAAGGGCTGATAAGGACCCTGTTTAGGATGCAATTGCATCTCTGTATTACCTGTTTTCACCCAGCATCACCAAACCATGTAGGCAGTCTACGAAGTGCGGCACCTTTGGGCGTAACTTGGGCAGGGCAGTGGGGGAGTTGCTCCCTTACAGTGACCTGGGTTCAATAACAACTACGGGTGCTGTCTGTACGGAGTTTGCAAGTTTTCCCCGTGGCCGCGTGGGTTTTCTCCCGGTGCTCTGGTTTCCTCCCCCATTCCAAAGACGTACAGGTTTGTAAGGTTAATTGGCTTTGGTAAAATAGTAAATTATCCCTAATGTATAGGATAGTGCTAGTGTACGGGGTGATCACTGGTTGAATCGGTGGCCTGATTCTGCACTGTACCTCTAAACTAAACGAAAGTAACAAATGTGCAGCTCAAAAGCCGGCTGCTGTAAATGAAAAATGACCAAATCCGTCACACTATCAACCCCTGAGCAAATGGTTAGTCAAAGTATAATGAATGTCAGTTATTTATCTACTCCAAGCAGGAGCTTGAATCGATACACCGAGCTTTGGAATCATCTCCTCGTCCAAATCATTGGGTGATGTTGGAAGCCCATCTTTCAAAGTACCAAGATCTGGACTGATAACCAAAGGTTTTCCTTTGGGATGTTATCCAGACATTTAGAACACTTCAGTCACCAGCTAGTCGTGGCCCATCGATGAATGGTGAAACAGCGGCAGCATAGTGGTTGTTCTGGCAGACAGTCGGTGGTTGAACTTGAAGAGAAATGCTGGATATTGAGTAGAAAGGTTCAAGACCACCCTTGTCACCTTGTATGAGGACGAGCAAGGAAAGGAAGCAGCATTAGTGAAGCGCAGGGTGACTAAGTGGGAAATTTGAGGTTACTGCTTGTAATGGTTAATCTGTCAACCTGAGATATCGGGATAAATGAAATGCAAATGACTGCTGGTGTCAAAATGTCCAATGCCTTCTTGTACTGTCACCATGACCATTCCTGGTAAGTGGATAATTTTTTTTGTAGTTTCGTAGAAGTTCTGGCTTGAATGTTCCTCTGTTTTACAAATAGTATTTATTTCTGTGATAAGTTTATAAGATGCAAGAGCTGAGGTTTTTTTACGTAATGCGTGCATATGTACTTTTCCCTTTCATTAAAATCCTTGCTGTACCCAAATTTTCTTTTGATCTTTGTCTGCCAACAATTTACTGTTATATCTCAAATGTTTAAGGAATTGTTGGGTGTCTTGAGTAGTGAAATGTCAGTCCTGACTTTTGTTTTCCTGCATTCATATAACCAAATGCCCAAATAATTCTTCAGACCATAAGACAGAGGAGCAGAGTTGGGCCATTTGGCCCATCGATCTATTCCACCATTCGATCATGACTGATCTATTTTTCCTTCTCTCCTGCCTTCTCCTCGGACCAGTTGACACCCTTTACTAATCGAGAAATTATTTCCCCTTTTTCTTTTTCCTTAGCTGGTAAACAGAAAGCCCGTAAGGGAAGCATTTTGTTGCTGGATTCTGTTGTGGTACTACAAAAGCGAAAGTTCACAAGTTAGAGCACTAAAGATAAATCTGTAGCCAGTTGTAAATCAACAGATCAGTAATCGAGAGATGCAGCACGGAAACAGGACCTGTGGACTACCAAGACAGTTTTGTGTAACCCAGGATAGTGTTAGTGAGCAGGGATCGCTGGTCGGCGTGGATTCAGTGGGCTGAAGGGCCTGTTTTCACGCTGTACCTCTAAACTGAAAACAAAACTAAACTCCCTCGAAATTCTACCACACTGCTACATGCTGGGGGAAATTTGTGGCGTTCAGTTAACCTACCGACCCACGTGTGTTTGGAATGTGGGAGGAACACTCTTGGTCACAGGGTGAACGTGCAAACTCCACACAGATAATGCCAGGGTTGAACCCGGTCTCTGGCACTGTGAGGCAGAGGCTCTACTAGCTGCACTGACATACCATGCATCAGGTTGCATCTATGGAGCAGAAAATCAAATCAACTTGTTTCAAACTCCAAAACTTTAGTCAGAATCCAAACAATCTGAGACATCGACTGACTTCTGTTCTCCAACAGTGGCTGCCTGATCTGCTGCTTGCTCAGTCGATAAGTGTGTAATTTATCCAGGCGAATGACTATTCACCATGTAGACACAATAAACTGCAGATGTTGGTTTATAAGCAGTTGAGGCAGTAAGGCAGAGAGAGAGGAGAGAGAGGAAGGGGTGCCTTGTAGGTTAATTACCTAAAATTAGAGAATTTATCGTTGATTACATTGGGTTGTAAGCTACCCAAGCAGAATATGAGGTTCATTTCCTCCAGTTTGCATGTGGCCTCACAATGTCAATGAAGGAGGCCCAGGAGATCTAGCAGGCCTTGGCGGACCGAGCACAAGTGTTTGGTGAAACAGTTGCCGAATCTACTTTTGGTCTCGCCAATGCATTCTTGTTTGGCAATACCCCAGCCCCTTCAAACAAACTCTTAAGTGATTTCAGGCAGAGATTAAGACCCGCCATTTGTTTGTTTTAAAGCAGTGTCTAGACAGGATGAAGAAATTGGATTCTACATCACTGGATTTGGCCACAATCCCATAGCAGAATTAGGCCATTTGGCACATTGAGTCTGCTCCGCCAATCGATCCTGGCTGAGCTCATTTTCCCCCTCAACTCCATTCTCCTGCCTTTTACCCATAACCTTTGGTGCCCTTATTAATCAAGGACCTATCAATCTCCGCTTTAAAAATACCCAATTACATAACCTCCACAGCCCTCTGGGCAAAGAATTCCCACAACTTCAACACCCTCTGGTTAAAAAAATTCCTCCTCATCTCCATTCTAAAATCACTTCATTTAATTCTGAGGCTGTGCCCTCTGTTTCAAGACTCTCTCATGACTAGAAACATCCTCTCTGCCTAGGCCTTTGCTGAGACTGTTTTGCTAACTCAAAGAGAACCAGAATTTTTAATCTGTGATGTGGAATTTGAACTTGAACAGTTTCTGAAGTATTACATCCTATGTTACGGTTGTGGACAAAGAGCAGAGGAGTTTGGTGTACATTCATCCCTCAACTAAGGCCACACAAGTCAACTTTCCAGGCCATTAATTCATATGTATGTGTAACAGCTTGTTCTATGCCAATTGGTTCTCATGTTTAAATAAAACTTTACAACAGTGATTACACTTCTAGCTGTAAATCACTTCAGGACATTTTGTGGTTGTGAATGGTGTTAAAGAAATGCATGCCTTCATTTTACTGCTTCACAGTTCAGGTCAAATAAGCAAAGAAATTGGCCTGTGTTAATTTAAAATACCCCATGTTCATGAAAGCCAATTATACATCTTTTCCGTGGAAAGGTGTTCAATGAATCTTGAAATGTACCAACTTACATTAACGTTATTAAAGGTCTTAGCCCCACATTATTGTATTGTTTCTCATTCCAGATATACTGGACACCTGGATTTCCTTGCTTAAAGCATCAAGGTGGTTGTTGCCACAATAGAGAGATAATTGTTTTTTATCAGGTAAACATAGCCCATGGAACAGTTCAGGAACAGGCCATTTGGCCCACAATGACTGTGCCGGCCATCGTGCCAACTTAAACTAATCTCTTCTGCCTACAAGTGATCCATATCCCTCCATTCTCTGCATATCCATATGCGTTAGGGTTATGCTTTAAGGTCTGAAGAAGTGTCTTGGCCCGAAATGTCACCTATCCATGCTCACCATCAATACTGCTGATCCGCTGAGTTACTCCAGTACTTTGTGTCCTTTTTTAAAATCCATGTGCTAAAAGCATCTTGTATGTATTTAATTATAAAATTAAAGCACAATAGTGGAGAATAAATAATCAACCATAATCTGATTCATGTCGCTAGCTCTCAAAGGTTGTTGGGAAGGGGAAAGTCAAACCATTCTAAATTGTTTCATCGTTCAAATAGATCAGGGCTAACCTGCAGCTTAAATCCATCTTTAGTTTAGAAAGTCAGCGCAGAAACAGGCCCTTCAGCCCACTGAGTCCATGCTAACCAGCGCTCACCTCGTGGGTGATCACTAGTTCCATTCACACTAGGGACAATTTACAATTTTTACTGAAGCCAATTAACCTACAAACCTGCACTTCTTTCGAATGTGGGAGGGAACCGGAGCACCTGGAAAAAACCCATGTTGTCACAGGTAGAATGTACAAACTCCTTCCAGACAGCACCTGTAATCAGGATTGAATCTGGGTCTCTGGCACACTAACGCAACATCTCTACTGCTGCGCCACCTTCTGGGGTCTCACTCTAGCAATTATTAAGTCTCTATCTGAATATGGAATAAATTGGAACAGAATAAGACCAAATTGTTTCTTTAAACATTACCTTAAAAAAACCTTTTTAATAAATTTACTATCTTCATAATTTAGTATAAGAATAAAACCTGCCACAAGGTGGCAGGAGCACTGCACCTATGAGGACAATCTCCCTGTTCACTCGTGGCCCATTTTATATAATGATCAAGAGAGCCGTAAAAAACAAATATTATTCGTGTACCGTGTAATCTGAGGATAACACCCTGGTTAAAAAGGAGATATAATTGACGGTATTTGATACTAAATATATTTGATACACAAGGATGTGGCCTGGACTGGTGGCTTGAGTTTTAAGAAGTAACTGGATATACTGGGACTGTTTATCCTGGAGCAAAAAAAGATGAGGCGTGATCTTAGAGAGATGTATAATATCATGAGAGGAATAGATCCGGTAGACCCACAGTCTCCTGCCCAGTGTTGGGGAATCGAGAACCAGAGGACACAGGTTTAAGGTGAAGGGGGAAAGATTGAATGGGAATGTGAGGAGTAACCTTTTCACATAAAGGGTGGTGGGTGTATGGAACGAGCTGCCGGAGGAGGTAGTTGAGGCATGGACTATTGCAATGTTTAAGAAACAATTAGACGGGTACATGGATAGGCCAGGTGTAGAGGGGTATGGGTCAAACGTAACCAGGCTGGGACTGTGTAGATGGGACATGTTGGTCGGTGTGGGCAAGTTGGGCCACAGGATCTGCTTCCACACTGTATGACTCTGACTATATAGATAAAGTGGATGATCACACCTTTTTCCCTGGTGCAGGGGAGTCTAAAATTAGAGGGCATCGGTTTATGGTGAGTGGAGAAAATTTAAAGAGGATCTGAGAGGCTGGTTTTTCATGCAAGGAATGTGGGTGTATGAATGAGCTGCCAGAGGGAGTGACTGAGGCCGATACAATTACAATGTTTAAAATACATTTATTCAGGTACAAAGATAGGGAAAGGTTAAAGGGATGTGGGCCACATGATGGCAGATGGCACCAGCTCAGGTGGGTTTGTTGATTGGGCTGAAGGGCTGCGTAGCTCTATTAAGAAGGAAGACGCATTCACTCCACAGACTGCAGGGGGAAGTAACAACTAGTCTAGTGGGAGAGTCTAGGACCAGAGGCCACAGCCACAGAATAAAAGGATGTACCTTCAGAAAAGAGGTAGGAAGGATTTATTAGTCAGAGGGTGGTGAATCTGTGGAATTCATTTGTCACAGAAGGCTGTGGTGGCCGATTGGGAAAGGGGGAGATGCAGCGAGACCTGGGTGTCATGGTACACCAGTCATTGAAGGTAGGCATGCAGGTGCAGCAGGCAGTAAAGAAAGCGAATGGTATGTTAGCTTTCATTGCAAAAGGGTTTGAGTATAGGAACAGGGAGGTTCTACTGCAGTTGTACAGGGTCTTGGTGAGACCACACCTGGAGTATTGCGTACAGTTTTGGTCTCCAAATCTGAGGAAGGACATTATTGCCATAGAGGGAGTGCAGAGAAGGTTCACCAGACTGATTCCTGGGATGTCAGGACTGTCTTATGAAGAAAGACTGGATAGACATGGTTTATACTCTCTAGAATTTAGAAGATTGAGAGGGGATCTTATAGAAACTTACAAAATTCTTAAGGGGTTGGACAGGCTAGATGCAGGAAGATTGTTCCCGATGTTGGGGAAGTCCAGGACAAGGGGTCACAGCTTAAGGATAAGGGGGAAATCCTTTAAAACCGAGATGAGAAGAACTTCTTTCACACAGAGAGTGGTGAATCTCTGGAACTCTCTGCCACAGAGGGTAGTTGAGGCCAGTTCATTGGCTATATTTAAGAGGGAGTTAGATGTGGCCCTTGTGGCTAAGGGGATCAGGGGGTATGGAGAGAAGGCAGGTACGGGATACTGAGTTGGATGATTAGCCATGATCATGTTGAATGGCGGTGCAGGCTCGAAGGGCCGAATGGCCTACTCCTGCACCTAATTTCTATGTTTCTATCAATGGATATTTTTAAGGCAGAGATTGACGGATTCTGGATGGGTACAGGGGTCAGGGATAGTGGGGAGAAGGCAAATGGGGTTGAGCGGGAAAGATAGATCAGCTGTGATTGAATAGCGTAGAATTAATGGACCAAATGGCCTAACTGCTCCTATAACTTATGAACATGAAATAACAAATTGGAACGCAAACTTCTTCTAAATTAATATGGGATGTAAAATATTTTGAAGGCACATCATCTAGGAAATTGAGATAGAACATTAAGGCGAGTTTAGCGTAATCCATGGGTGACAATCGAAAAATAACATTATTTGGCTTTAGTCGAAGCAGGTGGACATGACATTAGATAGTGTGTACTGAAATATGTGCATTTAAAGTAGGAAACGCTGGATAAATGGTCAGGGTTTAATGGATTATGTCCATATTTTAAAGGGGTTTGTGGACGAGATAGCAGATGTGTGACTGTACATTCAATACTTGCAGCGTGTGTCATAGTCGTAGCGCTATTCTGCTTGAAGCAGGCCCTTCGGCCCATCTTGTCCATGCTGACCAAGTTGGCATACTGGGCTGGGCCCATTTGGCTGCCTTTGGCCTGTATTCCCCTGAACATTTCCTAGCCATATATCGTTCCAAAAGTATTTTAACCGTTGTAATATTGCATCCGTTTTTATAGCTTCCTCTGGCAGCTCATTCCAGATACAGACTACTCTCTGAGTGAAAAAATTGGCTTTCAAAACAATTTTACATTTCTCCCCTCACCGTAGCTTTATGATCCTCTACCCTGGCAACAATATTGTGTGCTCAACTTTAGGTTCAGATTTATTATTACCACATTTACTGAGGTACAGTGAAAAGCTTTGTTCTCCATACTATCCTAACGGATCAGATATACCAGGATGGCAGAGTGGGGCAGCAGTATAGTTGCTGCCTTACAGCGCCAGGGACCCGGGTTCGATCCTGACTATGGGTGCCGTTATAGACGTAGTTTGTACATTCTCCCTGTGACCATGCAGGTTTGCTCCGGGTTACTTCCACACTCCAAATAGGTAGATATATAGGTTAATTGGCTTTGATAAAATATAAATTGCCCCTGGTTTGTAAATAGTGCTAGTGTACTTGGTGATCGATGGTCGGCGCAGACTCAGTGGGCTGAAGGGCCTGTTTCTGTGCTGTATTCAACAGTCTACAGTAGACTTTTTCACCCTTCTGTATCTCTAGAATATGGAGACGTAATGTTTCAGGTCCGGAATCTTCAGGCAGGCCAGGGCGTCACCTAACCATGTCCTCCAGAGATGCTGCCTGACCCCAGTGACTAGTGGGGTACCGCAAGGCTCGGTGCTGGGACCGCAGCTATTTACAATATACATCAATGATTTAGATGAAGGGATTCAAAGTAACATTAGCAAATTTGCAGATGGCACAAAGCTGGGTGGCAGTGTGAACTGTGAGGAGGATGCTATGAGGATGCAGGGTGACTTGGACAGGTTGGGTGAGTGGGCAGATACAGTTTAATGTGGATAAATGTGAGGTTATCCACTTTGGTAGCAAAAATAGGAAGGAGATTATTATCTAAATGGTGCCAAGTTGGGCAAAGGGGAAGTACAACGGGATCTGGGGGTCCTTGTTCATCAGTTAATGAAAGTAAGCATGCAGGTACATCAGACAGTGAGGAAAGCAAATGGTATTTAAGAGGGAACTGCAGATGCTGGAGAATCGAAGGTTACACAAAAAAGCTGGAGAAACTCAGTGGGTGCAGCAGCATCTATGGAGCGAAGGAAATAGGCAACGTTTCGGGCCGAAACCTGAAGAAATCTGAAGAAGGGTTTCGGCCCGAAACGTTGCCTATTTCCTTCGCTCCATAGATGCTGCTGCACCCGCTGAGTTTCTCCAGCTTTTTTGTGTAACCAAAGCAAATGGTATGCTGGCCTTCATAATAAGAGGAGTTGAGTATAGGAGCAAAGAGGTCCTTCTGCAGTTGTACAGGGCCCTAGTGAGTCCACACCTGGAGTATTGTGTGCAGTTTTGGTCCCCTAATTTGAGGAAGGACATTCTTGCTATTGAGGGAGTGCAGCGTAGGTTCACGAGGTTAATTCCCAGGATGGCGGGACTGTCATATGCTGAGAGAATGGAGTGGCTGGGCTTGTACACTCGGGAATTTAGAAGGATGAGAGGGCTACTCAGAGCACTAGAGGCGTAGGTTCGATCCTGACCTCAAGTGCTGGCTGTGCGGAGTTTCCATGTTCTCCCTGTGACCGCGTGGGTTTCCACCGGGAGCTGTGGTTTCCTCATACATCCCAAAGACGCGTAGGTTTGTAGGCTAATTGGCCTCTGTAAATTGCCCTCTAGTGTGTAGGGAGTGGATAGAAAAATGGGATAACATAGAACGAATGTGAACGGGTCACAGAGTGATACAATGTGGAAACAGGCCCTTTGGCCCAACTCACCGACACCGGCCAACAATGTCTCAGCTACCCTAGTCCCACTTGCCTGCGTTTGGTCCATACTCCTCCAAATCTGTCCTATCCATGTACCTGTCCAACCGTTTCTTAAACAATGGGATAGTCCCAGCCTCAACTACCTCCTCTGGCAGCTTGCTCCATACACCCACCACCCTCTGTGAAAATGTTACCCTTCGGATTCCTATTAAATCTTTTCCCCTTCACCTTGAACCTATGACCTCTGGTCCCCAATTCCCCTACTTTGGGTAAAAGACTCTGTTCATCTACCCAATCTATTCTTCTCATGATTTTGTATACCTCTAAGATGTCCCCTCATCCTTCTACACTCCATGGAATAGAGATCCAGCCTACTTAACCTCTCTCTATATCTCACACCCTCTAGTCCTCGAAACATCCTCATAAATCTTTTCTGAACCCTTTCAAGCTTGACAATACCTTTCCTATAACATGGTGCCCAGAACTGAACACAATATTCTACATGTGGTCTCACCAACGTCTTATACAATTGGAACATGAACTCCCAACTTCTAAACTCAATACTCTGACTGATGAAGACCAAAGTGCCAAAGCCTATTAGACCACATTATCTACCTGCCACTCTACCTTCAAGGAACCATGCACTTGTACTCCTAGATCCCTCTGCTCTACATCACTACCCAGAGGCCTACCATTTAAACGATCGATGTTCGGCATGGACTCGGTGGGCTGGCGGGTTCATAGAGTCATACAGCACAGAAACAGGCCCTTCAGACCAACTCATCTATGCTGACCACGATGCAGTACCATTTGCCTGTTTCCATGTTGTATCTCTGAATTAAACTAAGCTTTATTATCCCTGTACAATAATGTTATCGATCTTATTAATTAGAGCCAATATTTATATCCTTGCCACTGGCTTCACATTTCACTTCCCTTGTTATCTCAACCTTTTGTCTGCTTCCCAATTATAGCCTTTGTTCACCTATCTACTAATCAACTCCCCTCACCCATCTCCACCTATCACTTGCCCACGCTTTGGCCCACCGCACCTCTCTTCCAGCATTTTCCCCCTCTCCCCCCACCCCACATTCAGTCTGAAGAAGGGTCCCAACCCAAAATGTCACCTATCCACGTTCTCCAGCGAAACCCCCTGATCCGCTGAGTTACTCCTGCACTTCTTGGCTGTTGCATTAATTATGAGTTTGGAGCAGCTTAGAATTTTAATAATTCAGTCCTAAGTGCGAGGATTCTGAGAGGACAAAATATTTCAGGGACATGTGGCTGAAATGCCAGAATTCTCGTGAGAAAACCAGAATATTACCCTTGCTTGTGTCAGTTGAGTGACTATTCTATTCTCTAGTGAACTCACTGGTGTCTTTCTATCTTGAAGAATATCCTTCCAAATGAATATTTAACTAAATTCACCTTAACCAATGTGTTTGTCCACCAACAAGTACAATCCTCAACTCCCTCTCACTGAGGTGCTGAAAAGGTCTATTGAATCAACCAATATAACATTACTCATGGCCTTTTCTTTGTAATTTACTGTTTGGCTATTCTTTAGAGAAGCCATGAATCTTTACTTACATCAGATCACTGGCTCAGATTAATCCTTGATGGTAAAATACACAACTATTAAAAGAGCAAAATGCCTTTAGCTATTTCTGCAAAAGGTGTGAGGCAGAGTCATGCACTCCACTTCAGAGGAGCAGAACTCACTTGAGATAGAGCACAAACATGGTGGGCTGAAGGGCCCGTCCTATGGCTGTACTGTTCGATGGAGTACCTGCCTCATCTACCCCCCTCTGGTAGCTTGTTCCATATACCACCCTCTGATTGGAAAAGTTTGCCCCCCAGGTTGGTATTAAATCTTGCCACTTTCACCTTAAACATATGTTTTTGATTCCTCTACCTTGGGTAAAATACACTGTGCCTTCATCCTATCTATTTCTCTCGTGATTGTATACACCTCTGTAAGACCACCTCTCATCCTCCAAGGAATAAAGTCCCAGCCTGACAAATCTCACCCTATAGCTCGGGCCCTCGAGTCCCAACAACTACCTTGTAAATCTTCTCTGAACTCTGCATTTAAGAACCCTAATTATTTACTCTTCAAATGGACAAATAATTTTGCTTGAATTTGTTGAAACTCATTGTGCAGTGAACTACATTGGCTCAGAATGGGTACAGGAGTCTGAAGACTGTAATGTCCAGGTTCAGGAGCAACTTCTTCCCAACAACCATCAGGCTATTAAACATTACAAACCTCAACTAAATTCCTTGGGTGCTGTCTGTATGGAGTTTATTCATTCTTCCTGTGGCTGCGTCGGTTTCCTCCCACATTCCAAAGACATGCAAGTTTGCAGCTAATTGGGTGTCTGTAAATTGTCCCTAATGTGTAGGATAGAACGAGTGTACAGGTGCTTGATGGTCGGGGTGGACTCGGTGGGCAGAAGGGCCTGTTTCCACCCTGTATCTCTAAACTAAACACTACTGTTGCACGCCTGTGGAAGGTGAAATGGCTATACCACACAGAACGGTTGTAATGAAAATCAACTACATATGCTGGTTTATACCAAAGACAAACAGACAGTACTGGAGTAACTCAGCGGGTCAGGCAGTATCTCTGGAGAACATGGAGAGGTGACGCCTGTAGAAGGGTCCAGACCTGTAACATCATCTACCCCTTCTCTCCAGAGATGCTGTCTGACCCGCTGAGTTACTCCAGCATGTTGTGTCTATCTTTAGAAAAGTACAACACAGGAACAGGCCCATCGGGCCACAATGCCCATGCCCAATATGATGCCAAGACCACATCTTTCTGCCTGCACATAATCCATGTTCCTCCATTCCCCACATATCTATGTGCCTACCCACAAGCCTCAGAAGCACCACTCTTGTATCTGCCTCCACCACCACCACCCCTGGCAGCGCGTTCCAGGCACACACCAACTCTGTTTAAAAAAAAAAAAAACTTTCCTTGCACATCTTTAAACTTGGATGAGAATGTAGAAGACATGATTAGTACATTTGCAGATGATACTAAAGTAGGTGGGATAAATATGGTATGGAAACAGGTCCTTCAACTCGACCATGTTGACCTAAATGCCCCATTGAAGCTAATCCCATTTGTCTGCGTTTTCCAACCTCATCCTATCCATGTCCCTGTCCGTGTCTTTTAAATGCTGTTATAGTACTTGTCTCATCTACCTCTGAATAAAAATGTTGCCAATTAATAGCCCTGTCCCACGGTACGAGTTCATTCCAAGAGCTCTCCCGAGTTTGCCCTGATTCGAACTCGGAGATTTACGGTAATGGCCACTCGTCGGTACTCGGGGCTCTCGTGGACATTTTTCAACATGTTGAAAAATCTTCACGAGTTTCCCGTGCTTACCTGCCGTTAGCGAGTCTTCCTGAGTACCTGCCGTTAGCGTTACGAGCTAAGAGACGTCCCCGAGCCCCAACGTACCCGCTACGTTCATTCTCCATGCTTACCACGAGTTTGATTTTTTTTTAACTCGGGAGAGCACTTGGAATAAATTCGTACCGTGGGACAGGGCTATAAATCTTGTCCCTCTCATCTTAACCCTCTTGTTCTTGAATGCCCTGGGTAAAAGACTGTGCCTATTACACTATCCATTCCCCTCATGAATTTATGCACCTCTATAAATTGGTGTGCAGAGGAAATTATGGTTGTTTTTGTGACACCACTTTGCCACTTGTGGTACTTTTCTATAATAAACTGGGTCTTTATTCAGTGCAATACCATCTCATTACCAATCCCACAGAGCGACTCATAGAGGTCACCCCTCTCAGTGGTTCCAAGACTCTGTATATTTAATAAAGGATCCAGCAGAAGAACTTTAACTTAAAGGACACGTGTTATTTGCATGAAGCAAATTCCAAAATGTTCCCAATTATCTGTTGTTGCACTTAAATAAAAGTTGCTCAGTTCTGGATTTGCGACTTCACGTATTGTCTGAGGGGGTTTGCCATGCTTTCAACAGTGTACTCCAGCACAGAACAAAGTCGTTCCACAAACCCAAACCCTGCTCCTTGTGGACACAGGAGGTGCCGGTTTACAAAAAAAGACAGTGCTGGAGTAACTCAGTGGGTCAGGCAGCATCTCTGGAGAACGTATCGGTGAGGTTTCGGGTCGGGACCCTTGATAGACCGCGATGTCTCCACCACTCCCTGCAATCTCTTTCCATTACCTCTCTTGGTTAGCTTTTCTTTAGACTCTATAGTTTAGAGATACAGCATGGAAACAGGCCTTTTGGCCCACCGAGTCCATGCGCACTAGTTCCATGTTATACCACTTTCGCATTCACTCCCCACACACTAAGGGCAATTTACGGAGACTCAAGCCGGGCATTTGAGCTGAGCTCTGGTAGTGAGTCCTCACCTCCCAGTGCTGACTCTTTCTCCCATTCTCTAACATTCCTCCACCACTTCATGGACACCCCTGCCGGCCTTCTACCCTCTCTGGACCATTTTATTTCCAACTGATGGCGTGACATCAACAATCTTGACCTTCCACTCCCCTCACCAATGTCAATCTCACCCCCTCTGAACGCACAGCCACCTGCTCACTCATCGACCATCCCAATTAATGTCTGAAGAAGGGTCCTGAGGCGAAATGTCACCTCTATCTATGTTCACCAGAGATGCTGCCTGACCCACTGAACTACTCCAGCACTTTACGTCCCAACTTCTTGCAGTTCGTCACAAGGAAGTAACGGAGATGATTCACCAGGGTCTTGAGGGCAACCTTGGGCGAGAAACTCAAGCAGGGACTTCCTCTGCCGTGGTTTATGTACACTGTCCCTGCCCCGAGCTCGTCCCTTTTGTGCTGTGGCCGCTGATGGTTCCTTCAGGTGATTTAGTCCCCAATACACGCCACAACGATCCGTGAGACCAAGGGTGCGTCGCTCCTAGCTGACGGCAGAATGGACACCCGCTCCTCATCCAGGCCCGTTCTCTCCGGCTCTCTCCCGCTCTAGACGTGCGTCTCCAGCCCCAGCAGCCGGCCCATCCGTTGCATGTTCTGGCTGATTGTAGCTGGACAGGTGATGACCTTGGCGCACTCCATCGGAAACCACCCTACCTCACTGTCTCGCAGCCGCTCGCCTTCGCACCAACCTGCAACCAGATGATGTACTTTAGTGGCCATTATATGTTACATAGACCGTCAGAACCTTTTTCCCAGGGTGGAAATGTCAAAGACTAGAAGACAGAGTTATAAGATCCATAGCTCCTTGAAAGCTTAGTTTAGTTTAGTTTGGAGATTCAGCGTGGAAACATGCTTTTTGGCCCACAGAGTCTGTGCCAACCAATGATCCCCGTACACTAAAGCTATCCTATAGAGTAGGGACAATTTAACTATTTTTATTGAAGCCAAAGTAACCTACAAACCGGCATGTCTTTGGAGTATGGGAGGAAACCGGAGCACCTGGAGAAAACCCAATGGTTACGGGGAGAATGTACAAACTCCGTACAGACAGCACCCGTAGTTAGGATGGATGCCGGGGTCTCTGGCACTGTAAGGAAGCAACTCTACCACTGCGACACTGTGCCACTGTGCCACAAAAACACAAGTAGATAGTTCAGCTACAGATATGTAGTGCTTAATACCAACGATAGACACAAAGTGCTAGAGTAACTCAGTAGGTCAGGCGGCATCTCTGGGCAAAACGGATTGGTGACATTTCGGGTCGGGAGCTTGATGTAGTGGCATGGTGGCACAGCAGTAGAGTTGCTGCATTACAGCGCTGGAGATCCAGATTCGATCCTGGCTACGGGCAGGGCTGCCAACATTGGGTGAGAGTTGAGGGGGGGGGGGAGATGGGGGGAGGATGGGAGGTGGATGGGAGGAGGGTGTTCAGGTTTTTTGGGTGCCGTAGGTTGCCGAACCCTGTCCTAGATGTTTGGCCTCATTGTGGTCCTCCCCATGTTTTACAACCGATTCACCTGGTTAGTTTTATCACCGGCTGCTTCATGTTGTCGGCGGCTGCACATCCAACCAAGATGCGACGTCACTCACAGCCGCCAACTGACGCGCTTCCACAGACCGCACAGATCGTTGTGATGTGGCGCAAAAAGACAAACTGTGCAGGGACTGAAGACAGCGTGAGAATTCTGTCATCAGCGTGAGAATTGGCTGAAATGCGTGACTCTCACGCTCAAAGCGCAAAGCGTGAGAGTTGGCAGCCTTGTCTAAGGCCAGGATGTGACAACAGACGCACAGGGAGACACATACACAAAGGAAGACACACACACACACACACACACAGGGAGACAGACACACACACACACAGGGAGACAGACACACACACACACACAGGGATACACACACATACACACAGGGAGACACACACACACATGGAGACAGACACACACACACACACAGGGAGACAGACACACACACACACAGGGAGACACACACACAGGGAGACAGACACACACACACACACAGGGAGACACACAAACACAGGGAGACACACACACAGGGAGACACACAGGGAGACAGACACACACAGGGAGACAGACACACACAGGGAGACACACACAGGGAGACACACACACACAGGGAGACACACACACACACACAGGAGAGACACACACACACACAGGGAGACACACACACACAGGGAGACACACACACACAGGGAGAGACACACACACAGGGAGACACACACACAGGGAGACACACACACAGGGAGACACACACACAGGGAGACACACACACACACACACACACACAGGGAGACACACACACATGGGAACGTATTGGTTTTCTACAGGTTTGTAGGTTAATTGGCTTAAATGATAATAAAAATTATAAATTGTCCTTAGTGTGTAGGATAGCGCTAGTGTATGGAGTAATCGCCGGCCGGCACGGACTCTGTACCGAAAGGCCTGTTTCCGCATTGTATCTCTAAAGTCTAATGATAGGAGCAGAGAAATAGCAGACAGAGTTTAATCTGAGCAAGTGGGAAGTGTTGTATTTTATGAGGTTGAATGTAAGGGAAAGTATCCAGTTAATGGCAAAACCCTAAACAGGATTGATGTTCAGTGTGGTCCAAGTCCATACCTCCCTGTAAGTGGCAACACATGCAGATAACTTGTGGTAACACTGGGGGCAATTTACAGAGGGCCAATTCATTTACAAAACCGCACGTCTTTGGGATGAAACCGGAACACCCGGAGGAAACGTGGTTACAGGGTGAACATGCAAACTCCACATGTGCAGCACCCGAGATCAGGATCGAACCCGGATCTCTGGTGCTGTGAGGTAGCGGCTCTACCAGCTGCACCACTATTAGTAGGAGCAACATCCAATTGTCCAGGTAATCTGCAGTACAGTACCATCAAGCAGCTGAGAGCACTGGACTGTCGTAGTGTTTTTTAAACTGCATTTAGCAGGAACCGCCAACTGCAGAAAATTAATTGATGGCTGTTGGTAACGAACAAACTTTGAGAGGCTCTTGAAGCAGGCAATATAACAACATTCAAAAGACACTTGAACAGGTACATGGATAGGACAGGTGTAGAGGAATATGGGCTAAACACGGGCAGTGGGACTAGTATGAATGGGGGAGGGAGGGGGGGCATCTTGGGCGGCGTGGACGAGTTGGGCCAAAGGACTTGTGCTGTATGACTCGGGTTCCTATTAAATCTTTCCCTTCTCACCTTAACCCTATGCCCCCGGCTCTTGATTCCCCTACTGTGGGTACAAGTCTTTGTGCATTTCTCCTATCTAATCCCCTCGTGATCTTATACACCTCCATAAGATCATCCCACATCCATGGAGGGGCAATAATTTCACACAGAGGGAAGTGGCTATATGGAACAAACTGCTTGAGGGAGTAGTTAAGGTAGGGTAGTATAACATCATTTAAAATACATTTGGACAGGTAAATGGATAGGAAAGGTTGAGAGGCCAAATGCAGGTTGGTGGGACTAGAGTAGATGGAGCATCTTGGTTGACATGGGCGAGTTGGGCTGAAGGGTCTATTTCTACACTGTATGACTGTAACAGTATTTAAAAGACATTTCGACAGGTACATGGATAGGGAAGGTTTAGAGGGATATGGGCCAAATGCTGTCCTGTGGGACTAGCATAGATGGAGCATCGTGGATGGTATGGGCGGGTTGGACTGTAGGGCCTGTTTCTGTGTTGTATGACACTGAGCCTAAAGTAACCACTCACCATCCTCCACTCTCTGGTAAAGGAGAACCACATCAGCCACCTGGAGGGAGAGCTCGTCTGGCTGTTTGGCCGGGCACGTTCTGATGATCTCCACCTGGGTCAGGGCTGCCAGGAACAGGGGGGGAGAGAGAGAGGAGATACCTCCTTAGCACACTGAACCACAATGCACGCGCGCCCGGCCTTAATAAATGGCAGTCTGGACCAGTGCCAGCGCTCGACCTATCCTGACCATTGAATGAGCACCGCCTGGGGAACGGTGCAAGGTCTTGATTTAATTACTGAAGCTCCGGAGAAGCTCATAACGTGGTTTATCAGGGAGATCAGCATCTGTCACCCGAGCTTCAGTCAGCTATATGTGTATGTGTGTGTGCACATGTTTGTATATGCAGGTGCACAAGTGTGTATGTGTGGGCATGTCTGTTTGTATGTCTGGATTTATTAGTGTGTCTATGCATTTTTATGTGTGCATGTGCGTGCATGTGTATGTGTATGTATGTCTACGTATTTGTGTGGCGTGTGTATATGTCTATGTGTTTATATGTGTGCATATGTCTATGTATTTATATGTGCGTGTGTGTGTGTCGATGTATTTATATGTATATGTGCATGTGTACACGGGGCACACATCTGACACAGGGCTGCAGTCCTCTCTGGAGCCCACTTGGTGGCAGCGTGTGAACATCAATGGGCGGCTGACTCCCCTCCCTCCATCCCTCCCCCCAGCCCCAGCCCCGGCTGGCCGGCCGGTCACTCACTCGTCCTGTCTGGGTGTTGTCTCTCAGCACCGTTCTGCCCTAAGGCCGTCAACCAGCGCGCTCGGTCACTCCTGCAGAGAAGCAGAGAATACAGTGTGCAATTAAGTTACATTCCTTCCCCAATGACTCGTTATCCGCTGCCCACGCTCTTTTCCCGGGAACTCGCTCGTAGTTCCCAGAGTTAAATGAATCTACGTTGACACGTGAGAGAGGTGAAGAATCAAGAATCTTCAACACGGTGTTTGATTGTCATTTGCACCAGACACACGAACTGGGACAATGACATCCTTACTTGCTGCAGCTTGACTGGGACATTAAACACGACAGCAACTCTAAATGTAAATTACTATTAAAACACAAAGTACGTGCTATAACACCAGGGTAAGCGCTCAACCAAGAAAAACAAGCCCAAAGCCAAAGTAGTATCTAAACTGCTTATACTCACTTCTGCAATAACTAACTCAATATTCAATAGTAAGCTACCTACATAAGCACATAACAACTAGGCCAGTCAGTAGATGCCAGTATATCATTGGGGTTATCAAGTGGGCACCTGCCTTCACTGGCGTTTCATTGAGTTAAGCCCACAACACATCAGTAAGGCTCAACAGTTAGTTATTATTTATTTGTAGTTATCAGTCTTAGTTATTAGTTAGTTCTTATCATTTATTCTAGCAAACTAGACCATGGTGGTGCAAAAACCAAAATGCAAAGAGCATCCCCAACCTATGCCTATTCTACTTTTCCTGTTATATGAAAGATGTTAAGCAGGAAAGGGTAAATATTTAAGGTACACAAAAATGTTTGAGAAACTCAGTGGATGCAGCAGCATCTATGGAGCAAAGGAAATAGGCAACGTTTCAGGCCAAAACCCTTCTTCAGGGTAAATATTTACAAGGATATAACCAGGGCTTGAGGGCCTGAGCTGTAGGGTGAGGTTGGGCAAGCTAGGACTTTATTCCTTAGAGTACTGGAAGATATGGGGTGATTTTATGAAGTTGTATAAGATCATGGGGGAATAGATAGGGTAAATGCACAGAGTCTTTTCCTCAGACTAGGGGAATCAAGAACCTGAGGATATAGGCTTAAGTTGAGGGGGAACGATTTAATAGGAATCTGAGGGGCAACATTTTTACACAAAAGTGTTAGGCATAAGGAGCAAGCTGCCCAAGGAGATAACTGAAGCTGGTATTATCATAACGTTTAAAAAATATTTAGACAGGCACATGGTTATGATAGGTTTGGAGGGATATTGGCCAAATGCAAGTAGGTGGGACCAGTATAGATGGGCCATGTTGGTCGGTGTGGGCAAGTTGGGCCAAAGGGCCTGTTTCCATGCTGTATGACACTATAACTCTATACCTCAGTGGGTCAGGCAGCATCTCTGGAGAACATGGATAGGTGACGGTTCAGGTCGGGACCCTTCAGCAGACTGATTGTGGTGGAGGTTGGTAGGGGGAGGTGAGGAGGGAGCTGCCAGGAATCAAGGAAGGGGAGCAGTGAGAGTGGGTCTCACAGAACTCTGCTGGAGAGAGGAGGAGAACTTCAGTGTTGGCATACCTTGAAGGGATTTCACAATGGGGCAGTAAAATGGTGACAAGGAACTGCAGCTGCTGGTTTACAACAAAAAAAAAAGACACAAGATGCTGGAGTAACTCAGCAGGTGAAACCAAGTTCTTGATATTCGGTGAGATTGGCATCCGGTTCTGGAGCCTCGTCATATTATCCGTTTTGCTGTACCAACAGAAATCATGGTTTCGGGGGGGGGGTGCGACATATCGGCCCGCAAAATAAGCTGCAAGTCGGATACGTGAATGGATCTGCTGGCTCCGGCTGTGTCAGAGTTCTAGAACCCCGGCTGCAGGGCACAAATTCGACCGGCGGGTCGGTTGCGTAAGTTCCAATGAAGTCGACATAGCCGCCTCACCCAGCATAGGCGGCACATTTTTGGGGGGGACTTCCCGGGGGGTGGGGGGTGTCAAGAGCACGCTCGTAATTTTGTCTACGTTAAAGGAAGTGTCGGACCATCAGTTGTCGGAAATTCAGTGGTGGACCTATATACTAAATCGCCTCAAACCTCTAAAAAGAATACCAGGCGGCATGGTGACACAGCGATAGAGTTGCTGCCTTACAGTGCCAGGGACCCAGGCTTGATCCTGACTACAGCTGCTGTCTATACAGAGTTTGTACGTTTTCCATGTGACCTGCGTGGATTTTCTCCTTGTGCTCCGGTTTCCACTCGCACTCCAAAGACGTACAGGTTTGTTGGCTAATTGGCTTGTTAAAATTGTAAATTGTCCCTAGTGTGTGTGGGATAGTGTTAGAGTGTGGGGATCGCTGGTCGGCGTGGACTCGGTGGGGCGAAGAGCCTGTTTCCCGCGTTGTATCTCTAAATTAAACACTGTTGCACTGTTAACTTTGCCAGCGCTGAAGTTCACACCGTATGTAACACTCTTATAAAACGAGCAATGTTTCCCCTGTTAATCCTTCCTGTCCCCTCCCTGCTCCATGCTGGGCCAGTCCTTTGAACAGGTCTAATTACCGTGGATGGGCTGTTATTGATGGTCCAACCTAGACAATGGGAGCAATGCAGCAAACAGCATGAGTTGTCAGGAAATGAAGTACAGGGCCGAAGTGGCAACTAAAAGGAAACTGGACAAATGCTTGGGTAAAAAGGTAAAATATATTTGCTGGGCTGTTGGTGATGAGCAGAGAGTGGGCGTTCATCTCTCCAGAGATGCTGCATGACCCGCTGAGATACTCCAGCATTTTGTATCTATTTCCAGCGAACTATAGTTTGCTGAATGCATATCTGCTACTGTGTAGACACAAGGAACTGCAGATGCTGTTTTACAGAAAAAGACACAACGTGCTGGAGGAACTCAACAAGTCAGGCAGCATCCTGGGAGAACATAGGTAGGTGACGTGTCGGGTTGGGTCTGCGTAACAAACCTGCACCACACAGCTCCTTAAATTTTGCCCCTCTTGCCTTAAACCCATGCCCTCTAGTGTTTGACATTTTCATCAACGGGACAATGATTCTGACTGTCTATCCTATTTATGCTTTCCAGGATTTTATTAACTTCTGCACCTTCCCCAAAGCCTCCACAGCCGTCCTGTAATGGGGCGACCTGAACTGCACGCATAATTCCAAATATCGGAACAACTTACATTTTATAAAGCTCAACATGACCTCCTGACTCTTTATATTCAATGACCTGATCAATGCTGGCGGCACAGTGGTGCAGCAGTAGAGTTGCTGCCTTACAGCGCCAGAGACCTGGGTTCAATCCTGACTACGGTGTTGTCTGTACGGACTTTGTACGTTCTCCCCGCGCCTGCATGGGCTTTCTGCGAGTGCTCCAGTTTCCTCCCACACTCCAAAGGTGTACAGGTTTGTAGGTTAATTGGCTCCAGTAAAAATTGTCCCTAGTGTGTGGGATAGTGATCACTGGTCAGCATGGACTTGGTGGGCCGAAGAGCCAGTTTCTGTGCTGTATCACTAAAGTCAAATGAAAGCAAGTCCACAATCCACTTTAGCCGATCATTGCTTATGAACTGCTGTGTCACATCAAGGGTTGCAAAAGTGGCTAAAAGCGCACAAGGCTGACTCTTGTGGTCTTATTAAAGAGTTGTGTAGATTCATCATAATATCTCCACATGGAAGGAGAAAAGGCCTGGATACTTCACCTCAGTATCCTGTCACTCTGCACCACAAACAAACACAGTGATCAAAATTCCACTGTCAGCAGGAATGGAATGTCAAACCTCGACAGTCTGCAGTCAGTTTATGGGAGACTGCGTCTGCGATAAACAGGGAAGGCAGAGCAGTTGACTCACACGCCGAGACCTGGCCTACACAATACGCACATGCACACATGCAAAATATTCAGCTACATATCACCCACACACACGGATGGATGTAGGTGAACACATGTGCCCAGACGTGTTTATGTAGGCATACTCTTTGAGACTCTCTTGCCTGAGCACACACACATACATACATGTGTGCACACGCACACACACGTGCACACACATACGTGTGTACACACACACACACAGACACACACACACACACACACACACACACACAGCAGCACAATGGCACAGTGGTAGAGTTGCCTCCTAACAGAACCAGAGACCAATGTTCAATCCTGACTATGGGTCTTGTCAGTGTCGAGATTGTACATTCTCCTTGTCACCATGTGGGTTTTCTCCAGGTTTTCTCTTACACTCAAAAGAATACAGGTTCGTAGGTTAATTGATTTTGGTATAAATTGCCTGAGGATACTGCTAGTGTACAGGGTGGTCGCTGGTAACATTGTACCTCTAAACAAAACTAAACTCAACCTGTTTATATTGATATATCCACTGAGACACCTTGAAACATATCACACACCATATTTATATAGACACATCCATTGAAACACTATCACTCGCTTCATTTATGTAGGCAAATCCATCAAGGGGTCCATCATAGACCACACCGATATAGACATATCATTAAACTGGAATGAGTGCAGAGAAGATTTAGGTGGATGTTGCCAGGACTCGATGGCCTGAGCTATAGGGAGAGGTTTGAGAGGCTAGGATTCTATTCCGTTTGAGTGCCGGGGTGATCACAGGTGTGTGCAATCATGAGAGCAATTGATAAGGTGAATGCACAGTCTTTTACTGAGAGTACGAGAATCAAGAACCAGTGGACAGAGGTTTAAGGTGAGACGGGAAGGATTTGAAAGAAACCGAAGGGGAACCTTTTCACTCAAGGAACAAGCTGCCAAAGGAAGGTACTATAACAGCATTTAAAAGGCACTTAGGACAGGTACATGGATAGGAAAGGTTTAAAGGGCTACAAGCCAAACCTGGGCAAATGGGACTAACTTAGAAGGGGCGTCTGTCGGAATGGACAAGTCGGGCTGAAGGGCCTGTTCCCGCACAGTATCTATAAACTAAACTTGACTCCTTAGAGTGAATCACCCAGCACACAAACAGGCCCTTCGGCCCACTGAGTTTGCGCTGACCAGTGATCACCCCTGTATACTAGCAGTATTCTACACTCTAGGGACAATTTACAACTTTATCAAAGCCAATTGACCTACAAACCTGCACGTCTTTCGAGTGTGGGCGGAAACCGGAGCACCCAGAGAAAACCCACGCAGGTCACGGGGCGAAAGTGCAAACTCCGTACCGACACCACCTGTAGTCAGGATCGAATCCAGGTGACAAGCGCTGTATGGCAGCAACTCTACCACTGCCCCACTGTTCTGAGGCAGCTGATTCCTTGCATGACCTAATTTAGAAGCAGCGGTCATCCCTGTGCGGGTCACACCTGTGTCCGTGCAGGGGAAGCAGTTTTAACTGCCCACTGGGACTATTCGCCCTCCATCCACACTTCACTGCCTCAGCAAGGCTGCCAGCATAATCATGGATGATCATCCAAGTCTCCCGTACCCTCCATACCCCCTTATCCCCTTAGCCACAAGGGCCCCCCCCCCCCAATGAACCCCCCCCCCCCCTCCCACTCTCAGGCAAGAGGCACAAAAGTGTGAAAATGCACACCTCCAGATTCAGGGACAATTTCATCCCAGCTGTTATCAGGCAACTGAACCATCCTATCACCAACTAGAGAGCAGTCCTGACCTCCCATCTAACTCAAATGAGTCCCTCGGATTATCTATAATCGGACATTATTGGACCAAACGTTTTGGTTAGTTTATTGGCACATATACCGTAGTACAGTGAAAAGCTTGTGTTGTGTGCTAACCACAGTGGAAAAACAATCCATCATTACAATTGAGCCATCCACAGTGTACAGCTGCAGAATAAAAGAAATAACCTGAATAGCGTTTAGTGCAAGATAAAGTCCACAAAGTCTGATCAAAAATTATTCCCTTTATCCTGCATCTGTATATTGTAATCATGAATTGTCTTTCCACTGACTGGATAAGCATGCAACAACAAGCGTTTCACTGCACCTTGGTACACGTGACAATAAACTAAACTAAGCTGGTATAATGGAAGGATTCACAAAGGTGAAGTACTCACGGAGAGTCGGCCCCGAAGACCATCTCCACCTTCTCGCCGGCGTGGTTGCTGACCATGGTGAGGCGGAAGAGGTAGTTGACGGAACACTGGCGGGAGTACAACATGCCTGACGCCGTCTTCATGGGCGACAGGTTCAGCTCCTCGGCCTCGCAGGTCTCCGCCTGGAGCTGGCACCTCATGGCGTAGTCCGTCACGCTGTAACTCTCCTCGCTGTGGGGGACGGCATAACAACATCAGTCTGAGTACTGAAGCTGGGAGGTCATGTCACAGTTGTACAAAACATTGATGTGGCCACACTTAAGAGCAGTATGCTCAGCCATGGTCCCCGTGTTACAGGAAGGATGTTGTCAAGCTGGAAATGTTTCAGAGAATAATGCAAGGATGTTGCCAGGACTCGAGGGCCTGAGGTTCCTGCAGGGAGAGTTTGGGCAGGCTGGGACTCTTATTCCTTGGAACGCAGGAAGATGAGGGATCTCGTAGAGGTGTAGAAAATCATGAGAGGAATAGATTGGGTAAATGCTTAATTGGCTTCTGTAAATTGTATAGGATAGAATGCGTGTACGGGTGAGTACTAGTCCGCATGGACTCAGTGGGCCAAAGGGCCTGTTTCCATGCAGTATCTTGAAAACTTTCTTGACACCATTACATCTGCTCTCCACCCCTAGTGCCCTGAGTCACTGCAGCAACATCCCTGAGAAATGCAGAATGTCATAGCTCAAGATCCTGTAACACCCCCTCACCATCGCAAGCTGCTTTCAATCAACGCCCATCTGTTTATGCTTCCGCACTCTTAAATCAGTCTTAATGGGCTGAAGAGCCATCCAGCCAGTTGGCATGAGATCAGGCCTATAGCCAGAGACCATTCAAACTGAAATTACATTTTGTTTTTGTTTAGAGATACAACAAGAAACAGGCCTTTCAGCTCACCGAGTCCGCGCCGACCATCGATCACTCGTTCACACTAGTTCCAGGTTATCCCGCGTTCTCATCTACTCCCTACACACTATGGGGGCAATTTACAAAGTCCAATTCATCTACAAACCTGCACGTCTTTGGGAAGTGGGAGGAAACCGGAGCAACCGGAGAAAGCCCACGTGGTCACAGGGTGAACATGTAAACTCCACACAGACAGCACCCTAAGTCAGGATTTTGATAGAGACCCAGAGACCCGAGTTCAACCCTGACCTCAGGTGCTGTCTATTCGGACTTTGTACGTTCTCGCTTGGGTTTTCTCCTAGTGTGTAGGATAGAACCAGTGTACGGACGATCACAGGTCAGTATGGACCCGGTGAGCCGAAGGGTCTGTTTCCACTGTAGGTGGACATTGCCTATGCAACTACCCATCAATGCATCTACTAATTTCATAGATGGACTTAGGGAGGGGCAATACAAGCTGTAGAAACAAGGAACTGCAGATGCTTGTTTACACAAAAGGACAAAGTGCTGGAGTAACTCAGCGGGTCAGCGATTAGCTTGCATCTGTAAACTGAGGATGGCTGAATTGTAACATGTATAGGCTTTTTGCTGACTGGATAGCACACCACAAAATAGCTCTTCACTGTACCTCGGCGAATATAACAAAACTAAACTAAACATCTTGGCTAATCCTTCAACTAATTTGGTTTTAATTTTGGAGATACAATAATAAAATTTGTCATTAAAAAAATAAGACACAAGAGACTACAAAAGCTGGAAAACCGACCAAAAACAGTTCTTCAGTCTGAAGAAATGTCCTGACCTGAAAACGTTGTCTATCCATTCCCTCCACAGATGCTGCCTGACCCACTGATTTGTTTATTGCTCAAGTAAAGAAACAATTGCTCATTGATAAACAGTATTGACCTTTGCAGTAATTCCTCACATAACTGCAAACTCAACAAACTTGTTTCTCAGGAATCCTTTCAGTGGCATCGGGACCTGCAGTTGGTGAAGAGGTTGCCTCCAAGGAACAGGAGTGTCATCCCACCTTGTGCGGACTGGAACATTCTCGTTTTCACACCTTACCCTTCCATATCTTTATGTCTCCCTCTTCCTTGACTCAGTCTGAAGAACAATCTGGACCCCAAATGTCACCCATGCCTTCTATCCAGAGATGCTGCCCGTCCTGTTGAGTCACTCCAGCATTTTGTTTTCATTTCGACATCTCGTGCAGCTGATCTTAGCTCGCTACTACAGCCATGTGTGCTTCCACATTACAGGCCTCTGATACTTAAGGTGCACAAATGTTGCTCCTATGTAGCTGTGCACCTCAATATTTAACAAGACGAAACCAGGGATAACGAGTTACCCAAAAGACTATCCTTGCGGTAGTCCCTTGGTTTAGTACTTGGAAAGTTAGCTTTTCTTTAGTAGGAGTATGGACAATGATACTGTTGTAACAAAAGTCTCACATTCAACATACTCCACAAGCAACAGATTGGGAAACTCTTGTAATAGAACATATCTTGTTTGAGAAAAGCTGCTTTCTTTATGTTTAACCATTGTGGCACTGTGGCTACTTGTCTAAGGTCACCGGATATAAGCGGACATGAGCTTATCGTTTCATTAAGTCTCTTCTAGATCTTGGAAAGCTCACAAGAGGAAGATGTGGAATCTGGGCAAATCCTTTACTTTTACAGTCGTTTAGCGATACAGCGTGGAAACAGGCTCTTCGGCCCATTGAATCCGCGACGACCAGCAATCACCCCATACACTAGCACTATCCTATACACTAGGGACAATCTACAATTTTATCAAAGCCAATTAACCTACAAACCTGTGTGTCTTTTGGAGTGTGCATGGAAACCGGAGCACCCGGAGAAAACCCACGCGCTCACAGGGAAAACGTACAAACTCCGGACAGACAGCACCTGTGGTCAGGATCGAACCCGGGTCTCTGGCGCTGTAAGGCAGCAGCTCCACCGTTGCGCCACCGTGTGGCCACTAATCCCACTACGTTCTCTCCACACCCCTGCCTGAGTTGCTGCACCAGAAACGCACTCACCCTGTTCCACACCCCGTAACAAACTATTGAGAAGTTTCAACTAAGTTTCAACAAAGTGCTGGAGTAAGGGTAGCACAGTGCACCACTGGTAGAGCCACTGCCTCACAGCACAGCACGAGACCCTGGTTCAATCCTGACCTTGGCTGCTGACTATGTAGAGTTTGCACGTTCTCCCTGTGACTGCGTGGGTTTCTTCCGGGTGCTCTAGTTTCCTCCCAAATCCCAAAGATGCACAGGTTTGTAGGTTAATTGGCCCTCTATAAATTAGCCCTGGTGTGCAGGGAGTGGATGAGAAAGTGGGATAACATAGAACTAGTGTGAATGGGTGATCGATGGCTGGCTTGGTGGGCCAAAGGGCCCATTTCCATGCTGTATTCCTAAACCAAAAGCAAAACTCAGCGGGTCAGGCAGCATCACTGGTGAACATGGACAGGTGACATTTCAAGTTGGGACCCTTCTTCTGATCAGCATCTGCAATTCTTTGGTTCTCTATTACGGAGTTTATATGGCTTTTAAAGTGTAGCTGGAAACCATTAAATGCCGCAGTGTTGTTTTAATAAGCAACCAAAAAAAAAAAAAATCTACACAATCTTTCATCACCCTTGCTCTGGAATTGTTTAGTGTGATTTTCCAGTTTAACAAAACACAGCCTTGTTTTCGACAATTCAGTGCTATCCCTAGTGTCTTTTCCCTGCTGTTAAATTCTTCTGACTGTCTCTGTGACCTCTTCATTCCATTGCCATTGCACCACCAGTGTGCCTTGGATGTTGCTCTGCTCTGCTCTGCATGAGAGGATATGGCATCTTTCTACATCCAGAGTAACTGCTGCCAATGTACAGCCCCGCATTATACTTTAGTTTAGTTTATTGTCACGCATACTAAGGTGCAGTGAAAAGCTTGTTGTTGCGTGTTTTCCAGTCAGCGGAAAGACTATACATGATTATGGTCAAGCTGTCCGCAGTGTACAGATCCATGATGGGCCATAGAGGGAGTGCAGAGACGGTTCACCAGACTGATTCCTGGGATGTCAGGACTGTCTTATGAAGAAAGACTGGATAGACTTGGTTTATACTCTCTAGAATTTAGAAGATTGAGAGGGGATCTTATAGAAACTTACAAATTCTTAAGGGGTTGGACAGGCTAGATGCAGTAGGAAGATTGTTCCCGATGTTAGTGAAGTCCAGGACAAGGGGTCACAGCTTAAGGATAAGGGGGAAATCCTTTAAAACCGAGATGTGAAGAACTTTTTTCACACAGAGAGTGGTGAATCTCTGGAACTCTCTGCCACAGAGGGTAGTTGAGGCCAGTTCATTGGCTATATTTAAGAGGGAGTTAGATGTGGCCCTTGTGGCTAAGGGGATCAGGGGGTATGGAGAGAAGGCAGGTACGGGATACTGAGTTGGATGATCAGCCATGATCATATTGAATGGCGGTGCAGGCTCGAAGGGCCGAATGGCCTACTCCTGCACCTAATTTCTATGTTTCTATGTTTCTATGAAGGGAATAACGTTTAGTGCAAAGTAAAGTCCAGTAAAGACTGATTAATGATAGTCCGAGGGTCTCCAATGAGGTAGATAGTTGCTCAGAAGCACTCTGTAGATGTTGATAAGATGGTTCAGTTGCCTGATAACAGCTGGGAAGAAACTGTCCCTGAATCTGGAGGCATGTACTTCTATACATCTTGCCTGATGGCAGAGGGGAGGATGGGGGTGAGACTGGTCTTTGATTATGCTGGTGGACTTTCCGAGGCAGCGTGAAGTGTAGATGGAATTAATGGAAGGGAGGTTTTTCCGTGCGATGGTCTGGGCTTCATCCCCAATTCTCTGCATTATACTTCTAACCGCATTTTAAAAGTATCATGTTCACTGTAAAGAACTTGGAATGTCCTAAATGGAGCTACTATAAAGCCTCAGAATACATAGAACATAAAAAAAAGACAATGCTGCAGTAACTCAGCTGGTCAGGCTGCAAATCTGGAGAACACGGATAGATGACCATGGGATGGTACAGCACTGCGGGGGGAACTGGAGCACCCGGAGAAAACCCACGCGGTCACAGGGAGAATGTACAAACTCTATACAGACAGCACCCACAGTCAGGATTGAACCCGTGTCTCTGGTGCTGTAAGGCAGCAACTCTACTGCTGCGCCACCATGTCGCCCTTATCAATTCCAGGGAAAATTCCATTGTAATGAGGTAAGTAGGAGAATCGGGACTGGACGCTAGCTCATGGAAGAACCGTTCAGAAGTCTGATAACAGTGGGAAGAAGCTGTTCCCAAGTCTGGTGGTGCGCGCTTTCAAGATTCAGTATCCTCTGCCAGATGGGAGCAGGAAGAAGGAGGAATGACCGGGGTAGCAAAATGACAAGTCTTTTCCAAGACAGCGTGAAGTGTAGACAAGTCAGTGGGTGGGAGTCTGGTCTGTGTGATGGTCTGGGTTACATTCACAGCTCTCTGCAATTTCTTTTGGTATTAGAGCTTTCCCAACCAAACATATGCTTTCTATGGTGCATCGGTTTGAATGTATAAACATCTATTTTAGTAACAAACTAACAACCACCCTCCCTCTTTGTTCTCCCCCCCACTCTTCCCTGGGCCCCACCTGGACATGCACCCATATTTCCCATTCTCCCAGTACCCCTTTTCCCCTTCCCCTTCCAACTCCAACATTCCACTGGCCTCACATTTCACACCTCTTCTCTCCTTATCTCACACCCTCTTGTCTCCTTTCCATCTTTTGCCTCTGTCTATCAATCCCCGTCAACAATACCCACCTATCACTTGCCTGGCTTTATCCTGCTCCAACCTCTCCTCCAGCCTCCCCTCCCCCCCCCCCCCCCAATACAACCAGTTTGATGGAGGGTCCTGACATGAAACGTCACCTGTCCATGTGTTTTCAGAGATGCTGCTTGACCCATTGAGTTAATGCATGTGTATAGGTTAGTAATAGAAAAGGACACAAAGTTCTGGAGTAACTCAGCGTGTCAGGCAGCATCTCTGAAGAAGGGTCCCAACCCGATACGTCACCTATCCATGTTCCCTTCCAAAGATACTGCCTGAGCATATTGACTGGTAGCATCGTAGCCTGGTTTGGCAACTCGGAACGAAGAAGATTGCAAAAAAGTGGTGGACACTGCACTGACCTCCCCACCATCGAAGGGATCTACAGGAGTGGCTGCCTCAAAAAGGCATCCAGCATCGTGAGAGACCCACACCACCCTGGCCACACTCTCATTTCACTCCTGCCATTTGGAAGAAGGTACATGAGCGTGAAAACTGTAACGTCCAGGTTCAGGAGCAGCTTCTTCCCTATAGCCATCATGCTATTAAACACTACAACCTCCAAATAAGCTCTGAACTACATAGACTTGGGGACATTATTTTTGACTTTGCACTACTATTGTCTATTTATTTATCTGTTTTTTTTTAATATACTAAACTTTTTTCGTGTTTATTATGGTTCTTACTGCGTATTGTGTTTACATATATGTTGTGCTACTGCAAGTAGGAATTTCATTATTTCATTTCAGGATATGTGACAATAAAACATTCTTGGCCCACTGAGTTACTCCAGCACTTTGTGTCTTTTTGTGTAAACCAGCATCTGCAGTTCCTTGTTTCTACTTTCTACTTCAGTAATGCAGGGAGTAAGTGAGGCAATGGAACTCACTGCTCTTTATACCCGTGTCAGGATTTCAGTTTAACTTGTTATATTAGAAAAGCAGTCCTTCGAACTGTGAAGTATTCCCTCAGCACTGAATAATTCTAAGCTCTGGACAGGGTCTTGAACTCATAACTGTCTGGCTCAGAGCTAAGAGTGTGAGTCAACAGAGTCCCAGCCAAGGACTGGGGCTGTTGTTGACTTGACTTGCTGGGAGTATTCCCGTCCCCAATCAGAGAATTTAACATTTTCATTTTGGACATTGATATTCAGCCGTATATTGTGAACCTTCCACTGAAATATGTTGTGAGTGTGGATTTATCGGAGGTACAGCGGCGCAGCAGCAGAGGATGCTATTTGTATGGAGTTTGCACGTTCTCCCAGTGACCTCGTAGATTTTCACCGGGTGCTCAGATTTCCTCTCCAACCCCAGAAATGTGCGGGTCAATTGGCTTCTGTAAAGTGTCCCTAGTGTACAGGATAGAACTGGCGTACGGGAGATCGCTGGTCGGCGCCGACTCAGTGGGCTGAAGGAACTGTTTCCACTCTGTATCTGTAAACTAGACCAAACTACGGGTGCTGTCTGTACGGAGTTTGTACGTTCTCCCTGTGACCACGTGGGTTTTCTCCAGGTGCTCCGGTTTCCTCCGCATCCCAGAGATGTTCAGGTTTGTCGGTAAATTGGCCCCCTGTGGATTGTCTGCCGTGTGTGGGATAGAACCAGTGTACGGGTGATCATTAAGTCAACGGAGGGCTCCCCAGCGACTCGTGGTGCTGAAGGGCTCACCCAAGATGGCGCCCATGCCAGGCGACTCTAGCGTGCTGGTCCCAGAAGTGGATCTGCAATCACGCATTACAATCGCTTCACTCTTTTAAACCTCTAATCCAAGAGCAGCATTACTACTTACTGTGGATGGCAGAACCTGAAGTCAGGATCAAACCCGGTTCTCTGGCGCCGTGAGGCAGCGGCTCCACCCGCTGCGCCACCCCGCCACTCACTGACACATTTGGGGTAGATCACAGCGGCTAATAAACCTACCACACCGCACGTCTTCGGGATGTGGGAGGAAATCATATGCTTCACCCTTCACTTCCATGCTCATTGAAAATCCATCTACCTCTGCCTTTAAAACATTCCCACTGCTCTGTGTGGAAGAGTACGTCTGTCTCCCACGTACTGTGCAAGAGTATTTGTTACAGTTTTAGGCACCACTAGTCTGTAATTAAGAGCAACAAACAAGAGCACAAACATCAGGCTGCTGTCAGAGTCCTGGAAACCATCTGGCTCTGATCAATGCTGGTCATTTACTGCTGCCGCAACCACTGTAAACAGTCCAGGCAGCAGAGCAGAATTCCCCTCCATCAGCTTGGCTATTAGGGGCTTAACAAGTCAGAAACACTTACACACTCCCTGCATTTTCTACCCACCTCTCTAGTCTTTAATTTAGAGATACAGCATGGAAACAAATCGGCGCTGACTGGCGATCACCCCATACACTAACATTATCCTACACACTTGGGACAATTTACAATTTTTACCGAAGACAATTAACCTACAAACCTGTAAGTCTTCGAAGCGTGGGAGGAAACTGGAGCTCCCAGAGAAAACCCACGCAGGTCATGGGAAGAACGTACAAACTCCATACAGATAGCAGTATAGTCAGGATGGAACCTGGGTCTCTAGTGCTGTAAGGCAGCAACTCTACCGCTGTGCCACCATGTCACTCCTCTTCACATGATTTGAGTTGTAAAGAGGGCCTATGGTGTGCTTGCCTTCATTGATCGGGGCTTTGAGTACAGGAGCCAGGAAGTCGTTTTTCCAGCTCTATGGGACTTTGGCCAGGCCGCTTTGGAATATCGTGTTCAGTTATGGTCGCCGCATTACAGGAAGGACGTAGAGGCTTGGGGGAAGGTGCAGGCGACGTTTACCAGATTGATGTAACTGCAGATCTATTCAAGGAACAAGGAACTGCAGATGCTGGTTTACACAAAATGCTGGAGTAACACAGGCAGCATCTCTGGAGTCATAGAGTCGTACAGTATGGAAACAGTCCCTTTGGCCCAACTTGTCCATGCCGACTCACATGCCCAATCTACACTAGTCCCACTTACCTGTGTTTGGCCCATATCCTACTAAGCCTATCCTATCCATGTATCCATCTAAATGCTTCTTAAACATTCTGATAGTACCTGCCTCAACTACCCCCTCCGACAGCTCGTTCCATACACCCCCCACCCTGAGTGTGAAAACGCTGCCCCTCAGGTTCCTAATAAATGTCCCCCACCTCACCTATGTCCTTTGGTTCTCGATTCCACTATGAGCAAGATACTCTGTGCGTCCACCTGATCTATTTCTCTCATGAACGTGTGAGAAAGGGAGAGGGGTGGGACTCACCTTTTCTTCTTTGTCACAATGAGGACGTCGTTGAACAGGAAGAAGTAGACTTGCTGCCGGGATGTCCGCTTGGAAAAAATCCCTGTGTCCTCGACAAAGCCGATCAGCTCACCCCTCTTGGACAGCCAGCGCGAAGAGGAGACCAGGGGAAAGGGCTGGGGAGAGAAAAGGTCAGGCATCAGGAGGCAAAAGATAAAATGTATCTTATGGAAACGTATAACCTTATAGAAGTGCACAAAATCATGAGAGGAATAGATCTGTAGTAAACGAGCACTCTTGCCCAGAGCAGGAGAATTGAGAACCAGAGGACATAGGTTTAAAGTGAGTGGGGAATGATTTAATAGGAACCTGAGGGCTAACCTTTTCAGACAGAGGGTGGTGGGTGTATGGAATGAGCTGCCAGAGGAGGTAGTTGATGCAGGTACTATCCAAACATTCAAGGGATATTTTCCAATGTTCTATAGTTTCGCGATCAGTTCCTGTAGGGTAACTAATGTTATCCCACTCTTTAAGAAGGGCGGAAGAAAGAAAACAGGGAATTATAGACCAGTTAGCCTGACATCGGTGGTGGGGAAGATGCTGGAGTCAATAATAAATGATGAAATTGTGGCACATCTCGAGAGCAGTAGCAGGATCTATGCAAGTCAGCATGGATTTACGAAGGGGAAATCATGCTTGACTAATCTTCTGGAATTTTTTGAGGATGTAACCAGGATAATGGACAAGGGAGAGCCAGTGAATGTAGTGTACCTGGACTTTACAAAAGCATTTGATAAGGTCCAACATAGGAGATTAGTGGGCAAAATTAGAGCACATGGTATTGGGTGTAGGGTGCTGACATGGATAGAAAATTGGTTGGCAGACAGAAAACAAAGGGTAAGAATTAACGGGTCCCTTTCAGAATGACAGGCAGTGACTAGTGAGGTACCGCAAGGCTCGGTGCTGGGACTGCAACTATTTACAATATATATTCATGAATTGGATGAAGGGATTAAAAGTAACATTAGCAAATTTGCAGATGACACAAAGCTAGGTGGCAGTGTGAACTGTGAGGAGAATGCTATGAGGATGCAGGGTGACTTGGGCAGCTTGGGTGAGTGGGCGGATGCATGGCAGATGCAGTTTAATGCGGATAAATGTGAGGTTATCCACTTTGGTGGCAAAAACAGGAAGGCATATTATTACCTAAATGGTGTCAAGTTGCGAAATGGGCAAGTACAACGGGATCCTTGTTCATCAGTCACAGAAGGTAAGCAGACAGGGACAGCAGGCAGTGAAGAAAGCGAATGACATGTTGGCCTTCATAACAAGAGGAGTATAGGAGCAAAGAGGTCCCCGGGTCCCCCTGAAAATGTGGCGTCTAAGCTGGGTGAGATCTTTATCTCATAGGGACTTCCACGCCGATCGGCGGGTCGAATTTGCACCTTGCGGCTGGGACTATGGAACTCTGGCCCAACCAGAGCCGGCGGATCCATTCCTATAGCCGACTTCCGAGGCCAATTTTGCAGGCCGGTATCTCGGCCTTCACCTCTGCTGATCTGGCAAAACGGATAATATGGCAAAGCTCTAGAACCAAGGGTGCCAGAAAATCGGTGGTGGACCTGTATATGGAGTCATAGAGAGATACAGCAGAGAAACAGGCCCTTTGGCCCATCAACTCCATGCTCATCATCTAACACCCATTACTTCCAAGCCAGAAGACTACAGAAGGATATTGGCCAAACATGGGCAAATTGGACTAGTTTAGATGGGGGCCTCTTGGTCGTCGTTGATGGGTTGGGCCGCAGGGTCTGTTTCCATACTGTATGACTCTATGACAGGTTCAGAGGGTCAGGAGCATCTGAGGAGGGAAGTTGACAGACAACATTTACAGTTTGGGCCTTTTCATAGACTGAAGTATGGTCCCGACCCAAAACGTCACTCATTGATGACCATTGGCGGCCATTTCCCTCCACAGCTACACAGTGCTTAACCCACTGAGTTCCTCCAACATTTTGTGTTTTTGCTCAAGATTAGGGCAGCACGGCAGCCCAGCCATAGTTGTGGTTGATTTATATGCTAATTGGCTCTAGTAAAATTCTGAATTGTCCCTGGTGTGTGTTTGATAGTGCTAGTATACGGGGTGATCGCTGGTCGGCGCAGACTCATTGTGCCGAAGGGCCTGTTCTGGCGTTATATTTCTAAACTAAACTAAATTTCAGCATCTGTAGTCACTTGTGTTGTCATCATTTTCGACATAGAACTTAAAGCAGCAGAAAAATGACACTTCCAGGATAAAGTCTCCTTCTGCAAAACCTTTGGCTCCACCTTTTAAGTCGGGGCTCATCACATGAAGTAACAGTGGGTAATGAGGCACATTTATGAATGGGAGTCTTCAATCACTCTTTGATACGATGGCAAGAATGCAGCCATTTCAATGGGAGCTGTTTACACCAGCATGCAACTTGAACTCAGCGCTCATTTCCTTTTCTGGACTGCCAGAAAGCAACAGTGTGGATGCACAGCAAGCTTCTGACCCCCTGACATCTCGAGGTCCAGAGAAGGGCCCCATTGTAGCACCAAGAAGATCAATGGCAGTCTGTACTCTGTCAATGTGGCCTAGAAGGATCCGAGCTCATTGACCTCGTTTATTTTCCTTCCTCCTTAAACCGTTAATGGTTTAAAAAAAAAAAAAGATTGGCAGAAAGGCGGCACACAATGGTGCAGCGGTAGAGCTGCTGCCTTACAGCGCCAGAGACCGAGGTTCAATCCTGACCTCGGGTGGTACCTGTGCAGGGTTTGTACGTTCTCCCTGTGATCACGTGGCTTTTCTTCGGGTGCTCTGGTTTCCTCCCACATTCTAAAGATGTGAAGGTTTGTGGGTCAATTGGCCTCTGTAAATTGCCGCATAGTGTGTAGGATGCGAAAGTGTGATGTCACAGAACTAGTGTACAGGTCTGTGTGGCCTTGGTAGGCCGAAGAGCCTGTTTCCATACTGTATCTCTAAACTTAAGAGTACAGCATAGGAATGGGTCCTTCGGAGCACGATTGCCTTGCCGAACATGATGCCAAGTTAAACTAATCTCTTCTGCCTGCATTTGGTACAGATCCCTCCATTCCCTGCAATATCCACCTGCCTATCTGAAAGCCTCTTAATGCCCGTGTGCCACTTAGGAAACCTGAACGGAAACCTCTGGAGACTTTGCGCCCCACCCAAGGTTTCCGTGCGGTTCCCGGAGGTTTTTGTCAGTCTCCCTACCTGCTTCCACTATCTGCAACCTCCAGCAACCACCTGCAACCTCCGGGAACCGCACGGAAACCTTGGGTGGGGCGCAAAGTCTCCAGTGGTTTCCGTTCAGGTTTCCTAAGTGGGACAGGGGCATAAACATCATATTGTACCTGCCTCAACCCTTAAGCCTGGCAGTGTATTCCAGGCACTCACCACCTTCTGTGTAAAAAGAAGCTGCCCCGCACATCTCCTTTCAACTTTGCCCCTCTCATGTTAAAGCTATGCCCTTCAATCTTTGATATTTTACCCTTGGAAAAGGGATCTGACTGTCTACACCGTCTATCTCTCTCATCATTTCACATACTTCTCTCAGCTCTCTCTGCAACCTCTGGCGCGCAAGAGAAAACAATCCGTCCGTCCTGTCCCTATGGCCGATGTCTCCTAATCCAGGCAGCATTCTGGTAAACCTCCTCCGCACCCTCTCCAAATAATGAATCATATTTTCTCACACGAGCCAGTTTGTGAGCACTGGCTTCATTAATAGTAATCTGGCATTGGTGGAGTTTGCAACATTCACAAAACTTCGGCAAGCTGTTGCAAAGTGGGAGGCTGCTGAGAGAGCCAGGATTAGAAGGACAACGCAGCAGTGGGAATGAAGACGAAGATTAATCATCAATTAAGAGACTGCGTGCTGTGTGAGTCAGTGCAGCTCAGATGTGGGCACGCTTGCCTGTGAGATAGAATATAGTGCGAGCTTCCTTTAGAAGAATGAGGGGGGAGTTACATTGAAACTTACCGGATAGTGAAAGGCCTGTGTAGGGTGGATGTTTCCACTAGGGGGAGCGTCTTGGACCAGAGGGCACAACCTCCGAATAAAAGGACGTGCCTTTAGAAAGCAGATGAGGTGGAATTTCTTTGGTCAAAGGATGGTGAATCTATGGAATTCATAGTCAAAACGGCAGTGGATATTTTTAAAGTGGAGATTGACTGGTTCTTGATTAGGAAGGGCGTCAAAGATTACAGGTGAATGGGGTTGAGAGGGACAGATAGATCAGCCATGATTGGATGGTGGAATAGACTCAATGGGCCAAATGTTTAATTCTA
This sequence comes from Leucoraja erinaceus, assembly GCF_028641065.1. Classification (NCBI taxonomy): domain Eukaryota; kingdom Metazoa; phylum Chordata; class Chondrichthyes; order Rajiformes; family Rajidae; genus Leucoraja; species Leucoraja erinaceus. Next base: position 22,330,340 of record NC_073390.1, on the reverse strand, counting down.
CTCCCATGTCTAGGAGTAGATGAGTAATGACATTTTGGTCGGAACCCTTCTTCAGACCTCTCTTCCTTTTCTCCAGAGATACTGCCTGACCCGCTGAGTTACTCCAGCATTTTTAATCTATTTTAGGTGACAATTCATCTCCGGCCTTTGTCCACCCATCTGCCAATCAACCCCCCACATCTGTATCCACCTATCACTCACCAGACTTTGTCCTGCTTTCTCCTCTCTTCCAGCTTTCCCTCCCCCCCCCCCCCCCCCCCCACTGCAATAGTCTGATCAAATGTCCCGACCCAAAACATCATCTATCCATGTTCTCCAGAAAGCTGCCTGACTCACAGAGTTACACCAGCACTTTGTGTCTTCTTTTGTAAACTGCATCTGCAGTTCCTCGTGTCTCCATAATGGAATGAACCATTGCTGGCTCCAGCAACTTCACTCAGGGACAATGTAAGGCAGGTACCTTTATTCTGAACTCCAGCTGAGTGTTGATGGTGTACATCATCTCTGTCCTTTCCATCCGCCGAGCCCCTTCATTACACTGACGTACCAGCTAACAGGGAGCAGAGGGCACAAGGTTACTTTTGTGCTGGTACAACTTTAATGCTGAAGTTCATGTTCATAAGCATCGGAGCAGAATTACGCCATTCGGCCCATTGAGTCTACCCCACCATTCAATCATGGCTGATCTATTTCCCTCTCAATCCCATTCTCCTGCTTTCTTCCAATAATCTTTCACTTTCTCTCTTCCTTACTCTCTCTCTCCCTTTCTCCCTCTCTCCCTTTCTCCCTCTCTCCTCTCTCTCTCTCTCCTCTCTCTCTCTCTCTCTCTCTTCTCTCTCTCCCTTTCTCCCTCTCTCTCTCTCTCTCTCTCTCTCTCTCTCTCTCTCCCTCTCTCTCTCTCTCTCCCTCTCTCTCTCTCCCTTTCTCTCTCTCTCTCCTTCCCTCTCTCTCTCTCCACCTTTCTCTCTCTCTCTCTCTCTCTCTCTCTCTCTCTCTTCTCTCTCTCTCTCTCTCTCTCTCTCTCTCTCTCTCTCTCTCTCTCTCTCTCTCTCTCTCTCTCTCTCTCTATCTTTCCCTCTCTCTCTCTGTACAAATGCTGCCTGACCTGCTGAGTATTTCCAGCATTTGTTGTTTTTCACGCGGGTTCATCCACCTTCCGTGTCCCACCCAGAAACAGTGGCACACCCCACTGAATGTTGCTGCACCTGTCCCACCACATTGCAGGTTAATTTAGGAACCGCTGTGTGAAAGATGACACTAAACTTCCTTTCCATACAAAGGTATTTAAGAGCAATGACATCATCACAATGTTATGAAAAGCATGCACTCCATGTTCTATTTACACTACTCGATACTCTTGAAATCGCTCCACAAACTCCACACAGTGACACCCGTGAACCGGGGTCTCTGGTGCTGTGAGGAAGCAACACTACCAGATGCGCTGCGTAAGAGGAAAGCAAATTTTATTTTAGTTCAGAGATACAGCATAGAAACAGGCCCTTCCATCACTCTGTCCTGGTGATGTAATTTAATTTAGTTTAGTTTAGTTTAGAGATACAGCATGGAAACAGGCTCTTTGTCCACCAAGTCCATGCCGACCCTCTATTCTCCATTCAAACTAGTTCTATATAGTTCTATATAGTCAACAGAGAGTGCAGCAACATAATTTTAGTTTTAGTAGTAAATATACAGCATGCTTTACAGAGAACACGCTGAATTAGGTCATTCAGCCCATCGCATCTACTCCACCATTCAATCTTGACAGATCTATCTTTCCCTCTCAACCCCATTCTCCTGACTTCCCCCCCGTAACCTTTGACATCATCACTATTTAAATATCTGTCAAACTCAACCTTAAAAAAACCCACTGACGTAGCCTCCACAGTCGACTGTAACAATGAATTCCACTGATTCATCACCCTCACCTTACTAACTGACTGCAATGCTTTCTTTGCGCAGTCATACTCGGGCGCGTCCTTGGGAGTTTTCTGGCAAATAGTCTGTGAAGAAAAGATCAAGGTATGAAACCATCTGAGCAATGATAATTACTGCAAATCAGGAAATCATTTTGTTTTAATACAGGAGTCCAACAGAGGCCAACAATTATGGGCCCAGAGATACTTCTCCAGTACTGCTCTAGTAATCTGAAGGTCTGAGTTCAAATCCCAGAACCATACTTCTGGAATTTTAATATTTTTGACTTGTTAAGAGACACACTGTGGGAACGGGCCCTTCGGCCCACCGAGTTCGTGCCGACCAGCAATCACCCCGTAAACTAGCACTATCCTACACACTAGGGACAGTTTACAATTTACAGAAACCAATTAAACCTACAAACCCGCACGTCTTTGGAGCGTGGGAGAAAACTGGAGCACCCGGAGAAAACATATGCGGTCACAGGGAGAACGTGCAAACTCCATACAGACAGCGCCGTATTCAGGATCGAACCCAGGTCTATGGTGGTGTGAGGCAGCAACTCTACCGCTGCGCAACTGTGCCGCCCCATTACCCACTCTTCGCTGATTCCACAACAATCTAGTTGATTGACTGACACCAGATTTTAAATGGGAATCGAGTTTTTTCACATGGACTTGAGGGGAGAATATTGTGTGTTCTTTTTAAGTGTATCGCTGCTGGCAAATTCATTTCACTGCACCTTCGGGTGCATGTGACGAATAAAATTGACTTTGATTTTTGTCTTTGAATACTTCAGCTACTCCTTACATCCATCAGTAGAGGCAAGCGAGTTACTCTCTGCATGGGCAGAATGAGGAACGAGATCATGGGCAGGTTCCTGCAGTCAGGGTGGGCTTCGATCTTCATCAGGATCTCCTTGAAGCTCGGATTTGTATTTCTGTCGGTGAAAAGTAAGAAAAGTCACAACTGAGAGGAGAAGAGAAGACCCATCACGGCAACAGCAAGAAAACAGATCGCATCTTAGAACTCCAGCACGAATTGCAGCACGGTTAGAGTGGTTAAGAAGGCGTATGAGTAATGGAGTCATACAGCATAGAAACAGGCCCTTTGGCCCAACTCACCCATGCTGACCAAGAAGCCCCATCTATGTTAGACCCACCTGCCCATTTTTGTCCCATATCCCTCTAAACCTTGCCTATCCATGTCCCTATCCAAATGTATTTTAAATGTTGTCATAGTGATCCAAGTATTGTATGCTTGCCTTCATTGGTCAGGGTATTGAGTATAAGAGTCAGGAAGCCATGAAGATAAGACACAAAATGCTGGTGTAACTCAGCGGGTCAGGCAGCATCTCTGGAAAATAAGAACAGGTGATGTTTCGGGTCGGAACTCTTCTTCAGACTGATAGTAGAGGTGCGCAGAGGTGAGAAAAGACGGGAAGGGTGGAGGTTTTCCTGAGGAAGTCATGAGGCAGCAGCTTTATAGGACTTTGGCTAGGCTGCATTTGGAGCATTGCATGCGGTTTTAGGCGCCCCCATTAAGATGTGGAGGCTTTGGCGAGAGGTTTACCAGAATGATGCCTGGATTAGAGGGGATTAGTAATAAGGGGAGGTTGGACAGACTTGGATTGTTTTCTCTGGAACGCTGGGAATTGAGGGGGTACCTGACAGACGTATATAAAATTATGTTAGAGTAGACATTGAAAGTGTAGACAGTCAAAACCTTTTTTTCCCAGGACCGACATATAGACAATAGGTGCGCAGGAGTAGGCCATTCGGCCCTTCGAGCCAGCATCACTATTCAATGTGATATCAAATACTAGAGTTGATAACTATAAGGAGAGAGGGACAAGGTTTAAAGGAAACATGCGGGGCAAATGTTTTACACAGAGGGCGGTGGGTGCATGGAACACACTGCCAGAGGCAGATACAATAATGGCATTTAAGAGGCTTTAAGAAAGGTGGATGGATGTATAGGGAATGGGTGGATGTGGACCATGTGCAAGCAGAAGAGATTAGTTTAGCTTGGCATCATGCTTGGCCCAGATATTGTTTTGAAACGCTGTATGTCTCAGCTCATTGGCATCAGACACCATCTACTGAGCATTACATTTTAGGTTGATCTATTCCTCTCATGGTTTTGTACACCTCTATAAGATCACCTCTCATCCTTCTGCCCTCCAAGGAATTACATCCTCGTAAATCTTCTCCGCACCCTTTCCAGCTTGACAACATATTTCCTATAAGTTGGTGTCGAAAACGGAACACAATACTCTTAAGTGCGGCCACACCAACATCTCATACAACTGCAACATGACTGTATATCTGTAGAGATATTCACTACTTCCGTTCTCCACCCCAATACCATTAAGGCCTCACTTAACATTTGCTTATTGGTTCCTCTTTAACAAATATCAACAGTGCGATACAAAGTTCTGGAGTAACTCAACGGGTCAGGCAGCATCTCTGGAGAACATGGACAGGTGATGTTTCGGGTGGAGCCCTTCGTCAAACTGAAACATCTGACCCGAAACTAAAATCCTGTACAAAATCTTGAGAGGATAAGGTCAGGTAGACACACATAGTCTCTTGCCCAGAGTAGGGGAATCAAGAACCATAGGATTTAGGTTTAGGATGAGAGGGGAGAGATTTAATAAAAACCTCAGGGAGAACTTTTTCTCGCAAAGGGTGGTGGGTATATGGAATGAGCTGCCATAGGAGGTGGTTGAAGCAGGTACTATCAAAACATTTAAGAGACATTTAGACAGGTACATGAATAGGATAGGTTTAGAGGGATATGGGCCAAACACGGGCAGGTGGAACTAGTGTAGATGGGACAAGCTGGCCGGTGTGGGAAAGTTAGGCAGAAGGGTTTGTTTCCTTGCTGTAAGACTCTATGTCTAAAACCCAAATTGTCACCTATTCCTTTTTCTCCAGAGATGCTGCATGACCTGCTGAGGTACTCCAGCATTTTGTGTCTACGTTTGGTGTAAACCAGTATCTGCAGTTCCTTCCTTAACAACAGGAAGGGAGGGATCACAATGGGCTAGGAGACACACTCACAGGAGCTTCTGGAGAGTGCGTTGCTGGTAGACCTCGTTGGAGCAGTACGTCACGTAGGGTTCGAAGGTGGAGACGGCATGCTTCTCCATGATGTCGCTGATGTCCTCAATCACTGCATCTTGCTGATGCCTGGCTTCAAGTTCCTTGAAGAACCTGTCAAAGGAGCAGCACAGTAAGCCTCAGATTCACTGGCAATGAGCTGCCGGAGTTGGTGCATGTACTGCAACAACATTTACACTTTAGAGATACAGCGCGGCAACAGACTCTACGGCCCACCGCGCCGACCAATGATCACCCTGTACAATAGCGCTTTCTTACACACTAGGGACAATTTTCCAACTTGACAATTGGAATGTGGGAGGAAACCGGAGCACCCGGAGAAAACTCACGCAGTCACAGGGAGAATGTACAAACTCTGTACAGATAGCACCTCTAGTCAGAATCGAACCCAGGTCTGGAACCCCTGCCTCAGAAAAGCCTCAACTTCATGAAAAATGCCCCACCCGTCATTCCTTCTTTTCCCCGCTCCCATCAGGCAGAAGATACAGAAGCTTGTAAGCGCACACCACCAGGCTCAGGAACACCTTCTTCTCCTATATCACCAGGATTTTGAACGGTCCTTCCATAACCTAGCATACTGTCCGATTCACCTCTATCTACCCCATTGCAGACATTGGACTTTGTCTCTGGGCCTGATGCGCTACAATGCTGAGAACTATATTCTGCACTCTGTATCTTTTGAGTTTTACGATTACATTTATGTACTGTTTGGACAGCATGCAAACCAAAACCTTTCACTGTACATCAGTACACATGACAATAACAAACCTAAATCTAAAATATGTTAGGAAGGAACTGCAGATGCTGGTTTACACCAAAGACCGCAAAATGCTGGAGTAATTCAGCAGGACAGGCAGCATCTCTGGATAGAAGCAATGGGTGACGTTATGGGTCGAGACCCTTCTTCGGACCTCTTCTTGCACCTTTGCAGAGATGTTGCCTGCTCCAGCATTATGTGTACATCTAAACCTAGAATATCTTTTCCAGGTCATGTGTTTTCATATTTTTATTATTTTATACGATTTTTTAACAAAACAGAACAAAACAAAATAAAAACTGAAAAAGCCAACAGGGAAAAAAAAAGGAAGGGAAAAAAAAAAATTATAATAAAAAAAAAAAATAATAATAAAACAAAGCCGCCAGACATAACAGTATTGGTACAATCCACATGGTGCTACACAGTCATGCATTGCAAAGGCAGAAGTAAAGGTCACAGGACTACATCACTGCAGATAATATAAAAAATTATGAAATGATTGGACTTTGAGATGGTTGATAAATGGTCCCCAAACACTTAAAAAGTTGTTTGGTACCTTGGAGCTGTAGAAGTGTATCCTTTCCATCTGTATGATTATTATCATTTCATTGAGCCATTTTTCGAAGCAGGGGGGTGTAGATGATTTCCAGTCTGTTAGGATCATTTTCTTGGCTGCCACCATACCAAGCATCAGTGCTTGTTGTTCTTCAGACGTGAAGTACAAAGCAGTCTCTGAGCATCCAAAAAGTGCCAGTTCTGGATCAGGGAGATGTTGCCTGCTCCAGCATTATGTGTACATCTAAACCTAGAATATCTTTTCCAGGTCATAAAGTTGCTTGTCATTCATCCCGTGGACCAGGAGTAGGAGAGGTTGAAGGATATGGTGATGGACGCTGGATAAAGGGTCGGTAAGAAGAACTGGGAGGGTCTTACCTTCCGCACCCTTGAGGTTGGCTGTGGGTGGTACCCCGCCCCCCCCCCCCCCCACGGAACAAGGGCTGAAGGGGGCCGTGCAAGAAGAGGGACCACGGTTTGTAGGACGACCACGATGGGCTGCATCTGGGACTGCAAAATGGTGCCAAAGTGGCGTCTCTTGCATGTGGACACAGTGGGCTGTTCCGTACATTCTGTACTAACCGTGGGATTGTGTTTATTTTGTATGGTGATCGTCTTGCTGAGCTGAGCTTGCTGGTTAGCACACAACAAAAGCTTTTCACTGTACCTGGGTACACGTGACAATAATCTACACTGAGACAGTGTTTCACTGTACCTTCGTGCACGAGATAATAAACAAACCATTGATTAGTGATGAACATCCTTTCCCCAACCTCACACCTCCCCCACCCTTATCCAAACACCACGCCAGTCGCTTCTCCACGGAGGCTTTTTTATTGTGATGTTAACAAAGCTAACCTTCCAAAGTTTACTTGTGAAACTGAAACTGTGAGCAGCCCCTTGCCATTCATAGAAATGTTCACACCTCTGAAACAAAAGGCACAGCTTTGCAAAACACACAATTATTTTAATCTGTCTATTCCACTCAATGAAACCTTACTCCCCCGATATATCTCTTTGCGAGTGTTAAGCTTCTATTTTGTTTGGTTTTCTTTGGCCAGTTCTTAAAGACTGTGAGAGGGATAATCTTTAAAGGAGAGGTAGATACAAGGAACTGCCGATGCTGATTTACATTTTAAAAAGACACCAAGTACTGGGAGTAACTCACCAGATCAGGCAGTTTTCCTGGAGAACATGGATAGGTACAGTTTCAGGTCAGGACTATTCTTCGGACTGCCAGCAAATTGCCAAAGTTTAAAGGAGATGTGTGGGGTTTTTTTTAAACAGAGCAGGGTGCCTGGAATGTTATTGCCAGAGATGGTGGTGGAGGCAGATATGATAGTGGCTTTTAAGAGACTTTTCGATAGGTTTATGGATATGCAGGGAATGGAGGGATATGGATCATGTCAAGGCAGAGGAGATTAGTTTAAGGTACACAAAAAAGCTGGAGAAACTCAGCGGGTGCAGCAGCTTCTATGGAGAGAAGGAAATAGGCAACGTTTCGGGCCGAAACCCTTCTTCAGACTGATCGGGGGCGGGGGTGGGTGGGGGACAAGAAAGGAAAAAGGAGGAGGAGCCCGAAGGCTGGGGGATGGGAGGAGACAGCAGGGGGACTGAGGAAGGGGAGGAGACAGCAAGGACTAACAAAATTGGGAGAATTCGATGTTCATGCCCCCAGAATGCAGACTCCCCAAGCGGAATATGTTGTTCCTCCAATTTTAGTTTAAGTTGGCACCATCACACAAACCAACCACCTTTTCCAATGACACTGATAATATTGACTGATATAATTTTGGGTACCTGACAAAATGGTGGATTTCTACTTTGCAAAGCCTGCTTGACATCTTTTGCAAAAGCTGCAAAGACCATGAGCATCATCGCTCCAGAGTGTGTGTGACCTGGGAAGAGGTTGAATAAAGGTTGATGTACAGATGGCCTTTAATCGATAATATGTATGAGGGTTTTGCATGAGAGAGCTAGGTCCTGCTGCACATGCATGCTCAAGATTGGTTGGGAGATGTTGGGTTATAATAATGTTGCTAACTGTGTTGCATGGTCTTCGCGCCGTTACTCGTGATTGGTCAAGGAGAGGGGCCTTGGCCAAATAGTTTACTTTACCTGGTAGAATGTTTCTTTGCTTAATGGAATTGTTTCCCACCAAGTGCTTTCTATCGAAACAATATTATGAGATGTTTTGTGATTGGGTTAGGGAACTGTCAATTAATATATTTTGTAACCTTTATTGATGATCGGCTTGTGGGGGTTGCCCCCCCCCCCCCATGTATTTCACGCCAAGGGTCCGTGAAGGTATAAAAGAGAGGAGAGCACATGAGAGTATGCTGATCTTCTGGGATAGCACATGGGACTGTGCTGATCTGCTGGAGTTGTTCTATTCGCACGAGGCTGAAGGGCTTGAACGAGTAGAGACAAGGATCGGACCCGCGGTGTTGGACTAGGTATTGTATTGCTGTTGGATGATAAAGAGAGTTGATTACTTGTATTCGGTGTTTGACTGAAGCAGACTAAGGGGGTTAGATTAGGACCGGAATTACACCACCATCGACCATCTACACCACGCTGCCTCGTCAAGGCCACCAGCCTGACCATGGACGAGCCTCACCTGGTCACTCCCTCTTCACTCCTCTCCCAACAGACAAGAGGTACAGAAGTTTGAAAATGCAAACCTCCAGATTCAGGGACAGTGTCTTCCCAACTGTAAACAGGCAACTGAATCATGCTGTCACCAACTAGAGAGCGATCCTGACCTATTATCTACCTCATTTGAGACCCTTGCACTATCATTAATTAGATTTTACCTTGCACTAAACTTCATTCTCTTTATCCTGTATCTATAGGGGGGTTGCACGAAAGGTCACTGGGTCAGAGGGCTCGACGCACGGAGCCGCTAAATCCATCTGGAGGACATCCGTCACTTCCGGTATATGTTATTAATGCTAAAAACGCGTACTTTCCCACCTGTTAAAAACCGCCAAAATGTTGAATTTTTGCGCTGAAATAAATTGTGGGAGTCGGGGTAAGTGTGAGAGACATGTACCCAACTTTAGAATTCCAAAAGTGAAGCGAAATGAAGGTAAAGAGAAGTGAGAACTGAAGGGACAACAGCAGCTAAAGTGCTTGGAAAACATTGGCCGTGCAGATATTGGAATTGAAAATATTGGGAATTATCGCGTTTGCTCACTGCATTTCATCAAGTAAGGCATTATTTGTGTTTTTTCTTGATTCCTTTGGTATCTAAAAATTCTCAGAAGTGATAAATCTGGCTGTAAATTTTTCTTCAGATGCGTTTTCATTTTGTATGTAAAAACCCACGGGAACCATGGGTGATTTAAAAAAATTACAGCCAGATTTATCACTTCTGAAACTTTTTAGATGCCAAAGGAATCAAGAAAAAACACCTTAGTTGATGAAATGCAGTGAGCAAACGACCAATGTTCGCTAAGCACTCTGGCTGTTGTTGTCTCTTCAGCTTTCGCTTCTATCTGCCGTCATTTCTCCTCACTTTTGGAATTCTGAAGTAGGCTAAATGTCTCTCACGCTTATCCCGATTTCCATAATTATTTACAGCGCAATAAATTGACAATTTCAGCGGGTTTTAACGGGCCCGCTACGCTGGAAACAATGGTAAGTGCCTACCTGCAGTTCATCGCGTGTAATCCATTTGGAGTAGCGTAGCAACAGTACGGGTCATGGGTCGTGACCCGACTGCCGTGAAACCTCCCTATACACTGTGGATGGTTTTATTGTAATCTTGAATTGTCTTTCCACTGTCTGGATAGCACACAAGAAAAAAGCTTTGCATTGTCTCTTGGTACAAGTGACCATAAACTAAACTAAATTACCTCTAAACTACTCTCGGGTAGCTTACAACCCAGCGTTAAGAATGTTGATTTCTTTAATGTCAAGTAACTCCTGCATTTGCATTTCAGCTACCCCACCCCACCCCTCCCCACCCTAGTCGTCCTACCCATTCCACTGTTCACATCAAAGATCTTATAGCGGAGCATCTTTGGTTCACATCACTGCATTCTTCTCATTATCACCTCCCCAGCCAACAATAGACAATTATTGGCTCCACCTTTCCTTGGTCATCTATTACCAGTGCTGGTTTATTCTGACCTTTTTCAGCTACCCCCCCCCCCCCCCCCCCCCCCCCCCCCCACTATTTTAAGTCTGAGGAAGGGTTCTGACCCATAATATCACCCAACCTTTTTCACCCCAGATGCTGCCTGACCCATTGAATTATTCCAGCATTTTGTGTCTGTCTTCAGTATAAATCAGCATCTGTAATACCTTCCCACAGCTTTTCACTGTACCTTGGGAAACTTGACAATAACTAAACTAAACGAAAGATAGATACAAAATGCTGGAGTAACTCAGCGTGTCAGGCAGCATCTCTGAAGAAAAAGAATAGTTGATGTTTCTGGTCGAGCCCTTAATTTAGACCCCTAAACTACCTCTTCAAACTAAAGATAGACACAAAATACTGGAGTAACTCAGCGGGTAAGGCAGAATCTCAAACTAAACTACCTCTAAACTAAACCTTCATACTTGGTGCTTTTCAATGAGCCACCTGCAGATTGTTCTCAGTGAATCCAGGGACGGAGGTAACAAATGGCCTTTGTTGGAACTGCCTGTACCTTGAGTCCTTGGTGGTGGGGAGTGAGATGCAGGCTCGGGTGAGCAGGGGTGACCTCAGCCCTGGGTATCAAAGCCAAAGTGCAGTGAAGTGGATGCTGGCAAGCTAGTCTCCTCCCGCACTCCAGCATCTTGGCCCGGTGCCAGAGCATGTTTCATTGCAGGTTGTCATAGCGAGAATCACTGACAATGTGTGAGCACAAAAAGGCCCTTGTCTCTCAGTGTGAGGGAATGTTCCAAAGGCCATCAGTCTTCAGCGGCTAGGTTGGACAGATGTTTCATTCAAAGGAAATGGCGCTCCTTGCACTTCACTATAGCCCAGCATACAGTAACATTCACCTATCAACCATAGATCTCTATGTAGATCTGGGGTGGCACATTGGTGCAGCTGGCAGAGCTGCTGCCTCACAGTGTCAGAGATCCGGATTAAATCCTGACCTTGGGTGCCGTCTGTGTGGAGTTTGCATGTTCTCCCTGTGACCGCCTGGGATTTCGCTGGGTGCCCTGGTTTCCTCCCACATTCTAAAGATGTGTGGGTTTGTCAGGAAATTAGCCTTTGTAAATTGCCCCCTAGTGTGTAGGATGCAAAACTGAGATAACTTAGAATAAGTGTACGTATGGGTGATTGCTAGTCGGTGAGGATTCGGTGGGCTGAATAGACTGTATCTATGCTGTATCCCTAAACTAAAACTAAAAGACTGGTGTAAACCTATTTCTCCCCTCCCCCTCTTACATCCCTTTCTCTATCTACCTATTACCTGCCAGGCTTTGTCCTACTTCTCTGCTCTCCCAGCTTTCGCCCACCCCCCCCCAATCAGTCTGAAGAAGGCTCCCGACCCAAAACATCACCTATCCATGTTCTCCAGAAATGTTGCCTGACCTGCAGTTACTTCAGCACTTTGTGTCTTTTTCCTGTAAACTACCACCTGCAGTTCCTGGAATCCAGCTGAAATGTCAACTATCCCTGGTCTCCAGAGATGCTGCCTGACCTGCTGAGTTACTGCAGCACATTGTGTCCTTTTGTGTATTAACCAGCCTCTGCAGTCCTTCTACTCATTGTGAAGCAAGTACAGAAGTAAGTCACAAAGAATGCTTTCGGTTTAGGGTGGGAACTCAAACCTACTACAAGGGAAATTTTGAATTGCAAAAGTATGAGCTAATTCATTATGGTTAATGAATGAAAGTATAGCTAACATCATTACGTTTAGCAATGAGTGGCTTTGTTAATATGGAGGCTGGAAATGCTGGGACTATTCTCCTTTGAGCCGAGGCTGCTGGCACAGGTTTAATAACGCTGTGATTACTGTGTGTGGAGAGGAACTTTATTCTGAAGGAGGGTGTGATGCCTTGCGATTCAAAGCTGTCAGTGTGAGGAGTCATATATCTATCTCCACCATGCCTGTGTGCCTTTAGTCTGTTTTCAGAGTAAGATGTGACTTGTTCCTTTCCCATGGCGGGTTCTTTCAGTTCACAGTCGTTTACGATGCAGCGGACTGATTTTCAATGCTAAATGCAGGTTAAGTCTTTGCTGGAATCTACACTGCACAAGGCACCTGTTACTTGCTGAGTTATTAGAGTTGAGCACTTAAGATGTAAGCTTGGCAAAGGGCCAAGACAGCTCATAGGCAGCCCTGGTCACACTGTTAACTCTTTCTGGCTCAGAATCTCCATTGTGTGATATTTCATTTGGCAGCACAGTGGTAGAGTTGCTGCTTTACAGCGCCAAAGACCCAGGTTCGATCCCGACTACGAGTGTTGCCTGTACAGAGTTTGCACGTTCTCCCTGTGACCACGTGGGCTATCTCTGGGTGTTTCAATTTCCTCCCACACTCAAAAGATGTGCAGGTCTGTAAAATTGTCTGCATTGTCCAAGCTCAGGGAAAGTGTAACAGACATTCATGAGAAGCACTGGCTTTGAGCCAGACAGTGGCAGCATTAATATTGTCAATTTAGTGCAAGGGGTAAATCCCTCAACCGCCTCTTCTGTTACAGAGCCAGAACGATTTATTTTTTAATTTCAAAAATAAGCTTTATTCCTAATTAACAATAGGTTATTTGGCTTCTGAATATTGTTCCTAGTGTGTAGGATAGTGCTAGTATACAGGGTGATCGCTGGTCAGCATGGACTCGGTGGACTGAAGGGCCTGTGTCCGCTCTGTATCTCTAACGTCCAAAGACCCTGAGGGACCATTTCAGTGTCTGACCATGCAAATTGAGTCAGACAGAATATAGAACATGGAACACCACAGCACATGGATGTGCAGGGAATGTTTAGTTTAGTTTGTTGATACAGCATGGAAACAGGCCCTTCAGCCACGAGTCCACACCGAACAGCGATCACCCATACACTAGCCCTATACTACACACTAGGGACAATTTACAGAAGCCAATTAACCTACAAACCTGCACGTCTTTGGAATGTGGGATGAAACCAGTGCACCCGGAAATACCCACGCGGTCACAGGTGCAAACTCCACACAGGCAGCACCCACTATCCCATGTATCTAGCGTTGAAAGGCAGCAGTTTTACCACTGCCCACTGTGCCGCCTTTGAATAGAATGGAAGGATATGAATCACGTGAAGGCAGACAATTTCTCCCAGCTTTCTCCCCTACCCATTGCGATCAGTCTGAAGAGTCCCGACCCAAAACGTTACCTATCCAAGCTCTCCAGAGAAGCTTCCCCACCCGCTGAGTTACTCCAGTACTTTGGGTCTCTAGTGTTCCATGTTCTATGCCCTAACACTACCTACTGAGTACAACACAACATATTGAATGGCGGTGCAGGCTCGAAGGGCCGAATGGCCTACTCCTGCACCTAATTTCTATGTCTATGTTTCTAACACAATTAAATGTATAGACCCAAAGAATGTATGAAGAGTTTTGTTTTGAATGGTTTGTATATATTGTTAATTAGGAATAAAGTTTATTTTTGAAATTGAAAAATAAATCCCCCGGGCTTTGCAACAGGAGGGGCAGTTGAGGGATTAACCCTATGATGTTTAAGCACTTAAATTACAATATTAATGCTGCCACTGTCTGGTTTAAAGCCAGTGCTTCTCATGAATGTCTGCTACTCTTTCTCTGAGATTGGACAATACAGACTGGTCCTCAGTTACGGAGCAAGGCGGAGAATGCATTATTCAGATCTCTCGAGTAGGGGGACAAGACACACATTCTACTGTGGTATCAATACTCCACTGGAATGTGTTTGCCTGGATTCTACAGAGGACAGTGGGTGCATTGTAAGAATCTGCATTAATGGCCTAAGTTCTTTCAGGGAGGCTGCATCTGAGCTCTGGGGTGACATTTGTCCTCTTGCTAAACAAATGAACTCATCACACAATCCTAAAACTGCAGATAGAGAGAGCATTGCCTCTGGGATACAAAAAGACCCTTCAGGCCACCAAAGCCGCGCCAACCAGCGATCGCCCCATACACCAGCACTATCCTACACATGAGGGACAATTTTACAATATTGCCGAAGCCAATTAACCTACAGATCTGCAAGTCTTTGGAGTGTGAAAGGAAACCGGATCATCCTGAGAAAACCCATGCGGTCACGGGGAGAATGTTCAAACTCCGTACAGACAGAGGAGTAATCAGGATTGAACCCGTGTCTCTCACGCTGTAAGGCAGCAATCTACCGCTGCTCCACTGTTGCTCCCCAGGGTACTCTGTAGGATTCTGTGCGTTTCACCTCTACCTCATTGAGGACATTGGACTTTGGAACACTGGAACTGGTGCACTACAATGCTGAGAACTATATTCTGGACTCTATATCTTCCCCTTTGCTCTACCTATTGTACTAGAGTTTGAACTGATTGTATGTATGTATGGCAATAGTTGATCTGTTTGGATCACATGCAAAACCAAGCTCTTCTCTGTACCTCAGTATATGTGACAATAATATACCTAATATGGTTAGATATCAAGTGATAGATGAAATGGGAGGGAGTATGTGTTGTGTACAAACACCAGTGCAGTAGATGTGTGAAAAGTAACTGCAGATGCTGATTTATACCGTAGACACAAAATGGTGGTGTAACTCAGCGGGCCAGGCAGCATCTCTGGAGAAAACGAATAGGGGATGTTTAGGGTCAGAACACTTCTTCAGACTTCTTCAATCTGAAGAAGGGTTCCTACTCGAAACATCACCTACTCCTCTCTAGAGATGCTGCCTGACCTGCTGAGTCATCCAGCATTTTGTGTCTATCACCAGCACAGAAAAATTCGGCCAAGTGGTCTGTTTACATGCGAAAAATGTAAGTAATTCAATACAAATACCTGAGCCACCCCACATACCATCAGCACTGTCACTGCTCAATAAAGATACTGCATTAGAATTAGGATTACACGATGTAGAGGAAAAGGCCAAGATGCATATATTTCACAAGGCCTTCAATCACATCAACAATAAATTAAATGAGTGAAGGATTTGGACATTGGAGTGGGTTGGTGAAGGTGGATTGCAGAGTGATAGTGACATAGAGTCATACTGTTCTGCCCCACTTGCCCACACCAACCAACATGCCCCATCTAGAGTTAGATATAGCCCTTAGGGCTATTGGAATCAAGGGATAGGGGGAGAAAGCAGGAACGGGGTACTGATTTTGGATGATCAACCATGATGATATTGAATGGCGGTACTGGCTCCAATGGCCAAATGGCCTACTGCACATATTTTCTATGTTTCTACACTAGTCCCACCTGCCTGCGTTTGGCTCGTATCCTTCTAAACCTTTCCTATCAATTTAATCGTCCAAATGTCTTTTAAACATGGTGATAGTACCTCCCTTAAATACCTCCTCTGGCAGCTCATTCCATATACCCACCCTGTGCCCTGTGTTAAAAGGTTGCCCCTTGGGTTCCTATTAAATCTCCCCTCCCCTTAAACCTTTGTCCTCTGGTTGTTGATTCCCTTACTCTGGGTAAAAGACTGTGCATTCACCCAACCTAACCCCCTCATGATCTTACCTCTATAGGATCATCCCTCATCCTCCTGCACTCTGAGGAATAAAGTCATAGCCTCTCCCTAAAGCTCAGACCCTCATGTCTTGTCAACATCCTCATGAATGACGGGGATCTGGAATGATGGGATCGGTCGACGAAGGCTGTAATGCCACTTTGAGCTGTGTTATAGATCGAGGAATTTATGCAACTGCAGTTGGGAAAAATAGTTATGTTTAGACTTTGGGCTTTAGATATATAGAGCGGAAAAGGGCCCTTCGACCCACCGAGTCTGCGCCAACCAGCGATCGCCCTGTACACTAAAGGGCCTGTCCCACTTTCACGACCTAATTCACGACCTCTGCCAAATTTGCCCTTGGCATACTCGCATCATGGTCGTCACGAGGTCATAGGTAGGTCGTGCTGCTAGTCGTAGGTACTCGTGCCATTAAGTACGTCGGGCATTTTTCTAGCCTGATGAAAAATGTCCACGAGTAAAAACGGTCTTGAATTAGGTCGTGAAAGAGGGACAAGCCTTTAACACTATCCTACACACTAGGGACAATTTATAATTTTTTATCAAAGCCAATTAAGCTACAAACCTGTACATGTTTAGAAGTGTGGGAGGAAACCGGAGCATCTAAAACTCACCTGAAAACTCACGTGGTCCCAGGGAGAACGTAAAAAAAATCAGTACAGATGGCACCTGTAGTCACGTTTGAACCCAGGTGTCTGGCGCTGTAAGGCAGAAAATCTACCGCTGCACCACTATGCTGCCCTGAATAGATGTATCCACTCAAGTCACAGTTCTGCGCTCTCCACAGCTTCCAATCTATGAAACCAAGAGGTAGGTCCTTGCCAACTTTATAGATAATAGTTCCACTTATACTACTGTCACACCCTCAGATAATGAATCCATACCTTCCCCACAAACAAACATACCGAACAATTACAATCGCAGACATAACCCAGAACTGAATTAATGTCATGGTATTCACAGCAGTCGATGGAAAAGAGTCATAGTCAGAGCAAGGAAACAGGCCCTTTGGCCCAAACTGTCCATGCCAACCAAGATGGCTCATCCAAGCTAGTTTATTTTGTTAGCACGCAACAAAAAACATTTCACTGTACCTTGGTACACGTGCTAAACTAAACTAAACTAAACCATGTACCTGTCCCGATGTTTCTGAAATGTTGTCTTGCATATACTTCAATTAGTCCCAACAGCCCACGTTTGACCCATACCATCTAAATCTTTCCTATCTTTCTGAAGAAAGGTCTCGACCTAAAACCTGTCAATGTCAGTGTCTCTTGGTATGTCTTGTGTGGGGGGAAAAGGGGGAAACCACTTTTGGTCGCCTCCTTGACGGAAAGGAGACTTTTTCCATGACTTTGGCATTATGGGGCTGCGGTCTGCGGAGCTTCCAGCCGCGGGCGTGGAATGGACTTACCATCCAGAGTCTGGGATCCCTTGCCGGGGATCGCCCGAGAAGAGCTCCGACCGCCGGCCTATAACATCCTGAAGCCGCGGTCTCCGGTGGGAAAGTGCCGATTTGGGCGCTTCAAGCCTCGGAGTGTGTTTGACCTTCCCGGCGTTGGAGTTTGCATCATCCCCACGAGAGGGCCTGTACATTTGGCCGTCCGTAGTGGTGACTACGGAGGGTTAATGACCCCGATCACGGATGAACAAAGGAGGAGAACTGACTGAACTTTGTTGCCTTCCACCACAGTGAAGAATGCTGTGGTGGATGTTTGTTATAAATTCTATTGTATGTTGTGTGTTCTCTTTTTAAGTGTATCGCTGCTGGCAAATTCATTTCACTGCACCTTCGGGTGCATGTGACGAATAAGTTCGACTTTGACTTTGTTCTCCAAAAATGCTGCCTGACCTGCTGAGTTACTGCAGCATTTTGTGCCATTTTTTTGTTATGGGTCCTTGATGATGCTGGCTGCCACTTTGATGGCGGGGAGGGCAGTGCCTGTGATGGGCCAGGTAGTGCCTAGCACTTTTTGTAATGTGTCCTTGTTCATGGGCGTTGAAGTTGCATGCTCAATCTCTAAACGGATTAACACCCTCAACAGTTCTATTTAGCTCATGGACTCAGATGGACAGTTGTGGGATGAAGACATTTAGATACAGATATGAGATACAACATGAAAACAGGCCCTTCGGCCCACTGAGTCCGAGCCAACCAGTCTTCACCCCGTACACGAGCACTATCCTACACAATAGGGACAATTTACAATTTTTAACAAAGTCAATTAACCATGAAACCTGCAAGTCTTTGGAATGTGGGTGGAAACCAGAACATCCAGAGAAAACTCACGCAGGTCACGAGGAGAACGTACAAGGCAGCACCTGTACTCGGGTCTCTACCGCTGTGCCATCATGCCGCCCTTCTGTGGAACTAATATTGATCAATGGGGTAAAGTGGCCACATTTGTGGTGTACAGCATACTATGTAGTTATCAACAGTGTGTTAGGGCAGAGCTGTGTGATGGGGGGAGTTGGGAGGGGGGGGAGGGGAGGAGGGGAAGGGAATGGGAAGACCAGAGAAGGCAAGAATGCACAGCTGTCGAGGCAGCATTACTAATGACAACCTCCAGCTGTTTCCTGCCATGTCCAACTAGTATTGTGACATGCTCTCTCTATCTCGCAACCCCAGGACTTCCTTCTCACTCGTCAACTGTGTTTAGTTTAGTTTAGAGATACAGCGCAGAGACAAGCCCTTCAACCCACCGAGTCTGAGCAGACCAGCGATCCCTATAAACTAACACTATCCTACACACACACACACACACACAGGATAATTTACAATTTTTACTGATGCCAATTAACCTGCAAACCTGTATGTCTTTGGAGTGTGGGAGGAAGCCAGAACACCTGGGGAAAACCTACATGGTCAAAGGGAGAACGTACAAACTCCGTACAGACAACACCCATAGTCGGGATCGAACCATGGTCTCTGGTGCTGTAATGCAGCAGCTCTACCGCTGCGCTACTTACTGTGCCTCCTTTGAGCACTGTGCACTGAGGTATCTCAGCAAACAGAATTAAAGGACAATCAGGGAAATCACGTAATTCAGCATTGAGATACACGTTGCTTCTCCTGTTTATTTCTATTCATGGGGCAGGATTGGCACCAGCAAGGAGAGCGCTGGAGCAACTCACTGGTCGGTTTGGTGAGTTTTCAAAAACATTTTGACATGCACATAGTTTATTTTGGGCTGCACAGTGTGGCAGCAGTAGAGCTGCTGGCGTACAGCACCCGGGACCCAGGTTCAATCCCGGCCAAGGGTGCTGTCTGTACGGAGTTTGTACGTTCTCCCTGTGACCTGTATGGGTTTTTTCCGGATCCAAAACGTGACCTATCCCTGTTCTCCAGAGATGCTGCCCGACTCGCTGAGTTACTCCAGCATTTTGTGTCTGTTTTACTTTCCCATAGAGGCTGGTGGGTTTACGGGGACAACTGCCAGAGGGAGTAGTTTAGTTTAGGAAACAGGCCCTCTGGCCCACC
The DNA here is from genome assembly GCF_028641065.1 of Leucoraja erinaceus. Lineage (NCBI taxonomy): Eukaryota > Metazoa > Chordata > Chondrichthyes > Rajiformes > Rajidae > Leucoraja > Leucoraja erinaceus. Next base: position 22,310,866 of record NC_073390.1, on the reverse strand, counting down.
GAGCTCACACCGACCACCAAGTATCACCGATATACTAGTTTCATGTTGCCACAATTTCACATCCTACACTAGGGGGAATTTACCGAAGCCGATTAACCTACATCCTGCACTTGGAATGTGGGAGGAAACTCGAGCATCTGGAGTAAACCTACGTGATCACAGGGAGAATGTACAAATCCGTACGGACAGTACCCGTAGTCAGGATCGAACCTGTGTCTCTGGTGCTATAAGGCAGCAGCTGTACCGCTGTGCCACTGTGCCACCCAAGTAGTTGAGGCAAATACAAATAACAACATTTAAAAGACATTTGGACAGGTACATGGATGAGAAAGGTAAGAGGTAGGTGGGTTAGATGCGGGCAGGTGGGACTAGTGTAAATGGGGCATCTTGTTTGGCATGGATGAGTTGTTTCCGTGCTGTATGTCTTTATGAGCAGGCTCTTTAAATGGGATCGAAGCATAGAAAATAGGTGCAGGAGTAGGCCATTCAGCCCTTCGAGCCAACACTGCCATTGGCTGATCTTTCAAAATCAGTGCCCCGTTCCTGCTTTCACCCTATATCTCTTGATTCCCTTAGTCCTAAGAGCTATATCTAACTATCTCTTGAATATATCCAGTGAATTGGCCTCCACTGCATTCTGTGGCTAGAGAATTCCAGATTCACAACTCTCTGGGTGAAAATGTTTTTCCTCATCTCAGTCCTAAATGGCCTACTCCTTATTCTTAAACTGTGACACCTGGGTCTGATCTCCCCCAACATCAGGAACATGTTTCCTGCATCTAGCCTGTCCAATCCCTTCAGAATTTTACATGTTTCGATAAAATTCCCTCTCATCCTTTGAAATTCCAGTGAATTTGAGCCCTGTCGGTCCATTCTTTCATCATATGTCAGTCCACCATCCTGGGAATTAACCTGGTGAACCTATGCTGTACCCCCTCAATAGTGAGAATCGATAGTTAGGGGTCGGACAGGCTAGATGCAGGAAGATTGTTCCCGATGTTGGGGAAGTCCAGGACAAGGGGACACGGTTTAAGGATAAAGGGAAAATCCTTTAGGACCGAGATGAGAAAAACATTTTTCACACAGAGAGTGGTGAATCTCTGGAATTCTCTGCCACAGAAGGTTGTTGAGGCTAGTTAATTGGCTATATTTAAGAGGGAGTTAGATATGGCCCTTGTGGCTAAAGGGATCAGGCGGTATGGAGAGAAGGCAGGTACGGGATACTGAGTTGGATGATCAGCCATGATCATATTGAATGGCGGTGCAGGCTCGAAGGGCCGAATGGCCTACTCCTGCACCTATTTTCTATGTTTCTATGATAGCAAGAATAGAGAAGGATCTGTCCTCTGCCCTGGGTGAGGCCAGTCATTAGCTACTATTGTTAGAGTCACACTGCTCTACAGTAACCCTGCTGTTTAATAATTGGGTCAGGCTGCCCTGATTGTAGAACAAACTGTTAAATCAAACACAACAACAATTTGTGTTGTACCTTCAACATAGTAAACTAACAAGACACATTCGGGCAGTTGTTCAAAAGCTTGTTGACGGCTCTGGCTGGAGAGGACAGTTAATGATGGTACAGGCACAACATTTAACAGATATTTGGACAGGGACACGAGTAGAAAATGTTCAGAGGGATATGGGCCAAATGGAACTAGTTTAATTGGGGCACCTTGGTCAGCATGGACAAGTTGGTTCCGTGTTGTTCGACTCTATGAAGATTATTTAGGAGGACAGATTGATGGAGAGGCAGATAGATATGGGATGAAATTCCAGAGTCTTTAAACTAATTGCTTCTAGTACTCAGCTGAGGGGTAGAATCTTGATGAGAACAGTTGATGATGGGGGACACAAATAAAATGTGACAAATGTAAATTTCCTCTCTTCTCTATCCAGATGCATGGTCTTGACTTGAAACCTCGACAATTCCTTTCTCACCAGTCTTTTACCCAGAGTAAATCGAGAACAAGAGGACATTGGTATAAGGTGAGGGGAGAACAAGAGGGGCAACTTATTTTACACAAAGGGTGGTGGGTATATGGAACGGGGTGCTGGCAGAGGTTGTTCTGTCAAATACTATCGCAAAGTTTAAGAGACATTTAGACAGGAACATGGATAGGATAGGTCCATTTACATCAATGGGACGATGGTGGGAGAGTCAAAAACCTCAAATTCCTAGGCAAGCATATTTCCGACGATCTTTCCTGGACCCAGCACACTGATGCAATCATAAAGAAAGCACATCCGCACCTCTACTTCCTGAGAAGATTACGGAGATTCGGTATGTCATAGAGGATTCTCTTAAACTTCTACAGGTGCATGGTAGAGATCATATTGACTGGTTGCATCGTGGCCTGGTTCGGCAACTTGAACATCCAGGAGTGGAAAAGACGGCAAAAAGTTGTAAACACTGCCCAGTCCATCACCGGTTCTGACCTTCCCACCAGCGAAGGGATTTATTATAAAGGCAAACTCAAAAAGGCAGTCAACATCATCAAAGACCCACACCATCCTGGCCACACACTCATCACACTACTGCCATCGGGAAGAAGGTACAGGAGCCTGAGAACTGTAACGTCCAGGTTCAGGAACAGTTTCTTCCCTACAGCCATCAGGCTATTAAACACTACAACCTCATAAGCTATGAACTACAATAGACTTATTATTATTATTAATGCACTGTTATTGTTTGTTTTTTTTTTCCCTGAGTTTTTGTTATATTATTTATTATGATTACATATTCTATTGTGCTGCAGCAAGTAAGAATTTCATTGTTCTATCTGGGACATATTATAATAGCTTATATTATAATATAATTCTTAATAATAGCGGAGTCAGGGGATATGGGGAGAAGGCAGGAACGGGGTACTGATTGGGGATGATCAGCCATTGAATGGCGGTGCTGGCTCGAAGGGCCAAATGGCCTACTCCTGCACCTATTGTCTATAATAAAACACTCTTGACTCTTGACTAGAGGAATATGGGCCAAATGCAGGCAGGTGAGACTAGTGCATGTCAGTCAACATGGACAAGTTGGGCTGAAGAACACGCTACAGTATATGACTATAACTCTAAGATACTGCCTGACCCACAAAGTTCCTCCAGCAAAAGAGGGATATGGACCAAACGCAGACAGGTGGGACTAATGTAGATGGGGCATTTTGGTCAGTAGAGGCAAGTTGGGCTGAAGGGCCTTTATCCCAGGCTGTGTGATTCTAAAACTACAAGGATTCAGGTTGAATTTCAAACGGTTGCCAAGATAAATGGGCAAAAGGTACAGAGTGAAGGCTACATCATGTTAATGATTAGAAACGGGTGTTTGTCGACTCTGCTACAGAGGGGCACGATTGTCAATGAATTTAAATCACACGATTGAGAATAATAGAATGCTTTGTAATGGGAATGTCTACAAATTACTGCAGGAGGTGATAAAGTCCATTCAGAGCCAGATTACCATGGAACGTAATAAAGTCGTTATAGAGAAGTTATTGCTTCTGTTGAGGGAGTGGGTAGAGGAACAAAACTGGAATTGGCCAGTTCAACTATGAAGTCAGAAACTATTTAACAAAAGAAAAAGGGCAAATCTCCTGGCAAAAAAAAAAAAACTGTATCTCCTGGCAAAAATAAGCTGAAGTTTGAAGGGTCTCGACCGGAAAAATCATCTCTTCACATTCTCCCGAGCTGCTGCCTGACCCACTGAGTTACTCCAGCATTTTGTGTCCTTTTTCTTGAACTAGCATCTGCAGTTCATTGTATCTTCTATCGAGGGTTTTGTCTAGTTTAGAAGTACAACATGGAAACAAGCCCTTCGGCCCATCGAATCCATGCCGACCACCGATCACCCGTTCACACTAGTTCTATGTTATCCCACTTTAGTTTAGAGATACAGGGTGGAACATCCCTACACACCTGTACATCTTTGTGATTGTGAATTGTGGACTCGGTTGACTGAAGCATCTGTTTCTATGCTGTTTCTTTTAATGAATGAATCAATCAATCAAAAAATACACAAAATAATCAACAGGCAGCATTCAGGAATATTAAAACTATTCCTGTGACCTACACCATCTCTACAACCCTTTGAGAGATCAAGAAAGGTTTCACCCAAAAGATTCTGAAGGAGGGTCTCGACCCGAAACACCACCCATTCCTTCTCTCCAGCAATGCTGTCCTGCTGACTTACTCCAGCTTTTCGTGTTGATCTTCGGTTTAAACCAGAATCTGCAGTTCCTTCCCACACATTTCTCTAATTGTTAATGATTTTAGAGGTACAGCATGGAAATAGGCAATGATTCCCACAGATTCACCACCCTCTGGCTAAAGAAATTCCTCATCCCTTTTCTAAAGGCATGTCCTTTTATTCTGAAGCCTCTGGTCCTAGACTCTCCCACGTGCCTTGCACGTCCCTTTTAAACTTTGCCCCACTCACCTTAAACCTATGGTTCCTCATATTTGATGTTTCCATCCTAAGAGAAGGGTTTTGGCTGGCAACCCTCTCTATGCCTTTCATAATTGTAATACGGGGCATTTAGTGTAACAGAAATGTCATATGAATGTAAATGCAACCAACCATTGTCAGAAGCAGACAGCTCTGCACAGCAATTGTAATGACCACCACACATCACAGCATTAAGGAATGTTCTAAAGTACTCCTGATGTACAAATTAATAAGTACATAAGTCATGGGAGCAGAATTAGGCTACTCAGCCCATCACGTCTACTCCGCCATTCAATCATGGCTGATCCATCTTTCCTTCTCAACCCCATTCACCTGCCTTTTCCCCATAACCCCTGACACCTTTACTAATCAAGAGCCTGTCAATCTCCTCTTTAAAAATACCCAATGACTTTGCCTCCACAGCCGTCTGTGGCAATTAATTCCACAGATTCATCACCCTTTGGCTAAAGACATTTCCCTTCATATCCATTTTAAAGGTACGTCCTTTTATTCTGAGGCTGTGTCCTCTATTCATATACTCTCTTACTAGTGGAAACTTTCTCCCTGCATCCACTATATTCAGGCTTTTCACTATCTGTAAGATTCAAGAGGTCGCCCCTCATTCTTCTAAACTTCCAGCGAGTACAGGCCCAGTGGCGTCAAACGCTCATCATATGTTGACCAGTGCCTTATAAAAACCCTTAGCATTGCATCCTGCCTATCACTACTCACAACATTCTAAATGCGTTCTGACCAGTGCCTTATAAAAACCTTAGCATTGCATCCCTGTACTTCTGATGTAAAAATAAAATGACGTTGAACTGACGTTGGCTCCAGTCTTTTTTTTTTAACCTCCTGTCCACTTTTACCTCATTTTGTTTTTGTGCGTATTCCATACTGACCCAGTCTCGGTTTTCCTATAAATATTGCCATTGCATTTCACCAACGATCCCAACACCATGGAAGATCCACAGAGACTCGTTCCACGTGGGTCAGGTAGGAACCAAAGAAAAGACAATGAAAGGGGACCTTGGATCGGGTGACTCACTTGCTGCTGGATCTGTGCACGTCAATGATGTTGGAGAACAGATGGTGCCTCTCGGTTTTGGTCATGGTCAAGTTCAAGGCTTCGGAGTTCTTAAACATTCGAATGAGGATCTCCAGGCTCAGCATGTAAGAGTGTTCGGACGATATCACCTCAAAAATGGCCTGTGGATACAGAACGCATTGACTGCTCAGAGAGAGGAAGGTAGGAACAGGATTGGTTCAGGTTTATTATTGCTGCATGTACCAAGGTACAGTGTGAAGCTTTGTTTTGCATGCAATCCAATCAGATCAGATAATGTCAAACATAAATACAATCAAGTACGATATGTAGATTAAAGGGGAAGATACAGAATGCAGAATATAGTTCTCAGCATTGTAGCACAGCAGTTCCATGGACAAAGTCCAATATCCACAATGGGGTAGAGGCAAATCAGACAGTACCCTAGCACATGGAAGGACCACTCAATCCTGATAACAGAGGGGAAGAAGCTGTTCCTGAGTATGTTGGTGCACGCTTTCAAGCTTCTGTACGTCTGCCTGACAGGAGTGGGGGAGAGGAGTAAGGACATGACTTATTTAAGGTAGACAAAAATGCTGGAGAGACTCAGCGGGTGAGGCAGCATCTATGGAGCGAAGGAATAGGCGACGTTTCGGGTTAATTTAGTTTCGAGCAACGGGCTCTTCGGCCCACCGAGTCCGCGCCGACCAGCGATCACCGCACACAAGCACTATCCTTACACACTAGGAACAATTTTACAATATCTTTACACCAAAGCCAATTAATCCACAAAGCTGCACGTCTGGAGCGTGGGAGGGATCCAGAGAACAACACCCGTAATCAGGATTCAGATAAACAAATGTAAAGGACGGCACGGTGGCGCAGCTGTAGAGTTGTTGCCTTATAGCGCTTGCATCACTAGAGACCCGGGTTCCATCCCCACTACGGGTGCTGTTTGCACAGAGTTTGTACATTATCCCCATGGGTTTTTTCCGAGATCTTCGGTTTCCTCCCACACTCCAAAGACATACAGGTATGTAGGCAAATTGGCTTGGTTTATTGTCCCTAGTATGTGTTGGATAGTGTTAATGTGCGGGGATCGCTGGTCAGTGCAGACTTGGTGGGCCGAAGGGTCTGTTTCTGCGCTGTATCTCTAAACTAAACTAAAAAAAGAATAATTTATTTACTTGTTCACAAGGGTGGAGAGGAAAGAGAGCTCGTGGAGACAGTGAACCTTCAATTGAAAGATTTTTCCCTTTATAACTGTAGCCTATGTAATGCTGGCTCAGACCATAAACCATTATAGCCACAGAAAACTGTAGCCAGCAGGGAGAGGATTCTGGTTTAATAAATGGTTCGTATCATAAAAATGGTAATAAAACTCTAATATGAATTAAAGTGATCTTTATTATCCATAGATGGCAATAGCTCGAAATGCAGATATTTATTCGACATTCTTAACTGGTTTACTCCCACACTCCCAAGACGCACAGGTTTATAGGTTAATTGGCTTTGGCAAAAATTGTAAATTGTCTCCAGTGTGTAGAATAGTGCTAGTGTGCAGGGTGATCGCTGGTTGGCGCAGACTAGGTGGGCTGAAGGGCCTGTTTCAGCGTTGTATCTCCAAACTTAACTAAAGTGCTAGATGAACTCAGCAGGTCAGGCAACATCTCTGGAGAAAAGGAACAGGTGACATTTCAGGTCAGAACCCTTCTTCAGGCTCATTCTGATCCGAAACGTCACCTATTCCTACAAACCTGTACGTCTTTGGAGTGTGGGAGGAAACGGGAGCATCCGGAGAAAACCCACGTGGTCACAGGGAGAACTTACCAACTCCACACAGACCAGGTCAGGATCGAACCTGATTCTCTAACACTATGAGGCAGCATCTCTACCACTGCACTACCATGCCACCTCCACCATTATCTCCTTAAAGTGTATTATATTGTGCTCACTATTGACACAATGCTCCATCTGGAAGTCAACTATTGAACAAAGAATGATTCGTACCTCCTGTCTCTTCCTCTCCTCTTGGCTGATTGACTGTAAAATCCCACTCTTCCTCACCTGAAAGAAAAATGACGCACAGATTATTTCCAAACATTACATCCTTGTGAACAAAATTCAATTCAATAATTCTTTATTGTCCCCTGTACCTAGGTAATGAAATGCTTTGTTTTGGACACAACCCGGTAAAATCATACAGCAAACCTTACCCAGGCAGTACATGAGAGATGCCATATTTTGGCACCACCAAAGTTACAAAAGTAGCTTTTCTTGAATAGAAATTAGGTGCAGGAGTAGGCCATTCGGCCCTTCGAGCCTGCACCGCATGATCTACATTAATCTATAACATGGATCATAGTTGGTACATTGTGCAGATGAGGGTTAATCTGTGCAGGTGAGGGTTAGTTTAGTTTTGTTTAGGACTGTCACGTGTACCGAAGTACCCTGAAAAGCTTTTTTGTTGCATGCTATCCAGAGTACAGATACAGGATAAAGGGAATGATGTTTAGTGCAAGATAAAGTCCAGTAAAGTTTGACAAAAGATAGTCTGAAGGTCTCCAATCAGGTAGGTAGGTCAGGACTGCTCTCTAGTTGGTGATAGGATGGCTCAGTTGCCTGATAACAGCTGGGGAGAAACTGTCCCTGAATCTGGAGGTGTGCGTTTTCACACTTCTGTACCTCTTTATCGGACTTGATCTTACATTAACGTTATACCCTTTATCTGTATCAGTACGCTGTGGACGGCTTGATTGTAATCATGTACAATCTTTCCGCTGACTGTGCAACAAAAAAACAACTTTTCACTGTACCTTGGTGTACATGACAATAAAATAAACTAAAGGGCAGCACACTGACTCAGCGGTGGAGCTACTGCCTTATAGTGACTAAGACAGGGTTCGATCCTGACTACGGGTGCTGTCTGTATGAAGTTTTACGCTCTCCCTGTGACCGTGTGGGTTTTCTCCGGGTGCTGCGGTTTCCTCACACACTCCAACAGCGTACAGGTTGTAGATTACTTGGTTTCTGTAAAATTGTAAATTGTCCCTAGCTATGGATAGTGCTAGTGTACAGGATGATCGCAGGTTGGCACGGACTCGGTGGGCCGAAGCGCCTGATTCTCTAAAGTCTAAACTAAAGGAAGGACTAGCATAGATGAGGCATCTTGGCCGGCATGAACAAGTAGGGCTGAAGGGCCTGATTCTGTGCTGTATGACATGTGACTCTATTTCTGGAGCTTCGTCTTTTTTTTTTTTAGTGACACAGTTGGACATTGGTTTGACACCAGCCAAAGCTCATTCCTAATAGATACTCAGTGAACAGAGAGATGCATGTGTTCCATTCTTAATATTCGGTTCCTCAGGTTACAGATCAGGGGTCAAAGGTCCCGCATCGATTCAGTTACTATGCCCGGAATCCCAGTCTGAAGAAGGGTCCTGACCCAACATGTCACCCATCCTTTTTCCCCAGAGATGCTGCCTGACCCGCTGAGTTATTCCAGCACTTTGTGTCTATCTTTGGTATAAACCAGCATCTGCACTTGGGTGCAACCTTGCACGGCTATGAATGGGAAAAATCCTGGAACTTTGCTCCTGCTGTTTCACAATGTTCTGGAATTTGCAGGGATTACATGGAGCAGCAACATTAAAGTGAGGGCAGTGCTGAGATGACCAAATTAAGCAACAATTTATATTTATATCGAAACCTTCATCTCCACAGGTTTTTGTGTCATCAACGTATGAAGTGTCGTCAAACTTGGAGAAGAAAAATCTGCTGAGGCATTTTTGATTCGTAGAGGTTGGTTGAATGGAGAATATAATCCACATTCCATCTAATCTGTTTTCAGCAAGATCCCAATGCAGGGCGGCACAGTGGAGGTGCCGGCTCGCAGCACCAGAGACCCTCCTGGAATCTCCCGATCGACCCCGAAGACCGGGAACGGTTGTGGAGGGAGTCGGCGATGGCAGCGGATGTTTGTCAAAGGGCTGTTTTCAAGATGGCGGTGGACAGAGAAGGGGATCGGTGCTGCCAGGACTACGGGCATTTAATGCCAATATCGGACTCTGTTCCCTTAATAATTTTGTGGGGGCCAGAAATGCGACCACTCTTTGTGTTCTGCCTCGGTGAAGTTTACTATTACACTACACGTTACACTTTTATACTTATCTGTGATTGTGCTTATCTATAGTATGATTTTACCAGATTGTATGCAAAGCAAATCATTTTACTTTACCTAGGTACATATGACAATAAGATATCATTTATCTTTTTTTTAGAATTTGGAGACACAGTGCCTTTTGGCCCATTGAGTCCACGCTGATCAGCTATCCCTGTACATTAGCACTATCCTACACACTAGGGACAATTTACAATCTTTACCAAAGACAATTAACCAACGAACGTGTTAGTTTGAGGAGTGTGGGAGGAAACCAGAGCACCCGGAGAAAAATAATACGGTCACGGGGAGAACGTTCAAAGTCCGTACGGGCAGCACCCGTAGTCAGGATCAAACCCGGGTCTCTGGCACTCAACTCAGGCGAAGCCCCAGAAATAGAGTCATTGTGTCAGCAACTCTACCACTCTGCCTCCATGATAATTGAATCATTCAATAAACTATCATTGATGAAGTGCAGATACGTTTGGGAGTGCACAGACTGACTGCCGCTCTGCTGTTTACGGTTGCAGTGTACGACATATTATCAGCATTCCAGGCATTCTTCCCAATCAAACCCACGGCACTGTTGTTGATTCTCTGGGGCAGATGCAACTCCTGGACCGTGGAAAATCTCCTCAGGAGCCGGCCAAGCGTCTCGATACCGGCAGAAAATGGTTTAGAGTCACACAGCACGGAAACAGGCCCTTCGGCCCAACTTGCCCATGCCAACCAAGATGCCCCGTCAACGCTAGTCCCACCTGCCCGTGCTCGGTCCAGTTCCCGCTAAACCTTAAGGATGCAAAGTGTTGGAGCAACTCAGCAGGTCAGGCAGCATCCCTAAAGAACATGGATAGGTGACATTTCGGGTCGAGACCCTTCTTTTGACTCTAAAGAAGGGTCTCAACGGGAAACAAAACTACACAAAGTGTTGCAGTAACTCAGGATCTCAGGAGAACATGGATAGGTGACGTATTGGGTTGGAACCCTTCAAAGGGCGGATGAGTTCTAGCGAGCCAACGGCCATCCACACTTCAGTAGAAGTTGCGATCACTGTTGTACATAGCATTGTAAGGAATGATGATAAAGTACACACACCCAAAGTCCTATACTTCCAGCGGCGGAAGTCCGCAGGAACAGGAGGACAGAGACGTGTGGTGCGTCCATCACCGTACCCATTGGAAACCAGCACCACTGTGTCGCTAATGTTTTCACCAATGATGAATGAATGAACCCTTCATCAGACTGATTGTGGTGGGGGTGGGGTGGAGGCAGCTGGAAGAGGGGTGGGGCAAAGCCTGGCAAGTGCTCAGCGGATACAGATGAGAGGAGTTTTCATTGGCTGAGGGTTGAACAAAGGCCAGAGATGTAGAGGCAAATGGCAGTGAGATAGAGATCAGGAGAGAAAAGATGTGAAGACGAAGGAAGGGATGGAGGTGGAAGGAGACGGGTGAGGGTGTGGTGGGGGAGGGGGGAAAGGCAGAGTGGGATTGCGGGAGAAATGGGGTGTGCAAATAGAGGGGGCACAAGGAACCTTGGTCACATGATCAATACCCCTCCACTCCCAGCACATCCATGCACCTTTCTAAAAGCCTTTTAGTTTTGTTTAGCAATACAGCATGGAAACAGTCCATTGGCCCACCAAGTCTGTGCTGACCAGCGACCAGCTGTAGCACACACTGCATGTACCAAAGCCAATTAACCTATAAATCCGTACATCATTAGGGTGTGGGAGGAAATCAGAGCGCCTGGAGAAAACCCACGTGGTCACGGGGAGAACGTACAAACACAGTACAGACTGCACCGGTAGTCAACACTTACACGCCAATTTCGTATCAGTCTGAGGCGTGAAATGTGAAGCCAGAGGAAGGAATATAGGTGGAAAGGGATGCGAGGAGGGGGAAGGGGAGAAAGGGGTGCGTATTCTGATGAGGCACTGGGAAGTGGGGGAGAAAAGTGGGGGGGGGGAGTCAGCGGTAAACTAAACGAAACAACGAAACATTATTCACGTTATTCTCTTTATCATGTATTTATACACGGTGGATGGCTCAATTGCAATCACGTGTTGTCTTTCCGTTTACAGGTTAGCATAGGGAAGGGGAAAGAGAGAAATGGGTGTGAATCCAGGTGGGGCACAGGGAAGAGAGGGGGGAAAGGCAGGGTCTGAAGAAGGGTCCCGACCTGAAACATCACCCATCCCTCTCCTCCAGAGATGTTGTCATTTTTCTTTTTGCAAAGAAGGCGTTGGGTCAGCTTTAACCTGCCTGGATCTCTTTGTGCCGTCTCCCATTCAGAGTCCCACACAGCCCATCACGGCAGTTTGTGAAGGTGATTAATGAGGTGACTTTTATTTCTACTGAATCGCGGAAGGACTGACTGACCCTTTCCCATCCTGCCCCCAAAGTTAATTCACTTGCCAACTACTACTATCCGTGTACTAATAAGTTAAAGGAGCAGATTAGGCCAGTCGGCCCATCGAGTCTACTCCGCCATTCAACATGGCTGATCTATCTTTCCCTCTCAACCCCATTCTCTTTCCTTCTCCGCATCACCCCTGACAACCTTACTAATCAAGAATCTGTCGATCTATGCCTGGAAAAATATCCATTGACGTCATGCACAGCCGTTTGTGGCAATGAATTCCACAGATTCACCACCCTCTGCCTAAATAAATTCCTCCTCATCTCCTTTCTGAAGGTACGTCCTTTTATTTTGAGGCTATGGCTTTTGGTACTAGACACTCTCCCACTAGTTGAAACATCCTCCCCACATCCACTCTATCCAGGCCTTTCACTAATCTGCAAGTTTCAATGAGGTGCCCCCTCATCCTTCTAAACTCCAGCGAGTCCAGGCCCAGTGCCATCAAACACTCATCATTTCTGCGATCATTCTTGTTAAACCTCCTCTGGACCCACTCCGATGTCAACACATCCTTCCTCAGATATGGGGCACAAAACTGCTCACAATACTCTACATGTGGACTGACCAGTGCTTTATTAAGCCTCAGCATTACATCCCTGTTTTCATATTCTATTCCTCTCGAAAAAATGCATTGTATTTGCCTTCCTTAAGGGCCTGTCCCACTGACGTGACCTTTCAGCAACTGTCTTCGACCTTCAAGCTCGAGGGCACTCGCCTGAAAAACCTCGAACTGGATCGACCGTCAGCGATGAAACCCCGAGCTGGATCGACCGACCGCGCACACACACACACACACATCGCAAAGGCAGGGGCCAGGGAAAGCGCTGTCTGAAATTCACACCCGCGATGAACAGAAAGGTATACGACGGCTGCACAGTATAAGTCCTTTAGAGAGCACGGGGGGGGGGGGGGGGGGGGGGGGGGAGAGGGGGGGGGAAAGAAGGGGGGAGAAGGAGTGGAGACACTTTTAAGAAGCCAGAATAAAGTTTAGCGGGCATTTTACCGACCGGTTGGTTTTCCTTGATCCTGAAAACTCCAATGAGCCAATTAAAATGCCCGGTCAGCGAAGGAGATTGCCTTCGGCTGCCCTCGACTGCCTGTAACTAAATAGCGACCCCACTCCACTGCACTACGAGTTCAAAAGAACCATGCCGACCAATTTTTACTCGTGAAAATATTTCAACATGCTGAAAGATTTTCTGCAACCTAGCTGAGGCAGCGAGTAGGCGGGAACTTCCCTCGAGTATGAAGGAGAGTTCCAGTGACCTCATAGGACCTCTTAGGACCACGTGTCGACCATGCTGCGAGTTTAAGTCGAGGGCAAACTCTTCTAAATTCGCAGATTAGGTCGCTGCAGTGGGACAGCCCCTTTACTGCTGATTCAACTTGCAAGCAGAAATGTGACTCCCAACAGAAATATCAAGATGATCTTTAAAAAGTCCTTACCTTCCTTGCGGCCCTCATTCTGAACTGCGGTGGGGAACTGACAGGCAGCTTGTCTAACAGGGGCAAGTCACACTCAGAAGATGCATGGGGACAGAGGGGCGAGTGTTACTGCCTCTGTCGCTGCCTCTCCCTCGGCAAACTCTGGTCCATACACAAACGCACAGGAGACCCGACCGCACCACTGTTTTATCGGCCTTCCAGTCTCCCGTTCGCAGAGACGGATGAAAAGAGGCCTAACCTCTGACCTCCACGCGGCCCTTCAGAAAATCCAGGGTTGGCCGGATTAAATACAATATAAACGATTGCCCCGGACTCTCCCTGCCGACCGGCCTGTACCCTCGCCAAGAATTCTCTGGTCTCTTCCAAGCGTATTTAACATGGAGAGAGAGAGAGTGGCTGCCTGTTACTTCATTCCATTAGCATTCCACTGCTGATTTGTGCACTGCATGAATATATCCATACAATCACGCAGGCTACTGGTTTAACAAGCTAGAAAATGTCTTGAAGGACCTTAGGACCTTTGTTTCGGTTCAGTCCTTGCTCGATCTCTGTCGTGTATCCTATGTGACGGATCACTCTGCGATTCCACACAGCTCACCTCCTCCCCGTTTTCAAAGCGACCACAAAGCCCTCTAACATACGGCTGCCAATTCCCAGCCAAGAACCGGGGAGGGGGGGGAGACGGGACACAGAAACGGTTTTGTCTTTTAAATCAAGTTCCTTCAATTGATATGCGTCCTGGCGTAATGGGTTACACCAGCGTGGTGGTTTAGTTAACAGCTAGAGATCTGGATCAACGACGTAGAGACAAATTGCAGCTGGGAACATTTAGATTTAAGTAATTAAACTTTGTTAACAAGCCAGAGTCAGTAACAGCGATGACAACTGGAGTATTGTTACAGTCCAGACGCAAGGAACTGCAGATGCCAGTTTACAACAAAAAAAAAGACGGCAATTGCTGGAGTAACTCAGCAGGTCAGGCAGCATCTCTGGAGAACATGTTATCCGGATAAAGAAAAGGACACAGTGCTGGAGTAACTCAGAGGGTCAAAAAACATCCACTTGGATTTCCTCTGGGTGTTCTGGTTTCCTCCCACATCCCCAAGATGTGCATATCAGTAGATTAATTGGCTTCTGTAAATTGCTTCTAGAATGTGGGCAAGGAGTAGAGGATGTGGATGTGGGGAGAATAACAATGGAATTTGTGGTAGAGCATAGAACAAGAACAGGCACTACAGCCTACAGTGACCGTGTTGAACACAATGCCAGGTTAAACTAATCTCATCTGCTTGCATGTATGTGACTCATATCCCACCATTCCTTGTGTATCCTTGTGCATATTTAAAAGCCTTAAATTCACTATCATATCTACCTTCACCATCAACCTTTCCATCTAAAAACATTGCCTCGCACAATCTTCAAATTTGCCCCTCTCACCTTAAAGCTATGCCCTCTAGTCTCTGACATTTCAACCCAGAGAAAGCTTTGTACTCTCAATGCCATCTATGTCTCACACCATTTTATATGTCTCCTCTCAATCTCCTGACGTTCCAGAGAAAACGAAGAGAGTTTGTCCAAACCTAATAATACCCCTAATCCAGGCAGGATTCAAGCAGACCTCCGCTGCAACCTCTCCAAAGCCTCCAAATGTTTCTAGAACTGCACACAAAACTACAAATGCAGCCTAACCAACATTTTAGAGAACTGCGTAATGACCTCCTGATTCTTATATGCAATGCCCCATTCGATGAAAGTGCCTTCAGTACCAGGGTATCCATGTAGACACAAGGAAGTGTAGATATTGTTTTAGAATAGTTACAAAAGTGGGCATAAAGTGCTGGAGTAAATTAACAGGTCAGGCAGCATCTCTGGAAAACATGGACAGGTGACGTTTCAGGCGGGACTCTTCTTCAGATATCCTTGTGTTGGATTAGTGCAAGCATGTACTCAGTGAGCCAAAGGGCCTGTTTCTGTGCTGTCACTCTTTGTAGGCAGAGTGGCACACTGCTGCCTCACAGTGCCAGAGACCCGGGTTCAATCCTGACCGCGGGTGCTGTCTGTGTGAAGTTTGTATATTCTCCCTTTGACCGTGTGGGTTTTCTCTGGGTGCTCTGGTTTCATGCCATACTTCAAAGGCGTGCATGTTTGAAGGCTAATTGACATCTGTAAAATTGTAAATTGTTCCTCGTATGTAGGACTGTGCTAGTGTAAGGGGTGATCAGTGGTCAGCATGGACTCGGTGGGCCGAAGGGCCTGTTTCCGCACTGCATTGCTCAATGACTCTATTCCAAGCACAACGACACAAACACCCAAACAGCGTAACTGTCGAGCTAGGTTAGTTCACCTACCACAGATAGTTGGCTCCAGGAGCAGCGAATAGGTCTGAACTGCACCACAATCTTCTCCTCCGACCTCTGCTCCTCCGACTGTCCACTTTGATCTGAGTCTTCATCCGAATCCCCATTATTCAGAGTCAGCGCCTTCTCCTTATAGTTTTGATAAAGAACTGCATTTCCTGCAATTAAATCAACAGCATTTAGAACACAAAGGCATGCATTTCTACTGCACATTTAACAAGCGCAGGAATTCATGGATATACATTGCAGCAAACACACTCCAATAGCCCAATTTGGGGCCACAGTGGCACAGCACTAGACTAGCTGCCTTACAGCGCCAGAGACCCGGGTTCGATCCCGACCACGGGTGCTGTCAGTATCGAGTTGTACATTCTCCCAGTGATTGTGTGGTTTTTCTTCCAGGTGCTCTGGATTACTAAAAAAGACGTACAGGTTTGTACGTTCATTGGCTTCTGTAAATTGTCCCTAGTGTGTAGGATAGTGTTATTGTACGGGGTGAATGCTGCACAGCACGGACCCGGCAGAGTTTATTCAATAAATCGGATAAACTGGAAGTTCTGATAATGCTGCCTCTCCCAACATTGGTTCCAATCTTCCTCACTCTAGAAACATAGAAACATAGAAATTAGGTGCAGGAGTAGGCCATTCGGCCCTTCGAGCCTGCACCGCCATTCAATATGATCATGGCTGATCATCCAACTCAGTATCCCGTACCTGCCTTCTCTCCATACCCCCTGATCCCCTTAGCCACAAGGACCACATCTAACTCCCTCTTAAATATAGCCAATGAACTGGCCTCAACTACCCTCTGTGGCAGAGAGTTCCAGAGATTCACCACTCTCTGCGTGAAAAAAGTTCTTCTCATCTCGGTTTTAAAGGATTTCCCCTTTATCCTTAAGCTGTGACCCCTGGTCCTGGACTTCCCCAACATCGGGAACAATCTTCCTGCATCTAGCCTGTCCAACCCCTTAAGAATTTTGTAAGTCTCTCTTTGAGATGCTCCAACATGAGGATTTGATGAGAACAAGAGGGTGATGGGTATACGGAACGAGCTGCCAGTGGAGGTAGTTAAGGCAGGTACTGCAATAGCATTTAAAATACACTTAGATAGCTACATGGATAGGAAAGATTTAGAGGGAAATGAGCCAAATATAGGCATTCTGACCCAAACAACATTTACCAGAATGCTGCTTGTGTTAGAGGGTTTCAGCTACATGAAGAGGTTTTATAAAGATGGATTGTTTTCTCTGGAATGTCAGAGGTGGAGAGGAGACATGATAGAGTAAAAAAAGGATGAGAGACATAGACAGAACCTTTCTCACAGGTTTAGAAATGTCCAACACTAGAGGGCAAAGCTATAAGGCGAGAGGGGGAAATTTAGTGGAGATGTGCGGGGCAGGTTTTTTCACACAGAGAGAGGTGGGTTCCTGGAATGCATTGCCGACAAATTCTCATCATAGGCTAACTTAATATACATTTTTGTAAACCTCCTCTGGACCCTCTCCAGAGCCAGCACATCCTTCCTCAGATATGGTGCCCAAAATTGCTCACCATATTCCAAATGCAGCCTTAGCAGCACCTTATAGGGCCTCAACATTACATCCCTGTTTTCGTATACAAGCCCTCTTGAAATAAATGCTATCATTGAGTTTGCTTTCTTTACTACCGATTCGACTTGCAGATTAACTTAATGGGAATCCTGCACCAGCACTCCAAAGTTCAGTTTTCTGGATTCATACCCGATTTAGAAAATAGTTTACACCTTTATTCCTATTGCGAAAATTCACGACTCCACACTTTGCTACACTATATTCCATCTGCCACTTCTCTGCCCACTCTCCGAACCTGCCCAAGTTCTTCTGCAGAGACCCTGCTTTCTTTACATTACCTCCCCACCATCATATTTCATATCATCCGCAAACTTTGCCACAAAGCCTTCAATCCCCTCATCCAAATCATTAATTTACAACGTGAAGCATACAGGCCCCAGCACCAACCCTTGCGGAATGCCACTAGTCACTACCAGAAAAAGCTCCCTTTATTGCCATCTCTTTGTCTTCTGCCATCCAGCCAACTTGCTATCCATGTTAGTATCTTCCCTTTGATGCGATGGGCTCTCATCTTCCTAAGCAGCCTAATGTGTGGCACCTTATCAAAGGCTTTCTGAAAATCTAAGTAAACATCTACTGACTCTTCTTTGTCTGATCTGCTATTTACTTCTTAAAAGAATTCCAGCAAATTTGTCAAGCAAGACCTCCCCTTCACAAAGCCATGCTGACTTTGGCCTATTCCTCCTCATCTCCTTTATTCTGAGGCTGTGGCCTCTGGTCCTAGACTCTCCCACTAGTGGAAACGCCCTCTCCACATCCACTCTATCAAGGCCTTTCACTATTCGGTGAGTTTCAATGAAGAGCCCCCTCATCCTTCGAAACTCCAGCGAGCACAGGCCCAGTGCCGTCAAATGCTCATCCTATGTTAACCCAATCATTCCTGAGATCATTCTCGTAAACCTCCTCTGGATCCTATCCAACGGCAACACATCCTTCCTAACATACGGGGCCCAAAACTGCGCACAATACTCCAAATGCTGTATAAAGCCTCAGCATTACATCCCTGTTTAGCACCATGGCAACACTTCAGAAATTTCTCTGGTCAAAGCTGCCAGCTTTGACTGAATATATTCATCACGTCAGCACTTCACACAATCTCCCACACCCCCACCACTCTTCCCTTACTTGGTTAATGCCAATCTTTCCATTTCTATTTAACGATGGAAAAAGACTTCATCAACCAGATTTTCGCTGTTGTAGCAGGTTTTCTTTCTTCCACATCGCTACCCCTCCCTATTTCCAATCCATTTGCAGCTAATTAGCAAAGAAGTTCCCAGGAAATTCTGCAAGACATCATTTATTTGACACTCCAGAGATTTATTTTCTTGGTTCAGTTGCAATGCGCAGAGCCAGACAGTCTGAGGAAGGGTCCCGACCCAAATCGCCACCCATCCTTTTTCTTCAGAGATTCTGCCTGGCCAGCTGAGTTATTCCAGCACATGTACAAAGCTGCAGCAAAAAGCATGCTATCCAGATCAGATAATACTATAAATAAAATACAACCCTTCTCGAGAAGGGTTCCGACCTGAAACGTCGTCCATGCATTTTCTCCAGAGATGCTGTCTGACCCGCTGAGTTACTCCAGCAATTTGTGTCTATCTTTGGAATAAACCAGCATTGTTCCTACGTTGCTAAAACCATCAAGTTCTTGAACCAACCTGCACAACCCTAATCCTACATCGGCAACGGAACACCATGGACCACCTCTTGCACTATGTGGAATTGTTTTCCAATTATGTTTCGGCACTGATGTCTTGTTTCTTGGAGAGTGCTTTTCTTTTCACTGTCTGGTAGAATCTATGTACAATTTATGATGTGGTATGTGGTCTGAGTCTGTGCCTGTGATGCTGCTGCAAGCACGATATTCATTGTACCTGTACCTCACCATACCTGTACAGATGGCAATAAACTTGACTTGTCTTGAGCCTTAGCGTAAGCCGGAAGAGTATAGAGAAGATTTTACGAGAATATTTGATAAGAGAATATTGCCATTTTCGAGGGTCTGAACTGTAGGTAGAGATTGGGCAGCCTAAGACTTTATTCCTGGGAGCACAAGAGGATGAGGAGTGATCTGATAGAGGTGTAGAAAATCACAAGGGAAATAGATAGAGTGAATGAGAGGGAAATCTAAGGCGTAATTTTTTCATACAGAGAGTGGTCGGTATATGCCACGAGCTGCCAGAGGAGGCAGTTGTTGGTGGTACTACAACAACTTTAAAAAAACATTTGGGCGGGTACATTGATAAGAAAAGTTTAGAGGGATATGGGCCAAGGTGGGACTAGTGTAGATGGGGCAATTTGGTTGGCATGGGCAGGTTGGGCATTGGGTTTGTTTCTGTGCTGGATGACTCTATGATGTGCAGGGCAATTGCTTGTATCGATTCATTCATTTATCCATTCACTCATTTATTCATCGATTTACTTATGCATCTATTTGCCTATTTATTTATCCATATATGTATCTATTTGCTTATATTTTCATTTATTACTACGCACAGAGGGTGGTGGGTGCCTGGAACTCACTGCCAGGGGTGGTGGTGGAGGCAGATACAATAATGGCGTTGAGATAGGTACGTGGATATGCAAGGAATGGAAGGATATGGATCACCTGTAGTCAGAGGAGATGACTTTAACTTGGCATCATGTGCAGCACAGACATCATGGGCAGAAACCCATTAAGTTTCTTAGGCTGCACTGATCTAGGTTTTATGATTAAATGAATTGAAAACGTCATCTGGTAACAAAGGATGTCACTGTAAGAAGAAGCTATAAAACTAGCACTGATAAACCGATAACAAATGAATTGATGTTTGCTGCCAATACTGGAGGACGTGCCCAGTGTGCACATATCACCTAACTATCACTGGTTAACCATTCTCTTGTGTACTTTTACAGAAGAGAACATTGTGTACCTGGTCGACACAAAGTGCTGGAGTAACACAACGGTTCAGGCAGAATCTCTGGAGAACATGGATAGGTGACGTTTCGGGTTGGGACCCTTCTTCAGACAATGTAGGGGGTGTGGGTGAAGAAGGATCTGGAGGCAAGACCAGAGCAAGACCAAATTAGGGTCGGCACCAAATGACCTTGGCCAGGGTGGAGCCTTGGTAGGCACCATTGTTGGCTTGGGAAGGTGTAGATGCAATGTGGGGAACTGCTGAACTAGTTAAACAACTAAGGTGGAGGAAGGGGGCAAGGCGGGGGAGGGGAATGTAAGAGAAGATAATTGAAATGAGAGAATTCAACATTCACCGCAAGATGGCGGTGGAAGCAAGCGCTGAGAAAACACAGGTGGTTGTGTTTTTCAAGGGCCTGAGCTATAGGGAGTGGTTGAGCAGGCTAGCACTGTGCACGAGGGTGAGGAGTGATCTTATAGAAGTGTACAACATCATGAGAGGAATAGATAGGGTAAATGCACAGAGTCTCTTGCCCAGGCAGTACAGTAGCACAGTGGTAGAGTTGTTGTCTTACAGCGCCAGAGACCAGGGTTCGATCCCGACTACAGGTGCTTGTCTGTACGGAGTTTGTACGTTCTCCCCGTGACCTGTGAGTGTTTTCTCCGAGATCTTCGGTTTCCTCCCACACTCCAAAGAGGTACAGGTTTGTAGGTTAATTGGCTTGGTATAAAATGTAATATAATTGTCCCGAATGTGTGTAGGGTTGTGTTAATGTGCGGGGATCGCTGGTCGGTGTGGACTTGGTGGGCCCATTGAAGGGCCCGTTTCTGCCCTCTATCTCTAAACTAAATAAACTGAATTGTGAACCAGAGTACGTAGGTTTACGGTGAGGGGAGAAAGATTTAACACCAATCCGAGGAGTAACTGCGTTCATTTACACAAAAGGTGGGGAGTGTATGGAACGAGCTTCCGGAGGAGGTAGTTGATGCAGTACCATTGCAATGTTTAAGAAACATTTGGACAGGTACATGGATAGGACAGGTTTAGAGGAATGTGGTCCAAATGCAGGCAGGTGCGACAAATGTAGATGGAAGATGTTGGTCGGTTTTGGCAATCTGGGCTGAAGGTCCTGTTTCCATGCTGTATGATTCTGTTCTCTATGGCTGTGGTTAAACTCTGGGTTAAAACATGGTCGTGGAGCAGTAGTAATCGCAGCGGGAGAGCAGGGAGAGAGAGTCTTGCAGAACTCCTAGCGATAAGAGGAAGAGAACTTCTTCAAAGTACGCATACCTCGAGGAGATTTTGCTACATAGTGGACCTGATTCTTGGATGGGACACAGGTTATAGTGACATGGTTATCAAATGTAACAGGGAGACTAAAGATGCCTCCTTTAAAGAGGTCACTTCCGCCAAAATAAACAAGAGCCTGATTTTCCACTTTGCTTACAATAGATGATAATGCCATTACATTTTGAAACTGTGCCTCTTTTAGCTGCCTTTTGTCCAAATAAAATTCCTTTGTCATCCTTTGGAAGCCAGCGTTAATCCCATAGAAACACCCTCCCTGCAAGCACAAAGGTGCTCAGGTAACATAGAACTCATGTCTTTCATGCCATTCAGTGTCTGTAGACAATGTACACCTCCATTGTACCTTGACACTATAAACCTTCATATTAACCTGTTGCTTAACAACATTTTCTGCCAGGCTTAAATTTGAAGCATGTTCTATTTATTTTTTCGCCACGTGGGCATCAAGGGCAAGGCCAGAGTTGTTATACTCAATCCTAGTGCCATCACAAATGGCCTTGGGTGGCACACAGTGATGCAGCAGTAGAGTTATTGCCTCTGGTAAATTTCCAATTTTACCGAAGCCAATTAACCTACAAACCAGTACGTCTTTGGAGTGTGGAAACCGGAGCACCCGGAGAAAACCTTTGTGGTCACGGGGAGAACGTAAAACTCCACACAAACAGCACCTGTAGTGAGGATCGAACCGGGGTCTCTGTAAGGCAACTCTACCTCTGCGTCACTGTGCTGACAGTGCGGCCCTCCCCCAGTTATGCGTCAGCCTAGGTATAGTGCCAGTGTGAGCAGTCAGCATTCACTCTGTTCTCAGCCATAAACCAAGCTTGCCTCCATCCCTACCGTAATGCAACATGACCCGATAGTCAGACACACAATGAGAGAGATTACCTTCTCCATCAAACGGTCCCTGTGTCGGCATCTGCTTCTTCTCCTGTTCCTATCCACAGGAAAAAAAAGAGAGATAGATAAAGGATGGTTAGTTTTCGGGATGGCAGATATACCGATGTGAGGCTCTCCTGCAGAGGAGCCAAAGGAGTGATCAGGAAATGAGTAAAGAGGATATGGTGCATCGGTAGAATGGCTGCCTTACAGTGCCAGAGACCGCTACCTTTCCCTCTCAACCCCATTCTCCTGCCTTCTCCCCATAACTTCTAACACCGTTATTGATCAAGAATCTATCAATCTCCGCCTTAAAAATATCAATCGACATGGCCCCCATCTGTGGCAATGAATTCCACAGATTCACCACCCTCTGACTGAAGAAATTCCTCATCTTCTCCTTTCAAAAGGTACATCCTTTTATTCTGTGCCTGTGCCCTCTGGTCTGAGACTCTCCCACGATGGGAAACATCTTCTCCACATCCACTCTATCCAGGCCTTTCACTATTTGATCAGTTTAAATGGTGTGCCCTCTCATCCTTCTAAACTCCAGCGAGTACAGGCCCACTGCTGTCAAACACTCCACACACGTTTTACGATCCAGGCTCCTTCCAGGGCCACTCAGAGAACATGCGCTTTGTTTTAAAGAGACAAAATACCATAGTTTAGGCTGCGCCCTTCACCGCCCCTCACTGTTCCACTTGCCAGATCTACACGACCTTCGTACAAGATAGATCTGTGTCCCCAGTACTAAACCCCAGTGATATACAGTGACAGACCTGACCCCATCAGTACAAAACGACAGTGTTATACAATGCACCACTTTGGTAACTTTAATTTTTGCACTATTGTGGTCTAGTTTACTTAGAATAACTGATAATTTGTTTTATATTTATTAGTCAAAACAGGAACTGCGGATTGCTGGTTTACACAGACCAACTGTTCTGAAGAAAGGTCCCGACCCAAAACGTCACCTATCCATGTTCCCCTGAGATGCTGCCTGACCCGCTGAGTTACTCCGGCACTTTGTGTCCTTTTATATTTATTGTTGTTGCTGTTGCATTTAATTGGTCTTTTATGGGACTTTACCCTGCACTATACATTATCCCCTTTACACTGTGGACGGCTGACTGCATGGCACGCAACAAAAAGCTTTTCACTGTACCTCGGTATACACAACTAAACTAAACCAAACTAGACTTTAGATTTTAGAGATACAGCACGGAAACAGGCCCTTCGGCCCACCGAGTCCGCGACAACCAGCAATCACCCCGTACACTAGCGCTATGTAACACCAGGGACAATTCAACATTTTTACCAAAGCCAATTAACCTACTAATCTGTACGTCTTTGGAATGTGGGAGGAAACCGGGGCACCCGGTGGAAAACCCACGCGGTCACCGGGAAAACGTACAAAGTCCGTACAGACAGCACCCGTAGTCAGGATCAAATCCAGATCTCTGGCGTTGTAACCACTAACCTAAACGCCACTAACCTGACCACCACTAAACTAAATGTGAAACGTTGCCTATTTCCTTCGCTACATAGATGCTGCCTCACCCACTGAGTTTCTCCAGCATTTTTGTCTACCTTCGATTTTTCAGCATCTGCAGTTCCTTCTTAAACGTTTGGCCACTAACCTAAACTCCACTAACCTAGACGCCACTAACCTAAACACCACTAAACTAAACTCCTATCGGGAATCGAGAAAGATCAATTCTATTCCCTTTGACTGCAATAGGTTTCCCCAAGCGATGCGCCACTGCAAGGGACCATGCCGAAAACATGTAAATAATCGAGGGGTTCCCATGCAAAAGGCAGGGGATAGTCTTGGCAGTGAGTGGGGAGTCGGGGAGGATTCTGCAAAGCTGCGTTGTCTCACAGAGTGCCTTCATTCAACCCGGGCAGGGTTTAAAGACTCAGCTGGGCAAAGTGCCAGAGAAGTAGGGTTGTGGGTGATGGGGACAGTGCCAGTTTACTGGGAGCCTTAAACTTGTAATAAAAACAGCAGGCTTCCCATTTAACTGGTACCCAGGAGCACATTAAAGAAACAATATACTTGCAAAAAAAAAAAAGGCATTCTGAAAGAAATCGGCTTCTTTTAAGATGCGTTGAGTAATAGGGTTAGCGTGGAAACACATTTTTATTTCAATTCTCAATGCACAATGACAAGCTCGCAGGTCAGGTGGAGTGTGATGTATTCTTCATTGCTTGGGTAGTCAAGGGATATGCAGCCAAGGCACAAAATGCAGTCATTGTGTAGAGTACGACAGAGACACTAAATACCCTGTGCTTGCAGGATAAGTTACAGAGCTTTACGGCAAAGAAAATCATTTTTCAAGTGAACACATTGCTAACCAGGTTCTAAAATATGGAAGCCAATTTCTGCACAGTAAATGAAAATGAAAAAAGAACATGCAGGTGTTGAAAATCTGAAATAAAAGCAGAAAATGTCATGATGCCCAGAGGCACAGTTGGTACAGCTGCTGAGCCAGAGACCCAGGTTCAACCCTGACCTCAGCTGCTGTGTATATGGAGTTTGCATGTTCTCACAATGATCGCGTGTGCTTTCTACAGGATGCACCAGTTTCCTCCCACATCTCAAAGGCGTGTGAGTTTGTAGGTTAATTGGCCCTCTGTAAATTGCCCCTTGTGTGTAAGGAGTGGATGAGAAAGTGGGATGACACAGTATCAGTGTGAACGGGTGATCGATGGTAGGCGTGGAGTAGGTGGGGTGAATGGCCTGTTTCCATGTTGTTCAGAATGGGGTTGGGAGGGAAAAGATAGATCAGCAATGGTTGAATGGAAAAGTTGACTTGATGGATTGAAAGATGTAATTCTGCTCCTATAACATGAATTGATGAACTTTTCTCTAAAACTAAAAACTCTCAGCAGGTCAGGCAGTGTCTGTGGGAAGAGAAATAGCAGCTTCAGGTTTGGGATGCTGATTCAGACCAGTAGATCAAACAAAGCGTTCCAGTCCTGAAATGGTAACTGTTTTTATTTCCGCAGATGCTGCCGACCTGCTGAGTGTTTACCGCATTTTCTGTTTTTTCTTGTACATAGCAGATTCCCACAAAAGGAATTACTGACTGAACTGACTTTTTTATGTTAAATGTTATGTTGCCTTATCTCCCAGTTCCAGAATATCCATTTGCTGAAAGGGTTTGAGTGGAAACAGTAACAGTTTCTTCCCAGCTGTCATCAGCCAACTGAACCATCCCGTCAACAACTAGAGAGCGATCTTGACCTAACATCTACCTCATTGGAGACCCTCGGACTATCTTTAATCGGACTTAACCTTGCACTAAACATTATTTCCTTTATCCAGTATCCGTACTCCGTAAATGTCTCGATTGTAATCATACATTGTCTTTCCGCTGACTGG
Source organism: Leucoraja erinaceus (assembly GCF_028641065.1). Classification (NCBI taxonomy): domain Eukaryota; kingdom Metazoa; phylum Chordata; class Chondrichthyes; order Rajiformes; family Rajidae; genus Leucoraja; species Leucoraja erinaceus. The sequence goes on along the minus strand of NC_073390.1, from coordinate 22,284,924 downwards.
ACTCAGTACAAGTGACAATAAACTAAACTAAACTCACTTCCCTTTTGATCTCAATGTGTCCCATCATCTTAGTTTACCCCATATCAATGTCACTGTCCTCAATGTCCTTCTCCTCGGTGAATACAGATGCACCTCGCTGCATCCAATAATTTCAAGTACATACTCTATTTTTGATTCATTGATTGAAAGATATAGCATGAGAATGGGCCCTTTAGCCCACATCGATCATCTATTAATACAAGTTCGATGTTATCCCACTTTAACATCAACTCCTTACACACTAGGGGCAATTTACAGAGGCCCAATTAACTGAGAAATCATCACGTCTTTGGGATGTGGGTGGAAACCAGAGCACCCGGAGGAAATCCTCGTGGTCGCAGGGAGAACATGCAAACTCAACACAGACAGCACCCGAGATCAGGAACAAACCCAGTTCTCTGGCGCCGTGAGGCAGAGAACTACATCGGCCAGCAGGTTCATGGCAATAAATCTCATTAGTAACAAAACTGGCACCAATTTCAATATCACTGATTGAGTAGGGACCTCATTGGAGAGGTCAGAGAGAGAGGGATGAGGCTTGAATATGGTCATACTGCCTGTGACAATTCCAAATACACCATAAATTCTCTATGTCTAGGAGTTTGGGGGATGCTGGCTTCATAAAGGATTGTCGACTTTAGACTTTAGAGATACAGTGTGGAAACCAGCCCACCGGGTCTGCACCATTGGCGATCACCCCGTACACTAGCACTATCCTACACACTAGGCACAACTTTTACAATTAATTTACAAACCTGCACGTCTTTGGAGTGTGGGAGGAAACAAATCTGCCTATTGGAAAACCTCCTGGCCTGCGTTCACATATTACCGACCTTGCTCTGTCCTCCTCCATCTGTCTGAAGAAGGGACCCGACTCAGAACATCACCTCGCTATGTTCTCCAGAGATGCTGCCCGACCCGCCGAGTTACTCCAGCACTTTGCATCTTTTGTTGTAACGTTTGTCCACATCACTTGTCAGACTTTATCCTGCCCCCACTTCTTTTCCAGTTCCACCACCCCCCACAAACTATCAGTCTGAAGAAAGGTCCCGATATGGAACGTCATCCACACATGTTCTCCAAGGATGCTGCCCGACTCGCCGAGTTACTCCAACACTTTGTCATTTTTTAAAAGCAGTCACTATTTAGGTTGATTGTCTGGTTCACCTGTCACTGGCCATGCTCTGTTCTGTTCCTCCCCTATTCCAGATTTGTTTCCAACCCCACCACAAATAGTCTGAAGGGTTTCGACCCGAAATGTTACCTATCCATGTTCTCCAGGCCTAGTGAGTTACTCCAGCATTTTGTGTCTTTCTTTGGTATATAAGCAGCATCTGCAGTTCCTTGTTATTATATTTCACTATCTAGGAGTGTTTGACAGTTCTGGGCTTGTAATCGCTGGAGTTTAGAAGGATGAGGGGCTATCTCATTGAAACCGAATAGTGAAAAGCTGAGATGCAGCAGATGTGGCGAGGATGTTTCCACTAGTGGGAGAGTCTAGGACAAGAGGTCACAGCCTCAGAATAAAAGGACGTACCTTCAGAATGGAGACGAGGAGGAATTTCTTTAGCCAGAGAGTGGTGAATCTATGGAATTCATTGCCACAGACAGCAGTGGAGGCCAAGTCATTGGGTATTTTTAAAGCAGAGATCGACATGTTCTTGATTAGTAAGTGTCAAAGGTTATGGGGAGAAGGCAGGAGAATGGGGTTGAGAGGGAAAGATAGATTATTCATGATTGAATAGCGGAGTAGATTAATTAAAATGAGTGATCAATTAAAAATTACCTTTACTCTGGCCAGTGTGGAGAATTTCTCCTTGTCTTCAACCACGGTTTTGAGGTTGGGTTGGGACCTCCGGCTACTTGGCTTCACGTTGGTTGCGTTGTCGAATTGAACGCCACTGACCACCGCCCTTCGGTACGAAGTGGACCTCAGCCCTCGTCGGAGCTGCCCGGGGCTGTCCGGCTCTGGGTCCATATCCCCGTCCGCATGCGCTCTGGGCACGAGAGGGGCGCTGGGCGTCTCCAGCATACTCTGCACTCTCCGGTTCCTGCCACCAAACGGCCGCAACTGGCTGTTCTGGTGAAGGTTCTTCACCCTGATTCCCGACGCCAAGTCTTTGGGGATGATCTGCTGGGTACCATTCTTCAGCGACACGGCACTGTTGGTGCTGAGGAGATAATGTGGCTTGTCGGGGGCAGGAAGAGACTGGGTGGAGAGTTGCCTCTGCAACAGGACCCGACCCTTGGGAGAAGACACCACAATCCCGTTACTGGGGTTTGGAGCAGTCATGCTACCTTCCACAGGGAAGTCCGTCACTAACACTCCATCAATCTGGGAGGAAGCTGGCCTTACCCTGGTCCGTTGATTGAAGGAGCCGGTGTTGGGCGATTTGGAGGTCGGCCGTCTCTTCCTCCACAGCGGAGTTATGGCAAGATTGGACAAATCAACCTCACTCTCCTGATCCATCGAGGTTACACATCGGTTTGACAGAGGTGGTATACAGCCTGGTTTACAAAGCTCCGTCAACAATAACTCATTGCCGGCGTCATGGAGGAGTCCGGAGTTTGGTGTGGGCCAAGGTGGGATGTCCTGTCCAACAACAGAAGAAAGAGTCATTGAGTCATAGGGTTATACAGTGTGGAATCAGAACCTTTTGACCAATTTGCCCATACCAACCAAGGTGCCCCATCTACACGACTTCCACCTGCCTGTATTTGGCTCATATCCCTCTAAATCTGTCCTATCCATCCACCTGTCCAAATGTCTCTTAAATATTATGATAGTACCTGCCTCAACTACCTCCTCCGGTTGCTTGTTCCATACACCCATAATCATTTGTGTAAAAAAGTTGCCCCTCAGGTTTCTATTTAATATTTATCCCCCTCACCGTAAACCGATGGCCTCTGGTTCTTGATTACCCTACTCTTGGTAAAAGACTGCATTTACCAGATCTATTCCTCGCATGATTTTGTACACCTCTATAAGATCACCCCTCATCCTCCTGCACCCCAAGGAATAAAGTCCTAGCCTGCTCAACCTCTCCCTCTCGCTCAGGCCTCGAGTCATGGCAACAAGCACATGGCATTGGGGGTTCAGTATTGATGTGGATAGAGAACTGGCTGGCAAACAGGAAGCAAAGAGTAGGAGTAAACGTCCTTTTCACAATGGCAGGCAGTGACTAGTGGGGTACCGCAAGGCTCAGTACTGGGACCCCAGCTATTTACAATATATATTAATGATCTGGATGAGGGAATTGAAGGCAATATCTCCAAGTTTGCGGATGACACTAAGCTGGGGGGCAGTGTTAGGTGTGAGGAGGATGCTAGGAGACTGCAAGGTGACTTGGATAGGCTGGGTGAGTGGGCAAATGTTTGGCAGATGCAGTTTAATGTGGATAAATGTGAGGTTATCCATTTTGGTGGCAAAAACGGGAAAGCAGATTATTATCTAAACAGTGGCCGATTGGGAAAGGGGGAGATGCAGCGAGACCTGGGTGTCATGGTACACCAGTCATTGAAGGTAGGCATGCAGGTGCAGCAGGCAGTAAAGAAAGCGAATAGCATGTTGGCTTTCATAGCAAGAGGATTTGAGTATAGGAGCAGGGAGGTTCTACTGCAGTTGTATAGGGTCTTGGTGAGACCACACCCTGGAGTATTGCGTGCAGTTTTGGTCTCCAAATCTGAGGAAGGACATTATTGCCATAGAGGGAGTGCAGAGAAGGTTCACCAGACTGATTCCTGGGATGTCAGGACTGTCTTATGAAGAAAGACTGGATAGACTTGGTTTGTACTCTCTGGAATTTAGGAGATTGAGAGGGGATCTTATAGAAACTTACAAAATTCTTAAGGGGTTGGACAGGCTAGATGCAGGAAGAATGTTCCCGATGTTGGGGGAGTCCAGGACAAGGGGTCACAGCTTAAGGATAAGGGGGAAATCCTTTAAAACCGAGATGAGGAGAACTTTTCTCACACAGAGAGTGGTGAATCTCTGGAACTCTCTGCCACAGAGGGTAGTTGAGGCCAGTTCATTGGCTATATTTAAGAGGGAGTTAGATGTGGCCCTTGTGGCCAAGGGGATCAGGGGGTATGGAGAGAAGGCAGGTACGGGATACTGAGTTGGATGATCAGCCATGATCATATTAAATGGCGGTGCAGGCTCGAAGGGCCGAATGGCCTACTCCTGCACCTAATTTCTATGTTTCTATGTTTCTACAACCTCGTAAATCTTCCCTGCACTCTCTCCAGCCTAACAACATATTCTTTAAATGAATGCTAATTATTCCCAACTAGAATCTATTCTTGCAGCCAGTAGGTCATTCAGCAGAACAAACAAAATAGAAGATAAACACAAAAAGCTGGAGTAACTCAGTGGGTCAGGCACCTCTGGAGAAAAGGAATAGATGACATTTCAGGTTGAGACCTTTCTACAGACTGAGAGTCGGGGGAACGGGAACTGAGAGATATAGACGGTACACAAAACAAATTAATGAAAGATGTGCACAAAGCAACGATGATCTAGGAAAGGTGGAGCCCACAATGTCCATCGTTGGCTGTGGAGGAGGTGATAATGAGTTATACAGGCAGTGAAACTCTACAGGATGATAGCGAAACTAGTACGACAACAATTCTGCGCTTGGCCTCACTCTGACAGCGGGGGAGGCCCAGGACAGAAAGGTCAGCATGGGGAGGGGGAGTTTAAGTGTTTCGCTTATTAAATGAGTTGATGAGTTTCTTTCAAATTCAATCTGCACAGAGTACGTTAGATTTTAGAGATACAGCACGGAAACAGACCCTTCGAGTCCGCGCCGACCTGCGATGACCCCGTACACTAGCACTATCCTACGTACAAGGGACAATTTACAATCTCTACTGAAGCCAATTAATCTCCAAATTTACACGTCTTTGGAATCTGGGTGGAAGTCGGAACACAGGGAAAACCCACGCAATCACAGGGAGAACGTACAAACTCCGTACAGACAGCACCTGTAGCCAGGATTGAACCCAAGTCTCTGACACTGTGAGGCAGCAGCTCTACTGCTGCGCCACTGTGCCGCCCAGTTTAAACCAGTATGCCTGGTTTAAGCCTAAAACTAAAGAATGGCAATCTCGCAGTGCCACTGGAGTGGCACAGTGGCGCAGATGGTAGAGCTGCTGCCTCACGACGACAGAGATCCGGGTTCGATCCTGACCTCGGTCTTTGTGGAGTTTGCACGTTATTTTCGTGATCATGTGGGTTTCCTCCAGGTGCTCCGGTTTCCTACCACACCCCACATACGTGCAGGTTTATTGGTAAAATTGGTAAAATCACCTCACTGCAAAGATACCATGAAGCTAGAAAGGGTACAGAGATGATTTACAATATATGTTGCCAAGACTTCGGAGCCTGAGATGTAGGGAGATATTTGGCTGACTAGGACTTTATTTCTTGGAGCATAGAAGGCTGAACATAGATCTTATAGAGGTGTATAAAATCATGAGGGGGGATGTATAGGGTGAATGCCCAGTCTTTTACACAGAGTAGGGGAATCAAGAACTAGTGGGCATAGATTTATGGCGAAAATTAACCTTTATTTTTGTTTAGTTTGCCCTACAATGTTTGACCAAAGCCAATCAACCTACAAACGCACACATATTTGGGATATGGGAGGTAACTGGAGCACCTGGAGGAAATCCACATGGGAACGGGAAGAACATCCAATCTCTGTACTGCACCGGTAGTCAGGATCGAACCTGCGTCTCGGGCACTGTAAGGCACCAACTCCACCGCTGTGCCACTGTACTGCTCTCAGGGGCAACCGGTGGAGGTAGTCGAGGCACATACTATCGCAATGTTTAAGAAATATTTCGACAGGTACATAGAGAGGACAGGTTTGGAAGGATATGGACCAATCGCTGGCAGGTGTGACTAGTGTTGATGGAACATGTTGGCCAGCGTGAGTAAGTCGGGCCGAATGGCCTGTTTTACCACGCCGTGTGACTATGACTATAAACGGGACGTGCTTAGATGGTGCTATGAGCCGCTTCTTGGCAAGACTAGAGGATAAGTTCACTTCCACTATCAGACAACTTTCCCCAACTTCCACGAAATAGGACATTCTGTTTTCCGCTGTTTACTGTATCCTTGAACTTCCGATAACTGGGAGCTTGGAAACCATGCATAGTTTCGTCTACGCAGCCTAATCTCCCTCACAATGTGAGAGGAGGGGGGGGGGGGGGGGGGGGGTTTGTGGCCGGCGCCGACGGGTTAAATTCGTCCCTTCGCTCCACTCCATTAGAAGCGCCACAAATGTTTCAGATAACATCTGTCAGTCAAACGAGTGGGTGTCAGACCAACCGAACAAACATTGAGCACCGGCACATTCTGTAACACAGAACTTGAAGGAGAGAGGGGAAAAAGGGACAAATTAGAGTTTGGAATTAACAGCATGGAAACAGACGCGAAAACGCGGCAGCAAAAGTTAGTTGTTACCAAAGAAACTTTCTCCCACTAACTTCACATCTGAGCATTTGAGGAATTTTGGAACGAGGGGAATCAGTAATCTGGGTTTTGAGACAGAAACTAAGAAAGAAAGAAGTTTATTGTTGTTTTACCCTTTGCAGTCAGAGTAAAATAGAAAATTACCTTTAAATCTGCTTTGGAGCGATTCAGGTCAGCTCTGAAGAACACTGGCGCCGCTTCCCATTGTAATAATTCCTTGCTTTCGCGGTGGGGTGCTTGATTTGGAAGAAGGCAGTCCTTTCTTCGTCCAAAACACTATCGTCCTCTCTTTTTCTCGTACCAGCTCCAACTGTGTTCCCTTGCGCCACAGATGGGAAAGTCCGGCGCGTCCCACGCCGGGTGAATGTACCGGGGCGTCAGGGTTTTGGAGGGGAGAATGAATTGGTAATCCAAGTTCAACGTGATGCCTTTGCAAAAAAAAAAAAATCACCTTCACCTCCAGGGCACAGGCAAGAAACGCCCGTTTCACTCTCTTTCTCTCTCTGCACCGCAACTGTCCGCCCGACTATTCTTGTCAGTTTGTGAACTTTGGAAGTCTCTCTTTACTAAAGCAAAGTCCAAACAAAAAACAACTTTAGCTGAGGCGTGGCGCCCCACCGTGGACTTGTCTTGAAATTGGTTCTCTGGGCTGGGATTTATAAAATACACCGGTTCAGGCTCCCTGACTTGTGAATGCTGGTGCAGGATTTCCAGAAGGTCCATTTGCAAGTTGAATCGGTAGTAAGTAAGGCAAATTCAATGCTAGCATTTAATTCAAGAGGACTAGACTGTACAAGCAGGGATATAATGCTGAGGCTTTACAAGGCACTGGTCAGATGGCATTTGGAGTATTGTGAGCAATTTGGACCTCATGTCTGAGGAAGGATGTGCCGGCGTTGGAGAGGATCCAGAGGACATTTACGAAAATGATCAAGAGGATGAATGGGTTGATGTATGATGAGCGTTTGACGGGCTGGAGTCTAGAAGGATGAGGGGTGGACCTTATTGAAACTTACCGAATAGTGAAAGGCCTGGATAGAATGGATGTGGAGAGGATGTTTCCACTCATGGGAGAGTAGGTACCAGAGTCCATAGCCTCAGAATAAAATGACACACCTTTAGAAAGGTGATGGGAGGAATTTCTTTAGTCCGAGGGTGGGGAATCTGTGGAATTCATTGCCACAGACGGCCATTGGGTATTTTTAAGGCGGAGATTCTTGATTAGTAAGGGTGTCGGGGTTGTGAGGAGAAACATAGAAAAATAGGTGCAGGAGGGGGCCATTTGGTCCTTCGATCATGGCTGATCGTCCCCAATCAATGACCCGTGCCTGCCTTCACCATATATCCCTTGATTCCACTAGAAGGCAGGAGAATGGGTTAAGAGGGAAAGATGGATCAGCCATGATTGATTGGCAGAATAGACTTGATGGACCAAATGGTCTACTTCAGCCCCTATGACTTATAACCTATGGATGTCAAACAATTAATACTCTGGAGACTGATTAGTTTAGTTTAGAGACAGCATGGAAACGGGCCCTTTGACCCATCGAGTCCCTGCCGCGCATCAAACTCCCGTTTGCATTAGTTCTCTGTTATCCCATTTCCCACACACTAGGGGCAATTTTACAAAGGGCTAATTAGCCTTCAAACCCTGCATGTTCTTTGAGATGTGGGAGGAAACCAGAACACCCAGCGAAAACCCACAGAGGCACAGAATGAACATGCCAACTTCACACAGACAGCACCCTCAGTCAGGATTGAACCCGTGTCTCTAACATTGTGAGGTAGTGGCTGTATCTGCAGTGCCATTATTTTATTTTTATTTATCTATTTATTTATTTATTTCATAACCAAAAATAATGCATTAAATTATTTACAATAATATGTACAATACGAAATAATTAAAAACAAAACCCACCCCCATAATACAAGTCAAACAAATATCCGTCAATATCAAATATACCATTAAACAACTATTTCCCCATCCTTATTAATGATGCATTCCACCCCCTGCCCAAGGGTTTCCAGAAATCCCCCAGGACGCCATTGACAGCGCGTGGTCCCTCTCTATAACCACCCGGGTGCAGAAGTAACCCCGGAAAAGGGGCAGGCAGCCAGTTTAGGCAGAGCCCTCTTCTGCCTGTTGCCGTGACTCGCAGATGGCCAGCTTGGCCAGGACTGGAGCAACCCAACCAGGACATCTTGAGCCTGACCCTCTCCCCTACGCACAGGGTGTATTAGGGGAACTGTAGACTCTTCCACAGTTGGTGCAAGATGTACTTAATTGGTATAGTCAGTGATGTGCTCTCTCTCATTCATCGAGAGTTATCCAGCATGGAAACAGGCCCTTCAGCCCAACTTGCCCATGATGGCTCAGGGGCCTCCTCAGCTGGAACCATTTGACCCATTTCTCTCTAAATCTTTCCTATCCATGACCCTCTCCGTTCCCTGCTAATTGTTTCCTTCTGTATCTCTGAGATTCTCCATACCTCCCCCTTCTCCACTTTGAGCGGAGAGGTTCACAGGAGCCAGTGGGGATTTGTTTTTAAAGAGGCTTCCAGCACATTCTTGAATCTGTGGAAAGGAACTGCAGACGCTGGTTATACTGAAGATGGACACAAGTGCTGGAGTAACTCAGCGGGTCAGGCAGCATCTCTGGAGGAAAAGGATGGGTGACGTTTTACCTTGTCCTATGCCAAGGCCTACGTGATCTACAGCTGCTAAACATTTTAACTCCCCTTCCCATTCCCATAGCTTTCTGTCCTGGGCCTTCTCCACTGTCAGAGTGAGGCCACATGCAAATTGGAGGAACAGCACATCCTATTTCACTTGGGCAGCTTACAACCCAGCGACATGAGTAGCGATTTCTCTAATTTCCTAACCCCTGCATTGCCTTTCTCCCCCCTGCACCCAGGTCATCTTACTGGCTCCACTGTTCGCATCCCTGTATCCCCTCATTATTACCTCTTCCCCAGCCAACAATGGGCCATTATGGGCTCCACCCTTCCTTGGTCATCTGTTGCCGGCCCTGCTTTGTTCTGAGCTTATCTTACCTCTAGTACCCTTCCCTCTACTTTCAGTCTGAAGAAGGGAACTTTCAGAAATTAGGTCTGAAGAAGGCCATTCGGCCCTTGTCTGGAATGATCATGGCTGCCAGGGCCTTCTCTCCATATGGTCCCCTTAGGAGGCAGATATAAATATAGTTGTGTTTAAGAGGCATTTCCAGAGATTCACCACTCTCTGACGGTTTTAAAGGAACTTAAGCTGTGACTGGATCCCTAACATCGGGAACAACAGCAGGGATGGTGGTGGAGGCAGATATGATAGTTGTGTTTAAGAGGCATTTAGACAACACATCAACATACACTGCCGATATGGACCATCTGGAGGCAAATGGCAAATGGGATTAGATTACTTTGGCATCATGTTCGGCACTGACATTGTGGGCTAAAGGTCTTGTTCTGTACTGTTTTTATTTAGAGATACAATGCGAAAACAGGGTCTTCAGCACACTGAGTTCGCACCCACTAGCGATCACCCTGGCACTAATTCTAGCCTACTCACTAGGGACAACTTACAGACACCAATTAACCTACAAACCTGCACATCTTTGGAACGTGGGAGGGAACCGGAGCACCAGGAGAAAACCCACGTGGTCACAGAGAGAATGTACTAACTCCGTGAATACAAGATGGAATCCGAGTCTCTGGCACTGTAAGGTAGCAACTCTACCGCTGCGCTACTGTGCCGCCCCTAAATACTAGACAGCCTGGGTTGGGAAGAATTGGTTATGACATGTAAAATGATGAGGGGCATAGATAGGGCACAGAGATTAAGGGAGATATTTAAAACTGGAGGGCATAAGTTCTTCTTCTTCTTCTTTGTGCACACCAGGATGATTGCATTCGTTGAAACAGGGTGGACGACGTGAAGGTTGCATTCTCCCACCCCAAGGGCATAAGTTAAGTTTAAGGTAGTGAGAATGACCTTTAGAGGGGGTTTGAGAAATACTTTTATACCTGGGGGGTGTTGAAATCTGGAATATTCTGTTTTAACATAGAATATAGAATTAGTACATCACAGGAACAAATCCTCCAGTCCACAATTTCCTATCCCGTTAATTTTGTTGTAAGGAATGTTCTTCTGGAAAACAGGAGTGTGGGATTGGAATTGGAAATTGTGCTGGGATTCGAGAGTTCTACGTAATTCTTTGGAAGTCGAAGTCAACAACAGCTGGAGTCTGTAACATGCCTCCTGAGAGTTGCTGGCAAATATCCCCACTCCCATCCCTCCGGAATCCCTGGAATTTGACAAAGATTCCTGCACACTGGAAGATTGCAGTTGCTGCATTGGTTGGGAGATGAGGCCGACTTCTGCCAAAACGTACAAACTCCCTCCGCCCTCCAAGTTTGTTTGCAATGAGCTCTAAATCCAACAGAGAAGCAACAATTACAGGGACATCTGCAGAGGGAGATACAAGGAAGAGTGAAAAGAGCAATGCTGTGTACGCCTTTCATAATCCCAGCATGTCCCAACACACTGGCGCAGCGGTAGAGTTGCTGCCCTACAGTGTCAGAGACCTGGTTTAGTTTAGTTTCATTTAGAAAGACAGCCCTTCAGCCCACCGAGTCAACACCAACCAACAATAACCATATTGTTTCCGAAACAATAACCATACACTAGTTCTATCCTACACACGAGGAGCAATTTATGGTGGCAAAGTAACCTACATACCTGCACATCTTTTGGATGTGGCAGGAAACTGGAACACATGGAGGAAACCCACGCAGGCACTGGGAGAACGTACAAAAACATAGAAACATAGAAAATAGGTGCAGGAGTAGGCCATTCGGCCCTTCGAGTCTGCACCGCCATTCAATATGATCATGGCTGATCATTCAACTCAGTATCCTGTACCTGCCTTCTCTCCATACCCCCTGATCCCTTTAGCCACAAGGGCCACATCTAACTCCCTCTTAAATATAGCCAATGAACTGGCCTCAACTACCTTCTGTGGCAGAGAATTCCAGTGATTCACCAGTCTCTGTGTGAAAAATGTTTTCCTCATCTCGGTCCTAAAATATTTCCCCCTTATCCTTAAACTGTGACCCCTTGTTCTGGACTTCCCCAACATCAGGAACAATCTTCCTGCATCTAGCCTGTCCAACCCCTTAAGAATTTTGTAAGTTTCTATAAGATGCCCCCCTCAATCTTCTAAATTCTAGCGAGTACAAGCCGAGTCTATCCAGTCGTTCTTCATATGAAAGTCCTGACATCCCAGGAATCAGTCAGCACCTGTAGTGAGGATCGAACCGGGGTCTCTGACGCTGTAAGGGAGCAACTCTACCACTGTGGCACTAGGCATGTTGGTACAACAGATTCAGTTGCTGCCTTATACCCCCCATGTCCCAAATTAAATCCCCACCAATCGTGCTATCTGTGTCATGGCAACTTCTTAACCCATTGTAGAAGCAAGGAACTGAAGATGCCGGTTTACACAAAAGGACACAAAGTGCTGGAGTAACTCAGAAGGTCAGGGTAGTGTTAGTGTACGGGGATTGCTGGTCGGTGTGGACTCAGTGGGCCAAAGGGATTTCTTCTGTGCTGTATCTCTTAACTGAAACTAAAATAAAGACCTGCAATGTCACCTAACCATGTCCCATAGAGATGCTTCCTGACCGCTGAGTTACTCCAGCGCTTTGTGTCCTTTTCCCAGCGATTGGCTGGTCTGGTTGTCTGAGATATGGACATGCAAGAGAACCGATAGCAAGGGAAGTAGATGGAAGAATGGCATTGCACTGAGGGGCAACATAGACTTGATGGGCTGAATGGTCTTGTTCCATGTTGCAGGGAGATAGTCAGGCGTTTATTGTGTACCAGGCACAGGAGGCAAATTGGCCCTGTACTAATAGGGAGAACGTGCAAACTTCACAATTAGTGCTCTATGTAAGGAGTTTGCACGTTATCTTAGTTGGTTTCCACTGGGTGTTCCAGTTTTTTTCACACATCCCAAGTCCATTTGGGTTTGTAAGTTAATTGGCCTCTGTAAATTGCCCCTGGTGTGTAGGGAGTGGATGAGAAAGTGGGATAACATAGAACTAGTGTGAACGGGTGATCGCTGGTCAGCATGGGCTCTGTGGGCCGAAGGGCCTGTTTCCAAGCTGTATCCTTCAATCAATCACATTGTCATTTTGTAGAAGCTTCCTGCATTCTAATTGGCTGTCATGTCTCCTACATGACAACCACAACTGTATTTCATTGGCGGGGAGTCATTCTGGACACTCCAAAGATGCCAATAGACTGTAAGTATTTCTCTTGCTGCCAGTAATCTGCCCACCATTCACTGCAAGGAACCATGGTCATACAGCACCAACCCACCGGTCCAACTTTGCCCATACTAAGCAAGATGCTCCATCTATACCAGTCCCACTTGCCTGCATTTGGTTAATATCCCTCTAAACCTTTATATCCATGTTCCTGTCCAAATGTCTTTCAAATGTTGTACCTGCCTCAACTACCTCCTCCAGCAGTTCTTCTGGAATACTTTTAGGTTCCTATTACATCTTTTCCCCTCTCACCCTAAGACCTTGCCCTCAGGTTTAGTTTAGTTTATTGTTACGTGTACCGAGGTACAGTGAAAAGATTGTTTGCTGTGTGCTATCCAGACGGCAAAAAGACTGTACATGATTATAATCAGGCCGTCAACAGTGTACAGATAGATTTTTTTTTTCAATTAACTGAAGTTTATTTCGAACAGAACAAAAGAATAAAAAGCAAGTGTGAAACAGCACACAAAAAACAAAACAAGAATACCCATAAAGTGTCATAAACAATATCCATAAATAAATGAAATCATATGTGTCCAAAAAGGAGCAGGAAGAAGCCAAATGTATTAATTCCCACCCCTTATTCAACTGCTTATAATTATCTTATACAAATTTAGCAGCTATATGTACACCATATGTACACCAGCAGCTATATGTACACCAAATTATTTACATTTATACACTAATCAAATATTTACAGCCATACAAGAAAAAGAGAACAAAGAAAAAAGAAAAGAAAAAACCCTCATATACTATAGTATCTTAGTCATATATATACAACCCATCACCCTATAATCACCCTTCCCAATACAATCAGTACAACAAATATCCCACTGACAATCACCTATCCTCATCCCAATATCCTTTTAAAATAATTCATGATTAAAGGAATATTCTTTAGTGCAAGATAAAGTCCAGTAAAGTCTGGTTAAATATAGTACTTTGGTCTCCAATGAGGTAGGTGGGAGGACAGGACAGCTCTCCAGTTGGTGAGAGGGTGGTTCAGTTGTCTGATATAACAGATGGGAAGAAACTGTCCCTGAATCTGGAGGTGTGCATTTTAACACTTCTGTACCTCACTTTAAACTTATGTTAAGTGGGCCCAATTCCATTGTATATGTTTGAAATGTTTGGCATTTAATGAACTTGGCGGCAGTTACATGTTTGGTTTTCATCTGGAAAACATTGTAAACAACAGTTAATTGCTCAATGGGCAGAATCAACCAAGGCGCCATCTTGTGGACTGGAGATTAATTGCAACCTCCACAGTGAGAAGCAAGATTAGATCATTTTAGAGACACCGCATCCTCTTTCTTGATCTCAACCACTCCCTGAGGGGTCGGGTTCAATATTCCTAATAGTTTTGGGAAAAGAGGCTACCTCTGAATTCGTTAGATGTTAGAGATACCATGCGGAAACAGGCTCTTCCACCCACTGAGTCCGCGCCGACTCTGTGTACAAACACTATCCTACACACTAGGAACAATTTACAATTTTACCTAAGCTAATTAACCTAAAAAAGCTGCATGTCTTTTTGGAGTGTGGGAGGATACCAGAGCACTCGGGGGAAAAACCCCATGTGGTCACAGGGAGAATGTACAAACTCCGTACATACAGCACCCATAGTCAGGATCGAACTCACATCACTGGCGCTGTATAGCAGCGACTCTACCGCTGCCCCACTGTGCTGCCCTAATTCCCCAATGGATTTCTTGATGACTTTCTTATGTTCAATCGCGACCTCATGTGCTGTCTGTGTGGAGTTTGCACGTTCTCCCTGTGACCGTGTGGGTTTCCCCCGGGTGCTCCTGTTTCCCCCCCCCCACATCCCAAAGAGGTGCAGGTTTGTGGGTTAATTGGCCCACCGTAAATTGTGTCGGGAGTAGATAAGAAAGTGGGATAACATAGAATTAATGTGAACGGGTGATCGCTGGTCGGCATGGACTTGGTGGGCCGATGGGCCTGTTTCCGTGCTGCGTCTCTATACTAAATTACTAAGTGTGGGAGCTTTTTGTGCATATAATGGATATTGGACCTCCCAGAGGGCTTGTTTCATCACTGCATCTTTCTATCAGTCAATCAGAGGGCGGCATGGTAGCGCAGCGGTAGAGTTCTTGCCTCACAGCGCCAGAGATCCGGTTTGAATCTGAATACAGGTGCTGTCTGTAAGGAGTTTGTACGTTCTCCCCGTGACTTGTGTGGGTTTTCTCCTGGGCCTCAGGTTTCCTCCCACACTCCAAAGGCATACAGGTTTGATGGCTAAATGGCTTGGTATTGGTGTGGTATTGGTGTGCCTTCTTGACTGTTGCTCCTCTTCAGCATAACTTTTCCAACCTTGAATTATATTGTTAAATGCTTAATGCTACATTGATTTGTTGATAAGGGCTCTTGACCTAAATGCAGGGCTCTTTCAGAAGCAAGAACCTCAAACTATCTTGGTTGCACTAAGGGTTTCAGGCTTTCGGCACTAATATTGAGGTATTTCCTGAACTACTATCTACTTCAATGGGGACACTCGGTCTATCTTTGATCGGACTTTACCGACTCTATCTTGCACTAAACGTTACTCCCTTATCATGTATCAGTACACATGAATGGCTCGATTGTAATCACATATTGTCTTTCCACTGACTGTTTAGCACGCAGTAAAAGGTTTTCACTGTACCTTGCTACATGTGACAATAAACAAAACCAATTAATTTTGTGTTTGTTTATTATGTTGTCTATGTGTACCGTGTTTGCAGGCTTGTTGTGTCACTGCTAATAATGTTATTGTTCTATTGACGATACATATGAGTTTATTTTATTTTAGTTTATTATCACGTGTTTCGAGGTACAGTGAAAAGCTTTTCTGTAATGCCATCCAGTCAGCGGAAAAGACTATACATGATTATAATTAAGCCTTCCACAGTGTACAGATACAGGATAAAAAATAATAATATTTTGTGCGTTAAAGTCTGATTAAAGATAGTCTGAGGGCTCTAATGAGGAAGGTCATGACTGCTCTCTAGTTGGTGGGAGGATGGTTCAGTTGCCCGATAACAGTCGGGAAGAAACTGTTGGGAAGAGACTAACCCTGACCCTGACCTAACCCTGACCCTAACCCTGACCCTAACCCTAACCGGGCGTCACCCGCAGGACTGCATACGTCAGCGTGTATGTTGTACAACTTGACCGTTTTTAGGGCCACTACGGACGCTCGCAGTCGCCGACAAAATCACAAAGTGCGACAGGCCCTGAAGCGGGAGATTCCTCCGTGATTATGCCGGTGGCCCGCTGAGGTAGTGTGGTGGAGATGGAGTCAACGGTAGTGAGGTTGGGTTGCATGTTGGTCTGGGCTGCATCCACAATTATACTAGACATGATCATTCTTGGTTCTTGGTTCTTGGTTTCTTGGTCCTCCAAAAGATTCCAAATGGAATTTAAACTGGAGGTGGTGGAGGGAGGACTTAAGCCAGAAAGGGTTATTGGGAAAAAAGTGCTTGGGAAGAAGAATTAAACACTGAGTAAACAAAAACATCAGGAGTAGCTCAGTGGGTCAGGCAGCATCTCTGGAGAAAAGGAATAGGTAACGTTTCAGGTTGAGGCCTTTCTTCAGACTGAAGAAGGGTCCCGACCTAAAATGTCATCTATTCCTTTTCACCAGAGATGCTGCCTGACCTGCTGAGTTTCTCCAGATTTGTGTGCCTATCTTTAAGCTCACATCTGCAGTTCCTTCCTACACAATTAAACACTGTTGACTCTTGAAGCTGTTTTTAATCTCCTCTCCAAATATGGAAGGTGTTGATGCCAATTTTATTACCTTCCCGACACTTCAGGGAAGCTTCACTTTGATCCAGGTCTGGGATGTGCGGAGGAATTTATCTCTGAAAGCCTCATGGGTCACATTTAAAATTAACACACAACCATTTGTCAGGAGCTCATTACTTGACAATGCCAAGATTTAAAAGTTACTTAGTCAAGAACAAAACAAAGCATGACAAATTGTGACCTTCCGTCACAGTGAGTACAATCAACTGCTGGTGAAGCATCTAGACCCAAAACTTCACCTATCCATGTTCTCCAGAGATGCTGCCTGACCCACTGAATTACTCCAGTGGTTGAAGGAGTGCAAGGAATTTGACAACTGGAATCTCAATGTACACCCTGCCAAGGCTGTTTATTAATCAATGCAAGTTCCCAACTGCTATATGCTATATGAGTGCTACTGGCACAGATATATGAACAAAATAAAGAATATCCTTTGATTATCTCAACAGTGAGCACTGCAGTTCCTGACAAGTTCCTGTAGTTCATGATAAGTTTATAAGTTCTCTTATATACCTCTATCAGCTTTCTCCGCAACCTCCGACATTCCAGAGAAAACGGTCCATGTCTGTCCAACCTCTCCCAGGGAGAGGTTGGACTGACGTGGATAATTTTCTCTGGAATGCTGGAGGTTGCGGAGAGAGCTGATAGGAGTATATAAGAGCTACGTGTATATGTAACTCTCTCTTGAATACATCCAATGAATTGGTCTCCACTGAATTCTCTGCCACAGTAGACTGTGGAGGCCAATTCACTAGATGTTTTCAAGAGAGGGTTAGATATAGCTCTTAGGGCTAAAGGAATCAAGGGATATGGGGAGAAAGTAGGAACGGGGTACTTATTCTGGATGATCAGCCATGATCATGTTGAATGGTGGTGCTGGCTCCCAAATGGCCTTCTCCTGCACATATTTTCTATGTTTCTAAGATTATGAGAGGCATAGATAGTGGAGACGGTCAGAACTTATTTCCCAAGAGAAAAGAAGTAATTAATCGGCTTTGGGAAAGTGGTGGTAAACCATCCTCTTGAGCGGCTGGTGAAGGCACAGCCACAGTGTTAGCGAAGTACATGGAACAGTACAGCACTGGAACAGGCCCTTCAGCCCACGATGCATATGCCAGACAAAATACTAAATTAAACTAATCCATTCTGCCTGCATGTGTGATCCACATTGGGTTGCTGCTTCCCCCCTTCCCCCGCCCCTGTGTCCCACCTGGACTCTCACCTATTTCTCCCCTCCACTCCACCTACATCCCTTCCTATAGCTTCACAATTTACAATTCTTCAATACTTTTGCCTGACACCTTCGGTCTTTTCATCTCTGGCCTATTAATTTAGATTTATTTAGTTTATTGTCACGTGTGCCGAGGTACAATGAAAAGCTTTTATGCCGAAGGACCTTTGGGCGACACGGTGGCGCAGCGGTCGAGTTGCTGCCTAACAGCGCTTGCAACGCCGGAGACCTATGTTCGATCCTGACTACGGGTGCTGTCAAGTCAAAGTTAAAGTCAAAGTATCCTTTATTGTCATTCAGACCTTTCGTGCCTTGCAGTCATACATATAATAAAAATAACAAAAACACACAATAAACCCCAATTTAACATCCACCACAGTGAGTTCACCAGGCACCTCCTCACTGTGATGGATGACAAAAGTCTTAAAGTCTGTACGGAGTTTGCACGTTCTCTCCATGACTGCATGGGTTTTCTCCGAAATCTTTAGTTTCCTCCCACACTCCAAAGATGTACAGGTATGTAGGAAAATTGGCTTGGAAAATGCAACAAAAAAATTGCCCCTAGTTTGTATTGATAGTGTTAATGAGTTTGGATCGCTGGGCGGCGCGTATCCGGTGGACTGTTTCTGCGCTGTATTAAACTAAACTATCAGTCCACCAGTCTGAAGGAGGGTCTGGACCCGAAACGTCACCCATTGTTTCACTCCAGAGATGCTGCCTGTCCCGCTGAGTTACTCCAGCATTTTGTGCCTACCTTTGATTTAAACCAGCAACTGCAGCTCTTTCCTACACATAAACTAAACTAAACCTGTTTCCATGCTACATATTCCAAACTAACACAAAATCTATTGCCCTGGTTCTCCTGGGTTGTCGACGTTGACGGTTTGGGAAGTGTTGTTAAGAAAGCTTTGGTGAATACCCAGATTAAATGTGAATCAATGTGAATCTAGCCATTAATCTACCCAGGACATTAATTGAATGAATGAAAACATTTTAAACAGATTATCATGAAATGCACCAGTGTTAATCAAAACAAATGTTGGAAGTTGATACACACTTGAGTAATGAGAATGCAAAAGAAACCAAATAAATGTACTTTCGTTTACTTTTACTTTAGAGATACGGCATGGAAACGGGCCCTTCGGTGCACCGAGTCCACGCCGACTAGCACTAACACTATCCTGCACACTAGGGACAATTTACAATACAATTATTCTACAAACCCGTACATCTTTGAGTAGCGGAACAGGAGCACCCAGAGAAAACTCACAGGGAGAAAGTACAAACTACTTGCACACAGCTACACTTGACCACCTGCCTGCTGTTGGCTCACATCCCTCTATCCATGTACCTGCCCAGATGTCTTTTAACTGTTGTTATACTACCTGCCTCAACTACCTCCTCTGGCAGCTCATGTCATAGGAGCAGAATTAAGTCATTCGGCCGATCTGGTCTACTCTGCCATTCAATTGTGGTGATCTATCTTTCCCTCTTAACCCCATTCTCTTGCCTTCTCCCCATAACCTTTGATACCCTTACTAATCCAGAACCTGGCAATCTCTGCTTTAGCAATGACTTGGCCCCCACAGCCGGCTGCAGCAATGAATTCCACACATTCATCATCACCCTCTGACCAAAGAAATACCTCCTCATCTCCTTTCCAGCTCGTGCCATATCCCCACCACCCTCTGGTCATAGAAAGGTGCAGCATGGAAGCAAGCTCTTCATCAGAATCAAGGGATATGGGGAAAAAGCAGGAACGGGATTTTGAATGATCAGCCATGATCATATTGAATGGCGGTTCTGGCTCGAAGGGCTGAATGGCCTACTCCTGCACCAATTCTCTATGTTTCTATCCCTACGATTCCACCCCAAACAACAAACACTCATTTTCACTATTCCTATATTAATTTGTTGAATTTTGTGTATTATATATTATCTCTGTGTATATAGGTGTGTTTACATACCAAAAAATATCGTTCCATTGTCAGTTCATATGACAATTAACGTCGTGACTCTATTGATCCAAAGTTTTTTTTCTCTCCATCACAAAAGGAGACAAAAGGGTGGCCAACTTAAAAATTGTTCCAACTTTAAATGTTGCCGATCCATGTTTTCCGGAGATGATGTCTAATGCACTTAATCCAGCACTTTGTGTTCTACCACAAGAGGAAAAAAATGTGTCAGGTTCAATCCTCTTATCTTCTTATCCGATGCCCCCTTGTCTCCTTCTCACTTACTCCACCCATCTGTCAATGAACCTCCCCCCCTCACCTGAAGAAACAACTAACTGCAGATGCTGATTTATACCAAAGATAGACAAAAAATGCTGGAGCGCAGAAGGTTAAGGGGGGACTTGATAGAGGTCTTTAAAATGATGAGAGGGATAGACAGAGTTGATGTGGACAAGCTTTTCACTTTGAGAATAGGGAAGATTCAAACAAGAGGACATGACTTCAGAATTAAGGGACAGAAGTTTAGGGGTAATATGAGGGGGAACTTCTTTACTCAGAGAGTGGTAGCGGTGTGGAATGAGCTTCCAGTGGAAGTGGTGGAGGCAGGTTCATTGGTATCATTTAAAAATAAATTGGATAGGCATATGGATGAGAAGGGAATGGAGGGTTATGGTATGAGTGCAGGCAGGTGGGACTAAGGGGAAAAAAAAGGTGTTCGGCACGGACTTGTAGGGCCGAGATGGCCTGTTTCCGTGCTGTAATTGTTATATGGTTATATGGTTATATGGTAACAGGCATCATCTCTGGTGAGAAAGGATGGGTGACGTTCCGGGACTGGACCTTTCTTCGGACTCCATCTTCAGTCTGAAAAAGGGTCCTAACTCGAAATGTAACCCGTTCTTTTTCGTCAGAGAGTTACTCCAGCATTTTGTGTCCCCTTCACCTGCATCCAATTATAACTTGCCAGGCTTTGTCCCACCCCCACCTCTCTTTTTTACCATTATTTCTCCTTATGAGTCTACCTTTCAGACTAATTACAGTTAGTCTGAAGAAGGGTCCCGACCCGAAATGTCACCTGTCCATTCCCACCACAGATGCTGCTTGACCCACTGGATTCCTCCAGCACTTTGTGTTTTACTGGAGAATATAGTCCCATCAGCGAAAAAACCTTAATACCCAGTCAGTGGAGAAACATAAAAAGCAGAGTCATTTGGCCCTTCAGCATCTCTGGACATGGCTGATTATGGATACCTCGTTTATTGCTTTCTTCCCATACCCCTTGATTCAGTCGATTGTCTTTCTCCTGTGACGGGCCAGAGAGATCAAGAAAGGGGAAAGCCAGGGTGGAAGTTAGTGGTAAATTTAATAAAATCAACGAGTTCTGTAAGGAGGTAGCCCTGATGCAGTTATCGATTCAATTCAATTCAACTTTATTGTCATTGCACAAATACGAGTATAGGTACAACGAAATGCAGTTTAGCGTCTGGTCATAGTCATAGTGCAAGATAGTAGAAGTAAAAATACAAATACAAAATAAGCATACAATAAAAATTAAAAATACTGGTTAACAATGTGTGGATTGTGGATGAATTTTACTTCGGAGTCACGTGAGTGATTCCGTGAAGAACCCAGCAGGTACTGCGCATGCGGCATTATCGCACAGCTGTGCAACGCGGCCAGCGGGAGTCGGGCTAGCTCCCGCATCCAAGGAACGAGAGGTAAGTACTTACCTTAATCGGGCCTTGTGGTTTTTGCTCAGGGGGCGCAAAGTCGGCCAGCGGCCCCCGTTTCGGGGTCCAGCGTGGAGCGCTAGCTGCAAGAGCTGCGCATACCGGTCCGCTGAACAGCTGTTTGGTACCAGAGCGGACTGCGGGGAATTTTAAAAACCGACCTGGAAGCCATGCAGGACTCACTGACCTAGGAGTATCCCGAGGCCAGCATCAGCGGGAGTCGGGCTAGGCATACAGAGGTAAAGCCTTAATCGGGCCTTGTGGTTTTTTTCCAGGGGGAGCAAAGTAGAGAGAGGCATGGTCAGTGGACGGGGGGAAAAGCGCTACCCGGACCCAATGCAAGGAGCTGCGCTATACCGGTCCGCTGAACAGCTGTTTGGTAACAGCAGCGGACCGGCGGGGAATTTAAAAACCCGACCGGCAGCCCTGCAGACTCCTGACTAGGAGTATCACCGCCCGGGAACCGCCACAACGCCGCCTGGAAAAACATAAGAGAAAAATCTTCCCAATACAGGAGCCAACTTCCTCCAAAACTGCAACAGGTTGGCGACAGCCAAAATAAGTATGTCTGTCTCCCCAAGCCAGAGGAGGTCATGGAGCCACCTCCAGGAGAAAAGGGGCACCTGAATGCCAAGCTGACTCCACCCCAGTGCTATTGCACTAGCCATCTCCCTTGTCAAGGGATTGATCATCAAAAGCGGAGTTTGAGCTATGCCTCCTCCAATTTAGCACACCCTTTTGCTTTTCTCCCTGGCTTAAACCCTTGATTCAGTCGATTGTCACTTTCTCCTGTCCCAACAGGGTCCCAGAGAGATCAAGCAAATCCGCAGGCAGCTGGGTCAGGGGAAAGCCAAGTGTTAGTGATAGGACAAGTGAATTTGAGGGCAGGGTGGAAGTTAGTGGCCCAGAAAATTTAATAAAATCAACGTTTACACTAAACAAGGGGTTCTACTAACTGCGTGGGGGGGGCATTTACACTTGTGGATAAAGCATGGGATGCTGTCACAAATAACTAAAATATACTCAACAGTATTAGTAGATATAAAAACGAATTCAAATTGGGCATATTACCGCCAGCCATTCAGCGAGTTCTGTGTAGCATCATCATTGATCTAATATCACTAAATAAATCTGGGTGAGCTTATATACACTAGAAGGTAGGTAGACCGGATGCAGTTATCTATTCAATTCAATTCAACTTTATTGTCATTGCACAAATACGAGTATAGGTACAACGAAATGCAGTTTAGCGTCTGGTCATAGTCATAGTGCAAGATAGTAGAAGTAAAAATAAAAATACAAAATAAGCATACAATAAAAATTAAAAATACTGGTTAACAATGTGTGGATTGCGGATCAATTAAAACTGGTACATAGGCAAATAACTGTATACAAATGGGAGAGTCTAAAGATAGCTAGCGACGGGACTCTGAATTCAGCAGTGTAATGGTGTTGTTGAAAAAGCTGTTCCTCAGCCTGCTTGTGCGAGACCTGAGGCTCCTGTACCGCCTCCCTGATGGGAGGAGGGCAAACAGTCCATGGTTAGGGTGAGAGGGATCATTAATGATTTTCCCGGCCCGTCTCAGACACCGTGTGCGGTGGAGGGCATCCATGGCAGGGAGCGGGTCACCGATGATGTGCTGAGCGGTTTTCACCACCCGTTGCAGTGCCTTCCTGTCAGCTGCGGTGAAGCTGCTGTACCATACCGTGAAGCAGGTGGTCAGGATGCTTTCGATGGTACAGCGGTAGAAGTTGGACAGCATCTGGGGGGACAGGTGAGCTTTCTTAAGCCTCCTCAGAAAGTAAAGGCGCCGCTGCGCCTTTTTGATCGATTTGGTGGTATTGATGTAGCGGAGAAAGAGTTAAAGGTTAAGGGATGGTGCCAGTATATGTTTGGATCCCAAAGTGTAGCCTCCTGAGATGCTGCTAAACCAGCTGAGCTACTCCAGTATTTTCTGCCTTTTGTTTTGTAGTATCTGCATTTCCTTGTGTTTATGATTCCTTCAGTGTCAGGCTTGGAGATGCCCACTACTCAGTATCACCTCTAGATGGCAGAGTTGTCTTTGTCTGCCTTTCTCTCCACATTTTTTTTCCGACACCCTATTGTCTCCGTATGATGGCCCTGGGCCTGTACTAGCTGGAGTTTAGAAGGATGAGGGGCAGGACCTCAAGAAACTTTCCGAATAGTGAAAGGCCTGGTAAGAATGGATGTGCAGGGGATGTTTCCACAAGTGGGAGAGTCTAGGACCAGAAAGCACAGCTTCAGAATATGAGGATGTACCTTTTAGAAAGGAGATGAGGAGGAATTTCTTGAGCCAGAGGGTAGCGAATCTGTGGAATCCATTGCCACAGAAGGCTGTGGAGGCCAAGTCAATGGATATTTTTTAAAGCGGAGATTGACAGATTCTAGATCAGTAAGAGTGTCAGGGTTAATGGGGAGAAGGCAGGAGAATGGGTTTAAGAGGGAAATATAGATCAACCATGATTGAATGGCAGAGTAGACTTGATGGACCAAATGGCCTAATTCTTCTTCTATTACAGGTGAATTTAGTTAGTTAGTTTAGTTTATTGTCACATGTACCCAGGTACAATGAAAAGCTTTTGTTGCGTGCTAACCAGTCAGCGGAAAGACAATACATGATGACAATTAAGCCATCCACTGTGTATAGATGCATGATAGAGGGAATAACGGGAATAACAATTAGTGCAAGGCTCTTGATGAGTTAGGGTGTCAACGGATACGGGGAGATGGGAGGAAAGTGGGGTTGAGAGGGAAAGATAGAACAGACATGATTGAATGGCGGAATAGACTAAATGGGCTGAATGGCCTAATTCTACTCCTAGAACCTATGAACTTATTCTGTGTCTACAGTTTGTGGGCCAGATTACACCACATCATTCCTGTGGAATTGAAAACAGTCAGAACAATATGGAGGAAGTTATTATTATTGAGTTGTCAGATTCCAGCTTCCTTTCCAATTTCAGCCTCTCAAATTCAATGGGGCTGTTGAGAGACGGATATTTTCCATACTTACACAGCACTATAAATTGAATGTTCATTTATAGCTTTGTTATCTATTTTGCCCCTTTCCTCCCATTCTCTTCCTCAGTGTTATCTCCTTTAGACAGAAGGGCAGTCAGTCTGATGGCAGAACATTTCTTGTTAGACGCAAGAAAGACACAAAGAAAGCCACAATAAGCTGGAGTAACCCAACGGGTCAGGCAGCATCTCTGAAGAAAAGGAATAGGTGTCGTTTTGGGTCAAGACCCTTCTTCAGACTGAGAGTCAAGGGAGAGGGAAACTGGAGATATGAGGACGTGCGAAGGAAAAAAGAATGGAATGTATGGAAAGAAAAAATCAAGGCCAGCAAGGATGATCAAGGAAAGATGGAGCCCACAATGGTCTATTGTTGGTTGTGGAAGAGGTGATAATGAGGGGGTACGAACAGTGAGAATAGTGGGACAACTAGGGTGGGGGAGGGATGGAGAGAGTGGGAATGCAAGGATTATTTAAAATTAGATAAATCAATATTCATACCGCTGGGTTGTAAGCAAAATACCGAATGAAGTGCTGTTCCTCCAATTTGCATGTGGCCTCACTGTGACAGTGGAGGAGGCCCAGGACAGAAAGGTCAGTATGGGAATGGGAAGGGGAATTTAAATATTTGGCAACCAGGAGATTGCGAAGGCCAAGGCTGTCTGAGTGAAGGTGTTTAGTGAAACGATCGCCCAGTCTGCGCTCGGTCTCGCCGATTATATAGGCGTCTACACCGAGGACAACGGATGCAGTAGATGAGGCTGGAGAATGTGCAAGTTCTTTCCTACACATTTCTTGTTGACTTCCAGACCCAGATTTGTAGGTGGCATGGTGGGGCAGCTGGTAGAGTTGCTGCCTTATAGCTCCAAAGACCTGGGTTCAATCCTCACCTCGAGTTTGCACCTTCTCCCTGTGATAGCGTGGATGTCCTCCGGTTTCCACCCACATCCCAAAGGTGTGTGGATTTGTAAGTTAATTGGCCCTCGATAAATGTCCCCAAGTGTGTAGGGAGCGGATGAGAAAGTGGGATAACATAGAACTTGTGTGAACGAGTGAACAATTGTCAGCACGGACTTGGTGGGGCGAAGGGCCTGTTTCTAATTTGTATCTCTAAACTAAACATAAAGCCTATACAATCACAATATCACAATAATATTAGCGATGTTTTACATACGAGGAATTTCATTTGCCAAGTCAGTCATACAAGTAGAAGTACATTTTAACATATCCACCACAGTGACTCCTCTACATTCCTCACTATGATGTAAGGCGAATAAAAGTTCAAATCTCTTCACTTCTATGCTCTTCTGCGGTTGGGGCCTCGGAACGGTCTTGACTCTTGTATCCGGCAGCATTTGGGCCCTCCGCATCGGGGCGATCAGCTCCTGCATCAGGGGGATGTCAGCTCCCCTGCTCTGGCGATCGGACCCCGTGTTGGGGCTAGTCGAGCCGCTGTGTCGTTGGAGCTCTCGACTAGTCCATGCCCCGGGGGGGGGGGGTCTCAAGTCAGTCCGAGGAGGCCTCCAGCTCCATCGATGGTAGGCCGCAGATCAGCCGGAGATGCGACCCGGAAAACATCGTTGGCAAGGTAAGAAACTGAAAAAAACAAGTTTCCCCCGACCCCCTCCCTCTATCCCCACATGAAACAAAACGGAGAACTTTTACACAAACTTTTACCAAGCACTAAAAATAGAAAAAAAAGACAAACAAAAATACAGACAGACTGTTGGCAGGGCTGCCAATTGTGCGGTGCCCCTGGTGGTACCACACTTCTAGTGGGAAGTGCTCTACCAGAAGAGACCTGTTATGAAACCTCCAAGAATTAAAAATAAATTAGTGTGACTAAGATTCCAGGCTGTCAAAGGCGCTAGGCTGATTTTCTCTCCCTTCCCCTCTCACCTTCCTCCACTTTGTCGTCAGATTTTCCATGGTAACAACATCAGGGAAATAATTGCACTTGGTTTGATTTATAAGGTAGAAGCATCAATAAGATAGTCGGCATGTTGTGATGAAGGGCCTCTTTCTATGCTGTATGATTCTAAGACACTTAGAGGGCATAATTCCTTAATTTCTTGCATAAAAAGTATCCAACACATCATTTTGAATCGCAGAATCTTAGAATTTTTCAGTACAGAAACGGGTCATTTCAGTCCAACTTATCCAGGTCGATTGTGGTGCCTATTCCGTTTGATCAATCGATCAACCAATCAATCAAACCTTCAAATATGTGTAGGAAGGAACTGCAGATGCTGGTTTAAGCTGAAGATTGACACAAAATGCTGGAGTAACTCAGCGGGTCAGGCAGCATCTCTGGAGAAAAATAATAGGTGATGTTTCGGGTCGGAATCCTTCTTCAGACTGAAAGTCTTTAAAGGACGGACTCGATGGGCTGAAGGGCCTATATGCTGTATCTTTGAGCTAAACTATACTCTACCAGTTAAGCCACCATGCACCTTAAGATGGGTCCCAACACAAAACACCATCTGTTCATTTCCTTCCACAGATGCTGCCTGGCCCGCTGAGTTCTTCCAGCAGTTTGTCTTTTGCTATCTTTGTTCGCTCACACCAGTTTCCCATTGTCCTTCCTGGTGGTAGATTTAGTAGGGGTTTGGGAGGTGATGTTGGAGTGGCCTGGGTAAGTACGTGCTTTACATTTTACACCCATTGCATTATAAACACAGAAATCCATTTGTTTGCAAGAAACGTTCACAAACAAAATTGCCAAAAAGCCGAAAAGAGCACAAAGTGCTGGAGTGACTCAGGGGGTCAGGCAGTATCTCTGGAGAACGTGGATGGGTGATGATTTGGGTCGGGACCCTTCTTCAGACTGATTGTGGGGCTGGAAAAGAAAGCTGGGAAAGGGAAGAGGCAGTGTCGCGACCCGAAACATCCCCTGTTCATTCCCTCTACTGATGCTACCTGACCCATCGAGCGTGAATAAAGAGAGAAGGCATTATGATAGATGAGGGTGGAATCAATTGATAGATGGGTGGAGTAAGTAACAAAAAGTCGAGATGAAACCGAGATGAAATTGCGTCAGATAAGGAGAGAATAGGACATCCGCCAAACTAAATTGTTGCCAATTACTCTCCCCCACCCTAGTACTTGCAGGCTTGGTCCTGTTCCCATCTCTCTTGTCCAACATTCTCCCACTACTCCACACACAGACTGAAGGAGGGTCCCAAACCGCATCAACGTCTATCCATTCCCCCCACAGATGCTGCCTGACCCGCTGAGTTCCTCCAGCACTCTGTATTTTCCTTAGGATTCCAGCATCTGCTGTTCCTTGTGCCTCCACTTAACAAAGAGTGGTGACTACTTCCATTCTGTCAGTTTCTTGCAGATTCCCATTCCGACCTTCTTCAAGAGAGAGTCGTCAACAGTGTCTAATTGTCATACGTAGTGAAAAGGGAACAATAAAAGTATTACTTGCAGTAGCTTAACAGGTCTGTAAACACAATAATAGATATCATAATTAAAAAGCATCTCATTAAATCAAAGAAAACAATATTATTGCTAAATATTTGCTAAATAGGCCCTTTGGCCCTCTGAGTCCACGCCGACCATCGATCATCCTTTCTCACTAGTTCCACGTGATCCCACTTTCTCATCTGGGGGCAATTTACATGGATCAAGTAACCTACAAACCCTTTGGAATGTGGGAGGAAACCAGAGCACCCAGAGGAAACTGACAAGGTACAGGGAGAACGTGCAAACTCCACACACACAGCACCCAGGGTGAGGATCGAACCCAGGACTCTGGCGCTGTGAGGCAGCGGCTCGACCAGCTGGGTCACTGTGTCAGCGTTTGTAGAGTTCAAAGGACTGATAGCTGTTGGGAAGAAGCTATCAGTGACAAATCTTGAATCTGGAGGTCACAGTTTTCAGACTCCTGTTGCTTCTTCCCGATGGTAGGAATGAAATGAGAGCATGGCCATGGTGGTGTGGGGCCTTGAAAATGCTGGCTGCCTTTTTGAGTCAGCCCCTCCTATACAGACTTACGTAATGGTCACGTTCCATGAACTCTTGCGTAAGGCAGATTTTAAGTGTCAGAATTACTGTCTTTCTCCGTTCGGGCACTTTCTGTGATGCACAGACTTCTGGGGCAACATCACCGGCATTGACGGCTTGTACTCAATGTAAACTTAACTGATCAAAAAATATTGTAGAAATTGCAAACTGGCTGTGATTGCACTGGGGACTTGGTACAGAAATGTTTATGTAAGTTTGAGTTTATGTAAATTGCCTATTGCGTAAGTCAGGGAGTGTCATATGTTCATAAGACATATGAGCAGAATTGGGCCATTCGGCCCATCTACTCTATCATTCATTCATGGCTCATTTATCTTATCCTCTCAACCCCATTCTCCTGCCGTCTCCCCGTAATCTTCGACAGGCTTACTAATCAAGAACCTGTCAATCTCTGCTTTAAAAAAACCCAATGACTTGGCATCCACAGCCGTCTGCGGCAATGAATTCCACAGATTTACCACCCTCTGACTGAAGAAGTTCCTCCTCATCTATCTAAAGGTGCGTCCTTTTATTCTGAGTGTGCCCTGTGATCCTAGACTCTCCCACTAGTGGAAATGTCCTCTCCACGTCCACTCTATCCAGGCCTTTCACTATTCGGTAAGTATTAATTAAGTCCTCCCCTCATCCTTCTGAACTCTATCGGTGGAACTATGAGTCCCGCCGATAGATTTCTCTGGTCCCTCCGTCCCCATTGTTTAATTATTCTGTATTTCTTGATTATTCTGTATCTTCTCTCTTTCTATTTTTTTTTTTTTCCCTTATGTACAACTACTACGGACTGACGCAAAACTGCATTTCGTTGTACTGATACTTGTATTTGTGCGATGACATTAAAGTTGAATTGAATTGAATTGAACTCCAGTCCAGAGCTGTCAAACGCTCAACGTACATTAACACAATCATTGGCGGGATAGGCCGACAGATAGCACAATGGGCTAAGAGTTTGGCTGGCGACCGGAAGGTAGCCGGTTCAAATCCCGCTTGGCGTGCATACTGTGTTGTGTCCTTGGGCAAGACACTTCACCCACCTTTGCCTGTAATTGAATTGAATTGAACTCCAGTCCAGAGCTGTCAAATGCTCAACGTACAATAACCCAATCATTGGCGGGATTATTCCCGCAAACCTCCTCCGGACTCTCCCCAACGCCAGCTCATCCCTCCTCGAGTATAAATCCCCAAATGGGTCGTAATACTCCAAATGCAGTCTGACCAGGGCCTCTGCATTACATTCCTGTGTTTTATGTTGTTCTAGTCCTCTCA
Organism: Leucoraja erinaceus; assembly: GCF_028641065.1. Taxonomy (NCBI): domain Eukaryota; kingdom Metazoa; phylum Chordata; class Chondrichthyes; order Rajiformes; family Rajidae; genus Leucoraja; species Leucoraja erinaceus. Next base: position 22,255,023 of record NC_073390.1, on the reverse strand, counting down.
AAATAATTGCTGAGTGTCTCTAGATTCCTTTGAATTCTTGGTCAACAACTCTGCACCGGGATCGAGTAAAGTTACACTCTTGTATTAAAGCACATTGGGATGCCATCCGATGAGGCTCCCTCCCTGGGTGTAACTCCGTGGCTGAGGGAATGCCCTGTACCGCACTCTCTGGTAACGTGAGCTGTGACAGACTGAATCCAGCCGGCCGTGATCTATGATTTTTTGACCCGAGGGCAAGGTTTAGAGCAGCTTGCAGACTCTCAGTCAGACTGCAGCTGCCGATCTTCCACAGCCGCCGAGTCAGAAGGAGGCGCGGCGTGGAAATAGCCCTCCCCACCCCCCCCATCCCCGCCGGCGCGCTGAGATCACCACCACCACCATCAGCCACACATGTTCTCACCGGTCCTATCCCAACCCACTTGTTTACTCCACATTCTTATCGATTACTAATATCACTGGTACCCCATCCCCGCAGTCTCCCTTAAAACACACACCTACTTGCCCACAGTCTCCCTTAAAACACACACCTATCTGACCCCTCACTCCCTTAAAACAAACCGCACCCCTGTCTCACATCCCGCACCCACATTCCCTTTAAACACACCTGGCACCCTGCTCCGGTTTAGTTTACAAACTGTATAGGAAGGAACTGCAGATGCTGATTATACCGAAGATAGATACAAAGTACTGGAGTAACTCAGAAGGTCCGGTGGCATCTTTGGAGAAAAGGAATAGGTGACTTTTCGGGTCAGAGCCCTTCAGTCTGAAGAAGGGTTCTGATCTGAAACATCACCTCTTCCTTTTCTCCAGAGATGCTGCCTGACCCACTGAGTTACTCCAGCATTTTGTGTCTCTCTCCAGTTTAGTTTATTATTATTGTTGTCACGTGTACCGAGGTACAGTGAAAAGCTTCTTGTTGTGTGCTATCCAGTCAGTGAAAAGACTATAGGTGATTATAATCAAGCGGTCCACAGTGTACAGATACAGGATCAAGGCAATAACGTTTAGTGCAAGATAAAGTCCAATTGCAGATAGTCCATTGAGGTAGATGTGAAGTCAGGACCCCTCTCTAGCTGGGGAAAGAATGGCTCAGTTGCCTGATAACTGCTGGGAAGAAACTGTCCCTGAATCTGGAGATATGTATTTTCAAACTTCTTAGTTCAAACTAAACTAAACTAAAGTAACCGGGGTAAAACAGATTCCTGATTATGCTGGTTGCCTTGCCGAGGCAGCATGAAGTGTAGATGGAGTCAATGGAGGGATGCTTGGTTTGCGTGATGGTCAGGGCTGCAGCCACAACTCACTGCAATCTTTCGCGGTCTTAGATGGAGCTGTTCCCAAACCAGACTGTGACGACAACTCCTAGGCTCAGGAATGGCCATGGTGCAGATAAGTGCGAGGTGTTGCACTTTTGGGAAGCCAAACCAGGGCAGGACCTTCACAGTGAATGGCAGAATCCTGGGAAGTTTTGTAGAGGGATCTAGGAGTGCAGGTACATTATTCCTTAAAAGTGGCTTCACAACTTGATAGGGTGGTCAAGAAGACTTTAGTACATTGGATTTCATCGGTCAGGGGATTGAGTATAGAAGCTGGGCATTATGTTGCAGTTGTACAAGGTGTTGGTGAGGCTATATTTGGATGACTGGGATCAATTATGGTCACCCTTCTATAGGAAGAATGTCAATAAGATGGAGAGAGTGCAGAGAAGGTTTACAAAGGTGACAGCACCCACAACGTCTGTGCCAAACGTGAAGCCAAAATAAACTAATCCCTGCTGCACAATCCATATCCCTCCATTCCCTGCATACCTGTGTGCCTCTTAAATGCCACGATCCTATCTGCCACCTATCTGGAGGTTTGCACTAATCCTTTGCTGATGTTCGAGTTTGATGTTAGGATTAGGATAAGGGCAGCACAGTGGCACAATGGTAGAGTTGCTGCCTCATAGCTCCAGAGACCGGGTTCGATCCTGACTACAGGCGCTGTCTGTACAAGGTTTGTACGTTCTCCCTGTGACAGGGTGGGTTTTCGTCCCTAATGTGTAGGATAGGTTAATCCGGTTTTCACTCAAAAGGTGACCCGGATTTGCAAGTAAATTGGCTTTGGTAATCATTGCAAATCGTCCCTAGTGTGTAGGATAATGCTAGTGTATGGGGTGATCGCTGGTCAGCACGGTGGGCTGAAGGGCCTGTTTCTGCGCTGTGTCTCTAAAGTCTCCAGTGTCTATGGGTACCAGGCACGTGCTCCAACTGTAGCGAATCCTTGACATTCCATTCTTTACAATGTACAATGCAAACAATGCACAGTGCAGGGCTAACAGAGCGAGGCTGGAGCTGGACTAACCCCAAGGTCCCTGGTGTAACGTGAGCTTGGCTTGACAATCTGTCAAATCAATTAAGCAGCCCAGACAGCCATTAAATATCCCAAACACATGTGGGACCTCCGACCTGATATTAATATTACATTGGGGTTTTGTTGTGCTATGCCCCAGAGCCCTGCTGCTTGCACGCTGAATAGAAGAACGAGTTGTTTTGTTTGTCCTCCATTGTCATCCCTCGTTCTTTTACCGGGACCCTCCTCCCCCGTTGCCTCCCACTCATCTTTTCTCTCGGTAACTGCAGGATAAACCATTTCATGGACTCCCGGCTGACCCTGTGGTGCATTACCTAGGGAGCGCCGCACTCTCGGAAGCCACATCTTTCCCATTGAGCTCCTTGCCCGCAATTCCAGATGGTCGTGGGACCATTCTGAGGAAGAGCAGGGCTTAATGTCCTTGCTAATAGTTATTCTTAAACAGATTATCTGGTCATCACTGCAATGCTGCTGTTACACAGAGGCTACAAGGAACTGCAGATGCTGGTTTACTATACGTTCCGTGTATGGTGTGGAACATGACATTAAATATAATGCTAGTAAGAGTGCTGTTATGGTCTGTAGAACCAAAGAGGATAAATGCCTAAAATATCCTGTTTTTAAATTGTCTGACAACAATCTTAGTGTCTGTAATAAGATAAAATATCTCGGGCATATTATTACAGAAAAAAATGACAGATGATGAGGATATTTATAGGCAACGACGCATGCTGTATGTACAGGCAAATATCCTCTTGTGTAAATTTGGTGCGTGTGCAGATGTGGTGAAGATGTCGCTATTTAGAGCATACTGCACACCACTCTACACTGCGCACCTGTGGTCGAACTATTTAAAGACAAGTATGCAGAGACTAAAGGTGACATATAACGATAGAAACATGAGAAACATAGAAATTAGGGCAGGAGTACCTAGATGGTGTCGAGCCTGCACCGCCATTAATATGATTGTGGCTGCAGGAGTATAGTACTGCCTTCTCTATCTAAGACCCCCTGATCCCCTTAGCCACAAGGGCCACATCTAAATGACTCTAAAATATAGTGCTTATTGTGGCCTTGACTAACATAAGGGCAGAGAGTTCCAGACGCTCACGACTCTCTGTTGTGGAGAAACTGGTTCGTCTCATCTCGTTGTAGAACATTGATTCCCCTTTAATCTGGATTTGTGACAAGTATTGTGGGTTTTTGTTAAATATCGGGAATGATGTTTTTTTTATGCATATACCATGTTTAACCTATTTAAGATTTGATATGCAATGCATTTTAATGTCCCCTCTTGCCCCTTCTAAATTCTAGAGATATAAACCAAGTCTATATTAGTCTTTCTTATTAGACAGTCCTGACATCCCACAAAGTGCTGGTGTGACCGTCTCTGCACTCCCTCTTTGGCAATAATGTCCTTTGAGATAAAGCATTTGGTGACCAAAAGATAAACGCACATACTGCAGCGGTGTGGTGCTCACCACGGCGCCAGTGACCCGGCTTGGAACCTGTCTATGGTGCTATACTGTACATCCCTTTGGTACGTTCTCCCTGTGGCTACATGGCTTTCTCTCTGCCTGTTCCGGTTTGCATGCCTACCTTCAAAAACTAGGTGTTGCAGGACATTGGCCCAGTAAAATTGTAAATTGTCCCTAGTGTGTTGGGCAATGCTAGCCATCGCATTGGAGCGGAATCAGTGCCGAAGGGCCTGTTATCGTGCTGTAAAAATGGATAACCTCTAAGGATTTTGGATAGTTTCTCTGTACTGCCAAATATTTGCCCACTGTTCCATGACAGCATCGGAGGTCAGGATTGAACTGGGTCTCCTGCATGCTTCCTCACAGCTACTACTGCCCCCCAGCTTGGTGTCATCCGCAAAATTGGAGATGTTGCATTCAATTCCCTCATCCAGATCATTGAACTATATTGTAAATAGCTGGGGTCCACTCTTCATTTTTTGGGGTCCCACTAGTCCCACATGCCTGCCGTTCTGATGAGGATTCTGCTGAGACTGGCGCTCTTTGCTTCCTGCACACTGCCATGAGGACACTGCTAAGGCAACCTAGATGGTGTAGTGCCAGTAATATGTTTGTGGCTACAGGAGTTAGTACTTTAGAAGCTATCCTAAGACACCAAATGTTAAATTCATTTGCATGAAAGGTACTCTCCAAAAATGTGCTTATTGTGGCCTTGAATCAACACAAGGGCTAGTAACGCTACGAATCCCAGTTGTGGAGACACTGGTATCGTTGTCTCGTTGTAGAACATTGATCATCTTTTAATCTGGATTTTTAACAAGTATTGTGGGTTTTTGTTAAATATAAATTATGATGTTTTTATGTGATATACCATGATTTTATATATATTTATGATATTTGATATGCAATGCATTTTTAATGTAATGTTGCCCCTTGTCTGGACCTTGAGTCCGTAATAAAGATTATTATTATTATTAATATTATTATTATACAAGCCACAAAGTGCTGGAGTGACTCAGCGGGTCAGGTAGCATCTTTAGACTTTGGACTTTTGAGATAAAGCACAGTGGCGCATAGATAAAGCACAGTGGTGCAGCGGTAGAGTTGCTGCCTCACGGCGCCAGAGACCCGGCTTGGATCCTGTCTATGGGTGCTGTCTGTACAGAGTTGGTACATTCTCCCTGTGGCTACATGGGTTTTCTCTGGGTGTTCCGGTTTCCTCCCACACTCCAAAAAAGTATAGGTTTGCAGGATAATTGGCTTCAGTAAAATTGTAAATTGTCCCTAGTGTGTTGGGCAGTGCTAGTTTTTGGGGCGATCGCTGATTGGAGCGGACTCAGTGTGCCGAAGGGCCTGTTATCGTGCTGTAAAAGTCTAAAAGTCTAAGGAGTTGGATAGTTTTCTCTGTACTGTACTATATTTGATGTTCTATGTTCCATGACAGCATCGGAGGTCAGAATTGAACTGGGATCTCTGGTGCTTTGAGATAGTTGTACTACCTGCCTTGCCGCTGTGCCATCCACAGGAAGGAAATTATTAATTTCTCCCGCATCATTGAACTTTATTGAATGGAGTCAACTCTTCATTTTTTCCCTGTCAGATTCCCACATGGCTTTCGTTCTGATGAGATTCTGCTGAGAGCTGGCGCTTTGTAGCACTGCCCTACACACTAAGGACAATTTACAATTTTACAGAAGCACTGTAGGAATGAGATGTATTAATGTATTTTATCAGGCAGCTCATCCTGACTGAGGCAAATTTAAAATTCATTACATGAAAGGTAATCTCCATTAATGAGATATCTGATACAGAACCCTTGAATCTCCACAGTGATCTTGTAAAGGCCAAAGCCTCCAGTTCGACAAGGATTGCACTAATTCCTTGCAGATGTTGAAGATGGATCAGATTCAGATTCAGATTCAGATTCAATTTTAATTGTCATTGTCAGTGTACAGTACAGAGACAACAAAATGCATTTAGCATCTCCCTGGAAGAGCGACATAGCAAATGTTTGAATAGATAATAATAAGTTGCGGGGGGGGGGTGGTGATTGGGAGCCAGTGTGGGAGGAGGTACGTTTTTTGAGTAGTGTGACAGACCGCCTCTCGAAGCTGTTGGTGATGATGGGGGTAAGTGCAACGGGCGGAAGTCGTGTAGCTTGCCGCCCGGATGGTTGGCACTGTAAACAGTCCATGTTTTAAGGGGTGAGAGCAGTCCTTGGCGAGTGCTGAGCGCCCTCCAGAGACAACGCTTGCTTTGGACAGACTCAATGGAGGGGAGCGAGGAACCGGGGATGCGTTGGGCAATTTTCACCACCCTCTGCAATGCCTTCCGGTCGGAGACAGAGCAGTTGCCATACCATACTGTGATGCAGTTGGTAAGGATGCTCTTGATGGTGCAGCGGTAGAAGTTCACCAGGATCTGAGGAGACAGATGGACCTTCTTCAGTCTCCTCAGGAAGAAGAGACGCTGATGAGCCTTCTTGATCAGAGTAGAGGTATTGTGGGCCCAAGAGAGGTCATCGGAGATGTTGACTCCCAGGAACCTGAAGCGAGAAACACGTTCCACCTCCGTCCCGTTAATGTGGATGGGGGTGTTCGTGCCGCCTCTGGACTTCCTGCCCGCGGCTACAACCCAGCTCCTTGGTCTTCTTGGAGAACGTCGCCCCAGCCACCGTTGTCAGCGCACCATGCTGCTAGGAGCTGGACCTCCTCCCTATAGGGCGACTCATCACTGTCGCTGCTGAGGCCAATCACCGTTGTATCATCTGCATACTTGATGATGGTGTTAGTACCATGTACAGGTGTGCCGTCATAGGTGAAGAGGGAGTAGAGGAGGGGGCTCAGCACACAGCCCTGTGGAATGCCGGTGTTCAGGGTGAGGGTTGAAGAGGTGTGCTTGTCTAACCTAACAGACTGGGGGTCTCCAGCGGGAAAGTCCATTCCTCCAGTTGCTGGGAGGGGTCGACGGGAGGTGCCGTTCCTCCCTCAGTTTGGGCCACTATACGGGTGTTGAATGCTGACTCCAGCCGATGACCAGCATTCTTACGGGAGTGTCACTGTTGTCGGGGTGGGAAAGGGCGGAGTGAAGTGCCGTTGAGATGGATCCCCAGTACTCCTGTTCTTGCGGTAGGCAAACTGCCTCTCCAGTGGGGGAGGTAGGCAGCTTTTGAGGTGTGCCGACCAGCCTCTCAGCACTTGTGATGACGGAGGCAAAGAAGGGGGATACGACAAAAAGGTCGTATTCCCCCGAAGGGAGTGACAGCAGCCCCCGTTTCACCCTCCACCCCCCTCCCCACATAAACACAGCCTAAAAAACCAAAAACATAACTAGACAAAAACGAAAAAAAAACAATACAAAAAAGTAAAAACCAACGGACTGCAGGCGAGCCGCTGCTGCCAGGGCAGCGCCGCCACTTCCGGATGCCGTCAGGGCCAGCAGCTTTACGTGCATTAGTCCTACTCAGTGCCACGTATACGTCGTAGGGGGTGAATGTGAGGGGTTGGTGATCAGCAGGGAGTACAGCCTTGATAGCTGTCTCTAGATTGTCCCTGTCGAAGCGGCCATAGAAGTGATTAAGCTCCTCAAGGAAGGAGGCGTCGCTGGATGTGGGGGTGGTATTGGAGGGTCTGTAGTCCGTGATGACCTGGATGCCTTGCCACATGCGTCGGGGGTCGGAGTTGTTGTTGAAGTGCTCCTCAATCCTGAGCTTATGGCAGTGCTTGGCCTTCCTGATGCCCCTCTTCAGGTTAGCCCTGGATGAACTGTAGGCTCGAGCATCGCCTGACCTGAAAGCGGTGTCCCGTGCTTTCAACAGTAGCCTGATGTCAGGATTAGGATAACGGCAGCACAGTGGTGCAGCGGTAGAGTTGCTGCCTTACAGCGCCAGGGACCCGGGTTCAAGTCGGATTACGGGTACTGTATGTATGGAGTTTGTACGTTCTCCCCATGACCTATGTGTGTTTTCCCCGGGTGCTCTGGTTTCCTCCCATACTCCGAAGACGTAAATTAATTGGCTTGGTAATATTGAAAATTTTCCCTAGTGTAGGATAGTGCTAGTGTACGGGGATTGCTGGTCGGCGTGGATTCAGTGGGCCGAAGGGCCTGGTTCCCATCTGTATCTCTAAACTAAACTAAGCTAAACTAAACTAAACACAAATTGTTCCATAGACCAAAGAAAATGCTGGAGTTTTATAGACGATTAAGTTATAATCTCACATGGGTTTCTTCCTACTAAATCAAAGAACATTAAGCATTTACACACACTAATCTGATTTTAATCTCATTTTATAGTCTCCACATTCCAATCAACTCTTCCCAGCTTCTACCCCCCACCTACTCACTATTCACGTACAATTTACAATGACCAGTGCATCTTTGGAATGTGCCAGGAAGCTGGAACGCCCACAGTAAACCCACGCGGTCACTGAGAGACCGTGCAAACTCCACTGAGACAGTACCCGAGGTCAGGATTGTACCCAGGACACTGGCGCTCTGAGGCAGCAGCTCTACCAGCTCCACACTGAACCCACTGAGCCCAAACTATCAGTATCGGGCGCTGCAGGATTTATTCCAGCTATAAGACTGGAAATTAGAATTCCTCCTGGCCTCTTCCATTCTTCCTGATTTATTTTAGTGATACATCCTTCAGCCCATTGGGTTCACGTCAACCATTGATCACCTGCTCACACTGGTTCTATGCTATCCCAATTTTTTATCCACTTCCTATATATTAGGGGCACTTTTACCAACAAACTTGCACTTCTTTTGGATGTGGAAGGAAACCGGAGCACCCAGAGGAAGCCGATGCAGTCACAGCAGAACGTGCAAACTCCACACAGACAGCACCCATACTAAGGATCGAACTAGCGGCTCTACCCCCTCTGCCACTGTGCCGCCATCATCTACTGCTGCCTAAATCCTTAGCTCAGGGTTTCCTTTCCCAAAAATATCCCTTTTCTTCTGCTTTCCAGATCTACGCCTCCGACCAAAGACTCGGTCATTAAACCTGACAATTCTTAATGTAGTTTGGTGTAAAATATTGTTCGATAACAGTCTTGCAAAGTGCCTTGGGACAATTTGTTACATTGAAGGGACTTTATGGAGGTAGGTTGTTGTTGCTGAAGCACAAATTGTCTGTTATTATTGCTAAATTGTATTTTCACACAAAGTTAATTGCAGCTATTAATATTACTGCCCATGTGAAACATATCCAATTAAACCAATAATGAAGTCATTAAAATTAAGCTCAATAATAATGTATCTTCAGCATTATGAACCCTGTTTATGTTTATAAGTCAAGACACACTTGAAATAAAGTCTTTGCAGTAAACCCTTGTTTTAACAGACCTGTATATAAGGGCTTTTGGTTATAGCGGACTGACCCACCTGCGTGGGTTTTCTCCGAGATCTTCGGTTTCCTCCCAAACCCCAAAGACGTACAGGTTTGTAGGTTAGTTGGCTTGGTATAAACGTAACATGTAAAATTGTCCCTGGTGTGTGGATGGTAGTGTTAACGTGGGGGATTGTTGGTCGGTGTGGAATCGGTGGGCTGAAGGGCATATTTCTGCGCTGTATCTCTAAACTAAACTGATGCGCTACAATGCTGAGAACTATATTCTACACTCTGTATCTCCCCCTTTGCTCTACCTATTACATTTGAGTTTGGCTTGATTATATTTATGTATTATCTGATTTGATGTGTGGATGTGCAGAGGATTTTTCCACTCGTGGAAGAACCTCGGACCAGAGGGCAAAGCCTTGGAATAAAAGAAATTACCTTTAGAAAAGAGACAAAGGGGAATTTCTTTAGACAGAGGGTGGTAAATCTGAGGAATTCATTGCCATAGACCGCTGTGGAGGCCAAGTCAATGGATATTTTTAAAGCGAGGCATAAAAGGCCCTTGATTAGTAAGGGTGCTAAAGGTTACGAGGGGAAGGCAAGAGAATGTGGTTGAGAGGAAAATATATGATTAATGGTGCAGTATACTTGATGGGCTGAAGGGCCCAATTCTGCTCCTATGACTTATGAAATGATGAACATGATTGGATTTGGATGCAAAACAAAGTTTTTCACTGTACCTCAGTACATGTGATAATAATAAACCTAAACCTCATATGCAACTATGTCTCCAAGTCACCTCCAGTTTGTCGGCAATTTATAGTGGCCAATTATTTTTAATGTGGCAATGAGACAGATTGTGCTCTAATTATTTCCTAACAGTTTAAGGTGTTCTGTTTACATTTATTTATATTTAGTTTTTAAAAATAATTTTTCTTTGTAATTATTTAAATCTACTTGAACAGTTTTACTTGAATTTTATCTTTTGCCTAACAGTTTAACATCTGTCCGATGGATAGTGAAGTTACAAGGGTCAAGAGTGTTTAACAAGAGTCAACATAATAGTTGGAAAACCTTGAAGGATGTGTCCTGGGTTTAGGACCATGGATATGATATCTGAAGTTTAGTTTAGAGATGCAGGTCTTCGGCCCATCGAGTCCATGCTGACCAGTGATCCCCGTACACGAGCACTATCCTACACACTAGGGACAATTTACAATTATTACCAAGGCCAAATTAACCTACAAACCTGTATGTCTTTAGATTGTGGGGAGGATCTGGAGCACCTGGGGAACATTGAATTGAATTGAATTGAATACCTTTATTGTCATTCAGACCTTACGGTCTGAACGAAATTTCGTGCCTGCAGTCATACATACAATCATACAATAATAAACAACAATAAACACAAATTAACATCCACCACAGTGTATTCTCCAAGCACCTCCTCACTGTGGTGGAGGCAAAAATCTTAGGGTTACTGTCTCTTCCCTCCACTTCTCCCTCTGCGCTGAGGCGATTCCCCACCGGGCGATGGCATAAACAGTCCCGCGGCTCACCGAACCCCGCAAACGGGCCGGCTCAAACACTGCAGCCCAGGGTGGTCGAAGCTGCCGCCCTCCAGTCCAGCGGACTCGGCTGCTGGCCCGCGGCTAAACCCAGGACTCAGGTCACCGCCGCCAGAACGCCGTCCCAGCCACTGGAGCACCGTTCCAGCCCCAAGCCGGATCGCCCTCACGTGAGTGCCATTCCTCCCTCGAGCTGGGCCACTCCGACGGGAGTGCCGTTCCACCTCAGGCTGGGCCAACTCCGATGGGAGCGCCATTACCCTCGGGCTGGGCCGCCCCGACGGGAGTGCCACAGCCCCTCACGGGAGAGTCTCAGCCCCGCGCCAGGCTGCCCTCACAGGAGCGTCACAGCCCCTCACGGGAGCGCCGTTCCAGCCCCGAGCTGGGCCACCTTCACGGGAGCGAGCCCAGGGCGGGTCCTGTCAGGCTGCCTCCGAAGCCTCGAGGTCGCCAGCTCCGCCATTAGGCCTCAGCGCAGACGGAGGCAGAGAAGGGGGATACAACAAAAAAGTTGTATATACCCAAAGGGAGAGACAGCAAGTCCTGTTTCAACCCCCCACCCCCCCCCCCCCCCCCCACATAAACACAACACACAAAAAAACCAAAAACGTAACTAGACAAAACGAAAAAAAACAACACAAGAAAGTAAAGACAAACGGACTGCAGGCGAGCCGCAGCCGTTCACCAGCGCCGCCACTTCCGGACAGCACCTGTAGTCAGGGTCGAACCCGGGTCTCAGGCACTGTAAAGCAGCAACTCTACCGTTGCGCCACTGTGCCATTAAGTTATCTGGCGATATGGAGTTCTCCGTCACCCAAGGTCAGTTCCAGTTCAATTCGGACAATTAAACTGAGTTCCCTTCTAAAAATAAGTTACAAGTTACAAATAAATTCCAATATGCCATTCTAAGAGAGAAATAAGAAACTGCGGATGCTGGAATCTTGAATAAAATATATGGCAATGCAGGGATATGTATTAGGTGGCAGCCTGTTGAGATTAGTTTATCTTGGAATCTTGTTCGGCAGGAACATTGTGGGCCGAAGAGTCTTTTTCTGGGCTTTACTGTTCTATGTTCTTTCCCAGAATGCTGCCTGAATTAGAGGGGGTCAGCTACAAGGTACACTGTGCCTTGGTGCATGTGACAATAATAAAGAAAACTAAAAAAAAACATCATATCTGCTTGCACTACCACCCCTGGCATTGTGGTAAAGGGAATACGGTTTAGTCGGAGATAAAGTCAGGTAATGCCCGATTAAAGATCTCCAATGAGGTAGATGGTAGGTCAAGACCGCTGGTTGGTGTTGGTGTTGAGATGATTTCTGGTGCAGGCACCCACCACTCTCTGTGTAAAAAAAAAGACCCCACAGATCTCCATTAAATGTTTTCCCTCTTATCTTGAAGCTACTTCCTCTAGTCTTTGACATTTCCACTCTTGGAAAAAGGTCCTGACTATCTACCCTGTAGCACCAACTTGGAGCATGCTGCCCAACAGTACAGATCGATGCGGGCTTGGTGGGCTAAGGGGCCTGTTTCCATACTGTATGACTCTATGTATTTGGTACAGGTGTTGACTGTTGATTCTGTAGACTTCAAGAAATTTTAGTGAGCGCAGTTTTCCCCCCCACCCCAACCCCTGCCACCAGAAAGGTTGCAATTGTTTAAGAAAGTGGCTCATCACGGCTTTCTCAAGGGATGAACAATAAATTCTCTCAGCCATCTGCAGTAAGTTATTAACTCTGGAGTTCGCTTCATTAATGTCGTTAAGCTGGAAAGAGTGCAAAGAAGAAATACGAGGATGTTGCCCGGACTCGAGGGGCATAAACTATAGAGATTGGGCAGGCGAGGACTTTATTCCTTAGAGCGCAGGAAACTGAGGGTTGGTCTTATAGAGGTGTATAAAATCATGAGGGGAATAGATGGGATGAAGGCACAGCAATTTAATGTGGAAAGAGAAAGATTTAACAGGAACTTGAGGGGCAACTTTTTCACACAGAGGATGTTGAGTATATGGAACGGGCTGCCAGAGGAGGTAGTTGTGGCAGATACAATATTTACGAGACTCTATACCTAGATGCCAAGATAACAACCTTTAAGAGATGGTTGTACAAGTTCATGGATAAGATAGAGTTAGAGGGATATATGAATCAAATGTGGGCAAGTGGGACAAGTGTAGAGGGGGCATCTTGGTTTGCATGGGCAAGTTGGGCTGAAGGGTTTGTGGAATGTGGAATGATAGGTTTGTGGAATGAGCTGACGGAGGAGGTAGTTGATTGAGACAGGTTCTATAACACCATTTAAAAGACAGTTGGACAGGTACATTGGTAGAAAGGTTTAGAGGGAGTGTTAAAGAGGGAACTGCAGATGCTGAAAAATCGAAGGTACACAAAAATGCTGGAGCAACTCAGCGGGTGCAGCAGCATCTATGGAGCGAAGGAGATAGGCAACGTTTCGGGCCGAAACCCTTCTTCAGAGGTTTAGAGGGATATGGGCCAAATGCGGGCAAATGGGACTAGATTAGATGGGGCCTCTTGGTCGGCATGGATATATTGGGCCAAAGGGCCTGTTTTGTGCTGTATGACTCCATGACTATGACTAATGTGGGGAAAAGGGACTAGCTTCAATGGGGCATCTTGGTTGGCATGGATGGGTTGGGCCGAAGGACCTGTTTCCATGCTGTATGACTCTGACTCTCTATACCTAGAGTATACTCATGTGTGACCTAATTTACTGTCCATCTTGACAGGCTCTCAACACCAAGCAGAAGCAAACTTGGCTGTCAGCTTTCTCACTGTGTACATCCGGTTTCAAAATGCTGAGCACTCTTTAAGCAGTACTACTCCTGATGACACTATGACTTGGGGCTAGCTTAGAGGGGCACCTTGGCAAGCATGGACGAGTTGGGCCGAAGGGCCTGTTTCCATGCCATGTGAATCGAATAGACTGAATGCTGGGTGTTAATTGAAAATGTGAAGGTGGAAATAGATGGCGTTGTGTCTGAGGCAGACAGCAGGGAAAGGTGCGGCAAGTGTTAACAAGGTCTGCCCGGTTCACTGACTGATTTGATCCACAATGTCGGATGTTACAGGTGGAGTCAGTGAGAGGGTTAACGTACAGTGCTCAGCTGGTAGACTGTGTCATTCACTTCCTGCTGTTCACACTAATGAGAGCAAGCAACAGGGGCGACGACAAAACCAAAGGCAACTGATATATTCGCCATATGGTTAAAAAACTAAAAAAAGACTGGATGGAAATGCATGTGTTATTGAAAAGGATGATTTTCCAAATCATTGGTTTGGGAAGCACTGCATTAGCCTTGTACTGCTATCCTTTGGAGGAGATTCCCCATGCAAATTAGGACAGTTTTGAATAATAATAAGGATCATTTTAGTTTGGTTTGGTTTAGTTTAGAGATACAGCGGGAAAACTGGCCATTCGGCCCACAAATCCACACCGACCAACAATAGTACACTAGCACTATCCTACACACTAGGGATAATTTACAATTTTTACAGGAGTCAATTAGCCTACAAACCTACATGTCTTTGTGGAGTGTGGGAGGAAACCGGAGCACCCAGGAAAACCCAAGCGGTCACCGGGAGAACATACAAACTCTGTACAGACAGCACCCATAGTCAGGATCGAACCCGTGTCTCTGGCGCTGTAAGATAGCAACTCTGCCACTACTATATACCGCAAAGTTTAAATTTTTGAAAACTGTTTAATTTTAATTTTTAACCATTTGATTTATATTGGCTCTCCTAATTTTAGAAAGATGAAAGAAGATACATGTGCAACTGTCCCTGAAAACAATCTCATTTGTAATAACTACTCATTATGGGATATTAAGGTCTCGCAGGAGTTTTGAGAGTTAATATGCCATTAATAAACAGCAATATGTCCCACTACACTCCCAATCTCAATTTAAAAGCATAAGTAATGGAAGGAGAACATTAATTACAGTCATACTGCATGGAAAGAGGCCCTTCATCCCAACCCCTCCATGCCGACCAAGATGTCCCAAGTAAATTAGTCCCATTGCCATACAGATGAGCACCCATAGTCAGGATTGAACCCGGGTCTCTGGCGCTGTAAGGCAACAACTCTACCACTGCGCCAATGTGCTGCCCCTTAGCCTTTGTCTATAGAATGATATAGGCCAACTGGTAAATTGGATGAGTCAATAGCAGATGGAATTTAATCCTGATAACGACCTATGACTCGACCATCAAGGAACCATGCACCTGTACTCTTAGATCCCTCTGCTCTACAACACTACCCAGAGGCCTAATATTTACTGTGTAGGTCCTGCCCTTGTTCGATGTCCCAAAATCCAACACCTCACACTTCTCAGTATTAAATTCCATCAACCATTCCTCCGCCCATCTGGCCAATCGATCCAGATCCTGCTACAATCTTTCACAACCATCTTCATTATCTCCAAAACCACTCACTTTTGTATCATCAGCAAACTTGCTAATCTTGCCCTGTATGTTCTCATCCAAATCATTGATGTAGATGACAAACAGTAACGGGCCCAGAACCGAACCCTGAGGCACACCACTAGTCACAGGCCTTCAATCCGAGAAGCAACCTCCCACCATCACCCTCTGCTTCTTTCCATGGAGCTAATTTGCCATCCATTCAGCTATCTCTACTTGGATCCCATGCAATCTAATCTTCCAGAGCAGCCTACCATGCGGTACCTTATCGAACACCTTACTAAAGTCCATATACACAACATCTACAGCTCTGCCCTCATTAACTTTTTTGGTCACGTCTTCAAAAAAATCTATCAGATTTGTGCAACAAAACCTTCCACGTACAAAACCATGCTGACTATCCCTAATGCATGTATAACCTATCTCTCAGATACTCTCCAGTAACATACCAACCACAGATTTTAAACCTACAGTTGCCAGCATTTTCCCTGCAGCCCTTCTTGAAAAGAGGCACAACATTTGCTTTGATTCCTGATTGAGGTCCCACGCTCTCTCTCATTACCCTTTTCCCCCTCATGTATTTATAAAATCTTTTGGGATTGTCCTTAATGCTACCTGCCAGAGCTATCTCCTGGCCCCATTTTGCCCTTCTTTAATTTCCTTTCCTTTTTTAGTTTACTCCTTATTCCCAAAACTCCTCCAGGGATGCACTTGATCCCAGCTGCCTATACCTGTTCCATGCATCTTTCTTAACTAACGTCTCAATTTCCCTCATCAGACAAGCTTCCTTAGGTTTGCCTGCTTTGCCCATCACTCTAATGGGAATGTACACACCTTGAGCTTCCTTCAGTACACTTTTAAAAACATCCCACTTGGCCGATGTTCCATCCCCCTCAAATAACCTGCTCCAGTCAACTTGAGTGAGACCTTCTCTCATACCTCCAAAGTTGATCTTACTCCAGTTGAGCATTTTAACACGTGGACAATGTGCGTGATAAAATGAATCCCTGAAGTTAGCTGATGTCAAATCTGTGAGTCATTTGATGTTGGAAGTACGTTTCTACACGGCTGCTAACACACACCAGCTGATCTGTGGGCTGGGGAAACAGCTCTGTGCAAACTGCACCAAGATGAAGCTACACTAAAGGAGATATATTGCTGCAGGAATAAAACAGAGTTAATCATTTATCCCACCATACCTTCATACACTGGATAAAAAGCCCTATGAACTGTCTGAAGAAGGGTCTTGACTTGAAACGTCACCTATCCATGTTCTCCAGAAATACTGCAGGACCTGCTGAGTTTAGGTTCATTTATTATTATGTTATATGTACTGAGGTACAGTGGTAAGCTTTTGTTGCATGCCATGTAGTCAAAGAAAGGACTATACATGATTATAATCAAATCGTCCACAATGTATTGATAAAGGGTACTACATTTTGTGCTCGTAAAGTCCTATTAAAGATAGTTTAAAGGTCTCCCATGAGTAAATGGGAGGTCAGGACTTCTCTCTCGCTCTGATAACAGCTGGCACAAAACTGTTTCTGAATTTGAAATTATGCATTTTCAAATTTCTTTAGAGATACAATTATGGGTTAATAATTGGAAAGAAATTGATACTTAAATTTTGGAAAAATACAGCTATTCCAACTGTTAAAATGTGGATTAGGAATATAGAAACATAGAAACATAGAAATTAGGTGCAGGAGTAGGCCATTCGGCCCTTCGAGCCTGCACCGCCATTCAATATGATCATGGCTGATCATCCAACTCAGTATCCCGTACCTGCCTTCTCTCCATACCCCCTGATCCCCTTAGCCACAAGGGCCACATCTAACTCCCTCTTAAATATAGCCAACGAACTGGCCTCAACTACCGTCTGTGGCAGAGAGTTCCAGAGATTCACCACTCTCTGTGTGAAAAAAGTTCTTCTCATCTCGGTTTTAAAGGATTTCCCCTTTATCTTTAAGCTGTGACCCCTTGTCCTGGACTTCCCTAACATCGGGAACAATCTTCCTGCATCTAGCCTGTCCAACCCCTTAAGAATTTTGTAAGTTTCTATAAGATCCCCTCTCAATCTTCTAAATTCTAGAGAGTATAAACCAAGTCTATCCTCTCTTTCTTCATAAGACAGTCCTGACATCCCAGGAATCAGTCTGGTGAACCGTCTCTGCACTCCCTCTATGGCAATAATGTCCTTCCTCAGATTTGGAGACCAAAACTGTACGCAATACTCCAGGTGTGGTCTCACCAAGACCCTGTACAACTGCAGTAGAACCTCCCTGCTCCTATACTCAAATCCTTTTGCAATGAAAGCTAACATACCATTCGCCATATGATGGACATAGCACGCCTTGAAGAAATGAGTGACTAATAGATAAATATGACCAATTCTTAAGGAGTTGGTCCCCTTGTATCGCCTTTTTGAATCATGTGATGCAACGGTACCGTAAAGATTACTGATTTCAGGTCAGGTCGTGGATAGATTTACATCTCCAAATAAAGATTTGAAAATTTCTCTTTTAAGGGTCTTTTTCTCCTATTTCTACTTTCCACTTTTTCTTTTCTTATACACACACTTCACGTTTTTCTATTTTCTACTATCTATTTTTCCTCTTTTTCTCTTCTCCAATTTTTTTTTTTTTCCCCCTTCTTCTTGTCTTTCTTATTTCATTTTCAAAAACATAAAACTAGAGGTTGTACATAGAATGTATAATTACGTTATGACATAGTTGGCAACTAAAATTAGGTCCCACTGTATTGTTTTGTATTGTACTAGCCTCTAATAAAATAAACAAAAAAAAAAAAAGAGATACAATGTGGAAACAGACCCTTCAGTCGATAAACTAGTTCTATCCTACACACTAGAGTTAATTTACAGAAACTGAAGATCTTGGAGAAAAACCACGCAGGTCACAGGGAGAATGTATAAACTCCACACAGGCAGCACCCGTAGGCAGGATCGAGCCCGGGTCTCTGGCGCTGTAAGGCAGCTACTCTGCCACTGTGCCACCCAAGGGAGAGGGGGGAAGAGGGAGTGATCGGGGTGAGATCATCGGTACTGGCAGCCTTGCCGAGGAGCATGAAGTGTTGATTCAGTCCATGGAAGGGAGGATGGTTTGCGTGATGGCCTGGGCTACGTCCACAACTCCCTGCAATTTCTTGTGGTCTTAGATGAAGCTATTCCCAAACCATGCTATGATTTTGTGTCCTTTTGTGTATTAACCAGCATCTATAATTCCTTGTTTATACAATGCAAACTTCCAATGGTTTAGATTAAGTTGTACAGTGAGCATTTATCTGGTTTTATGGAAGGATAAACCACTTCATGTTTATGACTTCTAAATACGTTCAAACTGCATCTCTTTGCCAATGATTCACTCTGTGCCTCTGCTGAGTACTATTTGTTAAAATCAGTTTCTGATTGGCTCTGTTATGCTGCTAGCTAATAATACAAACAGATTAGTGTAGGATTTTTTTTATCCATTAATCACGAAATCCATTACTGTCAAAATATGAAGGCGAAACTCAATTATTATGCCTCTCCAGAAACTCAGTGATGAGTTTGCGAATGTACAAATTCTTTTATCCCAATTGGCAGCGTAAATGTGTTGGAAGGAACAGCTGATGCAGGTTAACTCTGAAGATAGAGACAAAGTTCCGGAGTAACTCAGTGGGTCAGGCAGCATCTCTGGAGAAAAGGAATAGGTAATGTTTCAGGTCGAGATCCTTCTTCAGACTGCGAGTTGGGGGAGAGGGAAGCTAGAGGTATGATGATCATGGAAAGATGGAGTCCATAATGGTCTATTGTTGGCTGTAGAGGGGGTGATAACGAAGAGATATGAACAGTGAAACTAACAAGACGACTTGGGTGAGGGAGAGATGGAGAGAGAGGGAATGCTAGTTACTTGAAATTTGAGAAATTCGAGCTGGGTTGTAAGTTGCCCAAGCGAAATATGAGGTTCTGTTCCCCAAATTTGCGTTTGGCCTCACTCTCACAGTGGAGGAGGCCCAGGACAGAAAGGTCACTGTGGGAATGGGGAGCCGAGTTAAAATGTTTGTTAACTGGGAGATCACCTAGGTCAAGGTGGGCTGAACGTAAATGTTCGATGAAATTCTGATTGTCTCTCTCCCTCTCCGCACCAGTCACCCCTGGTGAAAAAAGGTCACTCTGAGAAAGGAGTGAACACCACACTCACTGAGTGTCCCTCCTACCCGACTGGAGCTGCCAGTTGACTAGTGCAAGAGTTGATTCCGGAGCCACCGACTTTCAACCTGATGGCTCAATTGAATAGAAATACTCAAAGTGTCGGTGTAACTCAACGTGTCAGGCAGCAGCTTTTTAGTTTAGTTTAGTGATACAGCGTGGAAACAGGCCCTTCGGCAGACCCGTTCCGTGCCGACCAACGATCCCTGCACACTAACACTAACCTACACACACTAGGGACAAGTTACAATTTTATCAAGCCAATTAGCCTACAAACCTGTATGTCTTCAGCGTGTAGGAGGAAATCGGAGCTCCTGGAGAAAACCAACGCAGGTCATGGGGAGAACGTACAAACTCTGTACAGAGAGCGCCAGTAGTCAGGATAGAACCGGGTCTCTGGCGCTGCAAGGCAGCAACTCTACCGCCATCTCTCGCTGGAGAATGGACACAACGTGCTGGAGCAACTCAGTGGGTCAGGCAGCATGTCTGGAGAACATGGACGTGACGTTTCAGGTCGGGACCCTTCATCGGGGGGGAGGAGTAAGAAAGCTGGGGGAGAGGTGAGGAGAGGCAGGACAAATCGTGGCAGGTAATAGGTGGGCACAGGCAAGGGGAATTTTTGACAGACTCATAATTGGAACAAAGGCCAGTGTTAAAACCAGAGGATGTGAGATAGACAGATCGAAGAGTTGCGATTTGTGAAGCCAAAGGAAGGGATGTGGGGGGAAGAAATAGGTGTGCATCCAGGTGGGGCATAGGGGGGAAATAAGGGGAGAACATGGATAGGTGGCGTTTCAAATCGTGACCCTTCTTCAGGCTGATTGTAGGGGGGGGTGCAGTGGGGAAGAAAGCGGAGAGTGACAGATTCTTCATTAGTAAGGGTGTTAAGGTTTATAGGGAGAAGGCAGGAGAATGGGGCTGAGATGTAAGGATAGATCACCCATGTTTGAATGGCAGAGTAGACCAGATGGGCCGAATGGCCTAATTCTGCACCTATAACTTACAAACCTATGAAAGCAGGTAGAGAGGAGAGGCACAACACAGGGGAGGCAGGGGGTGGGGAGTGGGGAGTAGTAGTGGGAAAGGGGATCATGCAGATAGGTGATGTTTCGGGTCGGGACCCTTATTCAGATTCTGTTGAGTGATGGATCAGAAAGATGGTGTTAGTGATGAGCAATACAGTGTGGGTGAACAACCCACAATCTACATTCTGTTGCTTTGATAATATATGCAAACAACATTGTGTAACGCCTTTTAAATTATCCTACCCTGAGCATGGTACACTGCTGTGGAGTAAATGCTTGGCTCTACTTCTTGCTAAGTGTCAGAAGCGCCCACCAGTACCGACTGCGGAAATGTAAAAGGATGGAGCTGGGACTTGTTTCTACGTCAGAGAGTTATTTTAATTTAGTCTCGTTGCTATTTAGAAACCTGACTCATTACTTCCTGAGAGCTGAAAAAATACTAGTGGTTGAGCATGGAGATGCGAGTGGGATTTAGGTGTTGGGGTGGTGGTCTCAGACCCTACTCTGCAGGTTTAGTTTGGTTTAGTTTATTATTGCCACGTGTACCGAGGTACAGCAAAAGGCTTTTTGGTTGCAAGCTATCCGGTCAGCAGAAAGACTATAGATAGACACAAGGTGCTGAAGTTATTCAATGAGTCAGGCAGCATCTCTGGAGAAAAAAGATGGGTGACATTTCAGGTCGGGATCCTTCTTCAGACTGAAAGTCGAGGGAGTGGGCGAGATCTGGAGATAGGAAAACTATCAGTGGAGGCAATTTACCTCCCCCCTCGACTCCATTCAAGGACCCAAGCAGTCGTTTCAGGTGCGACAGGGGTTCACCCAACCTCACCTATTGCATACGCTGCTCTAGATGTCAGCTGATCTACATCAGTGGGACCAAGCGTAGGCTTGGCGATCGTTTCGCTGAACATCTCCGCTCGCTCCGCATTAACTAATCTGACCTCCCTGTGGCTCAGCACTTCAACTCCCCCTCCCATTCCGAATCCGACCTTTCTGGCCTGGGCCTCTTCCATGGCCAGAATGAGTACCACTGGAAATTGGAGGAGCAGCACCTCATATTCCGCTTGGGCAGTTTGCACCCTAGCGGCATAAACATTGACTTCTCCAATTTCCGGTAGCCCTTGCTGTCTCCTCCCCTTCTCAGCTCTTCCTCAGCCCTCGGGCTCCTTCTCTTCCTTTCTCCTTTTTTCTCCCCACCCTACATCAGTCTGAAGAGGGGTTTCGGCCCGAAACGTTGCCTATTTCCTAAGGGTTTCGGCCTGAAACGTTGCCTATTTTCTTCACTTCATAGATACTGCTGCACCCGCTGAGTTTCTCCAGCTCTTTTGTCTACCTTCGATCATTGTTTCAGCATTTTCATACCTCCATTTCCTTGCCCAACTTCTTCCTTTTGCTCAGGCCCCTCAAGTTCTGGCTCAGCCCATTCATTCCCATTCAGTTATGTCATTATCGTACTTCGATAGCTTAGACTACACCACAACCTTTGCATTGCTAGAGCCACTGCCTCACATCACCAGAGACCCAGTGTGTCAATCCCGACCTCAGGTGCTTTCTGTGTGGAATTTACATGTTCTTCCTGCGACTGCTTATGTTTCCTCCGGGTGCTCTGGTTTCCTAAAGACGTGCGGGTTTGTCAGTTAATTGGTCGCTGTAATTAACCCCTAATGTGTAGGGAGTGGATGAGAAAGTGGGATAATGTAGAACTAGTGTGAACGGGTGATCGATGTATGATGCAGACTCGGTGGGCGGAATGGACTGTTTCCATGCTGTATCTTTCAATCAAAGCCATTCTGCTGTTTTGAATTCATCATTGCATTTATAGCTGTATTTATCATTATGTATAAAGTTTACTCTGTGAGATTCAGGTGAAGAAAGAATTTCATATCATCTAGGTATACATGACAGTAAACTAAACTGAATATGGCTGAGATGATTAAACTCCAACCTCCTTGTGCTCGGAAGTAATTGTTTTATTGTAAGACTGTCATGAGACTCATTCCACCTACGAGGGTAGATGGCCAGAGTGTATAATGTCTTGTGTGGAAGAGTGCAATTGACATTTAAGTGGGCCCTCGGCACTGCACAGCATGGGTGAGTCTAGACTTTTTGCCACCAAGTCGAATCTGCCTTCCAAAGATAGACACAAAATGCTGGAGTAACACAGCTGGTCAGGCAGCAACTCAGGAGAAAAGTAGTAGGTGACGTTTCCGGTTGGAACCCTTCTTCAGACTGAAAGTAAAGGTGAGGGAAGAAACTCGAGGGGAGAAATGGCCAGAACAAATCTTGGCCGGCAACATATGAGCTCAGGAAGGGTGAAGCCCATTATGGCCCATTGTTGGCTGGGGAAGGTGTGATAACAAGAGATAACAAGATAACAAGGAATGTTTTCTTCATAAAAGTCTGTCTTCAGCCTTAACACTCCGCGCAGACAGCACCTGTAGTCAGGATCGAACTTGGGTCTCTGGCACTGTTAAGGCAGCAACTCTACCGCTGCGCCACGGTGTTGCCTGCCATCGTTAATCTCAGCCTTGTTGTTGTCTTCCCCTCTTCGATGCCGCACTGTAGTATATCTGTATGCTTGGCATAGAAGTATTGGTGTTGCCCAGTCAATACTGCCCTCTGGTTCAGACATGGAACAACATATTCCCTACCGTTGGAACAAGAATCCAGACAAATTATTCCCCACTGTAAGAAAAATGACAATCAGCCGAGGCAATCAACACTAGATGCTGAAATACATTTTTCTGCAGATAGTTATTAATTAGGCTGGACCTTAAAATTAAACTTATCTAATCCCTACCCATGTAGTCTCACATCTGAAAGATTAAGGAGATTTAACAGACCGTTAAATATTCAGAGAGTCATTGAGCTTCTGTCAACCCTTTCAAAAGCCTCTCCTTACTAATTCAAAGTATATCTTTTAAATGCAAAACTTCTTCGTCAAACCCAAGGGTAAAATTTAATTAAAAAATAATCTATATTTATGTATAATACATGCACTTACTGGGATTCCATAATTACTCTCCCGCAAACAAGCGCGCATCTGTATAACAGCAGCATGCTTTGTGGAATGATCCCTGGCTGGATTCTGTAACACTGTTCTCTGCTAATGCTAATCTATAAAATATCAACAACCTGTGAACCTTGATCAGTAAACACTTTAGTGTGTTGGGCTGTAACCTCAAAAGCCCCAGCCCAAATGGAGATGATTGCAGACACAAGGAACTGCAGATGCTGGAATTGTGAGCAAAACGCAAAGTGCTGGAGCAAGTCAGCGGGTCAGCCAGCATCTGTTGTGGGAAATGGGCAGATGACATTTCCAATTGGGACCCTTCTTCAGATTCCAGGGCGGCACAATGGTAGAGTTGCTGTTGCCTCACAGTGCCAGAGATCCGGCTTTGATCCTGACTGTGGGTTCTGCCTGTGTGGAGATGCGTCTCCTGTTAGGGTCACCCATGCTGGGCAGGTGGAAGGGTAGAGGCGAGACAAAGAGCGATCCACTGGTCCTCCAGTATGGAGGTTGAGCACAGGGCTAACAAACCTGTCTCGTGAAACAAATATGTTACGGAAACAGCAACTGAAGGAATCAACACTGCTGGGCATGATGGACTTCCAGGGCTATCTCATGATGCTAGGATGAATGTCAATGGTGAAAGCCGATAGGAAGCCACTGGCAGGAAGGTGGAAGTTCTAAATGCCAAACATAAGCCATCATCATGAAAAGGCGCTGGAACTGGATTGTCCATATACTGAGAAGAGAACCAGACAGCATCCCAAGAATAGCCCTGCATTGGACACTGGAAGGGAAAAGGAAAAGAGGGAGACCCAAAACCACCTGGCGTCGAACTGTAGAGGAGGAAATGAAAACAATGGACCTGACCTGGGCTAGTGTCCAGAAGCTAGCCCAGAACACACAGGAGTGGAGGGCCTTCATTGCTGCCCTACATGCCAGGGAGCATAATAGGCATGAAACCAAACTAAACCATGTCTTCTGTGAATTGTCCCTAGTGGAGGATAGAAGTAGTGCACGGGGTGCTTGCTGGTTGGCATGGACTCGGTGGGTCGAAGGGCCTGTTTCCATACTGTAACTCAAAACTAAACTAAACTACAATTGATTGTAGTGGAAAGAAAGATGGAAAAGAGAGGTGGGTGTGGGGCAAACCCAGGCAAGTGATAGGTGGATACAGGTGAGGGGGGTTGTTTGGCAGATGGATGGACAAAGGCAAACAGCAGACAAAAAGTATTGAGGTGGGTTTGATTGGCCGTTGAGTGGAGACCAGCGCTGAAGTAGGCCCTTAGGCCCATCGAGTCCACGCTGACCATTGATCACCCGTATACTGGTTCTATCCAACACACTTGGGTCATTTTACAGAGGGTAATTAATCTACAAACCTGCACGTCTTTGAAGTGTGGGAGGAACCAGAGGAAATATATGTAGCAACAGCTCTACCGCTGCGACATTCTGCAGGTACATGATTCCCTGAAAGGGGTGTCGCAGCTAGATAGGGTGGTCACAGATGCCCATGATGTTCCCAAGAACTATCATTAGTCGGACTTTATTGGACATTATCTTGCAATAAATGTTATTCCCTTCAGCCTGTATCTATACACTGAGGGAGGCTTGATTGTAACGAGGTATCGCCTTTCTGCTGACGGGATAGCACGCAACAAAACGCTTTTCACCGTATCCCAGTACACAAGACGATAATAAGCTAAACTAAAGACAGAAGACAAGAAACAGAAGGTAGACCAACACAAACTTTACAATCTACAAGGAATGTGACGGTAAAGTCTTATGACCTTTTTGTGGCATTTACAGAGGCTGTTCAGAGGCAATCCATTATCTAGCTTCATCCATTACTGATTGTTTCAGACGGGGTTCCCCCTGTTGTTAATGCTATCTAATTTTAAGGTTGAATTGAATTGAATGAATAGGGAAGCTATCAAATCAAATTCCCTGTTAGTGGACAGTGTGGCATAGGGAGAGGATACACAGGAAGTAACACATGTTGGCAGGACTTACACTGTGGATGACAAGACTCACAGACTTCACAGTTGTTCAGCTTGAAGCTCCACCATGCTAAGATGTTATGTTACAGTTGTACAAGATGATGGGGAGGCCGCATTTGTAGTATTCCCTACAAGTCACCTTGCCGTAGGAAGGATGTTGTTAAGCTGGAAAGAGTGCAGATAGGTTTTGCCTGCTGGATGTTGCCAGAACTCGAGGGCTTGAGCTCTAGGGAGAGGTTGGGCAGGCTAGGACTTAACTCCTTGGAGCGCAGGTGATTGAGGGGTGATCTTACAGAGGTGTATGCCATTAGGGGAATAGATAGGGTGAATGTACAGTGTCTTATACCCAGAGTAGGGGAATCAGGAACCGGAGGACATAGGTTTAAGGTGATAGGGGAACGGTTTAATAGGAACCTGAGGGGCAACTTTTTCACAGAGTGGCAGGTAAATGAAACAAGCTGACAGCGGAGGTAGTTGAGGCATGTACTATCATAACGTTTAAGAAACATTTTGACAGGCTCATGGATAGGACAGGTTTAGAGGGACATGGGCCGAATACTGGCAGACGGGACGAGTGTAGATGGGGCATGTTGGCATGAACATTGGGCGGGAAGGCCTGTTTCTGTGCAATCTGACTCGATGACTCCTACCATCTCGACAAAACTCACCAGAAAACCTTCTTTGTGTTTCGATCAATAGCACAAATGCATGCACAAGTGTTCAAAGTCTGCTGGCCACTCTCCCTTAAAGAAACGCTTACCGTTTGTTTCTCTGGAGCACAATAAGTATCTCCGTGCCAGAAGGATATTGGCCCGATGCCCATCTCTGAGAACTGGAGTGCTGAGGGCAGCTTTTACTGTTGTAGTATTAGTGTCACACAGTACAGAAACAACCCTTCGACCCATCATGTAGTAGAAACAAAGAACTGCAGATGATGGTGAATAGACAAAGGGAACAAAGTGCTGCAGTATCTCAGTAGGTCAGGCAGCATCTGGAGAAAATGAGTAGGTGATGTTTCAGGTCGAGACCCTTCTTCAGTCTGAAGATGGGTCCCGATCCGAAATGTTGCCTATCCATGTTCGCCAGAGATGCTGCTTGATCTGCTCATGTTCTTAAGTTATAGGAACAGAATTAGACCATTAACCCATCAAGTTCCCTCTTAACCCCATTCTTCTACATTCTCCCCATAACCCCTGCTGAGGTACTCCAGCACTTTGTGTCCTTCTTCCACTTATCAAGTCCGTGGTGACCATTGCGCACCCATTTACACTAATATTTTCATTCACAGGAGTGCAGTCCCTTCTGAGCTAAATCCAAGTCTCTCATTTCAAAAGTCTAGAGTCAAGTGTTTAATAGTAAGATTAAATGAGAACTTACCAGTTTGAAGTTTGTCCTGTATTTTATGAGGAGTTACGATGAGGGATTACGTGAAGAGCCCGCTCAGCACGCATGCACGGCATACTTCAAAGCAGCGGTGTGGAATCACAGATAGACACAGTTATTGAAGTAAACATAGTAAAGAAAAGGAGACATCAGTTATCAGTTTGACCCATATTATTGAGGGTGGGAGCGGAGGGCACGTAATCCCTCATCGTAACTCCTCATAAAATACAGATCAAACTTCAAACTGGTAAGTTCTCGTTTAATCTTACTATTTTACTTTGGAGTCATGTGAGTGACTATGTGAAGGTTTTAAAGCTCTGTGATTTCAAACCGTGTAACAGTTATTACTTCACTCACTGCCAAAGTCCTTGAGGGAGGAAGTGTGTTATCGTAATCAACCAATGAATCTGTTTGTAGAAAACAAAACGGTATTTATTAACAATAACAACAAAAATAAATCGCTCCCCCGGGTTTAAATTAAATATTTGCAGTCTGTAAAATCTTTTCTGCAAATAAAACAGGTTTTGCCAACGGCTTGTTATAAAAAGTTCTGAACGTGGTTTCCCTCGACCATCCTGCTGTAGCCAGGGTGTGGTCCATCGGCACGTTCATTCTTTCAGCCGTTGATGTGGATGCTGCCCTGGTGGAGTGAGATTTGTACAAGTTAGTGTCAATCCCGGCAGCTTTTAGTACCTGCTTGAGCCATCTCAAAATGGTTTCGCTCATCACCCGACCATGAGGTTTTTTATGATTGACCCACAAGGATTTTTCACTCCTCGAATATTATTAGTTGTGTCTATATAGGACAGCAGGTGGGTCATGACTCATAACCATGGTTCTGGCGGGTATGCCCAGAATTCCACGACTGGATTTGGTGTTCCTGGCCTGCTCTGTTTGATCAGTCCCTGGATCATGAAAGTGATCTGGTCTGGAGCTGTAATCATGTTGTCCAGTCACAATCGGTGTAGTGACTGGACCCTCTGTGCGGATACAAGTGCCATCAACACGAGCGTTTTTAGTGTTGATTGTTCCAGGCTGAGGGATCTGGCTGATGGCCATCCCCTGAGGTAAGTCAGGACCACACTGACATCCCATATATGGGTGTACCTTGGTCTAGGGGGGTTGGTGTTGTAAATGCCCTTCATTAATTTGACCACCAGCGGGGTGAGATCCCATGGCCTGTTGTCCTGGTGCTAGTTTTAAATAGGCAGACAGGGCACTTCTTGCTGAGTTGATGGCACTGTAGCTGAGTCCTTCTTCGTAGTGAAGGTTTGCCAGGAATTCCAGCACGTTGGTGATTGATGCAGTTGTGTAGGTGGTCCCTGTATCCAGGCAGTACTTTTCCCATTTTTTAATACTGGTCAAGTACTGTTTTTAGTGGATGTTCAGAGGGATGCTGACATGGTGTTGACGGTTTGTTCTGATAATCCCAGTCCCAGAAGCGGTCTGTTCAGAATCTGCAACCCAGGAGTTTGCCGCGCATGCGTGCTGAGCGGGCTCTTCACGTAGTCACTCACGTGACTCCGAAGTAAAATTATCATATGTACCATCAATGGAACAATGAAATTCTTGTTTGTAAAAGCATAACAGGCCTGTAAACACAATACACACATGGAGGGATATGGACCAAATACGGGCGGGTGGGACTAGTATAGCTGGGACATGTTGGCCGGTGTAGGCAAGTTGGGCTGAAGAGCCTGTTTCCATGCTGTTTCACTCCTTGACTTTATGACTCTAATATAATAATAAACAAACATTCAATCATTTAATAAGCACAATACCAGCACAAAGAAGCCCAAAGTCTTTAGTGGAACCATATGGTGTGGAAGATTGCAACCTTCACATGATCCGCCCGTTTCGACAAATGCAATCAACGTGTCGTGCACAATCAAATAAGATCAAATAGAACAAGTTGTCCTGCAACTTTAGGCTGTGCATGCCATACGCATAGTTCATAATTGAGATTAGTGTTGTGTAGTGTTCAAGAATCTGATGGTTGTTGGGATGAAACTAGTCTTGAAACTGATGTTCAGGTTTTTCAGACTCCTGGACCTATTTGCAAACGACAGGAGTAAAATGAGAGCGCGGCCAGGGTGGTGTGGTTCTTTGATGATATTGGCCACCTTTTCTGAGGCAGCGTCTCCTATAGATCCCTTCGATGGTGGGGAGGTCAGTATCCGTGATGGAGTCCACCACTGTTTGTAATCTCCTTTTTTCCTGGGCGTTTGTGATGTCAAACCAGGCCGTGATGCAACCAGTCAATATGCTCTCTACTGTACACCTGCAGACGTTCAAGAGAGTATTTGATGACAAACCAATCCTCCTCAACCTCCAAAGGAATCTCGCCACGTTCCCATTAAACCCCTGCCAGATTCTACCACCCATCTCCATACTCGGGGCAATTTACAGTGGCCAATTAACCTTCCAACCTGTACGTTTTTTCTCTGGAGCATTGGGAGGGTGGGAGGAAAGCATGTAATTGTAGGGAGAATATGCAGACTCCACACTATGATGCTATAGCACACGGGAGAACATCGCAGGAACAGGTCTACAGCCCACTTGTCTATGCTGACCATGATGCTCAATCAAACTGTTCCCATCTGACTACACATAGACTATATCCCTGTTCATGTTTAGGTTTAGGTTGATTATTGTCATGTATACTGAGATACAGTGAACTGCTTTGTTTTGCGTGCTATCCAAACAAGTCAAATATACCATACATAAATACAATCAAGTCAAACTGAAGTACAATTGTTAGAGCAAAGGGGAAGATACAGACTGCAGAATATAGTCCCGACCACGGGTGAACATTGGGGAACATTGGAGGAAGAGACTGGCTTTGGTTCCTCTCCTCACAGTGGGAAACTTTGATTCTGCTGTGTGGGGATGTTTTTATGTTGAACTCTATCGTGTGTTGTGTTCTTTATTTTTATTGTATGGCTGTATGGTTATCTCATTTCACTGTGCCATCTGGCACATGTGACAAATAAATGTATCTTGTATCTTGTAGTTCTCAGCATAGTAATGTATAGTTCTCATTTGTAATGAACCAGTTCCAGAGACAAAGTTCAATGTCCACAATATGGTAGAGGTGAATCGGACAGCACCCTTGCTTATGTGCCCGTCTAAATGCCTCTTAAACATTGTGATCGCGTCTGCTTGCACCATCTCTCCTGGAAGACGGATGCCTAGATGTGTGTCAGTCACAGAGCAGAATGACCTTCAGGCCAGCCCACAACAAACTTAAAATAAAACTCATGCTCCATAAGTTCTGCCTCAGAATCCAACATGCCCAGTTTATGCACTGCTGAGACGCGTTTGCTGCTGTGCATGTCCACACTGTAGCAGATGCTTCATCTGCAGGTTTGTGACTCCTGGGATTGAGAAGGTCGAGGGATGATATGAATGAAAGTTTTAAACAGAACTTGTATCCATTCAGGCCTGTTATGCTGCTGCAAGCAAGAATTTCATTGTTCTATTGTCCGTAAATACAGCCATTAAATACCCTTGACATTTAACAGCTGACAGTGAGGAGGGATATGGAGTGTTTTAGTTTATTTTGGAGATGTGGCGTGGAAACAGGCCCTTTGGCCCACCGAGTCCACACCGACCATTGATCAACTATGCTAGTTCTATGTTATCCCACTTTTACATCCTACCACACTAGGGGCTATTATCAGAAATCAATTAATGTACTCACGCAATCACAGGGACAATATATAAACTCTGTACAGATAGTTCCCTTAGTCAGGATTGAACCTGGGTCTCTGGCACTGTAAGGCAGCAGCTCTACCGCTGCGTCACTATGCCACCCTCCTACAAGTAAGAATTCTATTATGCTAGGTACATATGACAATTAAACAATGTCGACTCTTAACAGCTGACATTGAAGAGGGATATGTTGTTAAACTAGAGATACAGCATGGAAACAGTAGCCCACTGGGTCCGTGGTGACTATAGATCACCCATACACTAGTTCTATGCTATGCCAATTTTCGCATCCTACACACCAGGGGCAAATTACTAAAGCTAATTAACCTACAAACCCGCACATCTTTTGAACGGGGGAAGAAACTGCAGCACCCAGAGAAAACCCGCGTGGTCAGGGAGAAAGTACAAACAATAGACAATAGACAATAGGTGCAGGAGTTGGCCATTCGGCCCTTCGAGCCAGCACCATCATTCAATATGATCATGGCTGATCATCCACAATCAGTACCCCGTTCCTGCCTTCTCTCCATATCCCCTGACTCTGCTCCACGGACAGCACCTGAGGTCAGTATCGAATATGGGTCTCTGGCGCTATGTGAATGCGCCACTGTGTGACGTGGTAGAAGTCACTGCACAACACTGCACTCTTGGACATAAGTGGACAGTATACAGCTAATTACAAGACCCTTAGCAGCATTGATGTGCAGAGGGATCTTGGAGTCCATAGCTCACTGAAGGTGGCAGCACAGGTAGTTAGGGTGGTAAAAAAAGTGTTTGATATGCTTGCCTTCATTGCTAGGGCATTGAATATAAGAGTCAGGAAGGCATGATGCAGCTCCATCAGACTTTGGTCTGGCGCATTTGGAGTATTGTGTGTAGTTCTGATCACAATATAGGAAGGATATGGAAGCTTTGGAAAGAGTGCTGAAGAGGTTTATTAGAAAGTTGCCTCGATTGGAGGGAATTACCTATAAGGAGTGGTTAGACAGATCTGGATTGTTTTCTCTGGAGTATTAGAGGTTGAGAAGGAAAAGGTGGTTCTACAAAGTATTGACTCAGGGGAGCTGAATACTTTTGCACGCCACACTTTTCAGTTTTATATTTGTAAAAAGATTTGAAAACCATGTATCATTTTCCTTCCACTTCACAATTATGCGCCACTTTGTGTTGGTCTATCACATAAAATCCCAACAAAATACATTTACGTTTGTGGTTGTAACATGATAGAATGTGGAAAAGTTCAAGGGGTATGAATACTTTTGCAAGCCACTGTATATATAAAATGATGAGGGGCTTTGAAAGAGTAGACAACCTGAACCATTTTCTTTCCAGGGCTGAATTGTCAAATCGTAGAGGGCAAAGCTTTAAGATGAGAGGAGCAAAGTTTAAAGTAGATGTGCGGGGCAAGTTATTCAGAGTGTGGTGGGTGCCTGGAACATGTGTCAAGAGAAGTGATGGAGGCAGATCCTCAATGGTTCAATGGTGTTTTATTTATCGCATCTGCAACTGCAGAGTGAAATTCTTTTTGCATATTTACGTATGCAGACACCTCCATGTTGTGGCGCCATTTCCCAAAGTCTAAAGTCCGGTCCGCCCCCACACTCAGTCCACTGCAGCAGTTCTAGATCCAGGCGAGCCCCAGGCTCCTGCAGCTCAGCCCTCCGCTGCACTTGGTCAGATTGGCCAACGAACCGACGTCCCTCTCCTCTCCTCACCAGTCCATCTTAGTGTCCCGGGGAAGCCTCCTGCAACTGACCTTGAAGGCGCTGGAGATATTAGCCCAGATCACCCTCCTACTGGTCTACTCCTTGCATTTGATGTCTCGAGCCGCTTCCTCCCCTACAGCAGTCTGACAAATCTTCAGGTCCTTCGGGTGAGTTCCCAGTTCTTCAGGGACACCATAGTGGCGTTTGAGAGGTTTTTGGATATGGAGGGATTGGAGGGTTAATGCCCCTGTCCCACTTAGGAAACCGAAACGGAAGCCTCTGGAGACTTTGCGCCCCACCCCAGGTTTCCGGAGGTTCCCGGAGATTTTTGTCAGTCTCCCTACCTGCTTCCACCACCTGCAACCTCCGGCAACAACCTGCAACCTCTGGGAACCGCACGGAAACCTTGGGTAGGGGCGCAAAGTCTCCAGAGGTTTCCGTTCAGGTTTCCTAAGTGGGACAGGGGCATTATGGATCACGTGCAGGCAGAGGAGATTAGTTTATCTTCGCATCATGTTTGGCACCGACATTGTGGGCCGAAGGGCCTGTTCCTATGCTGCACTGCTCCTTATAACACAAACACCGACACACACACACACTGTCTCACTGTGAGTCATCCCAGCTCTGATGCAAGCAGTCCGGATTGAAATTAACCACACTGCTCTCACGAATCTGGGCATGTACTGGTTCTGCCTCAGTCAACCTGTCATTGATGAGGTTTGGCTGCTGTGCATATTTGCACTGCAGCAGATGCTATCTCTGCTGGTGTGTCCAGATTTTCAACGGCGCAGATCTATCCTTAGCTGTTTGTTGAGTTCGAACAATCTCTGCCAGAGTTTCAATGGACCAAAATGTTTCCTTTCAGCTTCATTGACCTTTCCTTGCGCAGTCAGCGATGGGGAACCCATTAAACCAGCTACAGCATCCTAGAGGTCAAGGGAAGAGAGAACTGTTCTGACTAATATTACAATGGTTTAAGTATGAACGGAATAAATGAATTACTTTTACAATGCGTTAGTACAGGTGTGATGGGTGGAATGGCCTTACGTGAGTACTTTTTGTAACTTTGTGGGCGCCTGTGGCGACCCATTCGTGTACTTTGTATACAAAATTACATTCTGCACCGATGGACTGGGCACGTCATCAGGAGGGATGAAACCCGCCTGCCTCGACAGGTCTTCTACTGCGTGCTCTACCAGGGACAAAGGAACCATGGGCTTCCCAGGAAGAGGTACAAAGATTGCATCAAGGACCATCTCCACTCTTGTGGTCTTGCGCCCCAAGCAATTGGAAGCCTGCGCCAGCCACAGAACACGCTGGCGCGCAGCCGTGCGAACAGCAGCCAGCAGCTTCGAGGAGCGCCGCCTAGAGCAACTTACCAAAGCCAGGGAGAGGAGGAAAGCTGCCTCCCAGAACCCGCTAGCGATGACCTTCATCTGCCCCCACTGCCCTCGGGTGTACGCTTCATGAATTGGACCCGTGTGGCAGGTCAGAACTCACCAGAATTGAGACTTGCCACCTGCCATCGGCGTTAGTGACTGGCCATCACCATGCAAAAACAAATACTTTCACTGTACCTAGGACCATGTGATAATAAAGTATCATCATCATCATCATCCAGTGCTTTCATGAGGGGGATCTCATTGAGACTGGCCAAATTATGAAAGGCCCGTATAGAGTGGATGTGGAAAGGGTATTTCCAGTGATGGGAGAGTGTAGCACCAGAGGCCACAGCTTCAGAATAAAAGGACGTACCTTTAGAATGGAGATTAGGAAGCTGCTAGAGGGTGGTGGATCTGTGGAATCCATTGCCACAGATGGCAGTGGAGGCCAAGTTATTGGGTATTTTTTAAAGGGGAAATTGAAAGGTTCTTGATTAATAAGGGTATCAAAGATTACACAAACTGGAGGAACAGCAGCTCATATTCTGCTTGGGTAGCTTACAAACGGACAGTATGAGCATTGAGGGTGTCAAAGATCACGGGGAGGAGGCAGGAGAATGGCGTTGAGAGGGAAACATAGATCAGCCATGATTGAATGGTGCAGCAGACTCGATGGGTGTAATACCCTAATTCTGCTCCTTTGGCTTAAGACCTCATGACCAAATGACTTGGATAAACCAGTGGAATTCAATATGGGAAGATGTGGGGGAATCTGCTTTTGATGTACACAAAAAAAGCCTAATGGCCCTGTCCCTCGGTACGAGTTCATTCCAAGAGTTCTCCCGAGTTTGCCCTGATTCGAGCTCGGAGATTTACGGCAATGGCCGCTCGTCGGCACTCGGGGCTCAAGTGGACATTTTCCAACATGTTGAAAAATCTTCACGAGTCTTCCCGTGCTTACCTGCCATTAGCGAGTCTTCCCGAGTACCTGCCGTTAGCGTTACGAGCCGCTAAGAGACGTCCCCGAGCTCTGACATACCCGCTACGTTCATTCTTCGTGCTTACCACAAGTTTGATTTTTTTAAAACTCGGGAGAGCTCTTGGAATGAACTCGTACCGTGGGACAAAGCCATAAGTATAAAAAATTCTTACACCAGAGCAAGTTCTGTAGGATCTCCCAGCTACTTGACCTCTACAATCTAGAAGGACAAGGGAAGAAGGCGCACATGAACACCACACCGCAGTTCTCCTCCCAAGTTGATCACTGTTCCCATGTTGGAAATATATCGCTGTCCTCTCAATGACATGTGGTCTATGCCATAGAGTTTCATTCCAACAGAAGTGGTTGGAGTAGGTGGTTCACCACTACAACTTCCTAGGGGACCCAGGGATGGGTAAGAAATACAATCCCCATACCCATAGATGGATTAGTTTGGTTTAGTCTAGAGACACAGCTTGGGAGCAGGCCCTTCGGCCCATCGAGTCCACACTGAGCATAAATCACCTATTCACACTGGCTCAATGTTATCCCACTTTCTCATCCACTCCCTCTACACTCGGGGCAATTTACAGAAGCCAATTAACTTACAAATCCGGTGCATCCGGGTTGGGGCCATTCTTCAGCCCCGAAAAGTCACCTATCCATGTTCTCCAGAGATGCTGCCTGACCCGCTCAGTTACTCCAAGACTTGTGTCTGTTTTTGGTAAACAAAAGCATCTGCAGGTTGCTCCATTCACATTAATTAGTCGGAATATTGTGTAGAGACATTGGGGGGTCATTTTTGCAGTTATGTAAGATGTTGGTGAGCCCACATTTAGAGTATTGTGTTCAGTTTTGGTCGCCATGCTTTATGGAGAGATGTTGTCAAGCTGGAAAAGGTTGCAGCAAAGATTTACAAGGATGCTGCCAGGACTCGAGGGCCTGACCTATAGGCCGGGAGCAGGCTAGGACTCTAGCGCAGGAGAATTAGTGGTGATCACAGAGACGTGTATAAAATCATGAGAGGAACAAACGATCGGGTAAATACACCGTGTCTTTTGCCCAGAGTAGACGAATTGAGGACCAAGAGGACTTTGGTTTAAGGTGAAGGGGAAAAGATTTAATAAGAACCTGAGGGGTAACTTTTTTACACAAAATGTGATGGGTGTGTGGAATGAGCTGCCGGAAGAGGTAGTTGAGGCAGGTACTATCGTGACATTTTAGAAACATTTAGACAGGTACATGGATAATATGGAACATGGGCCTAATGCAGGCAGGTAGGAGTCTTGTAGATGGGGCACATTGGTCCGCGTAGGCAAGTTGGGCCGAAGAGTCTGTTTCCATGCTGTGTGACTATGACTATGAGTCGGTAAACAATGCACACATTAAGTGTGCACTGAGAGAATGTTTACTCACATTCTGGCCTGGTGTTCCATCAATCCACACCCTCCATGCTTTGCCCTTTCATTTCCATCCTCACTTTAATATGCACACTATAAAAAAAATCAATGCCCAATAAACGCAGCCATTTCTCATCCATTCCCTGTTTGTGTTTTCAGTCCTTATACTCATGTCACATTTAGCTGCCGCAGGCATTCTGATCGATATGCAACCATTAAATTGGATTTGCTACCACCCATTTACTTTCCTAAATAGTCCCCAAATCAACTTTGACTGGATAATCAGCCAAAATAATTCTGAGACCTAAGTGCACTCTGGGAAATATAGTCATAGTCTGACTCGTATGACAGAGAAACAGGCCCTTCAGCCCAACTCGCCCATGCTAACCATGAAGTGTGTCAACATGAGGACATGAGTGCTGGGGCAACTCGGCGGGTCAGGCAGCATCTCTCCCCTTTCTCCCCACACACAACCCCTCATCCCCCTGCTCCCTCTCCTGTGCCCCACCTGGACTCCCAGCTATTTCTCACCTCTACCCCCCCACCCCCCCACCCTTCTACTTTCCTCCCCCTAACTTCACAATCGCAACTCTTCAAAATGGTTCACACCTGTTGTTCTTATCTCTGAGCTTTGTTACAACCCCCTCCCTCCTCTCACCTGCGTCGACCTAGTACCTAGTACTCTTTGTTCTACCCCTCCCTTGTTCTAGCTCTCTTCTCCCCCCCATGCAATCAGTAGTAGGACAGCACAGTGACACAGCAATAGAGTTGCTGCCTCACAGTGCCAGAGTCCCAGGTTCGATCCTGACTATGGGTGTTGTCTGTATGGAGTTTGTAAGTTCTCCCTGTGACCACGTGGGTTTCCACCAGGTGCTCCGGTTTCCTCCCATACTCCAAAGACGTGCAGGTTTATTGGCTTCTGCAAATTGTGCTTAGGATAAAACTAGTGTACGGGATAGACTCGGTGGGCCAAAAGGCCTGTTTCCATGCTGTATCTCTAAACTAAACTAAACCAAACCAAACCAAACCAAACTAAACTGTATGAAGAAGGGTCCCAGCCCGAAACGTCACCCATTGATGTTTTCCAGAGATGCTCTGACCCTCTGAGTTACCCCAGCACTTTGTGTCCATTTGTCAGTTAACCAACATCTGCAGTGCTTTATTTCTGCAGTGCCAATAATTCATTTATAAACCAACCCCCTTTTCCACTGCAAACCCTCAATTAGCGAAGCTTCCAAACTTACACTTTATTTTTGCAATAGACATGTCTGTTGCCAAGGTGAAATTGCATCCAAATTTCTTTCCAATTGTTATGCAAATGATATATCTGTCACCCTTGGGTAGATTTTAATACACGTGATTATCTGAAGTCGAGGCTGTTTCTTCCCTCAGTGTAAGTGATTGAAATATTTTTTTCCAGTAAGGGACTGATCCTGTTCTGAATGCATGCTAATATTAGAAAGCACGGGGCTGAGAAATCTTCTGTTCAGCAGCCAGATTTTTGTTACTGCGACCTCCAACAAAGTCTTAAAATATGTTTAAAGGCATTTACTCACACTGCAAGTGTAGCTATCAGCAAGAGATATATTTATTGTGAATGATGAAATTTGGAATGGAAAAAATTGCGCTTTTGACTTTAGACTTAAGAGACACAGCATAGAGACAGGCCCTTCGGCCCACCAAGTCCATGCAGACCAGTGATCACCCCATACACTAGTACTATCCTACACACACTTGCGACAATTTTATCAAAACCAATTAACGCACAAACCTGTACGTCTTCGGAATATGGGAGGAAACCGGAGAACCTGGAGAAAACCCACGCCGTCACAGGAAGAAGGTAAAAACTCAGTACAGACAGTACCCATAGTCAGGATTGAACCCAGGTCTCTGGTGCTGTAATGCCACAACCCCACCGTCGTCCCACTGTGCGGCCTCAAAACGCTGTCGCCACTTTAGAAACGGTTCACAGTCAATGATATGCAGTTGTTCGAGGACAGCCAATTTGTGCACAGGAGGTCCTATGGATAACAATGGGATGTATATGAATACAGGCGGCACAGTGGCGCAGCGGTAGAGTTGCTGCCTCACAGCACCAGATACCTACCTGTGTTCAATCCTGACCACGGGTGCTGCCTGTACTGAGTTTGTATGTTCTCCCCGTGACCGTGTAGGTTTTCTCCGGGTGCTCTGCTATCCTCCCACACCCCAAAGACGTGCAGGTTTATAGGTTAATTGGGTTCGGAAAATTCCCCCTTGTGCGTAAAATAGAACTAATGTCCAGGTGATCATTGGTCGGCATGGATTTGGCGGGCCGAAGGGTCAGTTTCCAAGCTGTATCTCTAAACTGGAACTAAACTCATAAATATCCCTCATATCTCTCCAGCGATGCTGCCCGACCCGCTGACTTACTCCAGCACTATGCGTACCCACCTAGTACTCACAGATGCAGCATGGCAACAGGCCCTTTGGCCCATTGAGTCAATGCAGACCATGTCACCCATTCACACTCGTTCTATGTTATCCCACTTTCTGATCCACTCCCTACACACTAGTGATTATTTAAAAATTTAAAAACTGACCTCTAACTAATGCCCCCATTTCGAGGGAGGACACAAATAGGCGCAAGTCCAGGTGAGGCACTGGGGAAAGAGGGGGGAAAGGTGTGTGTGGGGGGTTATATGGGGGAAGCAGGGTGAGGGGGAGGATTATGTAGTTACCTAACCAGGTTATAGAATCATAGAGTCATACAGTGTGGAAACAGACCCTTCGGCCCAACTTGCCCACATCGGCCAACATGTCCTTGCTACACTAGTCCCACCTGCCTGCATTTGGCCCATATCCCTCCAAGCCTGTCCAATCCATGTACCGGCCTAACTGTTCGTTAAACATTGGGATTGTGCCTGTCTCAACTACCTCCTCTGGCAGCTCATTCCATACATCCTCCACCCTTTGTGTGAAAGGCTTCTTTGTGTGGTATGTTCCCCAGATATGCTGCCTGACCCGTTGAGTTACTGTAGCACTTTGTGTCATAATGGTTCATTCCCTGGAACAGATAGAGTATTTGCTTTTCCAGTCATGTGTTAGGTGTACTGCTCGGATTATTTTCTGCACCTCTCTCTCAGGCACGTTGTCTTTGTGACTCATCACATGCATTGAACAATGAGTCAGAGAATTTTAAACATCTCAAATCAGCTCACTTGTTCTGGTTGACACTTTACAGAAATACGTCAGTAAATACATAATTGAGTCCAGGAACAACTCCATCGGAGACAACATGAAATTGCAGAGAATTGTGGATGCAGCCCAGACCTACACATAACCCACCCTCCCTTCCACTGACTCACGCTGTCTCGGCAAGGCCACCAGCATAACCAAGATTGAGTCTCACCCCCGGTCACTCCCTCTTCTCCCCTCTCCCATCAGGCAAGAGGTACAAAAGTGTGAAAGCACACACCGCCAGATTCAGTTACAGGTAC